>NC_135482.1:8124978-8724978 GCF_052094955.1 Ictidomys tridecemlineatus | reverse complement strand
CAAAGATTATAAGAAAAAATTACATGTGCATTCAAATAGATCAACAAAGACTTTACATTAAGCTTTAACATTCATAATAAAGGTAAATTTCACTTGCTTAGATTAAACCTAAATAGTGGTATAAAAAGAGCATCTGCCTGACTCTTCTTCTACCACAGCAACACTTGAGAGAATTCCAAAATGATCTTTTTTCTTCATGTTTGAACTATACATCATACCAATTTTCTATATAAATGCAATTAAATTTAATTAAGTCAAATGCAAGATACACACCTATGGTTAGACTTAGGTAGCATTCTGGTTCCCACATACAGAGCATCTTCAAGGGTATTAGTGTGATCGGAGGAAGGAAATTGTGATATGAGATGAAATAGCAAAAAATAAAAGCAATGGACAGATCACAGTGATCACATAACACAGCTAAGTATTTAAATACAATTTATATGTGAAAAAAAGTAATTTCAAGTTAGGGGTTCTTTTTTAATTGATCTTTTAAAAACAAATGACAGCAGAATGCATTACAATTCTTATTACACATATACAGCACAATTTTTCATATCTCTGGTTGTATATAAAGTATGTTCATACTAATTCATGTCTTCATACATGTACTTTGGATAATGATGTCCATCACATTCCACCATTCTTACTAACCCCCGCCCTCTCCCTTCCCCTCCCACCCCTCTGCCCTATTTAGAGTTTGTCTATTCCTCCTGTGCTCCCTCTTCATACCCCACTATAAATCAGCCTCCTTATATCAGAGAAAACGTTTGGCATGTGCTTTTTAGAGATTGGCTGACTCCACTTAGCATTATCTTCTCTAGCGCCATCCATTTACCTGCAAATGCTATGATTTTATTCTCTTTTATTCCAGCCAAAGCACTTAAAGCTTTGAATGCTTATCTCTTGGGTAGTTTAAAGAACAAGCAGAGAAAAATCTTTTTTTTTTTTTTTTGGTGCTGGGGATGGAACCTCTAGTCCCCAGGGAGATTCTTAAGTGGGTGGCTGTGAGACGGAGCCAGATTGCTGCCGAGGGCCAGTAGAGGGGGCCTGAATGCAGGTCAGAGGACTAAACGGGAAACAGAGCCCTTCCATGGATGAGCTGCAGGACCCTGGACACATCACCTAACTTTAATCCTGAATCCCATTTCCAGGGGCATCAGCAATGATCTCCGTAACTAGCCTCTCCTGAGAGTCAGAGCAGCCCCTCAGAAACCTGCTGTGTGGACAGTCCAGGAAGGCCCTGTGGCACCTCAGCAAGACCCAAAGGCTTTGTTTCTAAGGAGAAATACATTCTCAGTTCTAAAAATAGCACACACGGCTCTGCAATGCCCCTCCTCGGGGGTTGGGGTCATCTCTGCCCTTTTGAGGGTGTCATGAGAAATTCCAAAGTTGTCAAAGTATTTTAAGATCTTCTTTGAAAAAGAGAACTCTGTGTTTTCCACTCAATCTCCACCCAGTCACCAAATTCCCCTCTCCCGGAGTAAAACCTATTTCTTGCCTAATAGAAACCAATCCAAAACAGACACAGCAATCAGTTCCTTACCTTTTTCACAAAGGAAGACTTGGCACTCTTGAATTCGGAGCCTTGGCATATATACGGTGTTCTTTGCTGTTTCTTGACTGCAGAACCGAGGAAAAGAGATCAGAAATGAGAAGCCACAGGTGGTGTGCACTGCTGGGTGGGACTCGTCACTCAACCTGCGCTGCCCAATGACGCTCATCCTGCTGATCTCACTAGGTCCCTTGGGTCTGACGACCAAGATCCCCCTCCCTATCAGATTAGACCAAGAGGGGACAACTATGTGGCCTTAGGCAAGTTGCTCCCCTCTCCCTAGCCCTGTTTCCTCTTCCACAAAATGTTTTTAAAAGGACCCAGAGTGAAAGCACCTAGAGTCCTGTGTCACATAGTTAGCTGGTCCCTAAATGGTACCCTCTTCCCTCTGTCCTTGCCCAACATGAGGAAGTCAGATTTGAGTCTCCTCACCTGCAACTCCAATTTCCTACCCAATTATGTTTCCAAAACTGAAAACTCAGGGGTGAGGCTGGGACAGGATGGTGCAGTGCTTGCTTCTAGCAAGGCCTTGGGTTCAGTCCCCAGCATGCAGAAAAGCAAACCAAAGCTTAAAATATCCAACTAAAAAAATCAAATCCACGACAACCCCATCAAGGCTATGAGAAGGGATTTTGCCTCTGTCTCCTGCGCTGACGTGACTGTGGCTTTTCTCTCTTAAAGCCTTCTTCTCCAATTCAAATTTCTCAATTGCCTTAAAAAAAAAAACAGGAAGAAAAAAAATGGGGCATTAGGGATTAATGCAAATCCTGGGGACCAAGGCTTCTTCCTTGTTGGTACCCAAAAGGCTTGGAGAAGTCTGTGGCCAACACTTCCTGTCTTCCCCCAGGCGGCACCATCTGTGCCCCTCAGTGTCACTGAATCCTCCCCAAGTGTCATCAATCTGTCTTCCACACCACAGTCCTCTCACACTGCCCCTCTGAGGACAGGATTTGGAACAGGGTTCCAATCACAGCCTCACAGGTTATAAGCTCCAGTTGAATTTCTCTGTAAAAGGGGATAACAATACCCACCTTCATGAAGGTCCTTACAAGGATCAGAGATAAAGTATCTTATGCACTTTAAAATACTCTCACAAAGGCTAGCAGATAGGGCTGCTCACTAAGGGGAAACCACTATTGTTATTAATCATGACACCCCTGACCTCACAAGAGTCGTCTCTTGATCACTCTGACTCTCCACTCCTGCCCCTTAGGAAAGGAAAGAAAGAAAAATGAACGTCAGTGACCCACAAGTTGCACTGATCATCAACCAAAAGCCCAGCACTGCGTTAGGACAGCAGTCATCCCGTGCCAGGTGCCTGCCGTCTACCAGATGGAACAGAGGCTGGGGAAGCCATCTGGCAGCAGGAGCTGAGTCAGCCACTGCCTAGTGCATAAAGGGCATGGCAAACCATGACCCAAAAAGGTGGCCAGGGTGGCCAAGGTGGCCAGGGATGGTTCTGATTCAGCAGCAGTTGTGAGCTGCCTGGGCAGAGCGGCAAGGAGGAGAGGCAAGGGGTCCCTTCCTTCCTCCAGGTCACATGGGCACTCAAAGTTGCTCCTGCAGTCCCACTACCCCACCTGTAGGTTCTGCCTGCAATCAAGAACACCCAGGAGGGCTGGGGATGTTGCCTGGCATGCATGCGGCCCGGGTTCGATCCTCAGCACCACATACCAACAAAGATGTTATGTCTGCCGAAAACTAAAAAATAAATATTAAAAAAAAAAAAGAACACCCAGGAGCTATGTTCATGCTCCCTAGTCCCCCACCAGAGCCTGCTTCTGGGAAGGTAACTTCATTCTTCTTCCTGGTTTCAAAAATTATTATTAAAAAAAATCATAGGAAGTGACATATGCTTATTGTTTTAAAATATCCTAACATTATAGAAGAATCTAATGTAATAGTAAAAGAGTTCATATCCTTTGGATCCCCTCCTCTTTGCAGAGCTAACCCTGTGTAACCATTTGGTGTAGATTCCTCCAGATTTATTTCCTACGCATTTATACACATAAAACACTTCTGCTGAGAGTCAGGTGAACTTCTGTGTCCTGAGCTAAGTACTGTAGCACCCTATAAGGTAGATACGTTACTGCCATGTTTTACAGGAAATTGAGACCCATTTCCCCAATGTCAGGATTTGAGGGAACAGTAAAGCAGAAATTTAAACTTTGACAGTTCTCCTCAAAAGCATACGCTTTCTCCCACAGATGACTACATAGCAACACAGAGAGTGTACTTTTCACCTTACGGGGAATCATTCCAAACAGTGTGTGTGTGTGTGTGTGTGTGTGTGTGTGTGTGTGTGTGTGTATGTGTGCACTTTGCTTTACTTTTACCCACTATTTAATTTGAAGCTTTACTCAAGAATGGGGTAGAGAGACTAATGCTATTGGTCTCTCTCCTGTCAATGGCTTCACCACTATGAAAAACAATTTGACTTTATAAATTTATTTATAAGGCTCTACTCTGTAGAAATACTTGCAAATGATCACTAAGGTACGTGCACAAAAATATTCAAATGTGTATCATCAAAGTGCCACTGAAACATTTAGCATTAAGGATGAATTAAATAAATTATGCCATTTTCAACCTACAGAATATTACACAGCCACTGAAAGATAGGGCAGGTCAGTAGTACTGACTTATAAAATCTCTAAGAAGTATCTATGCTAAAAATAAATGAGAAAAGGAATAAGAGAAAACAAACACAGGTTACAAAGTAACAGTCATGGCTTTGTCAAAAATAGAAAACAATAACCCCAAATTATGTAATACCTATGAAAATAATAACCTAAAGAAGATCTGAAAGGGCGGAGCCCGCCTGTAATTCCAGCATCTCAGGAGCTGAGGTGGAAGGATCACAAGTTCAAGGCCAGCCTGGGCAGCGTAGTGAGACTCTGCCTCAAAATTTAAAAAAATTAAAAGGACTAGAAGATGTAGCTCAGGGGAAAAGTGCCCCTGGGTTCAATCTCCAGGATGGAAAATAAAAGTTCCAAAAGGATACACGCAGCTGGGATTAGCAATCCTTAGGGTGAATGAGGGAAATGGGGGCTGTGACTTGCCCTGTGACTTTAATTCTTGTATACTTGTAGTTGGTTTGAAAATTTAGAAATAGTATGCATCACATTGCTATTTAAATTGTTAAAAGTGTGACAAAAAGATTGACCCAAGAGTTTAACTGACCCTCCAAATCAGTACTGGACAAGCTGGGTGAGGAGGAAACTAAAATGGTGGAGGAATCGTCAGGCCAGGATATGGGGCAGAGAACTTGGTGGGAAGCAAGATGCAGGGTGGGAGGGGTGAGAAAGGTAAGGTGGAGAACTGGCAGGAAATGAAGGAGTAGGGTTAAGACGGCCAGAGCAGCAGAGGGGGGTGATGGACAGGAGGAGGAAGAAGGCCAGGGGGAGGAGGAGGGGGAGGAGGAGGAGGAAGAAGGCCAGGGGGAGGAGGAGGGGGAGGAGGAGGAGGAAGAAGGCCAGGGGGAGGAGGAGGGGGAGGAGGAGGAGGAAGAAGGCCAGGGGGAGGAGGAGGGGGAGGAGGAGGAGGAAGAAGGCCAGGGGGAGGAGGAGGGGGAGGGGGAGGAGGAAGAAGGCCAGGGGGAGGAGGAGGGGGAGGGGGAGGAGGAGGAGGAAGAAGGCCAGGGGAGGAGGAGGGGGAGGAGGAGGAGGAGGAGGAAGAAGGCCAGGGGAGGAGGAGGGGGAGGAGGAGGAGGAGGAAGAAGGCCAGGGGGAGGAGGAGGGGGAGGAGGAGGAGGAAGAAGGCCAGGGGAGGAGGAGGAGGAGGAGGAGGAAGAAGGCCAGGGGGAGGAGGAGGAGGAAGAAGGCCAGGGGGAGGAGGAGGGGGAGGAGGAGGAGGAAGAAGGCCAGGGGAGGAGGAGGAAGAGGAGGAGGAGGAAGAAGGCCAGGGGGAGGAGGAGGAGGAAGAAGGCCAGGGGGAGGAGGAGGGGGAGGAGGAGGGGGAGGAGGAAGAGGAAGAAGGCCAGGGGGAGGAGGAGGTGGAGGAGGAGGAGGAAGAAGGCCAGGGGGAGGAGGAGGGGGAGGAGGAGGGGAGGAGGAGGGGGAGGAGGAAGAGGGAGAAGGCCAGGGGGAGGAGGAGGGGGAGGAGGAGGAGGAAGAAGGCCAGGGGGAGGAGGAGGGGGAGGAGGAGGAGGAAGAAGGCCAGGGGGAGGAGGAGGGGGAGGAGGAGGAGGAATAAGGCCAGGGGGAGGAGGAGGGGGAGGAGGAGGAGGAAGAAGGCCAGGGGGAGGAGGAGGGGGAGGAGGAGGAGGAAGAAGGCCAGGGGGAGGAGGAGGGGGAGGAGGAGGAGGAAGAAGGCCAGGGGGAGGAGGAGGGGGAGGAGGAGGAGGAAGAAGGCCAGGGGGAGGAGGAGGGGGAGGAGGAGGAGGAAGAAGGCCAGGGGGAGGAGGAGGGGGAGGAGGAGGAGGAAGAAGGCCAGGGGGAGGAGGAGGGGGAGGAGGAGGAGGAATAAGGCCAGGGGGAGGAGGAGGGGGAGGAGGAGGAGGAAGAAGGCCAGGGGGAGGAGGAGGGGGAGGAGGAGGAGGAAGAAGGCCAGGGGGAGGAGGAGGGGGAGGAGGAGGAGGAAGAAGGCCAGGGGGAGGAGGAGGGGGAGGAGGAGGAGGGAAGAAGGCCAGTCGGGGGAGGAGGGGGAGGGGGAGGTGGAAGGCCAGGGACAGCACCGGGGCCCCAGTGAGGACCAGGACATACAGAGCTTCTCCTCTTGAACTACAGAAGGGCACTACCAACAGATGGCCTGGGCTTTCACGTGGAGTCCCTCTCACTGAGCCCGGAGACACTGGAAAGCAGGCCAAATAGACCTGTGCGAAGAATAGGGAGCAGCAGGACACAGGCCACCAGAGAGGGCGCGCTCTGCTCGGCCAGCGCAGGACTGACCTTGAGGCCCCTGGCCCCTGGTGCAGAACAATGAAAACAGGGAAGCCCAGGCGGGGGCCCAGACTGCGGGTGAGTGACCTCCGTGTGGACGGGAATCCTGCAGTTAGAGCGAGGACTTGCCCGCAGCATCCCGCGCCCCCAAAGTAAGTCTTCATCGCTCCCAACCCCCTCCTCGTCGCCGCAGGTGCCCAGGGAGGCCCATGAACAATCCGGGCAGCCCTGGATGACACACCCCACTCCGCGGAGGGGCAGGTCCTGGGTACAACTCCGACAGGTGACGCTGCTTTGTTACTCTCATTTTCAAATACTCTTCATAAGCCCCAGAGTTCTTAAGTTCATTTGAAAATAAAAATCAAACACATACTGGTACCAAATCGAAAGACAGCCAAAAGGCACGGGCAGGGGACTCAAGCCTGTGTTCTTCCTCTCACAGGGGCTCAGCCGCACCCGGCTGCGCAGCGAACCTTCAAATGCCTGCCTCCCACAAGCTGTGTGAGACAGAGAGAATGAGAGAGACAGACACACAGACACACAGACAGGGAATTATTGGAGGGCTTGTTTTACTTTTTTTGATAAAAATGCATCAAAATTAACCCTCAGACTTCCAGTTTATGGTCCAACACTTAAGGAGCTCAGAAACTACCACTATATCCTCATAAGTAGAAAGCTGAAAAGTCGACTTTTCTTAGACCTATCAGAGAATCAAAGTCACAGGGCACCCTCCTCGGTTGGGAGGGTGACAAGCAGATGCAGATAATCATAACCCAGGAGCAGAAACTTCCACATGAACCAGCTGAAAAACCTAGCCTACCATTGATGAATTGCTGAAGATTCAGTGTGCACAACTCTTGAGTTAAGAACTCCAGATGTCACAAAAATTAACTCCAAGTGAATCACAATCCTAAATGTAAAATGCAAATCTGTAAAGCCCTTAAAGAATAACACAGGAGAAAACCTGACCTTGGTCCTGGTGATGACTTTTTAGATATAATACCAAAGGCACAATCCATGAAAGGAGGAAAGCTGGACTTCATTAAAATCAAAAATTTCTGCTCTGCCAAAGACTCTGTTAAGACAATGAAGTGACAAGTCACAGACTGGAAGAAAATATTTGCAAAAGACATGTCTAATAAAGAACTGTTGATCAAAATACACAAAAAGCTCTTAAAACTCAGTGGTTAAGAAAACAAATAACTCCATTAAAAATTGGACCTAAGACCTTAATAGATGCCTCATCAAAGAAGATAAACAGAAGGTTAACAAGCATATGATCCACATCACATGTCATCAAAGAAATGCAAATTAAAACATACCAATTTGAATGGCCAAAATCCAGGACACTGACACCATCAAATGTTGGTGAGTAGACGGAGCAACAAGAACTCTCACTAATCAGTGGTGGGAGGACAAAATAGTACAATCACTTTGGAAGAGAGTTTGGTAGTTTCTAACAAAAGTAAACATTCTCTTACCACAAGATCCAGCTATTCTGCTCCTTGGTATTTACCAAAGAAGCTGAAAACTGATATCCACCTCCATAAAACCCTAGACAGGGCTGTTTTTAAGAGCTTTATTCACAATTGCCAAAGCTTTGAAGCAATTAAGATGCCCCAAGTAAGTGAGTGAATAAATAAACTATGGTATACCCAACCAATTGAATATTACTGAACACTAAAGAAATAAGCTACCAAACCATGAAAAGACAAGAAGAGAAATTCAAATTCATGTTACTAAGTGAGGAAAGCCCATCTGAAAAAGCTATATATTGTATGATCCCAATTCTATGACATTCTGGAAAAAGTAAAACTACAAATCAATAAATGGGCTGAGGAACTGAACAGACATTTCACAGAAGAAGAAATGCAATCAATCAACCAACATGAAAAAAAACATGATAATTGTTCATTATCTCTAGCAATTAGAGAAAAGCAAATCAAAACTACACTGAGATTTCACCTCACTCCAGTTAGAATGGCAATTATCAAAATTATAAGCAATTGGGGCTGGGGATGTGGCTCAAGCAGTAGCGCGCTCGCCTGGCATGCATGCGGCCCGGTTTCGATCCTCAGCACCACATACCAACAAAGATGTTGTGTCCGCCGAGAACTGAAAAATAAATATTAAAAATTCTCTCTCTCTCCTCTCTCACTCTCTCTTTAAAAAAAAAGAATTTAAAAAAATTATAAGCAATAATAAGTGTTGGTGAGGATGTGGGGGGAAAGGGTACACTCATACATTGCTAGTGGGATTAAAAAACTGGTGCAATCACTATGGAAAGCAATATGGAGATTACTCAGAAAACTTGGAATGGGACCACCATTTGACCCAGTCATCCCACTCACCGGTTTATAGCTAAAGGATTTAAAGACAACATACTACATCAACGTTTTTGGCAGCTTAATTCACAATAGCTAAACTATGGAACCAACCTAGATGACTGTCAACAGATGAATGGATAAAGAAAATGTGGTACATATACACAATGGAATATTACTCAGCCTTAAAGAAGAATCAAATTATGGCATTTGCAGGTAAATGGATGGAACTAGAGAATATCATGCTAAGTGAAATAAGCTAATCCCAAAAAAACAAAGCCCAAATGTTTTCTCTGATAAGCCGATGCTGATCCATGGAGAGGAAGGTGTAGGGAAGAATGAAGGAACCAATGGATTGTGTAGAGGGGAGTGAGGGGAAAGGAAGGGCTGTGGATACATGAAGGATGGTAGAATGAGACAGGCATTATTATCCTATATACATGTATGATTACACTTCTGGAGTGACTCTGTACCATGTACAGCCAGAAGAATAAGAAGTTGTGCTCCGTTGTGTCAATGTGTCAAAAATGCATTCTTCTGTCATAATAACTAATTAGAACAAATTAAAAAAATTAAAACTCTAAAAAATTAAAATTAAAAAAAGAAAAGTACAACTACAAAGACAGTAAAAAAATCAGTGGTAGCCAGATTAAGGGTAGGGAGACATGAACACACAGAGCCCAGAGGAGTTTTAGGCCAGTGAAACTATTCTACAGGTACAATGGGAAATGCAGGTCATATGTGTCCAAACCCACAGAATGTGCAGCCCCAGAATGAACCCCGTGTCAACCAGGGATGCTGAGTGGTAACAGTGTGTCAATGCAGGTTCATGGATTGTAACAACTGAGGTGTGGAATCCTCAGGGAGGTTGTATGCTGGGGATTGGGGGTATATGGAGAAACTACTTTCCATTCAAATTTTCTGTGAATGTCAAACTTTGTTTAGAAAGTCTATTATTATTATTATTATTATTATTATTATTATTATTATTATTATTATTATACCAGGGATTGAACCCAGGGGCACTTAACCACTGAGCCACATCCTCAGACCTTTTTATTTTTTTTATTTCGAGACATGGTCTCATTAGGTTATGTACAACCTCACTAAATTGCTGAGGCTGGCTTTGAACTCTTGATCCTCCTCTGCCTCAGCCTCCTGAGCTGCTGGGATTACAGGAATGTGCCACCCCGTGTCTGGTTCTATTAAATTTAAAAATTTTTGCAAAACAAACTTTCAAATATTCACATATTTTCAAAAATGTGGAGGAGCATGCAGGGCACTGCAACATCTTGATGACCCCCCGCCCCCCAATACTTGCCTCAGCTCTAGGACCTAAACTCACCAGACTGTCAGTCATCGGGCTGTGCTCTAGGTCCATATTCCCAATCTTCTGATGCACCTGGAGCATGGAGCCAATTAGGCAGGCTGGGAGGTGAGGCAGCTAAGGAAAGTCTCCAGGCAGTAATCACCCACAAGAAGGTGGGGCTTGCCTGGCAAAGAGGGCGGCCCTGTCACTCCAGTTATTTTCTCTGCAAATATGCACACTTTTCCTGGGGGATGGAATCTAGATTTTGCACATGCTAGGTAAGTATGAGCTACACCCCAAGCCCCATCTCACCTTTTCATCTTAAGGGAATTGCTTTCTGAGTATAAATGAAAGCTGATCATATTGCAGACACCTTGGGAAATACCAAAAAAGAGCAAAGAACCATTTGTAATGCCACCAGGCTAACGATTCTGTTAGACTCAGGGGAGATTTCCTTCCATTATTTTTTACATACATAATTGCAATCTCAGTGGATGCCTGTTTTACTGCTCTGACTTTTCCGGCTATTATTAGGGGCATTTTCTGTATGGTAATCTTCATTACCGTACAGATATAGCGGTTTCTATATCTTGGAATGTTCAATAATATACTAATCCTCTTAAAGGTTGCACCTTAATACATTTAAGCTATTGAATATTTAAGCTATTTACAACTTATTGCAGTTACAATGAAGCAGACCAGAGACCCCACTCACCCAGAAGAACCTTACCGTAATTAAGCAGAAACCCCCATGATATTTGTAACATATAAATTCCTCTTCTTGTTGGAGAGCTTTATAATAGAACATTAGCAAAAATTTCTACCAAAAAAAAAATTCAGCGTGGGACAGGACTTCCTATTTCTTGTGAGGACTAAGTTATTCTGCTTGCAAAAACTAAGTTTGGCCACAGACTCGATGATATCACTTCTGCTTTTGTTGTAAAACCTCTGACTAATCTAAAAGGTGGGACAAAAGCACTTTCTGTGAACTCAAGAAAAAAAATATAATACAGTCATGTAGACTCCTACAAAAATGTAAATCTTGGAGCCCCTCCTCCCACTGGGTATAAAGTTCAAAGACTTTCCAAATCCTTGGTCCAGAGAATGTTTTAGCCTCTCTGGACTCTGCAGTCAATAAACCTGCTTCCTGAAAATTCCTCAGGGGTCCAGCCTCTTCTTTCCCACATCAGTAACTAACGCTGCGAGGCCACAGGGCCATGCAGAGAGCGTTTCTATATCTTGGAATATTTAAGAGGGATTTTTCAGGTGAGGGATGACTGGGTCAGAGTATCTTGACCTTGTTTATCACAGTTAAAATATGCTCAGTTCTACGGCCCCCTCCTTACGCTCTTAACTCTTGCATTTCTTCCTGTCTGAGCCTCTGCTGGTGTAGGAGATAGCCTTTGGAAAAGTGCCACACTCCTCTCTCTCCTCTCATACAAAGCTCTCTTACCTCCTTTACCCTCAAGTGCTCTTACCAATCAGAGAACAATTGAAAAATGCAGATGCCAAGAAGGGAGAGGACAAACCATAAGTGAAATGGATTGCTCAGGTTGAGATGAGTGTGGGATAAGAAGAAAGAAGGGGAATTCGAAAGAGGCCCAGCAAAGCAAGACCCGGGGGCAGATTCACATGGGCTCCCGCCTTGCTGCTGCGTCTTGAGGAGCTTTGGAGAGGGCTGGAAGGGGAGGGGTGCGGGATGACACGCGCAGCACTCGAAGGTATGAGTGGGAAAGTCTGGGGGTTATTTATAATCTCTGAAGGGTCTAGTTGCTGGATGGGCTCTGTGGTCCTCCAGAAGAGGGGGTTCTGCGATGCCTCAGTTCAGGAGTGAGATGAGGATCAAGGAAGACAGGACCAGGGAAGATGGGTGCTGGCAGACCCTGGAGGATGCCAGAGGGGCAGATGTGGAGCCAAGGCAGAAGGGCTGGTGGGTGAGAAGAGGTGAAGGCAACCTGAGGCAGAAAGCTGGGCCAAAGGTCACTTGTCTGAGGACGGAGGGTTGGCCTACTATTTCTTAGAAGACAGAGGGAAAGGAGACCCTGGGAAAAATTAGACTTTTCCCTCTTCTTCCTTATTCTTTCAACAAATACATCCAGGACCCTTCCTTCATTTCAAGTCAAGACAGGTGCAGTGGTGCACACCTGTAATGCCAGCTATTTGAGAGGCTAAGGTAGGAAGATTGCAAGTTCAAGGCCAGCCTCAGCAATTTAGCAAAACTATGTCTCAAAATGAAAAATAAAAAAGGCTGGGGAGATATCTAGAGCACCCCTGGGTTCAATCCCCACTACCTCAAAAGAACAAAAACAAAACAACAACAACAACAACAACCTCACAGGTCAAACAACCCTTCACAGTCTCATCTTGTTTTAGAGGCTAGGTAGGGCTTAAGAATTAATGAATTGCTGGGTGCGGCGCCCCACTATAATCCCAGCAGCTTGGGAGGCTGAGGCAGAGGATTGCAAACTTAAAGCCACCCTCAGTATCTTAGTGAGGCCCTAAACAATTTAGCGAAACCCTTTCTCTAAATAAAAACTAAAGGGGCTGGGGACGAGGCTCAGTGGTAAAGCACCCCTGGGTCCAATCCCCAGTACCCCGCCCCCCGAAAAAAAGAAAAGAAAAAGAATTAATGACCTAACGGATGTTACTAGCATGGACTAGTGAGTGATGAATGCCAAGACTGTAACACTGTTCCTCAGTGGTGGCACTCGGGTGCATCTGGTCTGATTGCTGGTGATCCACCAGAGGATACAGGGGCGGTGCTCCTGAATGTCCTTCCTCCCAGCCCTCTCCCTTGCACTCCGTGCACTGAGCGAAACCACCAGCTTCTCATCCACTGGTATCATGGGTAAGGCGATGACATTGATGACCTCCATCTTCTTGGAACAATCCATTGTCCAATTTCTTGTAAATTGGCTATCAAAGAGTTTTCACTTTTAAAAGCTTGTCATTTCCCACTCCAATCTTGCTGTTGGTTCAGTCATCCTCCTGGAAATCACAAATCGCAAATAGCATACAACCATCTTAGAAAACACAGGAGGAGGAGACGGACCCACTCACCTGCTCAGCAGGGCGGCTGGCCAGGCTCGCCACACAAGTGTACGGGGTGGGGGGTGGGGGAGGCCTGTCCGGGAAGCCCCTCTTCACTGAGGACCTCCAGGTACACCCAATTGTTCTTTTTACCTGCTGAGGCCCGTGCTTCTCTCCACTTAAAATAAAAAGCCTAGAACACTAAAAAGTTTAGCGCTCCAGATCACCAGGCAAGTTGGTTTCCAAACCAGAAATGAAATTGAATCTCTTTGCCTCTCTGAGACTCAACTGAAAAAGGAGGAGATTTGAATTAAGTGGCTCTAACACCCTTTCCAGATCTCAGATGCTGTGATTCTAGGATACTGGGTCCATTTCCTCAGCACCAGACTCTCCATCTACCTGGGGCTTTCTGCTCCCTCTCAGAAAACTAGTCTCCTCACTACTCTTCCAGGCTGCCTGCTCTCCTGAGTCCTTGTTTCTTGGCCAAGGGGCTATCACCACCATTTGTGGGCCCTCCATATCCAGAGCCTAGTGTTACAGACCTGGTTATAATGAAGCCCAAGACTTAGACCCTGTCCTCAAGCAGAACATACAGATGGAACTAGGGAGAAAAGGTCAAGTATGTTGGGAAAATAAACCTGGATGCCTTTCCACACTCTCCTTCCCTCTCTCCTGGTTCAGGCCGTCTGCTTCTCCCCAGCTGTGACGCATCCTATACGCCCAGCCCACTGGCCACCTTTCTGGTCCCTGGTCATGCATGCTGCACCCTCTGTGCCTCTCTGCTTCTGCATATGCTGTTCCATACTGGACTCATCCCAGGTGACACGAGTACCATATCTCCTTTGAGACCCTCAGGTTTCTACTTTCATCCTTTATGACAGCACTTAGAACGTTGGATGGGAATGATTTGCTTCTACATCTTTCTCCGTCAGGCCAATTACGCCTTAGTGGTTCAGTTCATGCAGTGTTTGATTTCTTTTAGACTCATGCCCACACTTCTCTCTGGTGTAAAAAGGCTACCCGTCTTGGCTGCCCCAAGTCACTAGGACTGTGGAAAGGCCAGCTCAGGCCCTGGACAATATAGTTGCTCCCTCCTGGTCCCAGCCTTTAGCCATACAGGCCAAGAGGAGAGGGGTGAGAGGAGATACCCAAATTGTAGGGTTTCTCAGTTGCCTCCCACCCATCCCCCAGCAGGACTAGAAAATGGCAACATCTTCTCAGAGAAGCCAGACTTAGGTGACACTGTCAAAAAGCCTTCTGCTTTGGGGCTGGGGATGTGGCCCAGTGGTACAGTGCTTGCCTAGCCTTTTTAAGGTTCTGGGTTCTATCTCCAGACAATACACACACACACACACACACAATACATACATACACAGTACACACATACACAGTACGTACATACACAGGCCTCTTGCTTTAGCTTAACCTTATCACTCATGCCTAATGGGAGGATTGAAGAGCATGCTGCTTAGAGAAATGTTTAAGATACACACTCTTTTCCCAGCTTTTCTTGCTTCCTGCTACTTGGGGAGGAGAAGGAGGAATAAATCTAGATTCACTAAGTAGCTGTCCTAGGGCCAGCACTGTCAAAGGCTCTATCCCCAGGCAGCAGTGCATCTTGGCCACTGAGACGTGAATATCCCACTTAAATTTAACATGTTCTAGCATGTAAAAACAATGCTGACCTTGGACCTGTTCACTTTAACTTTTAGTCATTCAATTACTCAATTCTGCCAAAAGCCAGTAGAGTGCTCCTACTGGGGAGAGAATGGTGAAACTAAAGCAGACTTGAACCCTATCCTAATGGGGGTTATATCTACTGGGGAAGACTTGTAAAAATCAAATGATTACATAATTAATTATAATGTATGAAAAATAATTATGAATTAAAATGAATTACAACTGTCACTATTGCTTAGAAGGGCACTGCACAGTGCTAGAGGACTTAAATAGTGTTTTGATCTAATCAAGGAAGTCAAGTTGTCAAAAGAAGAAACTGGAGTTAATTAGATAACAGGGAGAGGAAATTGTCATCCAAACATAGGGTAGCAAGGTTGGAAAGGCTACTCAATACAGTAGCCTCTAGTCACATGTGACAGTTGAGCCCTTAATTTGGTTGGTGTGACTAAAAGTTAAATTTTAATTTAATTGGGCTGGGGATGTGGCTCAAGTGGTAGCACACTCGCCTGTCATGTGTGTGGCCCGGGTTTGATCCTCAGCACCACATACAAAGATGTTGTGTCCACCGAGAACTAAAAAAAAAAATAAATATTAAAAAAAATTCAAAAAATTTTTTTAATTTAATTAATTTTTTTTGGTATCACTGAGTTACATCTCCAGCCCTTTTATTTATTTATTTATTTATTTATTTTTGAGACAGAGTCTCACAAAATTTCCAAGGCTGGCCTGCAACTTGCCATCCTCCTGCCTCAGCCTTCCAAACCATTAAAATTACAGGCATGTACCATCATGCCTAGTTAAATTTTTTTTTTGAGAGAGAGAGAGAGACAGAGAGAGAGAGAGAGAGGGAGAGAGAATTTTTTAATATTTATTTTCCAGTTCTCGGCGGACATAACATCTTTTGTTTTTGTATGTGGTGCTGAGGATCGAACCCGGGCCGCAGCATGCCAGGGGAGCACGCTACCGCTTGAGCCACATCCCTAGCCCCTAAATTTTAATTTTAATTAATTTAAATTAAAAAACTAGCTGGGTACAGTGGCAAACACCTGTAACTCCAGTGGCTTGAAAGGCTCAGACAAGAGGATTGCGAGTTCATAGCCAGCCTCAGCAAAAGCGAGGCCCTAAGCAACTCAGTGAGACCATGTCTCTAAATAAAATACAAAAAAGGGCAGGGAGTGTGGCTCAGTGGTTGAGTGACTCAGGGTTCCATCCCTGGACCAAAATAAAAACAAAAATAAAGCAGTGTAAAGTTTAAAATATTGATTATATTTGCAATGAGAATATCATGGACATAAGGGGTTGAAATATTCACATTAATTTTACTTGTTTTTTTTGGGGGGGTCTTGTTTTGACTTTATAAAATGTAATTACTAAAATTTTAAAATTATATATGTGGCCTGCTATGTTTTTAATGAACAGTTCTGGTCTGAACAGTGCAGATTTTGGTGCCAGGGCATAGAACTCTCCGCTCTGTAATGCAGCGTGGCATAATTGGAGGAGAACTGCACCTCTGGATCATGTCCCCTAGTTGCATGGATGACCTGGTACATCCACTAAGCAGCCAATAAATATTCCTTGAATGACCCGAGTTTTTTCATTTACCAAATGGCGCCAATAAATAAATGCTGTTAGGACTCCTGGAGATGAGGAGTTGTCGAATTCTCTGCCCCTTGCTCGCTGGGAGACTCCGAGGCGGTCCCTGGGCCTCAGTGCCCTTTACCCGAGGCCGCCCAGGAGAGTCAGGGAGCAGGGAGAGGCTGCCGCAGTGCACCTGTCCATTGTCTTACCTAAAAGCTTCCGAGGAATCCAAGGAACTTGGGGCGGGTTTCCCCGCGGGTCCCTCAAAGGACCCAGCAAAGTTGTGCCTGGCCCAGCACCGCGGCCCTACATCCACCAAGAAGGGGCGCTCTTTGCTTTGTGGCCGTGGGGAGCAGTGGGTGGAAGGGAGTCGGGGAGAGGCCCATTTTGCTACTGTGAGTCTCGGCGTTCTCCAGGCAACACCGGGCGCGGTCCTTACTTTCACCTTTTCCACAACAATGGAACCGCCTGGAGCCTCCCGGGAGTCGGCGAGACGCCGTTACCAAGGCGACGCCCGCGGACGACCAGACCAATGTGTTTGTGGGGAGGGTGAGTGCTGTTCCTCTTTGTCGTATGACACAGGCGCCTTACAGCTCCGTAAGACATTTCCTTTCTATCATCCACTTGATAAACCAAAGGGAGACCACCAAAAGTTTCCGGTGCCTCTCGTAGGCACGCGTCGGGTCTCCTCCGCGCCGCTGCCCCCTCTTTCCGCTGTGGTAGAGTCCGGGACAGAGATGCGCATGCGCGCGGCTGAGAGTGGGGCGACCAGCCCCAGCTGCCGCAGCTTGTGACAGGGGCCGGAGAGGGGTCGCCGCGCGAGGCTTCTGGTTTGAACGCCGACTTTGGGGACGCATCAGGTACGTCTCTGAGCCCCGCGGGCAGCGAGGTCTAGTTCGCCCGAGGCGGGCGGGATACGCGGGCCGCCCCTGGGAGGGCGTCGGGCCGGGAGGCGGTGCGCTGGGGCGTCTCCGCCGGGCCCCAGGGTTTCCCAAACGGGGAACCGACCGGGGCGGGGGTTCCTCCCCGTAACTCGGCCTGGAGGTGGTCAGATAAATCGTGCGTCTGAAGGTTTGCTCACAACCGTTACTGGAGTCCAACAGCACTGGAGGCCCGGGTGTCTGCGAGACCAGTACCTGGCTTTAAGTCTTTGGGGGACACGTTTCCCTTTGAGAAGCCGATGAAAGCCGAAAATTTCTCCATTGCCTTCTTATTAGAATTAAAATAAGATAATAGATTTTATGAGCTGTTGGAAACTAAGCTTTGCATTTTGATTAACAGTATTATCATCTATAGATGGGAACACACTTCATCCTATTCCAAGGTCATTGTAGGACCAAATGCTACAATGTCTTACAAATAATACACTCTTAACAGTGTGTGATCTAGATTCTGTTATTATTCCTGATTACAAATAAAGAAGCCAGGCCCAAGGGGGATGAATGCGGGGATCCCCGCTGAGGGTTAGCAGCAGGGGGATGTTAGAAGCTAAGCGCCCTCTCTTCACTTCCTTTGTGCTGTGCCCTCTCCCCCAAGGAGTTTCACTAGAAGGAAGGAAGGCTGCCCTGGGCCAAGGGACAGCTTATATCCCAGGGCTACTCCACTGGCCCAGAATCCCAGAAACTTTCCATAGTTGTTTATAGATTATTAGAGCTGACTTAAAAGAAAGACCCTTCCTTTCCCTCATCTGCAATACAGTCATCAGGTTGCTTAATAACAGAGACACATTCTGAGAAATGTGTCATTGGTGGTGGTGGTGGGGGGTTCATTGTTGTGCAGACATGAGAAAGTGTTCTTTCATGAACCTGTGTGGTATAGCCTAGCATACACCTAGGCTATGTGCTAGGTATTGTATTATATACCTAGCATATAGATGGCATCTTTACATTACAACCTATTACTCCTAGGGCCATAATGAACAAAACAGGGCATTAAATCAAGCAGAAGAGAAAATGATACAGTCAAGAGACAGGGAAATGAAATGTCTGAGGCTACTATTGGCATAACATGGCATGCTGTTTTACACTATATTTTATAAATAGAAGCACTGTACTCTAATGATAAAATTATAGCAAATACACAAACCAGTAGTTGTTTATTATTATATGCCATACGTAAATGTATGTGCTGTACTGTTATACGACTGGCCATGATGTCATTAAGTCGTAGGGATTTTTCATTTCCATTGTATTACAGGACCAATCTTGTATATGTGGTGCATTGTTGACTGAAACATTGTTATGTTGTGCATGACTGTATGGTTGACAGATAATAGGTTAAAGGCTTTGAGAATGAATGAGGTAGGTGCCTTAGTTAAAACCTGAGAAATTAAGCAACATGTTGTGGTTTACCAATCAATTGAGGAGCACAGTTAGGCCTGTAGCTGGTTCTCTTGCACTCAGATGTAGTGTCCTTAGCTTAATTGAGGGGTTTGGCAAGAACAACCTGGCTTGCTTTTCCTTCTTTAAATGTCTCCAGTGGGCATAGACCATTAATTCCCATTTAATGAACTATAATTCCAAATATAAAAAGTAAAAGAATAAAATCTTAGAAGTTTAAAAATTATCATAAAAGGGCTGGGTATGTGGCTCAAGCGGTAGCGCGCTCACCTGGCATGTGTGCGGCCAGGTTCAATCCTCAGCACCACATACAAACAAAGATGTTGTGTCCACCGAAAACTAAAAAAAGAGATAGATATTAAAATTTAAAAAAAATTTTTTTAATTATCATAAAAAAATAACAAAAAAGAAAAAGCAAGACAGAGTTTTTAAAAATTTTTTTAGTTATGTATGGACACAATATCTTTATTTTGTTTACTTATTTTTTTTTGTGGTGCTGAGGATCAAACCCAGTGCGTCACATGTGTGAGGCAAGTGTTCAGCCACTGAGCCACAATCCCAGCCCAAGACATAAAGTTTATCTTGACCTTAGGATAACAAAAATTTCTTAAACTGAATAAAAAATTTATTATCATTGAATAATAATTAAAATTAAGAACATTTTTAATCAAAAGAAATCAATAAGAAAGCAAAAAGGCAAGTCACAAATTGAGAAAAGATATTTTCAGTACTATACAGATATATAACAAAGGACCAGTATCTAGCATATATAAAGCACCTTTGTAACTCAACAAGAAGATGACAGACAACCCAATAGAAAGATTGCAGAAGATTCCAACAGGCATATCACAAGAGAGTGTATCCATATGTCCAAAAAAGATACTCAACTTAATTATTGTGGAAAAACAAATTAAACAATGCAGCATCCCTCCATACTTAGCAAAATGGTTAAAATGAAAGACAGAAAATGTTCATAAGGGTCCTTCATAACACTGCAGTTAGGAGTGTAGATTGGTACAGAAACCTTGGAAAACTATTTGGCGGTACCTATTAAAACTAAAGATATATGACTAGGGTTGCTGCTCAGTCATGCATGCACTTGCCTAGCATGCATGAGACCCTGAGTTTGATCCCCAGCACTGAAAAACAACAAAACCCCCACAAACAAAACCCTACAGATATAGCAGGATGTGATGGCATACATCTGTAATTCCATCTACTTAGGAGGCTGAGGCAGAAGATCACAAGTTCAAGACCAGGAAACTTAGTGAGACCCTGTCTCAAAATAGAATTTAAAAAGGATTGGGGGTGGGGCTGGGGTTATAGCTCAGTGGTAGAGTGCTGGCCTAGGATTCATGAGGCCCTGGGTTCAATCCCCAGTAGCACCAAAAAATAAATAAAAAATAAAAAAAAGACTGTGGATGTAGCTCAGTGCACAGGGCTCTGGGTTCAACCCCCAATATCTATATTCAACAATATTACCCTGAAGTAAAGAAACAGAAAAGTGTTCATAGGTGTATGGAGGTACATGTCCAAGTGAGTTCTTTTTTTAAAAAATATTTTTCTTAGTTGTAGATGGACACAGTACCTTTATTTATTTTTATGTGGTACTGAGGATCGACCCCAGTGCCTCACACATGGAAGTGCCCTACCACAGAGTCACAACCCCAGCTCCCCAAGTGTGTTCTTAGCAGCACTATTTTTGATAGCCAAAATGGGAAATGTCCACCATCTATAAAATGGGCAAATAACTTTTGATATGCTCTTGCAGTAGAATATATACACCCATGCAAGTGAACAAACTAACATGTACAACAATGTGGATAAATCTCATAAACATGATGTTGAGTGTAAGAAGCCAGGTGCTGCTGGGCATGGTGGGACACCCCTGTCTCAGCAGCTCAGGAGGCTGGGGCAGGAGGATTGCAGCAACTTAGTAAGAGTGTAAGCAACCTAAGGAGACCATGTCTCAAAATAAAATATAAAAAGGGCTGGGAATGTGTTCTGGTGGTTAAGCGCCCTTGGGTTCAGTCCTTGGTACAAAAAAGAAAAAAGATACCTCCCCCCCCCCAAAAAAAAAGCCAGGTGCAAAAGGAAACTTTCTATAGCAATTTGTGGATATGAAGTTGATGGATGTGTCCTGGGTGCTGAAAGCTGTGTACCCTGATCTGCAAGATGGTCATGTGTGTGTAGTAAAAACTCATGAAACTTTAAACTATGATTTTAGACCTGTCTATATGTTATACTTAAATAAAAAATTTACCTCTGCTCTCTTCCTCCCCCAAACTTGGGTGACAGTAAATCTACTTCACTGGGCCTGTGTGAATTGTTCTAGGTAGGTCAAAGGCTTCTGAAAGCTGATGTATGGTGGGTGGCAACGTCAGCTCTGCCTGTTATGTTTTCCTCTTTCCTTCGTCCTCACCTTATATAGGGCACATGGACCTTTTGCCATGTGGACCAAGTGGCTCTCTTATCATCCTGGGGGTGAAATATAAGTATAACCTTGTTTCTTCAAAATGGAGCATATTTTTATTCCCAACGCAGTTCTTAACAGTGACCTGAACAGCAGAGATGACATTCTTTGCTCTTAACTGTGAAGTTGGTGTTTTAGTCAGCTTTTTCACTGTGGTGAGTAAAGGACCCAACTAGAACAATTGTAGAGGAATAACAATTTATTTGGGGGCCAACAGTTTTAGTGGTCTCCATCCATAGATAGTAGCTTCATTCCTTGGGGCTCAAGGTGAAGCCGAACATCATGGCAGAAGAGTGTGGCAGAGGAACAGGGCTCACACAAATATCAGGAAGCATAGAGCGTGCTCTCCACTTGCCAGATACAGATATATACCCCAAAGCCATGATGCCAGTGCCCCACCTCCTCCAGCCATACCCCACCCGTTTTCAGTTACCACAGAGTTAATCTCATCAGGTGATTAATCCACTGACTGAGTCAAGGTTCTCACAACCCAATCATTTCTCTGAACCTTCTTGCATTGTCTCACCCATGAGCTTTGGGGGAACACCTCCCATCCAAGCCATAATAGTTGATGATGTCAACTTGTGATGGACCTGCCTGTGGTTAATGTAACTGTAGAGCCACTTACACCACTCACTCCCACTCAAACCTTAGCTTTCTAAATGTCAGCTGTCAATTGGGGCAGATAAGCAGCTTGTCAAATGGAGGTTGTAAGTTAAATATTTCTTGCAGAGATCTTAGCATACTGCGTGGCACATAGAGAACATTCAATACATGGGAACTGTTACCAGGCTGTTAGTAGCTGTGGAGAAAATATGTTTTTATGATATATGAGAGCAGTGGCGCAAAATCACTGATCCAACTATCTTGACTTTTTTCTGACCCTAGGAGAAGGGAGAGTAGGCCTTTCCTTTATCAGGCCAGAGATGCCTCTCTTTGGGAATATATTCAGTCCAAAGAAGACACCTCCTCGGAAATCTGCTTCCCTCTCCAACCTACGTTCCGTGAGTGTGGGGACTGGGGTCAGCCTGGTGTGCAGTGTAACTGGAGTGCCCAGTGTGGTCTCCAAGTGGAGAGTATGGACCTCCAGAGGAGGCATCATCATTGGAAGGCATCCTTTTGATTCATATTATTGCTATTGCCAAAACCATTTTTGAACTCCTACTTGGGAATTATTGTCATAGTTTATTCAAGAACCTAAAAAGAGCTAGGTATGGTGGTGCATGCCTGTAGACCCAGCAGCTTGGGAGACTGAGGCAGGAGGATTGCAAGTTCACAGCCAGCCTCAGCAACTTAGCAAGGCTCTAAGCAACTCAGTGAGACCCTGTCTCTAAATAAAATACAAAAAAAAGGGCTGGGGATGTGACTCAGTGGTTAAGTGCCCTTGGTTAAAAAAAAAAAAAATAGAACCAACTCTAGAGAAGACAATCGCATTATGACATGCTTCAAACAATACTATTCAATTTGGCTCCTACTTTATTCCCAAGGCTCAGCTAGAATCAGTCATGTTTAAGAATCAAATTTAATCTCAAGGAAATCATCATATTTAATCTCAAGGATGATGATTTCCTTAGTGATGGTCAAAATGAGATTTTCTAAAATATCTGTAAATATGTCAATAACAGTGTCATTGGAATAAATGATACCTTTCTGAAGTAACATACTACCCATTTGAACGTATAAGCTGAGTTTAAAAAGAATTATATAACAGGAAGTCAGAACACGTGGAAATCTACTTCCATTCCCAACTGTCTCTATTCTGCCTTCAGCACATAAATACACATAGATCCCACGCATACAGTCATTGTCATCTCTCCTGAAGTCTTCTGGTATCCACAACCAGGTACTGGGTTCATCCCCATCAAAATTCTGTCTGCCATAGCTGATATAACACACCAGGAATGATGTATTCTAGTTTCTCTGACTTTTTCCTACAGAACTGATCGTGCAGGGTAGCCAGTCCTTCCCAGGCTAGTATGGTAGGGCAGCAAGGCTGTTAAGGCTGAGGCTTCGCCCAGCTTTTGGGTCTTTGAATCCATTGCCTCCTTGCCCCAATTAAAATCAGACTAGGGGAGCCCCGCTGTGACCAGGGCTAGGCATTCTGGGATCTGTTCCTGATGCCTACAAGCCATGAGCTTCCCAATCCTTTGTCAAAGATGCAGTGCACCTGGGACATCCCACATCCTGGCCACATGGTAAAAGCAGCAGCCTGCTTACATGGCTTCTGCTAATATTAATTGAGTTTTATAATTTTATGCTTTTTCTGTGATGTATGTAGCTCCATATTAAGCAAATGATAATTTATAATACATTTTGAAAATATTTTATTAAAAATTTACAGTGGGGCTGGGGATGTGGCTCAAGCGGTAGCGCGCTCGCCTGGCATGCTGTGGGGCCCGGGTTCGATCCTCAGCACCACATACAAAAAAACAAAGATGTTGTGTCCGTCGAGAACTAAAAAATAAATATTAAAAAAAAATTTACAGTGGAATTCATTTCTGTAGCTGCGGACATAGCTCAGTGGTAGAGTGCTTCCCTGATATATGCAAGACCATGAGGTCAACCTGCAGCCCTGCAGGAGAAAAAAAGAGTATATTCCTTAAGCTGTTAAGTGTAAAATAATTTAATTTACAAATTTCAGCATATGTAGCTTTTTGGGGAAATGTCCCGTTTAAAGCAGGACATTTCTCTTTTATAGTTAAATTTTTTGTTATACATCATTTGATTTTTGGGCCTTTAAAAATTATTAAAGGTGGCAGGTAATGATTAGAGGATAGAAACAGATTGTTAGTCTGGAATTAGTGGAAGAACTGGGATGAGGGTGCTGATTTACGGCTTCCTGAAGCCCATGTGTGGTCTCTCACCCACAGTTGGATCGTTCAACCCGGGAGGTGGAGCTGGGCCTCGACTATGGAACCCCCACTATGAACCTGACGGGGCAAAGCCTGAAGTTTGAAAATGGCCATTGGATAACAGGTGGGCTGTGTTTCCTGACATTTTTTTCAAACAAGATTGTAGAAGGAAACCTCCCTTTTAACTGCGGGTTCTGTCCTTCTGCCAGAGACAGGGATCAGTGCGGGTGTGGACCGGAGGGAGGCTCAGCGCCTCCGCAGGCGGAACCAGCAGTTGGAGGAAGAGAACAATCTCTTGCGGCTGAAAGTGGACATCCTCCTGGACATGGTGA
Organism: Ictidomys tridecemlineatus; assembly: GCF_052094955.1. Lineage (NCBI taxonomy): Eukaryota > Metazoa > Chordata > Mammalia > Rodentia > Sciuridae > Ictidomys > Ictidomys tridecemlineatus. The sequence continues at coordinate 8,700,626 of NC_135482.1, read as the reverse complement.
GGAAGGTGACCGGGAAGGGATGCCTAGGTTTTCCCATCAGGGAGGCCCCACCCTCATCAATGCATCCAGTCTATCTCATCGTGCCTGTGAGCCCAGGTACATTGCTTGCATCTAAACACACAAATGAGACACGGTCCTACCTTCAAGGTCTAACAGGGATAGACAGTACACACAATTACACTGCTTTGTGGTATGGGTGACATAGTCTTGTGTGTCTGATGTTGTCAGCACATGAGAGGAAGTATTCTGTCAAGTCAGGAGAGCTCCATGGAGGAAAGGATATTTGAGCTTAATGCTGAAGGGTGATGGTAGGAATGCAGGTTGGGATGAGGGCATGCCAGGAAGAGAGACCAGTCTGCCCACGGCTTGGAGGGTGTCCTATACTAAGTAGGCATTAACCAGCACCCAAAACAGACCTGCTGAGGGACACACATTGCATTAGCATTGGTTTCCTGTGACTATTAAAACCCACTGACTACTAGATTTGGTGGCACATGCCCATAATCCTAGCAGCTGGGGAGGCTGAGGCAGGAGGATGGCATGTTCAAAGCCAGCCTCAGCAAAAATGAGGTGCTAAGCAACTCAATGCAACCCTGTTTCAAATACAAAGTAGGGGGCAGGGTTTGGCTCAGTGGTAGAGCACCTGCCTAGCATATGTGAGGCACTAGGTTCAATTCTCAGTACCACATATGAATAAATGAATAAAGATCCATCAACACCTAAAAAAAAAAATTACAAACTAGGGCTGGGGATGTGGCTCAGTGGTTGAGTGCCCTGAGTTCAATCCCCTGTACCCACCACTACCCAAAAAAAGTGGACTGTGAATATTCTTCTTGTGGGTCCTGGGTCATTGGGATTATATCTGCCCAGTTGCCAAGGGCTTCCCACCACAGAGGCCAGCAGTGTTAGAGGAATGCCAGGAAGCCCTTCCTCAGTGCAGAGTGGCCTTTCAGACCCCAAATATGGTCCAGAAACTTGTTTGTAACTGCTGCTGCTTGACTTCCAGCTCTCTGAGACCACTGCTGAATCCCACTTAATGGAGAAAGAATTGGATGAATTGAAGAGCATCAGCCGAAGGAGGAAATGAAGACCCAGAGACATGTGTCAGGAGACCGGGGAGAATCCCACTGACCAGGGGAGAGGGTGTGGCTGAGTAGTTTGTTTTTTTAGCCAAACCAATGGGTTTGGTCCTGGATGAGAGCATGAGCAGGCACTGGCACTCCTGGGCTGGCAGAAGGAAGGTGGTGCATGGAGGAAGCCAAGATGCCAGGCCAGGGCAGATGCTGGGAAGGCCCACCAGGCACACTGCCTAGGGATGCCACACCACAAGCAGACCCGGGGAGCTCTGAGGGCAGGACAAGCCTTTGGGTGCCCTCCACACGTGAGCGTACAGCTACCTGCATCCCAGTCATTCTGTTGGACAGACACTTTGGGGAGCAGCAGCTGGATTTCAACATCTCATCCCCTTATACTCACCAGTTTCAACCCGATATCCAGGGGCCTGGGATGAGCAGCTCACTTGGTTCTCTGGCCTGCAGGCCACCTGCCTTCAAAGAACGCTCATTCCCCAACCCATGGTCTCCTCTGGCTTCAGCTTCCCAGCATCAAGAGCTAGTCCTCATGGCAACACTATTTTTGTGCTATCTTCCTGTCTACACTACTTCTTTTTATTAAATAGTGTTAAATAATGTCTCTGTGGCCAAAATGACTGAAAAAAGCAGCCTCTGTTCCGCAAGAAGTACATGAGCCTGGAGTCTAATCTTGTTCCACTGAAAGACGAAATTTTCAGGGCGTGGGGAAATGGCAGCGTTCCAGTTTTCCTAGGCCCGGGTGGAGGCTAACCTGGAGAAATGGTCTCTCTCTGCTCAAACTGCCCTCTTGGCCATTTTGCCTTGGAGAAATGGGACTGGCTGGGACAAGGCAGGGACTGGTGTTTAACACAAGAATTAGTGTGTCGGCCTGAGCTGGACTTGTGGAGGGGAATCAGCTCCTGAAGTGAAGCAGTCGGCAACAGGGGGGGTGCAGAGCAGGGGCTTACACCTGGGGCTGAGGTCGGCAGATCTGGACCGTCACACTCCTGGCCCTGGGTTCAGCACACTGTCTCATCTCCCCTCAGCCTGTGAAGCAAGGACTGCTGGCACGCTCTAGCCAGCAGAGTGCGGTGGGTGGACAGAAGAGGATGGTTTCTAGCTCTAGCCTAACCTCACTTCCTGATACAGGAGAGAGAGTTTATTAGAGATGGATCCACACACACACAGGGTGTATGTTTTCAAGTATAGATTATAGGAGGAATTGAGATTGTGTGGGTCCAGTCCTGGATCTTGGGCAGCCTTTCAATGGGCACCCTCCATCACAGACATCTTTTTCTCATTCTTTTAACCATTCATTATTCAAATTTATCAGTTTTTTTTTTTTTTGCATTTTTTAATGGTGCATTACAGGACTTGTTTTTACATATTTGGACCTGCACACAATAAAACAATATGGTTTTGCTAATATCACTGCCCAGCACATCTCCTTATTTTTTAGATAAAGAAACCAGCCTAGCAAAGTGACACAGCTAGAAGGGATGGAGCAGAACTGAAAGTTATGGAATCCTGGGGCCTACTTGGTCATCATGGTGCTGTGGGTCCTTCTAGCAGCATCACCTGCAGCACCTTAGGAGCTAATCCAGGGACTTCAGAACTCCCTGTGGTATGTGGGGCATTGAAGGCCTTAGGTTGAGTGAGGAATGCTATGATCCAACTGGTATCTCTCTGGCTGTTGTGTGCTAAGAGGGGGCCAGGTTGGGACCAGCAAGGTGGCCATAGAGGAGGTGACACAGTCAGATTCTAGATAGGACCTGCAGTGAAGCCAAGTGTTTGCTGATGGGAGTTAGAGTGTGATGTCAAGGATGATCCTGTTAAAATAAAAAAACCACCCACATCTCATCACCCAGAACTGTTTCCTTCAGGAATTTTTTTTTCCCCCTTTTGAGACATTATATTTTTCCAAGATCTTACCTTTGTAGTCAAGTCCTTCAGGTTCTGGCTAAAATTCTTCCCCTTTAGAGCCTTTCTTAACCAAATCTAGCAGTTATGGGGAACCCAAGTAAAATAGTGCTAGCTCCTTGACACTGCCACTTTAATTACTGTAACAATTTTGTGAATTTGTGTGAACTGAATTAGGGAAGGACTGTCATTGAAGAGCTAAATAGGAAGTTCTGCGGTCATGAGCAGTGAGTGCAGTATTAGAGGAATAATTAGAGGAAATCTTACAGTGTGAGTCCTAGAAGTCAGTCCATATGCATGATTATGGAGATACAAGCTAATGTGCTTTTTCTTTTTTTTGATACTGGGGATTGAACCCAGGGCCTCATGCATGCTAGACAAGCACACGACCATTGAGGTACATCCCAGGCCTAACATGCATATTTATGAGAGGGGCGTACAACTTTTATAAAAATTTCAAAAGGGCCTGGCACCATGGCACACACCTATAATTCCAGTGGCTGGGGAGACTGAGGCTGGAGGATCACAAGTTCAAAGCCAGCCTCAACAAAAACTGAGGCACTAAGCAACTCAGTGAGACCCTGTCTCTCAATAAAATACAAAATAGGGCTGGGGATGTGGCTCAGTGGTCCAGTGCCCCTGAGCTCAATCCCCAGTACCCCCCAAAAAATAATAAAAATTTTTCAAAAGGACTGTAAACCCACCCCTTACCCTTACTAAGAACTATCATATCACCAGTTTCAAATTTCAGCAGGACAGAAACAGGAAAGGTGTAAACCATGGGCTTGAGGGTTGGGGGATAGAAGAGCCAGGGAACCCAGGGTTCTAGGACACCCCACCATGGCTGCATTCCCTTGGCTCCAGCATGGGGCATCACCCATTGCTTGCAAGCACCCTTACTGTTCCTTTGTCCATTGACGTGACCTCTAACTGGCAACAGTCTCACCAAATGTGGCATCTGCTGCTGAGCATTTCTCCTGGGAATCTTCAGCAATGTCACATTCCCCGTGTCCTCCCCATGCCAGCCTTTCACTATTTCTTCCACAGCGCTCTGTCCTCTGTATTATTCTGCTTTCTCTCATTTCATGCATCATCTCATTTCCGCCCAGAGGGCTAAGCACTGAGCTGCATGATTCCCAATGTCTTCTTAACCCTTGGCAATTTTATAACTGAAAGAGCTATTTTGGACTTAAAACTACTTATTTGGAAAGACTCTTGTCTCAAAATAAAAAGAGACAGAGAATGTAATTCAGTGGTAGAGCACAGCTAGGTCCAATCTCTGGTACCACCTAAAAAAAACCATGTATTGTGGGCTGGGGTTTTGGCTCAGCAGTAGAGCGCTAGCCTAGCACACGTGAGGCACTGGTTGGATCCTCAGCACCACATAAAAATAAAATAAAGTTTATTGTGTCCACTTACAACTAAAAAACAAATATTTTAAAAAACCATGTACTGCTTTTTGTAAATATCAACAAAATTAACTGGTTTTCCTGAAACTTCTTCACATTAGCTTTGTGAATGACTTTGTAATTGAAATCATCCATGTTCTGTGCCTTTCACACAAGACTGCCTGCTTTACCTTTAACAGTGTTGATCTAGCATTTTCTCTTTTTTTTTTTCTTGAAATACTGGGGATCAAACCCACAGCCTCATGCATGCTGAGCTACTCCTAGCGCTAGCATTTCTTAAAAGAACCCTTAAAAGAGTTAAAAAACCACGGGCACCGAGCTATTAAGCTGCCCTCAAAATTATATAGCTAGCCTACTTTAAAAAAAAATTTAACACACATACTAGAGCATAATTCTTAAGTGTACAGCTTAATGAATTACCCAAAATGAACATACCAATGTACCAATCACCCAGTTCAAGAAACGGAAACTTCCCAACTGCCAGAAGCTACACTCCTGCCTTTCCCAAATATTATCCTCTCAACAGGAATCAAGATTCTGACTTCTCATAGGTGTGACACGAATACCTTATAGTCAGCACATATCTGTAATCCTAGTGGCTTAGGTGTTTCCCGAGGCAGGAGGATCACAAGTTCAAAGACAGACTCAGCATTTTAGCAAGGCCCTAAGCAACTTAGAGAGACCCTGTTGCTAAACAAAATATAAAGGGCTGGGAATGTGGCTCGATGGTTAAGCCCCTCTGGGTTCAATCCTGGTACCAAAAAAGAAAAGAAAAACCTTACTCAGAAATACCCTTCCAAGGATGAAAAGCCTGAGGACTGTATCAGGAGGTATTGCCAGCCTCCAAGCCCCACCAAAGTATGTAAGCATACAACAAAGACTCATTACTACGTTTTCATGGATCAGATAAGGATCTGGGCTACTCAAACTTCAGAGTCTGTGATTTAGGTCAGTTGGCTAAATATATATAAATAATCCTTGTATTAATAATTTGTGGGGGCACATTATAAAAAGAAGCATTTACCTTTATGGTAGAGGCAAAAAATTAAAATATGGTATGCCTGTAATCCCTGCTGCTTAGGAAGCTGAGGCAGGACAATAAATTCAAGGCCAGTTTCAGCAACTAAGTCAGGCTCTAAGCAACTTAGTTAGACCCTGTAGTTCAGTGGTAAAGGGCCTCTGGGTTCCATCCCTAGTATCCACACCCCCCCACGCCCCCCACAACACAAAAAGAAAACATGGATAATATTTAATGCTAGGGAGGGTGTGGGAAATAGGACACTTCCGTTTACTTTTTGGTTTTGTACCGGGGATTGAATCCAGGGGTGCTTAACCACTGATCCACATCCCCAGCCCTTTTAAATTTTTTGTTTTGTTTTGTTTTTTTGAGACAGGTCTCGCTAAACTGCTTAGAGCCTAGCTAAATGCTAAGGCTGGCTTTGAACTTTCTTACCTCCTGCCTCAGCCGCTGAGCTGGAGCCTCTGGGATTACAGGCTTGAGCCCCACCAGCCTCTCCTGTTACTGTTTTGAATGTATAGGATATAGTTCTTTGGAGGGTAGTTACTAATACTTAGCAAAACTTCAATATATATACGCTCTGGCCAGCAAGCCCAATTCTAGAAACCCATCCTCTAGAAATCTTTGCAGCACCCCACTACTGCAATCTGCACCTTCTCCCGCCTTCTTTTTTTAAAATTTTCTTTGCAGTGTTGGAGGTTGAGTCCAGGGCCTCATCTATGCTACAGATGCACTCTAATAAGTATGCTAACACTGCCCCAACCCCGAGTTCCTCCGTTTTAAAAACTGAGATTACAGCGCCTAACTCAATGGTGGCGAAGGAGCACGCATGCGCGCGCAGAACCTGGCGCCTCTACCTTCCCTCTTACCTTTGTTTGGTACCTTGAAACGGTTTAATTGATGGTTTCCCCAAAGACCAACAAACCTCCAAGTCGCTTATTCCTATCAAAAAAAGCATACCCCCAAGGAAAATGAAACCGGGCTGGTGTTTCTCGAAGTGTGATCCTAGGGAGGCTTGCTAAACTGGGTCCACTCGCAGGTTTCTGGGTCCACTCCCAATCACTGCGCAAAATTACTGCGGAAGTACCTGGAGCTGCTTTTCTAAAGTTTCCGAGCGTTTTTTTCGGCCCTCTGAAGTCAGAACCCCCAGGATAAGGCAAGAGACGCTTTGGGAACGCCGCCGCAGCAGCACCCGGAGCCGAGTCAGAAAAACTACCAGCCAGACCGTGCCGCTCTCTCCCGACCCCACGCTGCTCGTTCCCGGAAGGGCCGCTCTGTCCATCCCGGGGCCCAGCTCGACTGCTCCCTTCCGCTTCCGGTGTCCCCTACACCATGGCTGCCGCCGCCGCTGCTGCTGCCGGCGCTGGGGAGCCGCTGTCCCCCGATGAATTGCTCCCGAAAGGCGACGCGGAGAAAACTGAGGAAGAGTTGGAAGAGGACGATGACGACGAGGTACTAGGGCCCTGCGGGGTGCGGGGCAAGGAGCGGGCCCGCCCCGGGGTGTGGGATCCGCGTGCTGCGGGATCCCCGCGAAGGCGGCTTCTCGGGAGGCGGGGTTAGGGGCCCTGCTGGGCCGGGAATGCTCCAGCTCTGCCGGCCTCCGCGTCTTACCACGTCGCAGCGGGCCGCAGGTGCATGCCCTTACTTCGGCCAATACCCGCACCTCCTTCACCACAGCTAGATGAGACCCTGTCTGAGAGACTCTGGGGTCTGACGGAGATGTTCCCGGAGAGGGTCCGGTCCGCGGCCGGAGCCACTTTTGATCTCTCCCTCTTCGTGGCTCAAAAAATGTACAGGTAAGGGACAAGAGGGCAAAGACATTGGGGGGTGTGCATGGGATGTCTGAACCTATGAGAAAAGAGATACCGACTTCGGAAGCAGCAGACCTGGGTTCCAGTGACCTTGGACTGCTTTTACCCTAACCTTTCTGAGTTCTAATTTTCTCTTCTGTAAAGGCGGGGTTCTTACTTGACAAGGTTGTTAGTTTATCTGAGATGATTGATGTATAAGTAGCTTTATAAGAACTCAGAAGATTGTTAAGCAGCTATAGCTAACTCCCAGAAAAATCTCCTCCTGCCCCTGGTAGGAGGAGTATGATGCAAGGAGTGGGTAGAATACACATTAAAAGCACTGGAGTATGTAATGAAAGAGGTTTGGTTACTGCTTTGTTCTTAATCTATTGCCTATTTGCATCTCTCTCTGCTTGCCCACCCTCTGCAGGTTTTCCAGGGCAGCCTTGTGGATTGGGACCACTTCCTTTATGATACTGGTTCTTCCTGTTGTCTTTGAGACTGAGAAATTACAAATGGAGCAACAGCAGCAACTGCAACAGCGGCAGGTGAACCCAAACTCTTGACTTTTTGCCAGGGGGGAGACACTAGTTATTTATTTCTCCAGCACCAGCAGATTGGCAGTTACTGTGTGGGTGGGGATTGGGATTAGGCCCAGGCCCTTTTAGATGCCTGTGCTCAGCATTGTTTTTGTCTGCCTCATCAGGTACCATGAAAATGACATCTAGGCCTGTACAATGCCTTACATCTCTCCTTTTCTTTTTCAGATACTTCTAGGGCCTAACACAGGGCTGTCAGGAGGAATGCCAGGGGCTCTGCCTTCACTTCCTGGAAAGATCTAGATTGTTACTGCTATATTTGAGCTGTCTCAATGGGAGAAATTTGAAACTCAATTATGTTTGAACTGCTGATTATTTGGGGGGAGGGGTTAACTGTGGCACACTGATCCAAATCTGGTGGGAAGAATTCTCCCCTCATTGTCTCACAGAGACTCCCAACTTTCAACTGTACCCTCCACGCTGTCCTCAATGTTTCTTCTGCCTCGCTCTGATTCCAGAATGCAGCTATGCAGACGGTTATTCCAGCTCTGGCCACCTTACCCCTTCTAGTACATTGCTCCTAACTGGAAGATCTCCTCACTGTCTATCTCATTATGGGGTAGAAATGATGCCCCACAATGGGAGGGAAGGATTCCTGACCATTAATGACTTTTCTTTCTTTTTTTTTTTTTTTTTAAGGAGATGTTGGGAAGGAACATGCACATATTAATATTAAAACTGACAAAGTGCACTGTGGCTGTCTTGTAAAGCACCAGGAAGCCCCATGTATACTGAAGGGAGGCTGTTTTATAGCTTCAGCCACAAAATGGGGACAGTGAGTATGGAGGACAGAGCAGAGGCTCGTTTACTCTGCACATTTTGGCTATTAGACCTGTGTGTAAAAAAAAGTCAGTGCTCACTTTTTGTATTTAAATATTAAAAATGATTCCAACTCAAAGTGTCATCCATGTGTCTGTAATAAGTACTTAAAAGTTACTTGTACCATTTTTTGAAGGTCAAAGATATACAATGCCTCACATTTCCTCTCATCTAAGCTGGCATCTCCATCTCCACTGATAATTTCAAGGCCTAAAGTTAGTTAAATTTTGAAAAGAAAATGCACTATTTGCCCAGAACCTCTTAATGACAACTTTGCACTGAATTAAAGTAATCAATTCAGTTCCACCAACCTAAGCAAAGGGTCAGGCCAGTGTTTTTGTAGTTATAGACATTTCACAGTTATAAACTTATAGGAAGTACTGATTTCTAGTGTTGGGGAAAAGAACATTTTTGTGCCTACTTTAGTGATTGGAGAAACTGATGATGAAGTCAGTTGTAGCCCCGTATTTGAACTTTGCAGTTTTTCCATTTAACAAAAAAAATTTTGAGCATAAAACAGAGTCTTTGATGTGAATCTTTTTCTCAGTACTAGGCAGTTTTGGAGGTAGTAGTATTCCTGTTTTGCAAAGGAGGAAACAGCCATGGAAAGATTAATATCCACAGGCCTCATAATAAGTGCTGGATCTGGATTCAAATCCAGCCTCCTGACTATTGAATCCTGCTACACATTCTAGACATGTCCTTGGCTTGGATGCATATTTTGCTTCACTAGTGCAGAAGCTGGTCAGTGAGGTACAAGCTGTGTTTTGTATATTAGTTCTTCAAATTGGCAATCCTAACATTAAACTGAAAAATGCTTCAATGGTAACTTTTGAAATAAATCCCACTTAAGAGAATATTTTGTATTTTTTGGTGAAGTTTGATCAAACTATTATATCTCTAAATGGAGAGATGATGGTAAGGAATTCCTTTTAAAGCTGCATCATACTAAAGTTTTGGTTTTTTTTTTTTTTCCCCCCCTTCATATAATTATATTAGGCAGACAAGGAGATTCGTGTATGGAGTTTACCATTTTTAATATTTGGTTAAACAAAATACATCTTTTGTAAACAAACCCAGCACAAGGCCAACAGAAAAAAAAAAGGAGGGGGGATAAAAGCAAGAAAAAGCCTAGGGTTGCCCCTTGTGGGGCATCAGGGTCAGGCCTGCTCCCTTCTTTAAAAGTGGGGCTTTTTGCCCTTGGGCATCAGCATGGGTCCCTGTTCCTAAGCACCAGAATTGGATATGAACAGAGAAACCAGCCCTGAAAAGTCGAAGCGTCTTTGCATATCCCATTGGCTCATGGACTCCGTGTGCATGGGACTACTTTGAAGTGCCATTTGCACAGGCCCAAGCAGATTTGTGGGAAGTTTTCTCCTCTTCCCAGGAAATGGCTTACAATCACCAACAGTGCCAATGGACCCAAGGTCCTGCTTGTGACGATTAATCAGCAAGATTGGCTGTAACTTCTGGCTGGTGTTAGCTGGAATGTCATTGTGCAGGGGTAGAGAGCTCCCTGTGGTGCCAAGCAGGTCTGGTGTAGAAAATGGTGCAGAAGAGACCACGGCCAGTTGTTGAGGGCATAATGTGCAGTAGCCGCTTGGGGCCTCTTACTTGGCTTAAAAAACGGCCTTGTTGGATTGAAGATACGTGTGCAGAAAAGTGCTGGTGTAAACATGCACTCCAGTCACAGTGGGGAGAGCGCCTCAGCCTCCCCATTACACTTGCTTAGGATCCACATGCAAGCCCCAGGCTGGCTCTTCTGGTGGAGAGAAGTCTGGCCAATGGGGCAGCTCTCAGACCTGCCAAGACCAGTGATCAGTAAGAACTGGCCAGGTTACCCCTGCCTGCCCTCCTGTCTTGAGGCAACCACAGCCACTTTGGTGACACGTGTGGTATTATTTATTTCCCCTCTTGTTTTCCAAAGTTACAAGAGAAAAGTAGCCTACAACTATTTCAAGAGGTAGGAGGCAGGTCAATCCTCTGATTTTTAAAGGAAACTACAAGATGACGACAAACCTAGGTCCTATAACAAAATGCACATGACCACCTAATTTGAGGGCTGTTGCTTGTCACTACAGTGACAGGCCTCAAGCCCAGGCCAGCTACCAATTCCAGCTGCTCTTAAACTCTTCACGTGATTTTGGCTGACCCAAACTGTCAAGGGTAGATGTTTCTTCTGACTTTGCCAGAGTGGGCCAACTGGGGAAACTGCCCCTTTTCCTTATGTTTTGCCCCAGAGCTTCCTAAATCAATGTAGTGAAATGGTGGGGACAAAACTGGAGTGAAGAAAGCCACCCCATGCTTTACCCAGTTTGGCTTAGCCACATCCTCTTAGATGTCTATCTTACCACTGTCTTGCTAGACTTGGGGGACTCAACCACCTGGCTTGGGATATTCAAGAAGTTTTCATTATAAAACTCCAAGGCTGTCCATAAACCACCCTCAAAAGTGGGGGGAGGGGTGGCATTAGGACTGCAGACAGCACGCAGCACTGCTGCTGGGGTTCTGGAGATGGTTTCCTGAGAGACGCTTATGCTCTGGGTTCTTCAGTCAGTCACTGGGCTTTGCGTGCACTACTATGTCTTCAGACACGGGTGCCACAGGAGACGAAAGTGGAGGCAGCATCTCTCTGGTGAGCCTGGAGCAGCAGTGAAGACTCCAAGAAAACCTGTGTCAGGTCCTCATAGAAAGGGGAAAATAAGCTCGGACCCACCTTTCCTTCTCTTCTCCAAAATAAAACGAAGGCCTTCAGTGGCTTGCCCTAAGCCCTCAGAGCTCCCGCCTGCCTTCCCCAGGCACAGACAATGCCGGGGGTTCTTGTAACAGTCCACACGTCCGTCCTATTGCACTGGCAAGTCTGAAGGGGAAACCCGATGAGATGTTTGGGGAGGTGGCCGGGCGGACCCACTGCAGAGGCCACAGCGCATCACGAGGGCTGGAGGACCGAGGCAGGGATGGGTTGGACCTAGCGGCGCTACACGTCAGCTCTCCAACTCTGATGGGCCTCCACCTCCTCTGCTACCACCAGCAGAAGCTCACAGTTCTTTCCTCGCAAATGATGTTTTAGAAATTTCCTAGGGAAAAAGGAAGGGGAGGTGAGAGAAAACGAAATGCTGGTGAACTGCAAATTCCAGTCTCAGGGCCACAAGTCACCAGACACCTGATCCTTTATGCCCTTGGCAATCCTAACATGTTCTAGTAGGTTCTTCTAGAGTTACCCCTAAGTCTGTCCAGTTCAAATCCCAATCTGAATCTTTGCTCATCCTCACGTTACTGCTGAGAGGAACTGGTTCTGTGATGAACAGAAGCTCAAAGTACTCTGAAGTGCTTCTGTTTAAAAAAACCAACTACTTTCATCTTAGGGCAATTTAACCCTCTGGCTGAATGTGTATCTTCCTTTCTCTGAACTGGTAACAACACTGTGCCGGTGGTGCAGGTGGAAAGAACGTTACCTCACCAGCCCCACCAGACCAGAAGGCCAATACCCCAGGCTGTGGACCCTGCTTACCAAAGGGACAAAATTCCTTGTTAAGGCCTTTCCAGTCTGAGACCCCATGATTCCAAGTAAGGCAGGGAGAGGCTCTGAGCACATAAGAATTTCATTTCCTCTGTCAAATAACCAAAGATGAGCTTGACTTCCCTCAACACAGCAAACCAGAAGCCCAGCAGCTGAGCCACACTGGGACTCACCTGAGCTCGCTCTCGCCTCCAATCCACTCAGGCATCTTGAGCTTGGAGTCGAGGTTGTAGTAGGCCCCGCCTACTTCTCGAACACAGATCCAGTGCTGCCTTTTGAGAGGCAACTTGAGTGGACCCCAGCACAGGCTGGAGGGCAGATTCATGATGAACCCCATGACATTCGTGAGAGCAATAACACCAACATCCCTGCAGAAGAGAAACCGTGTCAGGCTCTGAGGCAGCCAGCCTTAAGGTCCCAGGCAGTTCCCTCATGCCAGGAATCCCTGACCAAGGCCTGCACCACAACCTGCTGTTCCCCATCACATTACCTGCGCTTGTCCCACCAAACAGCTTCATAGCCTTTGGTCTGAAGAGCTGCCATAATGACGTTCACATCATAATTCCCATTTCCCAGCATGCTCTTCTTGTGGGGTGTCACCATGGTGTTTGGAGACAACCTATGAATGTGAAAAGATGATGTTGAGACTTGTTGGTCTGCCTAATGCCCCCTGGCCATACCACTGGAAGCTGGTTACCCTCCCCCACCCAATCAAGTATAATTTCCCCAATTTCTACTTAAGTATTCTGTTCCCTGGGATCCTGGTGCTCTAGGGATCACCTTTCTTTTTTCTTAATATTTTTTTAGTTGTCAATGGACGTTAATTTTATTTATTAATATGTGGTGCTGAGAATCGAACCCAGTGTCTCACACATGCTGGGCAAGTACTCTGCCACTAAGCCACAAAACCCAGCCCTCACCTTGCTTTTTCTGCCAAACAAGTCAGATGAGACCTATCTACCTGCCATTTAGAAACTGTGTCTACAGACTGTTACAGTGGTGCACACCTGTGATCGCAGTGACCTAGGAGGCTGAGGCAGGAGGATCACAAGTCTGAGGCCAGCCAGTGAGGCCTTGTCTCAAAATAAAAAGGGCTGGGGATGTAGCTCAGTTGTAGAGGCCTCTGGGCTCTATGTGGGGGAAGTGTGTCTAGTGAAGTCAATGGATACAAAGAATATTCCATGAATGAGTCTCATTCATGAAATCCCCAGCCTACTGCAGTCTTTCTACAGTCTTCCTCTTGTTTATCTTCCTGCCCTGACACAACTTTTTTATGTTCTTGTGCAGTGCTGGGTATCAAACACAGGGTTTCACACAGGCTAGGCAAGTGCTCTACCACTGAGCCACAACCCCAGCCTGATATAACTTTTTTTTTTAAAGACAGTAAAAAAAAAAAAATAGGTGATGTTTTCATTTGCATGGCAGTAATTATCACTCCTGCTTTTTATAACTTAAATACTTTCTACTTAAGGCTTTCACACTTGGCAATCATTAAATACCTAAAGGTATACAGGGACCAAGACAGGGGGATGCACACCTGTAACCCCAACAACTCAGGAAGCTGAGGATCACAAGTTTGAGGCCAGCCTCAGCAACTTAGCAAAACCCTGTTTCAAATTTTTAAAAAGGGCTGAGGATGTCACCCAGCCAGTGGCAGAGTGCCCGGGGTTCAATCCTCAGTTCTCCCCACCACCAGCACACACAGGCACACAGGGGTCCCTATGCATAAATACATGAGCTGGAGCCAGATGTGAAGCAATAAAAAGCAGTGAGGTGCATGCTAACCTGGGATGCATGGCCTAAAAGCATTCTGGACCGCGCACAAAAATTTTTTTTTCCCTGTGCTGGGGATGGAACCCATGGGTGCTCTACCATTGAGCCACACCCCCAGTTTTTATTTTGAAACAGGGTCTTGCTCGCTAAGTTGCCGAGGCTTGAAACTGGCAATCTCCCTGCCTCAGCCTACCAAATTGCTGGTATTACACATGTGCACACCATGCTGGGCTCAGAAAAGGACATTTTGAAGGAGGGTCTGCATTCCCTCAACTTTCCTAAGAAGGGGAAGGAGGGTAATGTGGTGAATTCCTCAGGACAGGGGCAGAGGAGAGATACCCAGGAGGTTGCCAAGTGCCATCTCCAGAATAGAATCCAGACTTCAGTCAAAAATGTCAACTCTCCTGCATACACAGCAACCACACTGAATCCCACGCCCATCCCACCCCCATTTTTTTGTGTTGCCGGGGATCAAACCCAGGGCCTGACACATGCTGGACAAGCAGTCCCACAGAGCTACACCACTAACCCCTTACTGATACTTTGTCCAAACATAAAACACACTGCTTCCACTAACTTAAACCCCTCCAACCATGCCCACAGCACATAAATACAACCCGAACTACCTTGGCTGGCAAGGCCCTCAGGATCCTGCTGACCTCTGTTCTCACCTCCTGTTACAAGACCTTTTTCTGTTTCTTAAAGACTCAAGGCTCTTCCTCACATGGCACTCACTCGATGTCCCTGCCGATTGCAATGCTCTTCCCTGAGCTCTTCATTGGTTTTGCTCCTTATTACTTGGTCTTAAATGTAACTGTCACAGAAAGGCCTTTCTGACCATCCCACTGTAAGTTTCTCCCAGTTCATTCATCTTCTGGCTGCTCTGGTTCACTTCTAGCCCTCCATCAGTACAGAACACAGTGCCTATTCCTCTGTTCTAGAGTGCAGCCGGAGCCTTGACCATCCAGTCAACACCGCACACCCAGGACCTACAGGGCACAGGCAACACACTCAAGGAGTTTGTTGAAATGTTCTGCTTATTTCTGTTATTATTTCTTTATCTTCTGCTCTAAATACTAGTAGACTTTAAAATAAAAGGGCTTATTGCTTACTTTCAGAGCTAGCAAAGATGGGGAAATCCAAGAACACCAAACTCCATTCTGTAACCGAACACTTGACCTGTAGTACAATTCCCACGTACTCAACACCCACTCTAAGCACTAAGATAGGAAACTATGAGGGATGAATTATTTATATTTTATAAGTAAAAGCATGAAGTCTAAGGCAGGCATGGTGGCATATGCTTGCCCCAACAATTCAGAAGACTGAGGTAGGAGGATGGCAATTTTGAGGCTACTCTGGGCAACTTGCCAAGAGAGTGTCTCACAGTAAAAAATAAAAAGATCTGGGGTCAGGTGTTGTGGCACATGCCTATAATCCCAGAGAATCAGGGGGATTAGGCTGAGGCAGGAGGATCACAAGTTCAAGGCCAGCCTCAGCAACTGAACAATGTCCTGAGCAACTTAACAAGACGCTGTATTAAAAAAAAAAAAAAGGAATGTAGCTCAGTAGAGCACCCACAGATTCAATCCTCGGTATTGTAAAAACAAATTCAAAGTCTGATAGTTTTAATTGATTTGACAATGAACACTTACAAGTGATACAATTATTAAAAAATGTGTTCATTAGAAGTTGCAGTTGTAGCTGGGTGTGGTGGCACATGCCTTGTAATCCCAGCAGCTTGGGAGGCTGACGCAGGAAGACTGAGTTCAAAGCCAGCTTTAGCAACATGGTGAGGACCTAAGCAACTCAGCAAGACCCTGTCTCTAATAAAATAAAAAAAGAGGGGTGAGGATGTGGCTCAGTAGTTTGGCGTCCCTGGGTTCAATACCCAGTACCAAAAAAAAAAAAAGAGAGAGAATAATTTGCAGTTGAGCTTGCTGTCTTACAGCAGTGACCCAAGAGTCAGAGTGGGAGGTGGTGCAGGGTTGTGAAAGGAAAGGTCAGCTGAGTCCCCAAAGCCTGGGGCTGCAACACAGCTCAACAGGACAGAGCACCCGTCAGGTCCCAGGTATTGAGCTCCAGCAGGCTCCCTTCCCTCCACCCAGGGATGAAGGTTCCCCCAGGGCTGATGCTGCTGTCTGCTTCTGGCAGGCTCCCAGCAGGGCAGTGAGTTCTTGAGCATGCGTCTGGTGATCCTAGTTCCAGACTCATAACTGGAGGATCCTGAAGATATGGGATACTTCTGTACAGTAAATGAATGAACCAAGGGAGTAAATAGGGTTCCTGGGAGTCTCCCTATGCCAGTCTTCACCTTGAACCTCCAGAAGAGGATTACATAATATGCTTCAGTTCCCAGAGTTGACCCCCACAGACATTTGTTCTAAGGTATACCTTTCAGATTTCGTGTTCTAAGGATCTCTCTTCCTCAGCCTTCATCTTCTCTCTCTCAGATTTCTTTCCTGTCCACTTCCTCTATCTCTCCCTTCACTATAGACCTGGATTTTTTTTCCTCTTCAGTACTAGGATGACCTGCTAATCATAATGCTAGGCAAGCGCTCTTCCACCGAGCTACATCTTCCTTCCTTTTGTGTACGACAGGATTTTCACTAAACTGCCTAGGCTGGCCTCACACTTGTGATTCTCCAGCAGCTGGGACTCCAGGTGTGAGCCACTACAGAGACTAAAACCAGGACTTTTGAAATAGGTTCCCCAAACTCATCTCCTTACTTATAAACACTCCTTCCACTGATTTAGCTTATATATTCCTGCCACATTCACCAAGTTGTCATTTCCCTCCCTTACAAATGAACTAGGCTGGCATGGTGACGCACACCTGTAATCCCAGCAACTCTGCTGGCTCAGGCTGAGGGAGGAGTATCCCAAGTTTGAGGCCAGCCTTAGCAACTTAACAAGCCTCTAAGCAATTTAGCAAGACTCTGTCTCAAAATAAAAAGAACTGGGGATGTGGGTCAGTGGTTAAGTGTCCCTGAGTTCAATCCCTGGTACCAAAAAAAAGAAAAAGAAAAAACCCACAATATTACATACGAACTGATAGTGGAGCCAACTGCCTGAGCGGCCACCTCCAAATCCTCCAGCCCTATTCCACCTGCTGTTCCCTTTTCATGAAGCTTAGTACACTTCCAGTACCATGACTATGTGGCCTCTATTCTTTTCTCCTACTTCTGGTTCTAAGCCAAATCCCATAACTTTTTTTTTTTTTTAAGAGAGAGAGAGAGAAAGAGAGAGAGAGGAGAGAGAGGAGAGAGGAGAGGAGAGAGAGGAGAGAGAGAGAGAGAGAGAGAGGGAATTTTAATATTTATTTCTTAGTTATCGGCGGACACAACATTTCTTTGTTTGTATGTGGTGCTGAGGATTGAACCTGGGACGCACGCATGCCAGGTGAGCGTACTACCGCTTGAGCCACATCCCCAACCCCAAATCCCATAACTTCTTCAAGCTCAAGTTCACACCCTCTCTTCCATGGAAGCTTTTTTTTTTTTGGGGGGGGGGTAGGGGAGGGGTGGTGAGTGCAGGGAGGTAACCCCAGGGAAATTGTACCACTGAGCCACATGCCCACCCCTTTTTATTTTTTGAGACAGAGTCTCACTAAGTTCCTGAGGGTCTCACTCAATTGCTCAGGGCTTCACTAAGTTGCTGAGGCTGGTCTCAAATTTGCAATCCTCCTGCCTTACTTCTTAAGTCACCGGAATTGCAAGTGGGGCCACAGTGCCAGCAACTGACTCATTTTTAAATGTGGCCCTTTCTACCTGCTCAGGGATCTTCTAATGGAGAAGTTGGAGTGCTTGTCCTTTGTGGTAGAGAATACTGGTTGTTTACCACTATCCCTATTCTCTTTGTTCCTTCCAATTTTCTTTAGTTTTCCTCCATCAAGCAAATTTTCATCCAGTTACACTTGAACAGCAATTCTATTTGAAAGAGGAATGTATTGCTAGCTGCAAGAACATTTGATCTCTGAAAAATTGGGATGAATCTAATGAAAATGTCTGAAGTCTGAGCACTTTCTGTTTGTCTTCTCTGACCCTTCTTTTTCAAAGCCTGGATACACTATATAAGGTCAAACCCCTCATCTACATAGATACAAGTTGATGGACATTTGCCCACTGTCTCTGGCCTTCTCTCTAGGCACAAACCTCAGTTACACCCGACTTTTCTCTTCCTTGGCCCCTTGTTGCTGACCAGCCATTAGCTCAGTTCCACATTCCTATTCATTTGTATTCCAAGCATGAGTCATTTCATAAAAAGGGGTGGGCATGTGGCTCAACTCTATTCAAACTCCACCCTGCTATTTTTGTATTTCTTCTCTTTTATCTGGCTAAAATTCAACTGTTAGGATAAACCCTCTCAACAAATAGCACTTACTGACATTTTTCTCCCATTTCTACCACTCATCAGTTATATCTTCAAACCAGCAAAGAACTTTAGATCTGAGAACTTAAAGTTACCTAGTTAAACCTGCCAGAATTCCTCTCCTTCGCTTCAAGATATAAGGTGATCACCTTTTCACTTTCAAATTGCTGTGAATTCTATGGTTCTCACTTCAATATGTTCTCAAGGCATGCTCGGTACAGCCCCAAGATGTCCTGTCCAGCTGTGTTCTCCAAGGAGGCTTGCGGTGCCTGGCACACTGCAGCAGCTGGTTAGTGTTTGTTTTAAAAATTCCATCTACTCTCCTTCACCTTTTCTCTCTTTGCTTTTTCTCTGGATTCTTTCCATACTTCTTTTGTTTCTATGTATCCTGATAGAATCTTTCCATTTAAAATGCTCCATACAGAATTCCACTACTGGACTTCTCTTTTATGTACTGATTTGCTTTTACTGAGGTGGATCTTAGGTTGACTTTTTTTTTTTTTTTTTAAGGTGGATTTTTATACTGTGCTAATAGGGAACTGAGAAGCACTATATAATTTGCAAAATCTTCAAAAAAAAAAAAAAAGAGGACCCTGGTTCCATGAAGGTGTTTAGCAAGCATCCAGCATTCTTCTACTCAGGGAAAACACAGCTGAAAGACTGCTATAGCCACAAACTCTTGTTGATCACAGTCCAGATCCACAGTCCCACTTACTAGCAGGGGGAATAGCTCTGGAGCTAGGACAGCTCTGACAAATCTTGCCAGGATGAAGCAAGCAGCTGAAGCAATTAGGAGGCAAGCCCTGGAGCCACAAAGCTTGGGTCCAAATCCTGCCATTAATATCTTTGTAAACTATCTGTGCCAATTTCCTCATCTAGAAAAATGGAAAATAAAGTCTACCTCCCAAGCTCAGTGTGAGGACTGAACTAGCCCCAGGGAAGCCCTCAGAATAGCACTGTTCACATGTTAGTGATCTCATCATGATTACACCTCTTGTCCAACCAAAAGTCAAATTTACAGAAGTAAAATGTTTTCTAACCTAATATGACTACATTCATAGAATTTTTTTAATTTTTAGTTGTAGATGGACACAATAACTTTATTTATTGATTGATTGATTTTTATGTGGTACCGAGGATCACACCCAGTGCCTCACATGTGCTAGGCAAGCACTCTACGCTGAGCCATAACCCCAGCCCACATTCGCAGAATTTTATATCTGATATTTACTAGTGGGTAATACTGGGCAAATTCCTACACTGAGTTCTAGTTTCCTAGGACCACTGCTATTCAGTCGTTTTGGGATTGCCAATATATATCATAAAGCATCAAGCATATTCAGGTAATCACTGTGAATCTTCCTTCTAATTCTGGATTAGAAAACAATTTGCAGATAATCTAAGTAGGAAAATAAGAAATATCAATGGCTGGCCAAAAGAAATCAATTCAGTGAACTGGGTCTTCCTTTATGTCACATGACTTGGTGACAGGAGACACATTATCTTACTTCCCAGGTGAAATCTTCTTGCTGCCAGACAATGGTCATGATGCAGACACATCTGGTCTGTTAAGGTAAAGGCACTACTTTGTATATTATTGGAATTGGAAAACAATTATTCTCATTATACTTCTGTTAGTATACTTGGATTAACATTCTTTTAAGAGAATGCCTATGGTTCTCTCAGAGTAAATGATCCACATATCACTGCAAACTGGTTGATTTTAGCTATTATTCAGGTTCCAATGCTCAGTAATTTCCTATTTAAGTGAAGGGAATCAAAAAAGGGTCCTCTGGAACTATGCTGAATATACATTGCTGGAAGAATTCTTGAGCTGCCAGGCATGGTGGTACACACCTGTGATTCCAACAACTAAGGAAGCTGAGGTAGAAGGACTGCAAGTTGGATGCCAGCCTCAATAACTCAGCAATACCCTCAGCAACTTAGCAAGACCCTGCCTCAAAATAAAAACAACTTGGGACAAAGCTTAATGGTTTAATGACCCTGAGTTCAATCCCCAGCACAAAAAAAAAAAAAAAAAAAAGAGAGAGAGAGAGAGAGAGAGAATAGAATTCTTAAGCTTTCCCTGCACTGAGAATTAAGTAAGGCTAACCAACCCTCTCTGAGTGATGAGAGAGAGAGAGAGAATAGAACAGAATTCTTAAGCTTTCCCTGCACTGAGAATTAAGTAAGGCTAACCAACCTTCTCTGAGTGATGAGAGAGAGAGAGAGAATAGAACAGAATTCTTAAGCTTTCCCTGCACTGAGAATTAAGTAAGGCTAACCAACCCTCTCTGAGTGATCAGATAGGCTCACCGCCAATGGACTGCAGACGTGCTGCTATCTCTACCTAGACACTACAGAACTAATTCTCAAACCCTCTGGCAAAATAATTCAGAAAATCAAAGCAAAGAACAAGTTGAACTTCTACCCACTCGTGGCATTTGCTTTAGTAGGTAAGAAAGGCCATCTAGGTCCGGTGCAGTGGTGCACACCAGTAATCCCAGTGACTTGGGAGGCTGAGGCAGGAGGATGGCAAGTTCAAAGCCAGCCTCAACAACTTAGCAAGGCCCTAAGCAACTTAGCAAAACCCTGTCTCTAAATAAAAATAAAAGGGCTGGGGATGTGGCTCAGTGGTTAAGTGCTCCTGGGTTCAATAGCTGGTATAGGAAGGAAGGAAGGAAGGAGGGAGCGAAGGAAGGAAGGAAGGAAGGAAGGCCAGCCACCTAGAATAAAGCAGAAAGGGGAGGGATCTGGAATCAGCTTCAAATGTTAGCTTTGCTACTTAGAAGCTACTTGGACAAATTACCTGACCTTTCTTCCTGTTTCTCTATCAGTAAAACAAACTGTTCAGAAGTAGCCACACAAAACAATGCATGAAAAGCATCAATGCTGGCACATGGCCTCAAAGAGAAGCTGGAGCACAGTATGCACAACTTTCTTGTGGTACCTGCCACATTCTACCTTTGATGACAGGTGACTGAATGAATGTAGACACATCTTGTCCCCCTTCTACATTGTAAACTCCTTGGTGGCAGGACTTGAGGAGGCACCATTCTAACCCAGTAGTTAACAGCAGGATAGAAACCTAACTTCAACCTTGGCTCCAGTGCTTACTACGCTACAGTGGTCACATCATTGAACTTCACTGAGCTGTCTTTATCCGTAAAATGGAAATAACAACAGATATAACATGGATTCCACAGCACTGTTGAGCAGATCACTTGAAATAATACAACTAAGGCTATTCCAGAGTAGGTAGCACATACATGATAGTGATTCTCTTTCTCATTCCTGCATCTCTTATACCCACTGACAGCATCTAGCTAATACCTGTAGGTTTGAAGGCTTAAGCACCTGAGACGCCTTACCCACTCAAATTCAGAAATACCAGTGAGTATCAGGATGCCAAGAAGAGGTGCCCTACCTCTGGAAAATCTCTTGCAGCGTTTCCCGCGTGAAGGCGTTACTGTCCTGGAAGACATTATTGAGGGCATGGAGGGCACAAAGCTCCCTGCGTTGTTTCTCATGGTAGATTTGTGGGGGTGCTGCCTGGGGCAGCTCCAAGGATTCAGATTTGGCCTTGTCTCCTTTCCATGGCATGCAACTCATGTTTTTCGTTTGAGGTTCCAAAGAGGGTTGAAAACAGCCACAATTCCCTCCTGAGGAAGATGTAAACTTCTCAGTCTTTCCAGGATTCCTGAGGTCCACTTTATTCTCTGGTGTCCATGATTTATGCTTTGACACTGGGAGAAAAGGTTGAAATCAAAAGTGGGGAAAAGCCACCTCTTCTCTCTTCTCAATAGAAAAATAGCTTTTGGATTAGTTTATTTCACCATCACTGTCAAAGTGCAGAATTTTTAAAAACTCATATAAAATGTAAGATCCTGTTGCCCTTTTCCCACCCTCCCCGCCCTCCCTGCTCCTAAAAGACACAATTTCCTTGCAGTATTTTCTTTCCTCGCTGAAAATGCCACCAGGCCTCAAAGCAGGAAGACCAAAAACAATCGGTCACATCGTTCCTTTTCTTCCATTTCTTTCGAATCACGACGCCACAGATTCAGGAGACAAGGCCTGGGTGGTGGATAAAACGCACAACCGGAGCAGCTAGCGAGGGCCGGCCAGCGTGGGATCGCGGGTCGCGCTGGGGCCTCGGGGGCAGCCCTCCATCCTCCCGAGCACGGTGGCGAGGCGGGCACAGCTCCTCGGGAAGCGCGGGCTCTCGTCCTCCCGCCGCGGCCCTGCGGAGGAGACAGCTCTGGTCAGCTCCGCCCGGCGGGCGGGCTGGGGAAGGGGCGCGGCGGGCCGGGCCCCTGCCCGCGGGACGGTCCTGCGCGGCGCCGGGCAGGCCCGGAGGGGTGGGGCCGGACACTCGCCTCACCCTCCGGGGCCCCGGGCCACCCGGCTCGCCGCCTCGGCCCTGACCTCCCCGCCCGTCACGTGCAAGCCCGGGCGCCCTCCCGCCGCGCCCCCTACCCCGGCTCCCGGCCGCACCGGGACAGCTTGGATTCGCGCCGTGGGTCGCCCCCTCTCCGCCGCGGATCGCCACCTAGAGCTGCTAGCCGCCACCTGGGCCGCGCACGGACGGGCGCGCGCACCTGAGCCCGACGTCAGCGCCCCTCAACCGGCGCGCGCTCCGGAAACGCCCTCCCGCGCCGTCCCCGCCCTCCCCGCCGCGGCGTCATGCCTGACGTCAGCCTGACGTCAGCGGCGCCAGCTGTGGAGCCGCGGACGCGGCGCCTTGGCGAGAGTCCGGCCGCGCGGAGCTGTCTGGGGGTTTGCTAGGCTCGCGTGTCGCTGGGTGCGGGAACGCAGGGCACTGGATGTGTAGGGCGGTCGTCTGGCTTCGGCGGCCCCGCTCCAGGCGGGGAGTCCCGCCTCGACGCCCGTTCCTCCTTCAGGCGGCCGCGGCGCCACCGTTCCGGGGCGGCGACCCTGCCAGCCGCTGCGTGCGGCCCTGCCCACCCCTCCCGTCTCTGGGCAAAGTGCTTTCTCGAACCTGGACTGCGATTCCTGCGCTGACCGTTTTTTTTGTTTGCCTAGTGCGCCTTTCACCAGGTGGTCTTAACACACCTTACGGACGCGGTCGCGCGCAAATCTCTTGGTTACAGAGCCCGACCGCCTCGAGCTTTACCAGGAGCATAGAGGGTGTGCGCCTCACCGGGGGTCACATTTCAAGTGAAAAGTGGGATCTTCTTCCAGCTCCGTGGTGTCGTATTTCGGTTCTCTCCACACTAACAGTGTCCACGGGCTCTTTGGTGCTTTCTCAGGGCCCAGCTGAGTGATTGTGTGTGTCAGAAGCAAACTACTTGCAGACCCAAGTGGGCTTAGCTTTTCCTCCCTTTACTCCTGGGGCTGTGAAAGGCGTCGTTATCCACCTTGGCTGCTCGCCTTTTGAATTTTTTGTTAAGAAAATGGGTAAAACAATAAAAAATAAGTCACACCTCTAATTCAGTTTTTTTTTTGTTTTGTTTTGGTTTGATTGTTTTGTTTTGTTTTGTTTTGTTTTTTGACCATGCTTCAATTCGACTGAAGATTTTGAGTGTGGTCCTCTATTCAGACTACTTTTAAATTATCTTAAACTTTTGTCGTTTGAAAGCGGCCTACGGGATAATGGTGTACTTAAAAGGCTTGCTGTGCATGGCACTGTCCTAAGTGCTTTACGTATATTAACATATTTACTGCCAGTTATCCTATTAGATCCCTCTGACTTAGGAGAAAACTGCCGCACAAAGAAGTTAAGTAAGTACTGGAAGTCACCTAAGTCTGTCTTGGATTCAGGATTTGAACGGAGGCTAGCCTGTCTTCAGAAAGAGGATATAAGATGGGTAGGGAATTCCCTCTAAAATGTTGCTTTAGACTTTCCCATTCAATTCATGAAGCATCTGCTCTGAGAGTATCTTTTCTAGGCAAAGTCCTATAGTGGGAAAAGCATATTGTTTAGTCTGCTATCAGGTGTCAGCACATTTCAAACTTGAACTCTTTCTGAAGACCCAATTGTTAAGATGTTAAATGTTGGTCTGAGCAATGGAGTTAATACAACACAGCACTTTTGGTCACCAAAATGTGGACCGCACCCCCCTGCACCCCCTGCCAAGAAACCAATCAGTTCTGCAGTAGACACCAGGTGAATTTCCTTTAATTCAGTTGGATTTTTTTTTTTTTGTATTGGAGATTGAACCCCCAGGCATTTAACTTCTGAGCCACATCCTCAGCCTTTATTTTTATTTTTATTTAGAGACAGTGTCTTGGGGTTGGGGATGTGGCTCAAGGGGTAGCGCGCTTGCCTGGCATGCGTGCGGCCCAGGGTTCGACCCTCAGCACCACATACAAACAAAGATGTTGTGTCCACCAAGAACTAAAAAATAAATATTAACAAAAAAATTCTCTCTAGAGACAGTGTCTTGCTGAGTTGCTTAGGGCCTTGCCAAGTTTCTAAAGTTGGCTTTGAATCCTCCATCCTCCTGCCCCAGCCTCCTGAGTCACTGGGATTATGGGCATGTGCCACTGTACCTGACAATTCAGTTGGACTCTGACTACCTAGGGAGAGCATCAGATCCACAGGTTAAGGGCGGAGTTCTACAAGACTGCCTCTCATTTTCAGATGCTGGATGCAAGTCTGGACCTCTGGAACTTTGGCAGACCAACTCTATTAATCAGGGTTCCCATGAGTCCCTCTTTGGTCTGATTAATCTGCTAGAGCAGCTCAGAGAACTCTGGCAAACTCTTTAAGTTTGACAGTTTATTATAGAGGATACTGCAGAGGATGTAGATGAACAGCTAGATGGAAAAGACTTGCACCAAGGTGTGTGGGAAGGGCATGGAGCTGCCATGCAGAGGGCATGTACAAGCCTTCAGAGACATTCATGTCTCTGGAAGACCCCCAGACTTGGTCTTTTTCTGGTTTCATGGAAACTTAATCATATAGACTTGATTAAATAATTCGTCATTAATAATCAACTTAAACTTCAGTTCTTCTTTGATCCCCAGTAATTGGGGGATAGGCCTGAACTCTCAACCCTTGATTTTTGTCTTTCTGTAACCAGTCTCTGTCAGTTGATTTACTAGTATACAAGAAAACATTGGTCACTGCCAGTTGCTGTGGTGCACACCTATAATCCCAGAGACTCAGGAAGCTGAGGCAGGAGGATTGCAAGTTTGAGGCTAGTCTTGGCAATTTATTGAGACCCTGACTCAAAAATAAAGAGGCCTGGGGTTGTGGCTCAGTGATTAAGTGCACCTGTGTCCAATCAGTATGATAAAAAAACAAAAAAGCATCAATCACTTGGGAGATGCCAATGATTTAGAAACTTCATAACAGGAATTGCAATGAAGACTGAATAATTATGCCATTTAACATAGGCACAAATTATTGTAGAATATAGTGTCTTAATATTCAGTTTTTGTATGTCTTGTGGTCCTGGGATTGGCCACTGAACTATACTACCAATGCTTTTTATTTTTTAATTTGACACAGGGTCAAACTTAAATTACCCAGGCTAGCCTCAAACTTGGGATACTTCTGCCTCACCTCCTGAATCACTGGGAATACAGGCATTCACCACCATGCCTGACAGTATTTAGCTTTGCTAACTAAGATTTTAGTATTTTGGGACCAGATAGGGTTGTAGGATGCTGGTGAACAATTTGGCCAGGAAGAAGAAAAAAACATATCAAAGGAACTATTATCACGACCATTGCAGTTTAATGACTTCTTGTTCCAGATTCCCAGCTGCCCAGCTGTGTTTGTACAAACAAGACTTGATGATACCTACTTTCCTACTTTAAAACAGAAACAAGATGAGACTCTTTCAGGTAGATAGATCCCTGCGACTAACAAGGCCTTTTTTTTTTTTTTTTTTTTTTTTTTTTTGGTACCAGGGATTGAACTGAGGGGCACTTGACCACTGAGTCACATCCCCAGTCCTATTTTGTTTTAGAGACAGGGGCTCACCAGGTTGCTTAGTGCCTTGCCTTTGCTATGGCCGGCTTTGAACTTGTGATCCTCCTGTCTCAACCCCTTGCCTCTGGGATTACAGGCTTGCACCAGCACACTATGCTCAGTTATGTATTTAACCCTGTCTGTTGCTCATTAAATCTTGCAATTCAAACCCTAAAACTGGAATAACTTCTCAAATGATTGTCCTTTCTCACCTACTGCTTAGGATGAGTGGCCAAGGCCAGCCAGCATTAGATCTTGGGTTAATCCTTCTTTTCACCTACCAGTAAAATTCTAAGGTTTTTCTGATGTTTGAAATGGAAACTTAAGACATTAAAATTGGTGCATTTTGGATGACATTTTGGATTGGGGCTTTCCACAGCTGATGACAGTAGGGAAAAAAAATCTGAAGGAAACTACCTTAACAGACCCTAGATTTTGGGGTAGCTGTTCACCAGAAGAGAGAGAGAGAGTGTGTGTGTGTGTGTGTGTGTGTGTGTGTGCGTGTGTGTGTGTGTGTGCGCGCGCGCGCGCGCTCCTATGCTTTTTGGCTTATCTTTCCGCTACTGGCCTTTGTTTTTGTTTGTATAGTTGCCCTCTCAGCAGAGGCAATGAATGGAAAATTCTCCCTAAGGTCAGCGTTTTATTTATTTATTTCAGTGGTACTGGAGATTGAACCCAGGGACGCTCTGCCACTAAATTGCATCCCCAGTCCTTTTTTATTTATTTATTTTTTAATGAGACAGGGGCTCCTTAAATTAATTGCCAAGGCTGGCCTCGAACTTGCAATTTGCTTTAACAGACCTTAAATCTTGACATAATTATTCACCAGAAATGAAATGTGGGAGGGTGTTTTGACTATATTTTTCTGCTTCCTTTTGTTCGTGTAAACTGCTCTCTACGCAGAGGCAGTGAATGCAGAATTTTCCTGAAGGTCTGCGTGTCCTCCCCCCCACCCCGCGCACCCCGCCCTTTGGGTGGTACTAGGAATTGAACCTACAGGCGCTCAACAGCTGAGCCAAATCCCAGGACTTTTTTTTTTTCCCCGATCTTTGTTTTGAGACAGGGTCCCGCTAAATTGCTGAGGCTGGCCTCGAACTTGCTTCAGTCTCCCGAATCGCTGAAATGATAAGCGAACGCCGCGGTGCCCAGCAAGGTCAGCGTTGAATTAATCGCCTTCCCCCGGCTACTATAGTATTACAACTCTTGGGATATACAGCATCGATCCTACTATTAAACTGCCTGGAGCATGCCAGCACGTCAGACTCGGCGTTCCAGCGACCGCCTCAGTCACTGGATAGAGTGGGAGGCTCGTTTTGCAGTTTACTATCTGTGAGAGGCAGCCGGAGGCGCGGGACCTACGGAGGACTGGATTGGGTCTGGTCCCTGTCTATCACTGGAAAGCTCTTTGCCGCGACTGTTTTGCAGTAAGATTTGGGAGCTGAGCCCCGCCTCTGGAAAGCAGGAGTGAAGGGGCGGTGCGCGGGAAATGCTCTTTGAATTTCTCTCCTCATTGGTTGGCTGCCGAATCAGTCATACCCTGTACTGCTTCTGTTGGCGGGAAGGCTCCAGGCAGGTAGTGTGGACACGGTGCTGTTCCCTCCCGGGCGCCTGACGTCCCAGACATTTGTTGTTGGGGTTTTGGTCTCATTAATTATTCATTAGGTACTTGAAAGGGCTGCAGCGATTGGTGGCTGCGAGGCCTGGTCGATTGTGTCTTAGCTAGAGATACGTGTCACTCTCTGCGCGGCGGGAGAGGCTTCGCATAAATTATTCCGATAAGGTGGGGGCGGGGCCACGCATAGATTAGTCAAATGAGCCGGGGAGGGAGGGCAGCCGGCTGCGAATTAGCCTAAGTTATTAAAGATGGCGGCGGAGCGGAGTCGCTCCCCGATGGACTCGCCGGTGCCGGCCTCTATGTTTGCCCCCGAGCCCAGCTCCCCGGGGGCGGTCAGGGCCGCGGCGGCCGCCGCCCGCCTCCATGGCGGCTTCGAGTCGGACTGCAGCGAGGACGGCGAGGCGCTCAACGGTGAGCCGGAGCTGGACCTCACCAGCAAGGTAGGCCCGGGCGGCGGCGGCGGGCGCTGAGGGGACCCTGGAGGGCCGAGCCGTCTCCGAGGCGACGACGGGCAGCCGGCCGTCCAGTCGCGGGGCGGCAGGGACGCGGGGAGGGGCCGGAACCCGCCACCTGCCGGTCCCCGGGACGTGCGCGGGCCGGGGCCATTCCCGGTCCCTGGAAGCAGCCTCGGTTCCCCGGCTGCGCGGACCTGGCCTCCCGCGCTCGGGGCTCCCGCCGAGATCGCAGCCCCCGGCTCCGCCACGTGGAACGCGGTGCCCCGATGCCCCGGCGCCTGAAGCGCTCTGCGCGACGCGGGTCCCCGTGCGGCGCCGCCAACCCCTCTTCTCGCACCTGTGAGGGGACCCGGAACGTCCAGGACGCTGAGGGTCCAGGTGGCTCGGGCAGGGGGCGGGGTGCGCAGACAGGTAGCCCGAGGGGAGGCAGGGGTGGCCCCCGCTCCCTTCCTGGTCTCGCTCCTTTCCTGGTCTCGGTAGAGGAAACAGAAAGTAGCCGCTCAGGCAGGGAGAGGAATATCCACTTTCGAGTCCACCAAAACAAAATGGGCATGACCCAAAGATGGGCATGACCCAGAATCTCGCCATCTGGGAGTGGATCCTCATCTTGTATGAGTGGAATAATGGAGGGCGTTTTAAATAGTGTTTTCTGAGTTGTTGAGAAGATAGGCAGGAATTAAGGGCTCACCATCTGCTTAGCATTGTGGAAAATAAAGTGTTAGATGTGACTGTTGTTTCTAAGGTGCTTAGCATCGCTAAAAGAATGCCAACTTGGGAATCAAAGGGGGCTGGCTTCCCTTTCCTGCTCTGCCATTGGAAAGACCCTGTGACCTTGGAAGAGTTTCTTAACCTCTCCGTGTTGTGGCTACCTCATCTTAAGAAAGTCAGATACACTGCAAAAATTTAAAGTGTATGTTAAGATGTCTAGTATAGTGTTGGATCCATACTAGAGACTCAGTGATTGTGTCCCATAATTCCCTGTGCAGCTTAAATAGCAGCTGATGGAAGATAGAACACCAACACACTTCCTACTGGTTGTAGGATAGTTACAGTAGAGATTTTTATCAATCTTTGAAAATGTTTGTATCTTTGGCATAGCTTACAGTGGCAAAAGTGCTTGAAACTTGGCCCTAAACTAGAGAGAACTTTCCCTTCAGCCCAAAGAAGCAATTTTTCAACTGTTCCTTCTTCTTCTTGTCTCAGTTGAGCACTTGGAAACCAGCTAGTTTTTGTTTGTTACAGTAGTCCCCTATGGTATCTCTAATGCCATAATGAGGGTGGCCAAGCTCTGGGAGAGATAGAGAGAATGTATCAGGCAGTGTGACCCAGGTACCATTCAGGTTACGATTACAACCTCTGATGAGTCAACTCAGGAAGTTGTATGATAGGCACCTGACTCAAAACTGGACAAGTTGGGTGTCATTAGACAGTCAAGGTGCTGAAGAAACCTGAAAACACAGTAGGAAGTTGCCAAGAAGACATTGCCTTATTTCCTGACCAGCTTATTTAAAGTTCATGGTTAGGGAAGTGTCACTTCATTACTGAAGTAGCTGGGGAAAGTCTCATGATTTTGAAGTTGAAAAGCTATATGTATGTAAATATTGATGATATTGAAAAGAGAAAAACACAATGTGGAGGAGAAAAGGGTTGGGTTGAATAGATTTGAATCCTGAAAAGATGACACTAGACATCTATTTCATTACTACAATTGACTTTGAAGATTTAAGGCTCTAAGAGTTTACAAAGGGAGAAACAATTAGTGAACAGTGGTGGCTGAGTTTCCTCAAGTTTTTTTTTTTTTTTTTTTTTTTTAGAAATGACCAAGTGGAGAAAACTTTGTTATGACCATTTATTGAGCTGTGAACTAGATGCTTTACATGTTATTATATTTGGCCTTTACAGTGGTCTTAAGATACAAGGTAGTATTATTTCTATTTTACAGATTGAAAAAACTGAGATTCAGAGAGGTTAAATTCTTTGTCCAAGGTCACACAGGAATGGTTTCAGAATGAAGTCTGACATGTTTATTGATGAATGGCCTCCCCAAATAAGAGTTGATACTTTAATGTTACTGACAGAAATTTGCACAGTGGTGGTGCTGATACTCGCCTTAGTGTTGGGGGTGTTCTGTTGATGAAAATGAGTATTGTAAGCAATTTTCACTGTTGTTTCCCAAATAATTAAGATACGACAAGGTGGACAGAATTATTTTGCCATTTTGGGAGTCATTGGCCTCTGGGTGGAGGGCATGGCAGTATGAGATCCCGGTCCTTGATTTCCGGATGCAAACTGCAGGTAGGAGGCTGGCATCTAGGTGTAGAGCACTGTATCCAGGATGGGCCTGGATACATTATTAAGGGACCCAACTCTCGGTTGGTTGGGTCCTGCCACTCCTGGGGAGCAGCAGGAGGCAGGTGCCATGCCCTCTGTACAGTTTCTGATGATTCCAAGCTGTGGCTCAGAGTCATTGTAGTACATCATCTGGGTCATATAATGCTATCCGAGGAGACAGGGCATGTGGGGAGTGTGTAGCTATTTTCGATTAGGACACTGTGGGGTTCAGTCAGTGTCTTTGGTTAGGCTGTTTGTCGATTGGCTTTGGCTGTGGTGCTCTCTAGCAAGTGTGGTCCTAAGGCTGTTGGTTTCTCTTCTAGCTGGTTCTAGTGAGCCCTACATCAGAGCAGTATGACAGCCTACTTCGGCAGATGTGGGAGAGGATGGACGAGGGATGCGGAGAGACCATATATGTCATTGGGCAGGGATCAGGTGAGCAGTTTTCCTTTCATTTATTTTCAACAATTATTTAGAGCACATTTTCCCTCTTTGTTAACTGCTCATGTGTCTTGGTTGCATTGATGCTTTAGTAGCTGCAAAACTGTTAGGAGGGCAATTCCCACTTTAGTGGTCACATCGTACTTGGCTCTAAAATTCCCTTTCCAAGCGTTCTATAGATGCTTCCTTTGTACCTCAGTACTCCCACTTGCATAAGAGAAAATGAAACACAAAGCAAGGAAACTTCTGGTCTAAGGTAGTGGAGCAAGTCATGGTTAGGTCTAGAATTAAGCCTGTCCGGGCTAGCATCAGATCTTCCCCCTCCAAACCCTGTATGTGGATCCCATTGCTATCCATTTCCTGCTAAGCTGAGAACCTCTGTGATTCTTCTTGATGTCAGTGAGGAAATGCCCAATATTCCCTGCCTTGGCCTAGAACACTGACCATTCAGTTTCGATAGCTATAATAACAGAGGTCCCTTCTCTCCCCACTAGATCTTGTCAGACAGTAAACTTGTGATTCATTCTGGTTATTGTCCTTCAACCTGCTTATTCATTGAAATGAGATCTCTGTTTTGGAGGAAGTCAGCCCCCAGTACAGAATTCCAGATTGTATTGTGGGTTTTTATTTTCCTGGTCACTCCCAGTTTATACCCTCAATACAAGGCCTTCTTACCTTCATCTTCACTATGACATCTTTCCTGAAATGACAGCTGCTGTTGTTGAGGATTATGAATTCAACCTGTACCAGCACTTGTCTCTGTTATCTGCAGGATGCCCAGAATGGGCCTGGATACATTATTAAGGGAACAGTTCCCTTGACTCAATGTAGGCTTTTAAAGGCAGGTGATAATTTTTTTATAGTCTGAGTTTCAGATTGAGATCTCAAAATCATTCTTTAACTATTTGACATATCTATCAAATATCTTCTAAGGCTTGATACTGTTACAAAACTCTTTTGGATACTTAAAATCTGTTCCCCGGGTTGGGGATGTAGCTCAGTGCTAGAGTGCTTGCTTAGCTTGTGCAAGTACCTGGGCTTGATCCCCAGAACTGCAGAGGAAAAAAACCAAAAATCTTGTTCCTGCCCCAAGGAGCAAAGATGGTTTGTACACAAATACCTTTGGTATAAAGCAGTGTTCTGAAATGCTACAAGAGTGACTAAAAGAAAAATTTGATCTCCAAATACTGCTGTGCCTTATTTTGAAACGTCTCTCCTATCTTTCCTTTCCATTTTTTACTGCCACCTCCCCAGTTGTGGGTCTTATCACCTGAAAGGAGGCATGGTCAGAAAGATAGGCAACCAACAGGATGCATATCAAGAGATGGAGGGAGTTGGACAGCATTGTCTAATTGTACGTAGGCAGCTGATCATGCCAGGTTCAGAAAAGGCCATTTAACTTGGTGACTAAGAAATCATTGATAGCCTTTTGAAAGCTTGTCAGATGCACATCTGACCTGCTTCAGTAAGATGAACTACTCAAAGATCACTTCATGCTTATGAAATTTCAGAAACCACACAAAGGTCAATTTGACATGTGTTGGGATTGGTCTTCAAAGACCTAGATTCTTAAGACCCCCTCTTTCCTCTTGTCCTTTAATGTGGACTCTGAATTTCACCAGGCCTTGACAGTTCACAACTAAGTAACCCTCCCATGGCAAAGCGTGAGAAGATGTCAAACAATCATCAGCCCGAGCATCATCCTTGCATCGATCAATTGGATGCTATTAGATTCATAGTGACTCCTTCCTGCTGGACTTCTTTAGAGGCAGAAGGAGTTAGAACTAGTTAAACAAGTTGAACATTAGAGGACTAAGCCAGATGCATGGCCTCCAGGCGTCGGTCGGCCTCATCATTTCTTCTTGGGTGTCCTAGGTGCTTCACATGTTTATCACATCGGTCATCTGTTAAGTGGGGGTAATGACACCTTCCCTACCCAACCTCCAAGAAATTTTGTATGGATAGATTAGACATTAAAAAATTCTAATGAAGCTGGGCGTGGGTGACGCCTGTAATCCTAACCACTCAGGAGGCCAAGGCGCAGTATTGCAAGTTCAAGGCCAGCCTTGACAATTTAGCAAGACCTTGTGTCAAAATTTAAAAAGGGCTAGGTGGGGTGGCATACACCTTAATCCCAATGACTTGGGAGGCTGAGACAGGAGAATCATGAGTTCAAAGCCAGCATTACCAATGACGAGCCGCTAAGTAACTCAGTAAGACCCTGTCTCTAAATAAAATACAGAATAGGGCTGGGGATGTGGCTCAGTGGTAGAGATGCCCCTGGGTTCAATCCAGTACATACCCGCCAAAAAAAAAAAGAAAGAAAAGAAAGAAAAAATTTCTAATCGAGTCTGGGTTCTCTTAAAATATGAATAATAATTTTCCTTCTCTTAAAATATGAATAATAATAAAACCTATCACGTGGTGAAATAGTGAGCATTAAATGAAAATAATTATTAGTAGTTGCAGTAGTAATATTTTCAAGATCCTATGCTATTGATTGACTATGAGATTTCTTTCAAAAACAACTTTGTGGAGCAGGGCTTGTAGCTCAGTGGTAGAGAACTCTTCTAGCTTGTGCAAGGCCCTAGGTTCGATTGGCATTGCAAGAAACAAACAAAAAAAACTTATTTGCTTATCAGATACTAAGTCTGACAAAAGAGCCTTGTGCTGTATTGAGAATACAAGGGATATAGACGTGTTGTAGGTGTTCGTGGGGAGTCTGGAAAGGCCACACAGAGGAGCCGCTTCTTGAGAATGAGCAGGAATTGTCCAGGTAAAGGGAAGAGTGACAAGTGGGCAAAGGTACCACATACCCTGAGGCCTGGAGGCACCAGAGACCACTGTTCAGTGGACCAGAAATAATCTAGTGAGGTTGGAGTCGATGGTGTGAGGTCAGGAGGGGAGGCCACACAGGTAGGCAGGGCCCAGTCCTGAGGATTCTTGAATGCCATGCCGTAGAGGTTACTCTCCCAAAAGTCTGGAAAGCACTGCAGCACATTGAGCAGAAGAATGCTTATAGGAAAGGTCAATAAGCTGGCAGGACAGAAATCTGATTAGGGTCGGGCATGGCTGACTAAGTGGCCTTTAGTAATTGGTCCTCTGTGGCTTTTCTCCTTGGCCTTTGTCTCCACTCCAGGGTGGGGAATGTGATGCATGCTGGAGAGTAGTAATGTGACCTACTGAAAGCCCTGATGGACAAGGTGACATTGGTGGTGGCTCCTGGTATAAAACAGGACCTGAAAGCACTACTATTAATTATATGGAGGCAGGGAAAGCTGGATAGAATTGGAGTCCAGTGAGAATGGCAGAGTTCAGCAGCCTCCCCTTAGTAACACTTGCTCCAAGCCCTTCTCTAACCCAGAAGGGGTTTTGGGCTCACTTGCCCATGCATTTAGAAACTCTTTGTCACAGCTGTGCTCTCTTGGTTTATTTGTTTTACATTTTACAGACATTTGAAGACTTGACAAATGTTTGTAAAATGTAAAATGAATACTGCTTGTAGGGCATCAGAGAATGGTTGAGATGTGATCCCTATCCTTAAGATGCATGGGGAGGGGAAGGTGTGTCCTAAGACAGCACTGCACAGGGTAGTACACGGCAAATGCTATAGAGAAGACAGCTGTTTGTGGGGCCTCTGAGTAGACTGGTTCAAATCTTGCAGAAGGAGGTGTACTGATTTAACTGTCTGGGAAAGAAAATCCACGAGCAAAGACATAGAGCTGGACACACGGGAACCCATGAGAACTGGTGACTGGGCCACTTGCGCTGGGACAGAACTTGCAGGGTAGACAGAGGAGGGGGTATAAAATAAGTTGGGGAGGCTCTTAGGGAATTAGGATGAAATGCTGCTGGGTCTGGAAAGCCAGAGATTTTAATCTGGAAGTGACAATCTCAGAGCTGTGGTTTATTTAGCTTAAATGTGTGGGTCTATGCAGGATGGACGGAAGGAATAGAGTCCCAATTTGCTAAGATCAGTTGGAGTGTATTGTGGTGATTTGGGTAAAATAAGGAATCAGGCTGGTGGCAGTGGATTGGCCAAAGGGTAAGCAGAGGATGAAAGGCAAGATAAAGAACTTGGATCAACTGGCCTGGACCGATGAGTGTTAAACTTGGGTGACTGGAAGGATGGTATTGTCATCATTAGAACAGGGAAAGGGGGGGTGGGGGATGGGGTGGGGGGGTGATGTTACAGCCTGTAATCCCAGCAACTCGGGAGGCTGAGGCAGGAGGATCACAAGTTCAAGGACAGCCTCAGCCACTTAGCAACTTAGTGAGACCATGTCTCAAAATTCACAAAAATTTAAAAAGGACTGGCAGTGTAGTTTACTGGTTAAAACATTCTTGGGTTCAATCCCAGTAGCAAAAAAAGAAAAAAAAAAAAAGGAGCAAAAATACTTACTTCCTGGGTCTATAGTGAAGACCCCGAGCTTTATGAATGCTGATTATTTTAAAGTGTGATATTTGGGCTGGGGTTGTAGCCAGTAATAGAGCACTGGCCTAGCATGTATGAGACACCTGGTTCAATTCTCAGCACCACATTAAAATAAAGATATTGTGTCCATCTAAAACTAAAAATATTAAATAAATAAATAATAAAATATGATATTTGCCAGGTATAGTGAGTGACATATGCCTGTAATTCTTGGGAGGCTAATGCAAGAAGATTGCAAGTTTGAAGCCAACCTGGGCAATTTAGTGAGACCTTATCCTCAAAATGAAAGAGCTGTGGATGTAGTTCAGTGGTAGGCCATCCTGGGTTGAAGCCTTAGACCTGCAAATAAATAAATAAAAGAGGAGGGTAGCTGGAGCTTGAGTTTGGACTTCAGACTTCTAGGAGTTAGCTTCCAGACCATTGGAAATGCAGTATGGAGCTCAGGGAAGCAGCAGTGCTAGAAATGAGTGTTTCAAAGTGATAACTGAAGCCATAGAATGAGAAAAGACTGACTTTCAGGGGACAGGAGCAGGGGAGAAAGGGTAGGGAGGACATCAAGAGAGGTCAGGGGATTGGCAGCCAGGGAAAGAGGGACATCCAGAAGGACAGGCAGTGAGTGCTCTAGGTGTCAAGAGAAGGGCATGGGGTATTGAAGAGCTGGAAAGCCATTGAAGACATTTGAAAACTGCAGTTCTTCAGGAAGGGTTGATTCAGAGGAAGTGGGGACAGTCAGCAAGGGTTGACTATTTTCAGCTGTTTGGTGGTCAAGGAAGAACGGGAGATGGTAGCTCAGGAGATGGACAAGGGTAAGGGAAAAGGGTGATTTTCTTTTCTTAGTTTAGGGGTCAGAGGCTAGTTTGTAGGGGACAAAGGCACAGGGTGGAGGAGAGAAGGAGAGAGGAGCATGCTTGGTGCAGCAAGGGTTTTTTTCAGTGGTGAAAGAGAAGCTGCCCTACTAGAGGGTTCTCAGCCATGCAACACTTGATGTGTTGGCTCTGCCCTCCCTCCTGACCAACTGAGGCAGCGATGGTGGGAATTAAAATCAACTACAGCTGTTGTCACATAGGTGCTCAGTGACAAGTGGTTGATTTGGCCTATCCCTGCTATCTGCCTCCCTTCCTCCCCCTCCCCTGTCTGTTCCAGCTGTTTGTCACACATTTAGCTCAGTTAAAAATCTATATCTACAGCGATCCCCAAATCTCTCCCGTTTCCCCATCTTCCTGTCCTCATCACTTGCCTTGATTGTTAGAATTTCTTCCTTACTATGCTCCCCTTTCTAGACCCTCACTTGCTGCCCAGGAGATCTTCCAACCTACCTTGATCTGATCATGTTACTCCCCTGCGTGACCCCCAGGTTCCCTGTGATCTGGTACAAAAGTTATTTTGTGGACGTCTGCTGTATCAACTTCTTCCTCTCATGTGTTCTGCCATCCTATGTCCCTGTTCTGTTCCCTAACACGTAGCAACTTCTTGGTCCCTGAGTGTGCCATGACATACCATGCTCCATGCTTTGCTCCTCTGGCAGAACATCCTTCCTCTTTTCTGTGTGGGCTCAGTTCCCAGCCTTGGAGACCCAGCTTGGGGTTGGCACCTGCACAGCTGCCCTCTGCTTCCTAGGCTGGGCTTGACTTCTCTCTGTCCAGCTCTTCAGCACAGCACTGAAGTATCTTGCCATTAATTAATTTCCTGTCTGTTTCTCCTGCAGGCCTGTGAGCTCACTAAGGGCACATGTATTCCCAGCACCCAGCAGGAGGCTTGGCATAAATCCTAGGAGAGTCTCAGTGATTGTCTTGAATGAGTTACCTACTGCTCTGCTTGGTGGGAGAGCCCTGGGCACTGTCACACCTTAACTCTTTGTGTGCCTGAGTTTTCTTTGGGGTAGGGTACGTGTCCTCCCAGTGCCTGGCGGGGCCTTTGTTAGGTGTGCTAGACTGGCTAGCTGGTTAGGAGGCTGCTTGGTCAGGACTCCCTCTCCTGCTGATGTCTGGGCTCTTGTCTTCAGATGGGTCTGAGTATGGGCTGAGTGAAGCTGACATGGAGGCCTCCTACGCCACTGTGAAGAGCATGGCGGAACAGATAGAAGCTGATGTCATCCTCCTGCGGGAGCGTCAGGAAGCTGGTGGCCGTGTGCGTGATTATCTGGTCCGAAAACGAGTAGGAGACAATGACTTCCTGGAGGTCAGGTGAGGAGGCCTCAATACAGTGCAGAGGTCCATCCTGCAAGACCTTGGGGGCTAGGACTTTGCAGAGAACAGTGATGGAGCCTGTGACACTTGATGTGTTGGCTCTGCTCATTCCCTCCTGTCCTTTCCTGAGGCAAGGAAAGAATGCCCAGGGTCATGAGAGCTCTACCTGATTTCTGTACTTCCCATCCCTAAATATTTCCATATGGGGAGAGTGGGCGGGGCCCAGCCATGCCTCCTGTAGCTGCTCCATCAGTCTGAGATGCTAGAAGCCCAAGTTGCAGGAGAGCATTTTGTGCCTCTGGTAGCTTTGGGGCTCTTCCCAGTGGTAGAAGTTTGGGGAAATAGCTGTTGAGGGAGCCCAGGACCTTCTGGTAACTTTTTACTCCCTGAATTTAGCTCATGCCTATCCAGGAACAGGAAAAGCTCTGAACTCAAGGGGCATGGGGCAAGTCTGGTCTCAGGGATCAAGTTTCTGGGCTCTGAGTTTTCTCTTAACTGATTCTCGCATGCTGTGTGGGTTTGTGTACACAGGGTAGCAGTCGTGGGCAACGTGGATGCCGGCAAAAGCACGCTCCTGGGGGTCCTGACACATGGGGAACTGGACAATGGCCGTGGCTTTGCCCGCCAGAAGCTTTTCCGCCACAAACATGAGATTGAATCTGGTCGCACCAGCAGTGTGGGCAATGACATTCTGGGTTTTGACAGTGAAGGCAATGTGGTGAACAAGCCTGACAGCCACGGTGGCAGCCTGGAGTGGACAAAGATTTGTGAGAAATCCACTAAGGTGATCACCTTCATTGACTTGGCTGGCCATGAGAAGTACCTGAAGACCACTGTGTTTGGCATGACTGGCCACTTGCCTGACTTCTGCATGCTCATGGTAAGTGTGATGTGCTCAGGAGGGGCTTCTGGGGTGCTGGGGGTCATGTGCAAGAGTTTAGAAGGCCTGTTGATTTGGGGCTCTGATGGGTAAGGTTGGTAAGTTTGGCAAGCTCTATAGTCTTCTCAAGGGGTGGACCTTGATCTCCTCTATGTTAGATCAGGAGGGGTCTTCTTGGTTAAGAAATGGTGTCATTTGATGTCTCTTATTTTTTAGAGGGGCCTAGGGGTCTCCTGAGCTTTCTTGATTGCCTTCAGTAATGTTTTCTTCAAAGCATGGGATACTTTGAGTAGGTGTTCTGGGTGGCTCCCTCAAAGAGGGGAGGCTTAGGCAGGGTAGAGGGGAGTGCCTCACATGAGGAGGCCTAGCAGGGAGGAGTGTGTGCCTGACACTGTGCTCGCCGCCCAGTGACAGGCTATCCTGGGCTCCCAGAGAGCTTAGTGTGGCATGATTGATTTTTGAGCAACTCATTATGTAGATTCACTGAAAAGGAGAGAGAGAAGAGGGCCCCAAGTTGAATCTTATCACCATGCTGTGTGTATGACCCCTGAGCTTCCTCCCTGGATGGGGTGGAGGTGCTAAGGACTGCAACCTGTGCACAGCTTTGGTCTTCACAGAGGGAGAGGGAGGAATGCGTGTGAGCACATGAGCGAGCAAGGTTCCCTTTGGCAAGTCCTTCCAGAGTCCTTCCCCATTCCCAGTTCCTCAGCTGTGTGTGTTAATAAGTGTGGTAAACACAAGCATCTGCTCCTGGCAAGCTTGCTGAAGTTGCCCCACAAACACAGGTTCTCAGGCCAACTCCACAAACTGGAGAGGAGTAGAGAGGTGGAGCATGTTGTGTGAACACTAGTCGGCTCTGTGCCTGAGGTTCTTGGGATCTCAACGTGATTTCATCTCTCATTTCTTTGAACATTGCAAAGGACCATCACCAACTGTCTTGACTGGGTAAGAAAAGCTGCTAGAGGAAGAGATCCCAGTGGAAGATCCATAGAGCATATTTGAGGCAGCTGCTATTAAGGCGTGTATAAAAAACAGTTTAGAATAAGCACTGGAGCCAGGCATGGTGGTGAATGCCTGTAATCCCAGCTACACAGGAGTTTGAGGGAGGATTGCAAATTCTCAAGGCCAGCAGGGCCACTTAGCAAGAACTTGACTCAAAAAATAGAAAGGGCTTGGGGTATAGAGCACCCCTAGGTTCAATGCCTACCCTCACACACACACACACACACACAAAAAAAAAAAAAAAAAAATTGGACTGGGATGTTACTCAGAGGTAAGTCCAAGACCCTGGGTTTGATGTCTAGCACCACCAAAAAACCCACATTTTTGTTTTTGTTTAAAAATTTTTTAAAAATAGCTTTTAAAAAATATATATATATATTCTATTAGGGGCTGGGGATGTGGCTCAAGCGGTAGCACGCTCGCCTGGCCTACAGGGGACGCTGGGTTTGATCCTCAGCACCACATAAAAATAAAGATGTTGTGTCCACCGAAAACTAAAAAATAAATATTAAAAAATTCTCTCTCTCTCTCAAAAAAAATTCTATTAGTTGTTGATGGACCTTTACTTATTTATATGTGGTGCTGAGAATCGAACCCAGTGCCTCACACATGCTAGGCAAGAGCTTTACCACTGAGCCACAACCCTAGCCCCCCCCCTTTTTTTTGAGAGAGAGAGAGAGAGAGAATTTTAATATTTATTTTTTAGTTTTCAGTGGACACAACATCTTTGTTTGTATGTGGTGCTGAGGATCAAACCCGGGCCACACGCATGCCAGGGGAGCGCGCTACTGCTTAAGCCATATCCCCAGCCCCCTAGCCCCTCTTTTTAAAATTTTTGATGACTATGTAATAATTGTACAAATTTATGGAGGTAGAGTAGTGTGGTGTTTCTTTTTATAGGGGGGCAGGTATAAGAGATTGAACTCAGGGATACTTGACCACTGAGCCACATCCCCAGCCCTATTTTTATTTAGAGACAGGGACTCACTGAGTTGCTTAGTACCTTGCTGTTGCTGAGGCTGACTTTGAACTTGTGATTCTCCTGTCTCAGCCTCCTGAGCTGCTGGGATTATAGGCATACGCCACCATGCCCGGCGTAGTATGGTATTTCAATACATGTGTAAAATGTGTACCCATGAAATCAGGTAATTAGCATTTCCTTCTCCTTACCATTTCCTCCTCCTCTTTTGTGGTGCTAAGGATTAAATGCAGGGCTTTGCAGAGGTGAGGCAAACATTCCACCCCTGAGCTGTTTCCCCAGCCCTCATCATTTCTTTGTTTGGAGACTTCCTCTTTTAATTCTTCATAAAATAAAAATAAGCTTTTCTAACTAAGCTACAGAAAGACAGTGGATGGAGTTATTTTCACCCCAGATGGAATGTTCATGTCTGGCTTTTAGGCCATGTTTCAAATATTAAAACTTCTATAGAGAACAGTGAAATACTTCATAACGGTTCAATGGCAATGGTTTCTTAGGGGAAAGAAAAACACTTAAAATATATCAATAATAGAGTGATAGAATACTTCCTAATCCAGCTTGAGAAGAACAAAGTCTGAGTTGGATTGCAAAGGGGATGGGACAATCAGGAAGAAGACTTGGAAGTGACCTGATAAAGGGGAAAGGAACAGTCAGGCCCCGTGCAGCAGTGGGTGGCGACGTCCCCTCAAGCAGGGGTATTTTACCAGGGCCTGGTAGAGAGGACACCTGGGAGTGTGCAAAGCACCAAGCAGACACATCATGGCAGCTGCTCTCCTAATTTTGTTTCAGTGAGTAATACGTTCATGTGGTACAAAAGTTAAGGGCACCAAAATGCTTATGGTGACAAGTCTCCAGGCTGGAGGTGCAGCTCAATGGCAGAGTGCTTGCCCAGTATGTGTGAGGCTGTGAGGGGATGGGAGGAGTCTCTTCCTCCCCTCTCCACTTTCCTACCAGAAGCAACCAGTGTTTCTAGTTCTTTTGTGAACTTGCCAGAGACACTTTATATTTATATTAGCAAATATGTATATATTCTCTCCCTCTAATTTCAAACATTGAGCAAAGTTGAAAGAGCAGTAAAATGAATATTATAAACCCACCATTTAGATTCAGTAATAATTAATGTGATAGATACATATGGGTACATGTATTTTTTTTTTCCTTTTTTGACTTAATCATTTGAAAGTATCTTGAAGACAGTGACTCTTTACCTCAAATACTTGAGCATATAACTTATAAAAGTATGGGTAATCTACTGTTATTGTAACCAAGAAAAACAGAGGGCTGGAGATGTTAAGCCAGATCCAATTTGAGGACTGATAGCCTTCTTTGAGCCCCCGTGCCCACCCAGGGCATCTTCTGTCTTCCTTGTCCTGACAGTTTCTTTCTGTGTTGGGGCAGGTGGGCAGCAATGCTGGCATTGTGGGAATGACCAAGGAGCATCTGGGCTTGGCATTGGCACTCAATGTACCCGTCTTTGTAGTAGTCACCAAAATTGACATGTGTCCTGCCAACATCCTACAAGGTAAGTGAAGTCTCCTCCAGCTGGTGGTAGCCTCTCACCAACTGTACCTCTGCTACCAGGACTTCAGCCCAGAATCTTCTGTTTCCTTATATGTGCTCAGACCTTAACCTGAAT
Organism: Ictidomys tridecemlineatus; assembly: GCF_052094955.1. NCBI lineage: Eukaryota > Metazoa > Chordata > Mammalia > Rodentia > Sciuridae > Ictidomys > Ictidomys tridecemlineatus. The sequence goes on along the minus strand of NC_135482.1, from coordinate 8,658,435 downwards.
TTCTATCAGCCCAGAACCTTTTTGCTTATTCCTCCTCTATTTAGCTCTTGATCTGAGCACAGCCTAGATTTTTCCTCTCTTTGTCACTTTTGGTTCCAGTTGCAGAATTCTTTTTGTGTGTGTGTGTGTGTGTGGTGCTAGGGATTGATCCCATGGCCTTATGCATGCGAGGCCAGCACTCTACCAACTAAACTAAATCCCCAGCCCCAGATTTTTAAGGTCCCTCATCTGGCTCCTTTTTTCATAAGACCCTTGGCAGCAGGTATTGGGCTCTGCCATCAGTGCTGAATATATATGGAGGAATCTGAACAGAGGGCCTGGTGGCTTTTTACCATCAAAGTGTCCAACCAGGTTTGCAGGACGAGTTCTCTGTGCACCTTTTCCTCACTTACAAATTTTAGAAAGATAAGTAGACTCTGTCTTGTTAGAAAGCCGCTTAATAATGGTCTCTGCAGAATTCTGAATGACCAGGAGATCCTTTGGTCAGATGAGATTTTTATCTAGGAATCAGAACATTCTGGGGAGAACATTGTCTTTGGGGTTTCCCGAATCACTTGTCTGTGGGATGTGGATCTTCTAAGAGACTGGAGAAATCTGCCAGGTTTTAGACTCAGTCTAGAAGAGACTCCATCTGTGCCCTTTCTACATAAGTAAAAATGTACCCACCCAAAGTTTTGATCCTTCTTTTTGTATCTTCAGGCATGAGGCACTTAACACTGGTTCATCTGTCTGTCTGTCTCCTTGCATCAGTAATGATGGACCTTTCTGCCCTGGAAGCCTGGCCAAAGAGATGGGTATATCCCTTAATTTTGTTCCATTTTACTCTTTAAGAAACCCTGAAGCTATTGCAGCGCCTGCTGAAGTCACCAGGCTGCCGGAAGATCCCTGTGCTGGTGCAGAGCAAGGATGACGTGATTGTTACTGCCTCCAACTTCAGCTCTGAGAGGTAATGGGTGGGGAGTGTGTGTGTCTGCAGGGCCATGGGGAGCAGCAGGCCTGAAATGGCAGTCTGTCCAGGCATAAGGTCTCATAGACACTTGTTATTCAGAGATGGGAGGAAACAGAAGGTTGCTGTATAGCTCCCATGACCAGTGTGGCTCAGATTCTGAAATGTTGGCCTCATTTAGGTTGAAATCCCAGCTGAGACTTCATTGTTCTTAGCTGTGAAATGGGAACAATATTAGCTTCCTCACAGAACTCTTGTGAGTGTTGGAAGTGATGTATATGTAAGGCACTTAGCTCTGGGTCTGGCTTGGTGTATGATAGATATACAACCATTTTTATGATTGTTTTGTATCTTATTTTTTGATTATTTATTTATTTTTGCAATACTGGGGATTAGACCCAGTGTTACTCTACCTCTGAGCTATATCCTACCCCTTTTATTTTTTATTTGAGATGGGATCTTACCAGATTGCCACAGCTAGCCTCAAACTTGTGATCCTCCTGCCTTAGCCTCCCAAGTCTCTAGAATTACAGCTCCAGCCCTCCTCTTTTGATGTGGGGTACCAGGGGCTGAACTAAGGGGCACTCGACCACTGAGCCACATCCTCAGCCCTATTTTATAATTTACTTACAGACAGGGTCTCACTGAGTTGCCTAGTGCCTCGCTTTTTTCTGAGGCTGGCTTTGAATTTGCAATCTTATCTCAGCTTCCTAAGTCACTGGGATTACAGGCATATGCCACTGACTTCAGTGTTCCAGCTCTTTTTAAAAAAATTTTATTTTGAGACAGGTTCTCACTAAGTTGCCCAGGCTGGCCTTGAATTTGTTAGCCTCCTGCCTCAGCATCCTGAGAAGTTGGGATTACGCCTGCCCACCATGCCCAGCTTTCTTTTTTATACTGTTTCTCAAAAGCTCTCTAATCACAGATTGGTTTTTGGCAATTCCTCCTTACTGTATCCTTTCATTCCATAAATATTTATTGGAGCCAGGCATAGTGGTACACATGCCTTTAATCCCATCTACTCGGGAAGCTGAGATAGGTGGGTCTTAAGCAGCTTAGTAAGAATCTGTCTCAAAATAAAAAAAGGGCTGGGGACATAGCTCAATGGTACGGGGCCCCTTGGATTTGATCCCCAGTGCCACAGGGCAAAAAAACAAAACCATATTTATTAGATGTTTGTTCTCAGGCTCTTCATCCAGACATTAAGGATTCAGAGATGGTTGAGCGTGATCCTCAAGGCGTTCAGCTTCTTGGTTGGAGATACTTTCTTGGTAACAGTGAACTTGGTTAACTCAGTCCAGAGCCTTGGGCCTTCTTGGGAGCCGTCTATCTCCTGGCTTGGTCTATATAAAGGACCCTGAGCAGCCAGGGCTTTTTCCTTTTCCTCCAGCCTGGTGCTGTCTTCAGTGTCACCAGTTGGCCAGTAGAGGGGGCACGTTTCAGGGAACCCAGCTCCACCCCATTCATTTTGGTTTTTTCTAGTCTGTGTAGACACTATTGCAGGAGCTTTGGGGAATATGTAATTCATGATCTCAGGGAGCTTAATTTTCCCTGAATAGGAGATAGCAGCCATTTAGATGACTACGATGGGAAATCAGATGTCATCATGAATGACAGACACCAAAAGCTCTCTCAGAGCCTCGGGAAGTTGAAGAGTGTCTGTCCAGGAAGGGTTTCAAGGAGGAAGTGGTATTTGAAATGAACTCTGGAGGATGTGAAGAGTCTGGTAAATTGATAAGAGGGCAGGAACTCGGGAAGGAGGGTCAGAGTGAGCATATCTGTGGGACCAGGAAGTAGCCAGCTTTAGAAGAAGGGATGGTCCTATGGTCTGGCTGTAATATAGGATCCTGGGTGAAGTGAATCTGCAGAGGTGGCAACAAGCCCGAGCATGAGGGGCTGTGAGTGCTGGGAGAAGGTGCTTGGCTGATGAGGGTTAGGGATTTTAAGCAAGCACATATGCTGGAGGAAGAAGAGGCAGGTGTGAGGTTCCAACATGGGCCAGCAGTGGGCAGGAGGGGATAGGTTTCGGAGACAAAATAAATCAGAAAAGGCCTTGGGGCTGCAGGGGCTAGGAGTTACTAGACTGAGGGTAGAAGGGTTGAGCCTCTGGAGGCGGATGAGGCAGAGGTGGCCATTAGTCGGCAAGGCAGGAGCTGCCACCTGAGCTCTGTGTCCCTTCTTCCTTCTCCTCCCCCTCCACTTAGGATGTGCCCGATATTCCAGATCTCCAACGTTACAGGTGAGAACCTGGATCTCCTGAAGATGTTCCTCAACCTCTTGTCCCCTCGCACCAGCTACAGGGAGGAGGAGCCTGCTGAGTTCCAGATTGATGACACATACTCTGTTCCGGTGAGCGGCCTCAGGTGGACTGGGCAGGAGGGTGGCTGGTGGGCATTTCCTCCAGGGGCATCAGGGAATGGTTCTGTGATGGGGATGAACTCACTAATTTGGGTCTTTCCTTGGCAGGGTGTGGGGACAGTGGTGTCAGGGACAACACTGAGGGGTCTGATTAAGCTGAATGACACGCTGTTGCTGGGCCCAGATCCCCTGGGCAACTTCCTCTCCATTGCCGTCAAGTCGATTCATCGCAAGCGCATGCCTGTCAAGGAGGTGCGGGGGGGCCAGACAGCCTCCTTTGCACTGAAGAAGGTGAGTGTGGGTAGTTCCAAAATCTCCCCATGGGCTGTGTCACAGATAAGCCAGGTGCTTACCTCCCATTTCTGGCCCTCTGTCTGCTCTGCAAGGTGGGGATTACCAACCTTATTTTCATAGATGAAGAAACTGAGGCTCAGACCCCAATGACTTGCCCAAGACACAAAACCAGTAAAATCCAGAACCAGGACTTGATCCCAGGTCTGCCTGCCTCTTGGTCCTCCTGGTGCCTGAGCAGGTGCCACAAGCTAATGATGAAGTCAGACAGGAGCGTCCCTAGGCCAGACCTCTTCCCCTTTGGTGTTCTGACTCCTGGGATTTGGAGTGCCTGCCAGCTCTGGGGTCACCTACTTTTCCCACCAATCAAATTAACCAGAAAGATTGGCCCTTTGCCTTTTCTCTCCAGTGGTCGAGTCATGCTCACTCTCTTCCTTTCACCTAAGTGCTCGCCTGTCCTTTCTCGCCTTCCTCCCAGGCCGCTAACTGAAATCTCGGCTCCTGCATGGAGCCTTTCTTGACCCGACAGAACGATGCTTAGCTTCCCATATGGCAATAAGCCTGCCATGTGCTGTCCCCCCAGAAGGTGATGATGGGCAGGGCTGGGTGGGTGATTCTATACTTAGATTCCTGATTCTCTAAGACCCGGGACTAGAACCCGAGCCCCCATCATCCCTAAGATCTGCGGTTCTTCCTTTCTTTCAGATCAAGCGCTCATCTATCCGGAAGGGCATGGTGATGGTTTCCCCACGCTTGAATCCCCAAGCTTCCTGGGAATTTGAGGCCGAGATTCTTGTACTTCACCATCCTACTACGATTAGCCCACGCTACCAGGCCATGGGTAGGTGTCTAATGCTCTGCCAGCCTAGGAGGCCCCACTCCAGTTCCCCACAAGAGGTGTTCTGCTGACCCAGGCCCCATTATTCCAGCTCTAACAGGTTTCCATCCTGTCCTAAGAAGCCATTCCCTTAGTCCTACCTTTGAGCCACCTACCTCATTTACAGGTCCTGCAGAGGCTCACTGAAGTCCCCTCCATGGGGACTTGGGGGCTTCCAGACCTGTCTGTGAGGACCTTATGTTCCTCCCTAAATGCATGACTGCTGAGTGCTGCTGCTGTGCCCAGTGGTGTTGCTGAGGGGCTAGGACCACAGAGGCACCAGCGAGGGCCCATCCCTCCAGGCGCTCACAGTCCATAGAATCCCAGGAGCTTGGGGCCCCTGGCTGTGCGGGCCTAGGTGGGGGCAGGTGGTTAACCACAGGGGAGGTGAGAAGAGTGTGGGTGAGGGAGGCGGAGGTGACCTCCAGCCTGCCCTGGTGCACTCAGCTTCCAGGCATCCGATGCCCTTGACTCAGCCCCACCCCTCATGCTGAACTCAGGTGTGTCTCATGCCTTCGCTTACTGCCTCCCTGTCCTGAGGCCCCAGGGTGCCTCCAACCTATCCTGACCTCCTGGCTCCCTTGGCAGTGCACTGTGGGAGCATCAGGCAGACAGCCACCATACTGAGCATGGACAAGGACTGCCTGCGCACTGGGGACAAGGCCACTGTCCACTTCCGCTTCATTAAGACTCCTGAGTATCTACACATAGACCAGCGGCTGGTGTTCCGGGAAGGCCGTACCAAGGCCGTGGGCACCATCACCAAGGTACGCCTGAGGCAGACCTGGCCTGCCACTCCAGCTTAGTGATTGTGAGCACCACAAGATCCCTTTTTTTTTTTGGACACAATACTTTTGTTTTTACTTATTTATTTTTATATGGTGCTGAGGATCAAACCCATGGCCTCGCACGCGCTAGGTGAGCACGCTACAGCTGATTCACAGCCCCAGCCCCCACAGGATCCTTTTAAGAACCCTGGGGGTGCCCAGGGTTCTCGCTCCCATAAGAAGTGTCTCTGGCTTCCCATCCCAGGCTTTGGTGATGACATTGGAGAAGAGGAGCTGGCCTTAAGGCATGATGTTCTCCTGTGGGCAACAGTGGGCAGAGTATCTCTTGGCCTGGTTGGGGCTATACCTGAGGGACAAGGGTAGCAAGTCCTATTGGAATGAGTGCTGAACAGCTCAGGGTACATGGGTGTGCAGTCCCTTGGGGCAGGAGCTGTTCGTGTGTCTCAGAGCCCACCTTTTGCCCTCTGCAGACCTTACCCATGGCCATGGACATTTGATGAAGAGTTTGACCCCTGTTTATTCAGAGGAAGAAGTGGTCTCCACAAATCCAAGATCTTGGAATCAGCCAGACTAGCCCTTCCTCCCAAATGGCCTTCCTCAGGCCCTCCATGGGGACTTTGGGGCTTCTTTTCCTTAAAGGCCTGCTTGCCTCTGGGGCTATCTGAGAGTTTGGCAGAGACTACAGCATACATGTAGTACTCTCTGGGACTTAGTAGGCTTCTTCCCTGCTATTTTTGAGATTGAACTTGGTCACAGGGGAAGCTTCTGTGTCAGGGTGGTAGCTTTTACAATTTCTGATATGCTGCAAATATTTCCAGCTGATAAGGAATCCACTTGGCCTCTTTGGGAGGCTTGAAGTTAAAATTTGGCCCAGAGCAGACTGACCAGGCTAGATTCCAGCCAAGGAGCTGATTGAGTACAAGGTGGCAAAGAGGTTCAGAAAGTTCTCTGCAGGAATGACAGCTGGACTGGGAGTTTTCTGGGTGCACAGAGGCAGGAGATGACATGACAGTCCTGAGGTTATAGTAGTCCATAGTAGAATAAGGATGGAAAGATCTGTTGACTCCACCTCCTGGCATGGTCCTTCTATCATCGGCCTTGTTTGGGACCAGCCAAGCTAGCCAAGCCATGAGAAGTCCCTTAGAATGGAGCAGGGACAGGGACATGGTACAGGCTGCTAAACTTATGCTGCCCTTCAGCTCTGGCCTCACCCTCATTCCCATGTCTCTCACAGCTCCTCCAGACCACTAACAACTCGCCAATGAACTCCAAGCCCCAGCAGATTAAAATGCAGTCAACAAAAAAAGGACCTCTGACCAAACGAGAAGAAGGGGGCCCATCTGGTGGGCTGGCAGTAGGGGCAGCCCTGCCTGGAGATGAGGCTACCTCTCTAGCCACGGGGCAGGCAGCCGCAGCCAGCAGTCTCCAGCCACAGGTGAGCGGGCCTCTTGTGGCCTTGGGCAGGGTGGCAGGAAAGGGTGTGGCTGATTGGGTAGAGGGGGACCACAGGAGAGCCCATGCACGGAGAGGAGCACTTCCACAGCTCCTGGCATATGGGTAACATCAAAGTTGTTTTCCAAACTGAGAGACATGGCTGGCCCTCAGAAAGCCAATTTAATTGGTCCTGACTAGCATTTGGTTTTAATGAAATAGAGTGGACCGAGGGCAGGGTTTAGGTTCATTGTAAGAGTGAATATTCCTTGTGTGGGTGATGTGTGTGTACAGCAGTCCAGCAAGTTTGAGGAATGCTGCCTTAGAGGTCCTCCTTTGTCCCTTGCCAGAGTGAGGGGAGGTGGCCTTGGATGTTCTGTGTAGCAGGTGCTGGCACCTGCTTGTGGCTGCCTCTTCAGAAGCTGTGTGTGCCGCCAGGACGGGCACCCTTGTACACCTCTCTAGTGTCTTTCTCCTCTGACCAGCAGAGGAGGCTTCTCCTGGGTCTGTGTGCCCCCCATGCTTTCACACCCCCCGCTCCTCATTGAGCCTCTCTTATTCCTTCTTTTCTGTCCCTGTCCACCTGTCACCATCTCAGAGGTGGTAAATGTCCACTCGTGTTTGACTGTTTCTCTAAATAGCTCCATTTTACAGACAGGAGGTCCTGTGCATGGTCACCTCATAAACTCCTGGCTAGGCTGGGGCTAGGCTCCCTGGCCTGCCCACTGCCCCTCTGCTGCCCTGTTCCTGAGGGACCAGTGCTTCTCAAATTCTTCTTCTCTCTTTCAGCCCAAGCCCGGCAGTGGGGGTCGGCGACGAGGGGGCCAGCGCCACAAGGTGAAGTCCCAGGGGGCCTGTGTGACTCCTGCCAGCGGCTGCTGAATCTTCCCTGGCTCATTCCTACCACCCAGGGATTCTCACTCTCTGGCCACTGCTCACCAGCTGGGCACAGCAGCTCTGATCGCCACCCGCCCACCCCAGGCCCCAGCCAGAGCCTCCTCGCTGCCCACCCCTGTTTTCCAGGGGGTTGTAATTTATAAGCTGAGGAAGGTGGCCAGGCTTCCTGAGGACTGACCGTCTCCTGCCCTTCCCTGCCTCCTTCCTCACTCATGTGTCTTTTGTACATCTGGCCCTTAGTTTTTATTCTTTTTATTATATCTCTCTCAGTGATTGTGTGTGTGTGTGTGAGTGTGTGTGAGTATGCGTGTGTGTGTTTTGCAGGAGTGAGGCCCACCAGGGCCTTGTCAGTCTCTCCCCTTTTCTCCTCCGAGGCTGGCCACCAGCCTCCAGGAGCTGGCTGCCAGACTAACCATCTGTCCCTCCATCCACGTGTCTGTCTTGGTGAGAGCCTCAGAGCCTTTAGGGGATGGCAGGAGTCACGGAGCCACCACAGCCTCAGCTCACTGCTCCTCTGGGCACTGGCAGCCTCTCCACCAGACTGACCTCAGGGCAGGGGCTTCTGGGATTTGGTGTCTTCCATTGCCAGAGCAGGGCATCCTCAATCCTGGGGATTTTAACAGGGAGAAAGTAGTGGTTTCCCTTTTCTGTCCCTCTTTTTCCCCTTAAGCCCTCAAACAGGTAATGACAAAAACTCTTCAGTCATACTTGTGACGTGTAGAAGGAATGGCGACTGGACTGTAGGACTCTCCCCTAACTCTGGCCCTTGCCGTGGATCCAAAGACCTGATGGCTTCCCCTTGGAGACAATCCTGTGCTTGCCTGGGCTGGCCCGGCTGTTCCTGGCTTTTGCCAGTCTGCCCAGTCTGGAGGGTCTCTTGCCCACAGAGCCACCTCCTGCTTGGACTTTGGCCTTTGGGCACTGGTACAAGGCTGGGTCTGGACCTGCTCAGGATCCCATTTTCTAGCGCCGCCTGTTGTTGGGGAAAGGGGCATTGCTGTAAGTGGGACTAGGACTGGAACTCCCCCGTCCCGCCGTGTCTACCCAGCAGGGCAGCTCCTGGAGCACAGCAGTGAAGGGCTTGAGCCCCAGGGTTTGAACCCCAGTTAGGGCACAGGGAGGGCATGTGGGGCAGTGAGAAGGACTGTCAGGCCCAGCACAGAGCATTTTGCCCTTGCGAAGCATTGGGAAGTAAGGCTGCCCAGACCAGACAGTGCCATGGCCCCGTCCTGCCAGCACTGAGCTGTTCTATAGCCCTTCATTTAGGGTAAGAAGGACAAGGGGTCTTTTCTAGCCAGGGCAGACACCCGGTGGGCTAGGTCCTTCAGCCTTGCCTCTTTCCTGTCCCCAGCCCTCTCCTGTCCTTTCCTCCCTCCTAGCTGTTTCTAGTTACCACTGCCCCGTGGCCCTGGACTGACCAGACCAGCATTCACAATAAAAGTTTGTTCCAACTTGACAGTGTCCTGTTCCCTGTCTGGCCCTTGTGTGGAGATGCTGCCACAGGGACACTGTGGATCTGCCTGTTCCTCAGTGCCTGGTGGCAGCCCAGCAGGGCTGGCCACCAAGAACCCTGCTTCCCTCCAGGCAGGTGAGGCTCCTTAGCCAACTCTGTCACACGGGACGTTTCTACCCTTGTTTTGTTTCCTCATCTGCAAGCAGCAGATCTTGCATCAGGGGTTATGTGGGTTGAGTGCATGCGTGAGTCCCGGCGCCTTGGGCAGCTGGAGAGAAGCATGGCACTGGGGTGTCTGCTGAGTGGCCAGGACTGCCAGGTGGGTTCACATGCACATGGCCGTGGATATACATGGCTACCGTCTCTGAGGTAGACATTGTTAGCTCTGGTTTCCTAGTTGAGGAAACAAGCTGGTGGGGGTGAGCACGGTGGATGTTGAGTACGGCCTGCACCAGCGACTGCCCTGCGGCTCTCCCCACTGGCTGCCTGGCTTGTCCTTGGGCTCTTGCCATCTCTGTGTGTTGCTGATTCCCATCAGCTTTGCTGGCTCTGGCCTGGTGCCTTCTTGATGAGGCTCTGGGGCGGGCCAGGCAGGGCAGGGCTCTAGCCATGGCCAAACTTTCTTTTTTTAACCTCTTTGCCCCTATAAGCAGTGGTGGATGCCAAAGCCATTCTGTGTGCTCAGGAGCTCTAGCTATGACCCTGGCCCCTGCCTTCACTTGGGAGGGTGGCTCTGGTCCCCAGTCCCACACCTGCCAGCAGGGAGTTAACTGAATTCAGTGTTTACTGTCATTGACAGGTCTCTTCAGGTCTTAGCCTTCCCATGTGTCCCTTTGGAACAGAACACCAGCCCATTTGTAGTTGATGAAGAATAAAGTTGTTGATCCATTGATCTCAAATCAGTGGCCTGACCCTTCTGTAGTTGAGCAGGTATTTGTGGGATCTTTACCAGGAGCAAGGTCCTAGGATGGCATGTGGATGGAGATGGCTAGATGACCACTTTGTAGATGGGTCCACCTGCTCACTGACACCTTAGAGGTGAAGCAGCAGGAGCCTATCCCAGCGGGACAGACAGGAAAGGCCTCTTCTGCATGGAGTATTAGTGACGGCTCCTGAAGCCATTTTTTTTTTCTCCTGACAGCCCTTGAGCCCAGAAACACTGGAGAGGATCTTGCCTTGTGTCCCAACCCCGTCACAACTGGGTTTTGACCAAATGCCCTGGGTTTCCAGATTTCAGGAGTAAGCCTTCGGGGACACTGATGTGACAAAGAATTCATTGCCCCATTTCCCCAAGAGTAGCTGCCTGGGCGGCAGCCAGAGAAAAGCCACGCTCTGCTGATCCTGGCATCCTTTTATTTATTTATTTTTGCATAGCCATAAATTAGAATCTGAAGATAAAAAAATTAAAAACCAACAGTGCAGCATCTGTGACAGGAGAGCGCAGAACGAGACTTGGTTGTCTCGGGGCAGGGGCAGGGCTGTGCAGGGGCCACTACTTCATCGTCACCTGAGCCTCAGAGCCAAGTCAGGTCCTGCCCTCTCCCCACAGGCCAGGACCAAGCCCCACTGAGAACCACCCAATGCCCCACAGAACGGGGCTAGGAATCAAGCCCTTAGCTTTGAAGTTAAAAAAACAGACCTTGAAAAATATATACATTGTTCAGCAGGGCCGTCCGTGGGTCTAAAGCCCCTCTCCTCATTGCAGACAGCCCTCCTCCCACCTGACACCCTGAATGGCACTGTTGGGTCATATGGCACTGTCACGGTCATTACCACTGGACAAGGAGGTCTCCTGTCCCCTCCCTCTTAGGTAACCCCAAATGCTAATGACCCCAAAGGTAGACCTAGGCCCCTGCAGCTGGAGAATGTGGGAAGCTTGCTCTGGGACACAGGCGGGCCCTAGCAGGAATGGGGGGCAGAGCAAGCTTTGCCCTGGCATCAGGGGAGAAAAAGCCGTGGTTGCCTCCAGCACAGGGGACTCCAACAGGCTGGCACAGGTGGCACAGGCAGTAGCCTTAAGAGGTGCACAGGAGCAGTCCCTGCCAGGGTGTAAGAAGCCCGTGGCCCACCTCTACCTAAGATAAAATAAGCCTCTGAAGAAGCCCCTTGGGATCCCCGTGGGCCAATCAGTGACACTAGCCTCGCGGGCAGAGCACAGCAGTTGGATACTGAGCAACCTCCTCCCCCGGGTCAGGCGGGGCCCACCACCGCTTCCCACCTGCTTTACCCCCACCAGGAGCTCTCTGGGTGGTGGCCCTGCCTCCTGCCTCCCCACCCCCCTGGTATGCTATGTACACCCCATGGTGCCAGCCCAGTCTGGAGAAGGAAGGGTGCTGGAAGCACTGGAACCTGCTGGCCACTGTGGGCTGCCCGCTGCCTGGCAAAACCCTGCACATTCTTTCTCATCTCCCCAGGGCCAGGGCTCTTCTTTCTTGCTCCTGGAAGTCAGAGCGCTGATCAAGCTTGTGGGGTTGGAGGTGGGGTGCTGCACACGCACTCCTAGAGTAGGGGTGCATGTGGGAGGGGCAAGCCTCCCAGATGGCTGGCAGCAGGCATGAGAAGCTTCACAGGGCTAGTGAGCAGGCTCCCCGTGCACCCGGAAGCGGTAGATGCAGGTGTACTCGGGATGGCCCCAGTTGGTAAGGATCCGCAGCTCCACCACCTGGTAGGTGGCCATTTTAGTAGCCTGGGTAGAGAGGAAGGGTTGATGGTGTCAGAGAGTCTGTTGAGACCTCACTGACAGAGGGTAGGTAGGGGGCATGATCACCCTTAGGACCAGAGACCCCTCCTCTCCCCTGAGTCTCTGGCTTCTTATGTGCCTGTCTTCAGCCTCCTGGCACAGAGTGCAGCCCAAGGGCCAAGGGCCAAGGGCCCTCTGGGACACCAAGATTCTACACTGGCCATCAACTGACCCATGTGAGCTGCACTAAGCCCTGCCCTCAGACCACATATAAGTGGTCTTGGTGCTGAGGAACAGCACAGTTCAGTCAAGAGCTGGATGAGTTCTGCAGTTGCTTTGTCCCATCGTGGAGACCCTGGTGCATGATGGTGTGGGCCTTCTCAAGTGCCCATCAGCCTGTCTTTGTGCTTCAAAGCCACAATGTTTGAGGCAGCATCTGTAGCATATCTCGCCTGCCTGATGCCACAGGTGTGGTGCCTTCTGCCCATCCTCTCCCTGGCCTCTCCCGTACCCTGAGAAACCCAGCCCCTGCAAAGACCCCATCATCATCCCCAAACTGATGACAACCATCTCACATCTAGTCCTTCAACAGCAACTGGGAAAACAGTAGGCAAACCCACTCCCCACTCTGCATTAGCCCCTCTGGGTACCAGCTCCTAGACCCTTAATGCTGGTAACCTGTAAATTGTCCCCTGCTCTGCCTCTGCCCCCTGTTCTCCCCCAGCCTGAGCTTGGGGGCCTTCCCACTGCCTCATCCTCACCCCGACACCCTGTGCAGACCTGATCAGTTCTGGCATGTTCCCCACCACCACTTCCTGAATTAGATCCCTGGCTCCAGGCTGGCCTTCCTTGGAGTCACTATTTAGACCTTAACAAAAATGCACATCATACTGTTACTACAGCAATGCCATCCTCACCCACCCCCTGGCCCTGAGGGCCTCTCTGAGGCCATTCTTCCTGCCTCTTACCCCTCTCTCCCCTCTCACAATCCCTCACCCACCTAATTCTTCACTTTTCTTGAATTCACTGGATGCTGTGTTTGAACTTGGGTCCCTGGGGCCCATCAGCCCTAAGAAATCAGACTGCTGGGGTGGAGGCTGGAATCTGTTCCTAAGGGTCCTGGGAGATCTGATGCTCACTTGAGTTTAAGACACAGGTCCTGTCTGAGCCTAGCTGGCCATGCCCTGCTCTCTCCTAGAATGCCCTTCAGTTGTCTTTCCTGGCAACCCAATCTTTCTTTCATAAACTTGCCTCATTAGTGCCCCGTTTCAGGAAGCTTCCCTGACGTGCCCTTCCAGAGGGGACCCTCCCCTATGCCATCTACAAAGTTGGTCTTCTCCACTTCTGCTGCCTGATCTGAGGAGGACAGAACAGGGACTGCATCTCTCTCTGAACCCTATGCCTGGCAGAGTAAGTGCCAGGGAGACATCTGCTGCACCCACTAGTTCATGGGTCTGTACCTGGAAGTAGAAGGTCTGAATGGGCTCCCCATCCTGGTCATAGGTGAATGTGCCCAGAAGCGTCCCCTCTTGCTGCAGATCTTCATCAAACCCCTGCAAGAGGGTGACAGGATGGAGGGGAGAGGCAGGGAGTGAGAGTGTGACTCCCTCCCACTCTGCAGGTCAGACAGGATCCCCCAGGAGCTGCAAGGGGCCTGGGCACTGGAAATGGCTACCACAGGACTTCTCTGTAACCAGTGATGATCACTTAATAGCACATGCCATGGTTTCTTCCTCTAGCCTGAGATAACTGGGACTGACGTGCCGTCCCTGGCTCCACTTCTTCCAAGTCCACTCCCTGCCTCCCAGCCGGTGACCCCAGCTGGAATCTCGGCAGATACCCACAGGACACTCCTACAACCCTTCCAGCCCCACACTGGTTGATACTCACGAAGATGGCAAAGTCCTTGGGGGCACTGGAGATGGTGCTATTGGGTGACAGTGCCTTGGGTACATGCTCTAAGGTAACAGCTGTGGGACGGATGCGTGCAGAGAGGCGGACCACGGCAAAGCCCTGGGGCCCCTGGAAGGCCCAGCAGTTACCGGGGTGCACATCTGGCTGGAGTGGAGAGAAGATAAATCAGTATGAGGCCCCAAGTCTAATTTGGCTGACTGGAGAAGCGGGCCATGTCCCAACGTGCCCTGAGCCCTGTTGCCTACCTGAAGAATGACACGGGGTGACTGGGAGTGGTACCACAGGGGGATGCCGAAGAGGCTGAGGAGGGCTGTCTTGGTCTCATAGGTCTCGGAGCATCGGGTGCTGATGACACTGGCCCCTGAAACAGGAAAGAAGGACAGGGTGGGTGTCTGGAGGGGAAGACCCAGACGACCAGCTCAGGCTGCCAGCCACAGGAGCCTGGCATGAAGGCTGGAGCCGCCAGGAGAGGCTGCCACTGCCTGTCTCCTCACTGAGGACAGGGAAGGTGCCTAGGCCCAGGCTTTGCCCTAGCCCAGACCCAGGGAGCAGCTGAGATACCGCCCCTCTGCTGCCTGGGTACCTCCTGCTTCCCTGGGCCATCCCTTCCTTGGTGAAGAGTCTGTGTTGGGTGACATGTGCTGATTTGGGGCCCAGCTATTGTGGGTGGGGACCATGACAAGGAACGTGGAGGAGGTGGCGCACACACCTCCTGATTCCAGGGCGTAGTCCACCATCCCAATGCGATCCTCGCTGTAGCGCTGCAGGGCCTGCTTCACGATCCGGTGCACCTGCTAAAGCACGGCCCAGGACACAGTCACCATGCGAAGGAGATGAGCCTGCCCCATCCTGCTGCCATAGGCTGGGCACTGTGGACTGACCCTCTAGGCTTGTGCCATGCTGGCACTCAGGCAGGTATGGGTGCTATCTCCACCCACCTCCACTGGGCCCAAGGCAAATGTCGGAGCTTCCTCATGCCACTTATGTCCTGGAAGTGAGGAGCTGGGGTCTGAGACCTCCCAGTCCTCCAGCTCCCAGTGAGAACAGCAGTGTGTCTATGGGGTGCCTGCTCCTCACCTCCTCTGTGACCCCGACCATGCCTTCCTTCTGCAGCGTCAGTCCCAGGGAGGCCACGGCTTCCCGGGCTGACTTGCCCTGCATCTCCGCCATGTGGGAGAGGATCTTGCTCTCCAGCTCCTGCAGCTGAACTTGCATCTCCTCTCTCTGGAGGAGGCCAGCGCGGGTGCCTCCACCTCGGAGAAGGAACTGACTGACCCAGGCAGGGAACTGAGATTCCACCTAGGGACAAAACATGGTGTTACTAAGAGGCTTGCAGGAGTAGCAGAGGCTGCTGTGGCAAAGCCAGGCCAGGCGGGGTGGTAGTTAGCTGGGGAGCAGGGCTGGGCGGGAGGGAGGCCCTTGGAGGAAAGGCTGATGAACCACAATCCCTGGGCATCCAGGAGAAGCAGGCACTCGGGCCAGGCAGGCCCAGGCCTGTGCCGAGTCCAGCTCTGCAGTGGTACCCTGGAGATAACAGGCCGGGACAGGAGGCTCCTGCTGTGCAGACCCCAGGGCAGATGGACTCAGAGCAGAGGGTGCTTGGCAGGGCCCTCAGATGGTTCCAACTCACGTCGTCGCGTGCAGCCTGAATCTTCTGGGGCAGCAGGTCCACTTCATCTGCCACAATGCTCTGCTTCAGGGACATAGCGGCCAGCTCCTGCCTCAGGCTGGCTAACTGGGCCTCCAGCCGCCCCAGCTCCTTCATCGCCTTCTCCTGGAAGGCCTCCTGGGTCATCCTAGTCCCAGAGAGAGGAAGAAAGAGCAACCCTTGGTCGGCTTCTGTCATACGGTGGTGCCCACTAAGCAGGGCCTGCTCTTAGAGAGTGGCTCGCAGGACACAGCCCAGAAGCCAGAGGGTGGCATCCCTGTCCCAGAGCTAATTCAGATCTGATCCCATGACCCCTCTGGTGCAGCCTCTCGCCTCGCCAACTGTGGACGGTGGGCTGTGAGGCGGCGGCCTGCGCGAGGCAGAAAGGACGCTGGCTGCAGGCAGCCCACACACCTTGGTCCTGCTGCAGAGGCACCTCTCACCATGAGCAGCCCCTACTAAGCACCGCCCCTCAGACAGGCTGCACACAGAGGTCCTGACCTGGGGCTGGGCGGGAGGGGAGCAGATGGCTGGGACTTTACCTTTGCCACTCTGACCTCAGCTGCTGGATGTGAGCCTCCGACTCCTGAGGGACACAAGAAACAGTGAGCTCAGAGAGGAGCGTGGCCTCCACTGGGCACCTACTTGACCACATCTCTGCCCCAGGGTTCCTCACAGCAAAGGTCAAACTGGCCACTTGGCCAGAGTCCTGAGAGTCTCGCCCACATCTGACACACCCTCCTATTTCCACGTCCCCATGCCCTCGGCACGGGCACAACCAGGGACAGCCGTCCTGGTCCTGAGCGTGCTCCCCGTGGAGGGTGAGTTCCGCTCACACAGGTAAGGCAGGAGACCTCGTGCTTCCCACGTACACCCAGCAGTGTCCCTGCAAGGACCAGGGGTCCCAAGAGTCTCTCAGATCAAGAAGAGCTGTGGAACTGGTCAGGACCCCAGCAGAGGCCCACGTGCCCCGGCCCACCAACCTGGGAGGCCTGGACAATCTTCTTGAAGAGGTCTTCCGAGTCTTGGTGATGTTCTGCCCTCAGAGTGACCAGTTCTTCCTGTCAGATCAGACACGAGGGGAGGACTGAAGATTGGACAGCAGCGCTGGAGGGGCGCTTGCCACTAGGAGGTGTTCTAACCGGGATTCGAACCAGGGCTCTGGTTCCCGGGCTTCGGCTCTTGGCCATAGGCCACCGTGCTTCTCTGAAACAGGCAAGAGTCCCGCCTGATCTCTACGGCACACCACACCTGTGGCGTCAGGCACCGGGCCACGCTCCACATCACACCCCTCACAGCTTGGGGGAAGAGAAGACAGGCGTCTGCATGTTTCTCTTTAAAGCAATATTTTAAAATGTGTTTTGCTGTCCTGGGAATGGAACCCGGGGCGCCCCCTCACTGAGCTGCACCCCCGCCTTTTGAACTATTTACTTTGAGACAGGTCTCCTGAGGGGCTGGTGCTCCAGGTGCCTCCACCAGGACAGTTTCTATTTGTGACTGAGGCTTAGACAGAGAAGCTGCCAAGTGGCAGAGCTGGCTGACCCTATCAGTGCTCATTCTCTCACCCTGCAGGGGCCCCTCCACCCCAAATGCCCACGGTCCCGAGTTCCCACCCTTGGGCAGCTCTGCTCCCCACCTGGAGGAGAGTGGCGGTATCCCTGCGGATGTCCTCCTTCAGGGCGGCCTCTCGGCGGCTCACCAGCCCCTCCAGGAGTGCCAGGGTGTCCTCGTGGCTCAGGCCACTGCTGCCCCCCTGGCCAGTGGTACCCTGCCGCAGCTCCAGGCGCTCCAGCCTTATGGCCTCCTTCTGCCAGTTGGAGGAAAACTCAGCAGCAAGAGCCTCCAGCCGCCGCTCCAGGGAGTGCACCTGGGACAGGATGCGCTGCTCCGCCTGGTGGGGCGGGGCAGGGCAGGAACAGAGGTGAGGGACCCAGGAGCACCCACAAGGACACTTCCTGCACACGCTACTGTGACCAGCGGAGAGGGAAGAGAGCCCCAGGAAGACTGTGACCAAGCTCAGGCTGGGACTGTGGCTGGGGTACATGCCAGGGAGAGGCAGGTGTTCCCAGATAGGAAGGCGGGGGTCCCCAGGGCGGGCCCCAGGGAGAGCTGCAGGAATCAGAGCCCAAGGAGGTGCAGGGGGCAGGGGAGGGGACTAGAGAGTAGGGTTGGTCCAAATAAAGGATGGGAAGCTGTGGTAGGCGTCAGTGTGGGTGGGGTGGCCTGAGTGACCTGCTGGGCCCACTGCCCGGTCCCCTCCGCCAGGCAGGTGTGTAGGTGGGAGAGATGAGCACTGCAAGCTCCAGCCACAGTGGTGCTCAGCGCCACCGCTCCCCTAGCTACCAGGGAGTGAGCCCTTCCCTTCTCCTCTTTAGCTGGGTGTCCCACTGGGAAGCTGAAGGCGGAGTAATGGTCATTTGGGCCAGAGGGTGGCATTTGATAGTGTGTTACAAATTTTGAGAATATTGTTGACAAAACAAAATCTTTGCAAGAGAGATTATGAAATGCAATCTGTCAAACATCAGTTAAATGGCAAGAGGCTCACAGACGGGTGGAAGAGCTTCTGACTTTTAGAAGTTCCATCTTACATAGCAGCGTGTTCATGGGCCTCAAAAAAACCAATAAAAGCAGAGCTCTCCCCGCCTGCCCGGCCTGGCCGCCCGTCCGGCCCCATCTGCTGTCTTTGTTCAAATATAAGCAAAGGTGAAGCTGTGTTCAAGCTTCACTTCCCCTTTTTGCAGAAAAAGTGATCTTTGATAATTAAAAAGGAAGTCATAGATGACAGAATATGTCATCATTTTATAAATTAATAAATTATGTTGAGGAAAGCAGTGTCCATGGATATATATGATTAAAATGTGATATAAAATAAAGTCAGCGAGGTGTAAGCAAAGTTTGAGTAACTATAGTGGGGACCGTGTTGTTTTGTTTTGGTACTAGAGACTGAACCCGCAGCTCAACTACTGAGCTACATCTCAGCCCTTTTCTTTTTGGGACAGGGTCTCACTGAGTTGCCCAGGCTGGCCTTAAACTTGGGATCCTGGGGCTGGGGGTGTAGCTCAGTTGGTAGAGTGTTTGCCTCGCTTGCACAAGGCCCTGGGTTCAATCCCCAGCATCACATTAAAAAAAAAAAAAAAAAAAAAACTTCGGATCCTCCTGCCTCAGCCTCCTATCACTGGGACTGTGGGCAAGTGCCACAGCAACCAATGGGGACAGAGAATCCTAAGCAACCCACGCTCACACCATGTTCTGGCTGCACATCCTCCTGTCCCCGTTGACTGACTGCAGACTGAGGGCACAGCCTGGGCCTGTCCATCTTCATACACTGGCAATTATAAAACTGGCAACAAACCCTCGCTTCTCCCTGGGCCTGCCCTCTACAGCGCACCCTGCTACTTCTCCGTCAAGAGTCTTCCTCTTCTGTCTCCTTGAATCTGGACTGTCCCTGAGCTCTGCATCACCAAAAGAATGGAAGTGACAGTGTGTGGCCTCCGACAGGTCCCTGCAGTCTGGCCAGCATCCTTGGAACCCTGCCCAGCTACTGAGAGAGCAAGCCTGGGACAGCCAGCAAGGTGCAGTGGGATGGCCTTCCCCGCAAGGGCTGAGGCCAGCCAGTCGCCATTGCAGACCAGTCTGCTGCCGCTCCTTTGAGCAGGCAACACGGTGGCATTGTATTGAAAAGGAATAAGACAGGTGGCAATTTGCTGGTTACTTTTCCTTCTGTTTTCTGTCCTTAGGCTGCAACTACATTTTGGACACTTTTGAGTCATACTGGTGTGCAGGCCACCCCACCCTAACACCTGTGCCCCAGACAGCAGGGAAAGGGGGGTCAGAACACAGAGGGGCGTGGGGCGAGGTCAAGTGCAGAGGCAGGTGGGGGAGGTCTGCGCAGCCCCGCACTCACCTGGAACTGTGGGGAAGAGCCTCTGGAGTCCCACACCTCAGGCTGCCTCCTGCTGTCCTTCGCTGCCCACCAGGAAACCACAGCGGGGTGGAACGTCTGCAGCCCGTAGGGGTAGAAATACCAAGCACCTGGCACAGGGCGAAGACGGTCACCCAGGCTGGGGCCAGCAGCAAGAGGCGGCCTCACCTTGGGCATGGTGACCTGTGTTACTCGAGGGAGCCCTGCTCTGCTGGAGGCTGCACTTCCTCCTCGAGCCTCAGCATGAGGCTCATCCTCATCTTCGCGGCCTCCTCAGAGGTCCTTCATCTATTCTGTCGATAGCAAAACTCAAAATGGCTCTGGCCAGTTAGGGAGGATCCAGGGTAGAGCCTGACAGTGGTTCTGGGTCTGGCCCAACAGCCTCATCACCCAGGAGCCTTCAAACACCCAGCACCTGGCTGCCCCCTCCAGGGGGAGTTAGCTGCTGTCAGGGCCCCGGGAGGGTATGTTTGAGAAGCTCCCCAGGTGACCAGGCTGTCAGGCTGGGCACCACGACACTAGGAGGACAGGAGGCATCAGCTGCTCACACAGCTGCAGCCACAGAAACACCTGCTGACTTTGGGGGTGGCCTCTCTGTGACGTGTTGACTCCTGAGTAGTGGGGGCTGGGTGGGGAGTGTGAGCCTGAAGATGTCAGTGGCTGAGAAGTGTCCGACCTGGTCAGTCCACGCTGGCAGCTCAGTCATCAGCTGCGAGCGGCTGAGAGGAAGCACATGACCTCTTGGCTTGAAGTCCCAGGTGGACATGTGTCACTCAGACATGCGCCCCTCTCCACCTGCATCTCCACGTGACAGGGAGATGGTGTCTGGGGAAAGGTTCTCCAGGTAAAGTGGTACGCGATTACCAAGGACCATGGTTATTTTTAGGGTAATGCCCAGGCCCCACTGGGTATGCCCAAGCTGTTCTTGCAACAGGAAGCAAAGAGAAAACATGGTGGGAAAATGTTCTGCCTGATATTAATAAAAGAAAGACAAGTTGAATAGATGCTAAACCTATCAAACCAACTCTAAAAAATATTTAGAAGTTGACACAGTCATTAAGAGTGAGTCTCGGGCTGGGGCTGGGGCTCAGTGGTGGAGAGCTCGCCTCAGTGGAGGGCGCTGGGTTGGATCCTCAGCACCACATAAGAATAAAGGTGTTGTGTCCATCTACAACTAAAAAAAAAGTGAGTCTCAGACCACATAGGTAAGTCCTGTGAAATCAGGAAACTCAGGTAAAATTGCCCACACAAAATGCAACGTGAATGGGACAGTCCCATGGCCAAGACTGGAACCTGCAGAGTCCCACGTAAGTGACCAAGTGGCTACACCACAGTGTACTGCTTTGTTCTTACCTTCAGGATAGCTAAAGCCCTAGCCTGGTCTTGTGAGAAGGGTCTGCTTGCATGGCTCTGTCCTGCCCGGACAGGAGGAGCAGTGACTGCTAATAATAAAAGCCCCGAGCTCCTGCTGCACCCAAGCACAGCTGTCCTGGGTGTGTTCTGCCAAGGGCGATGTTCTCAAGGCACCCTGAGCTGCCATGTAGCTGTCCCAATTTAGCGCAAGATCAGTAGACTGGGCCTCTTCCCTTTGCCTGGGACACCCCACGAAGGGGCAGCACGGGTCAGTGGAGGACATGGTGGAGGCCGGGAGAGAAGGGTCTCAGGCCCAGAGCTCTGCCCAGTCCCTGCCTGGCACACTGGCCACTAGCCCAGCATCTGCCATGCTCTGCCCCGCCCCCTGGCACTTGCCACCCTGACTCACCATAGGTCAGGCCTGTCAGGAGCAGCAGCAGCAGCAGGAACCAGAGGAAAGTCCTCAGGGAGGAGAAGCGCCTGGGCGGTGGGCAGGCAGACGGAGGGAAGCATTAGGAGTGGGCCTCCGACCCCCAGACAGCCCGGAGGCTTTCTGAACCCTGAACTAGGGTTGAGGTGAGCAACCCGTGAGCTTCTCATGGGGTCAGGGTCAGACTGGACACCAGCCTTATCCACTGGTCATGATGATGAGGACAATTTTGACTCTAGGAATCTTATGGATGTTACCGACAATAAATAGTGTGGGTCTGAGACATCTATAAACATTTTTGTAAAGGGAGACCCTGTAAGCAAGCAAATATAGAAAATAATATGTAACTCCCTATACAAAAATATTTTCTTCTAGAACAAGGAACCTTTATTGGTGACATGCACCAGTCCTTGGCCCTCTTCTGGCATTGCTGGCTGCCTGCCCTGACCTGATCATGGACAGAAGGATCCTGATTCTGGTCCAATTTTCTTTCCTCTGCCAAGGGGGACAAGTTTCCAAACCGTGGTCCTGCTGGTCTGGCAACTTGAGGGAGGACCCACAGCATCCTCAGGCACCATCTCTTTGTGGCTTCTGAACACTCGCAGGCCAACCTGTCTGGACTGTCAGAGGCCCCAAAGGGGAGCTGGACTATCTGGGAACCTCACGGCTGAGCTAGCGCCTCAAGGCATCACCAGCACAAGCCTTCTCAGGACTCACTCGTGCATCTAACAAATATATCAGAAGCGGCTGGAGGGGTGCCACTTAGTAGGACGTGTCCAGGATACAAGAATCTGTGTTTTACAGTTTTGTCCCGAAGGAACAAAACCTGCCTCTGTGCACCATCCATTTCTGGCAGTCCTGGGCTCTGGGGGGCACTTCCTGCTCCCAGATGAAAGCTACAGGTAAACTGGGGGATCGCCAGGCCTGGGTTAAGATGGGGCATTGCTCCTTCAGTCCCAGGGCATTCTGATTCACTGTCAAGGCTGGAGACTCGCTCACCTGGTTAAAACGAAGACATCGAGGAGGGACGCAGCTGTCGTCAGGCGGTACCAGGTGGTGCCAACCCACCAGTAGAGAAGTCCGAAGATCCGGCCTAAAAAAGCAGCTACGGAGCCTAAGACTTGAGGCCGTGTGCGGCACTTCACCCTTTCTGTCTGTGGTCCCCTGCCGCCCCCACACCCCATACTAGTGCACCCTCTTCTGCTTTGCTGCTGCTCCACACCCCCTGTCCCAAGGTCTTTTGGCCCCCAGTAACTATCCTAGAATGACCTGTCTCTGTCGGGCCTGGTGCCCAGCATGAAGTCACTGCCGTGGAGAGCAGGAGGCGCTGAGCACACTCAGCTGGCACCCACCTGGAAAAGTGACCACTGTCCAGACAAAGGAGCCGGCCTGAGAGATAGCACTCCTCAACCGAGACCCCGAACTATGCTGGTCTGTGTCCGAGTAGCCTGCAGGGGAACACAGGAGGAAACCAGCTCAGCTCCTGGGCACTTTTTTTCCCCTTGGTGCCAGGGATTGAACCCAGGGGAGCTTAACCACTGAGCCACATCCCCAGCCCTTTTTAAACATTTTATTTAGAGACAGAATCTTGCTAAGTTAGTTGCTCAGGGCCTTGCTAAATTGCTGAGGCTGGCTTTAAACTCACAATTCTCTGGCCTCAGCCTCCTGAGCTGCTGGGATTACAGGAATGTACCATCTTGCCCAGCTCCTGGGCCCTTTTAAGAGCCTCCTCTGGGGATATGGAGCCTGACCATCTACTTGAGCCATCTCCTTCACATCCCCAGAGCATCACACGGGCCTGCTCACAGTAGGTGGGGAAATGCTTGTGGGAGGAGTGGCATGGGAGGCTTCTGACATTTCTCTCCCACCAGAGCTTTCTGATTGGCGGCCTCTCCTCACCCACAATCCCTCACTCTGTTGTTCAGAACTAGACAAAAGGGACACTCATGCATCTAACAAATATTATGAAGTACCCACTATGTGCAGGGCTCACACTGAACTGCTGACACGGGCACAACACAGAGCCGTTGGCCTTGGGTTGCTCACACAGCAGTGGGGGTGGGACAAAGTGCATGGCCCAGCGCATGAGGGGCCACCCCAGACAGGTTCAGGGAGTGCTGGGCGCAAGAGGGGTGCCCCACACCACACCCCCTCGTGCTGTCAGGGTGTCCCCTGCCCAGCTTCCTTTGGAGGCCCCACCTACCCACAAAATCGTCCTCAGAGGAGTAGCCGGAGGAGGAGCCCAGGAAGTCCTCAGAGACCTTGCTCTCTGCCAGCCCGTTGACTTGGCTGCTCTCGGTGCCTCCGGTGCCTCTCCTCCTCCTCACCCGCAGGTCCCCACCTGCCCAGGGAGGAATGGGCTCTTCTAGGCCTCGCAGTGCCTTAGCACGTTGGGCTGCGCAGAGGGTGCTTCAACAAGCGTGTCCCATGTGGGGACACTAGGGGGGAGCTGGGAGGAAGCAAAGCCCCAGGAGGAAGGTTTGGGACACTCACTCCAGTAGGGCTCACTGTGCAGGTGGTCGTCAAGAAGGGCGCTCCTGGCCAGGGAGGCCGCCCGGGGGCTGCCGATGTAGGACTCCCGGACCACGGACTCGCTGTAGTAGGAGGTGTGGGCGTCAGAGGAGGGGCCCAGCTGTGGTGCTGGGGACAGGCGCTTCATGTTGCTGGATTTCCTCTTCACGGTCCTGGGGACAACCATGAGGGGAAAGCAGGGAGCAGGGTGGTGAGCCCAGCCAGAACTCCAGACGAAGCCACAACCCTGGCGCCTCCTCTCCCCAGGGCAGCCTTGTTCGGGGGCAGCTGACTCACTCGAGTGTTGTCTTTTCCTTCCGTCTTTGTCACCTGGTTTTTTTTTGGCAATGGGGGCTAGAACCTGGGCCTACATGTTGGGCAAGCACTCTACCACGGAGCCACCACACCCCCAACCCTAGGTACTGTCTTTGCTCCTGTTAGCTCTGAATTTCACAGGAGACAGGCAAGTGCATCAGTGAGAACGGAGCCAGATCTCTAACTTCAAAGTCAAAGTTCTTTCCCGAGCCCGCCCCAAACCCGACAGGCCCCGCCCGGCCTCCTAGAGCAGCCCAGAGCCTCGGGGCCCTGATGGTAAGGGGCAGGACAAGGCAGGCAGTCATTGCTCCTGAGTTGTCAGGCAGCTGCTGAGGCCCTGCAGGTGGCGAGACGCGTGGGTGTGGGTGCGAGAAGGATGGCCAGCCTGCCACACCCTTCCAGGGTGGAGGGGTGCCGTGAGCCCTGCCTGCACTTTTGGGGTTTCCGGCCTGGCTTATGCTTGAAGCTGCCTCTCCCCACTTCCTGTTACTAGCCAGCGGGGCAGCAGCACCTCTCACATGGGTGGAGAGGGCAGAACCCCTGACACACACATGGGCATCTGCCACCCTGAAGGCTGCAGCAGGAAGAGCTGCCTGCTCTGGGGGCCATGCCCTGGACAGGGCCGTGCAGCCCTTTGCGCCCTACCTGAGAGGACCGTCCCTAAACAGGGCACTCCGGCTCCCTGCCACCGAGCTCCCTCCACTGCTGCTGCTGCCATCGTCATCGCCCTGGGAGTAGCGAGTGAGGCGCTGGCTTCGTCGGGACATGGCGAGGGGGGATGTGCCTGTCCCTTGAAGAAGTCTTGGGAAAGAAAGGATGGCACGTGACACTCAGGGCTGTCCTTGGGGGAAGAGAAACAGGTGCTGTCTCACCATGAAGGACAGAGCCTCCTGCATTCAGGCGAAGGCCCTGCAGTGTGGCCAAGACACAGTGGTCACTGTGCCCTGCCTCGGGGCTCCCTGGGCCGTCCTGGGGCCTCCCCCGTAACTTCCACAGGGCTTTATGCCTTTGTACAGTTTCCCTTGATCCTCCTTGACGCTCGGCAGAACACAGCCAGAACTGGGCCTCCTCAGCCTCCGACATGCAGCAGAGAACTTGGCACAGGGCAGGCACCAGCCAGGTGCTGGGCTCCCTGGCGCTTCCAGCCCAGCTGCCCCCTC
Organism: Ictidomys tridecemlineatus; assembly: GCF_052094955.1. Lineage (NCBI taxonomy): Eukaryota > Metazoa > Chordata > Mammalia > Rodentia > Sciuridae > Ictidomys > Ictidomys tridecemlineatus. The sequence continues at coordinate 8,633,461 of NC_135482.1, read as the reverse complement.
TCCCTGGAGCGGGTCTGGCTTCAGGCTCACTGATTCCCTCCAGAGGGGGCTCCCCCTTAGCCACACTATTGAGTCGCTGGTCATTCCTGACTCCAAAAAGCCCACTCCAGTAGAGCCTCCCATTGCGACTGCTCACGCTCCACCTCTCCAGGCATGACATGCCCCTCTTCCTGATGTGACACGATAAGATTTTTTGAAAAATGCCTCCTCAGCACCAGTCTCCCTTTGTGATCCCACAAGGGAGGTGGGTATCATCACTCCCACCTATCAAGGGGGGAACCTGGGACGCTAAGATGATGGGTAACTTGCCCCAGTCACCCAGCTTACAAGTGACAGAGAAGATCTGAGCTAGACCTGACAGGTCATAGGGCCTGGGTCTTTCTACTCCACCAAAAAGTTTGCAGGTTATTTTAAGAATGTTTTGTGTCTTCCAACTAGAATCTTCCATAGCCCCATATACACTCAGAACAGGCTGTAAACTGCATGATTACACAACAAATATTCAAACTAACGACACAGGGGGAAGTGGCACCACAGGATGGCATTACATTCAGTCCCAGTTTTCGGGCCATGTGAGGCTGAAAGCAAGGCTCAGAAGCTGATAATGAGGACAAAAGAGGTCAAAGTGGCAAGGCTGGCCAGAGGGCATTCCACCACATGAGCAAGATTAAGGCTCTCAGCTCTGGACACCCAGATTCCAAATCTTGGATTACTGAAGTGAGGAGTTCCAACATAGCCTCTTGGCAGGCAGGACTACAAAGTAACTGTTAATATCCCAAACCCACTGGACAGCTCATAGTACTTGTGACATTTTGTCACTTCTGATGTTCCTGGTTCACACCAAAATCACTAGTTCTCTGGGCCACATGGTGGGCATACACTAACACACCCCAACTCTGACTGTGTAAACCAGAAGATCAGGTCTGTCCAGTTAGGACCTCCTCTTTTGAAAAACAAGCAGCTTCCTGTCTGGGCTAATGGGCATCTTCCCAGATGGGATGCCCATCTGGCACCATCCCTGGCTTTGGCTGGTGTTGGTAAAGTAACCAACTGGTTGTAGCCAAAGCAGGAAGCTGGCCTGGGTCCTGGGCTGTATTCCACTCCTTATAAGGTAGTTCCACCCCACAGTGCCCTCCCCCACCTGACAGCTCACAGGAGCTCCTCCTCTTAACCCCTGCTCTGCTGCAGGGTGAAGCCTCCAGCTCGGGGGCAGACACAAAACCACATGTTTATATAGTACCCAGACTCGCTTGGCAAGAATCTTCACATTCTGACTGCCAGGCAAGGGGCACGCTTAAAAGCTAAAAACTGCAAGCCTTTCCTGCCATCACCGAACACTCTACCCTTCAGTTTGGATTTCACAAGATAGAAAAGGTCAAGACCCCATCCTCCCAAAGGAGAGGTGAGCCTCTAGGAGTCCAAATCTTTTACCTATCAACACTCCCCTCATATACAACCAGTTAAGAAGCCCTCAAATAAAACTCCATTCCACACTTCTGAGCAGAATTACATTCTTTTCTCAGTTCTGCCCCCATCACAAATGTAAAAGGCAATATCCATCCGATCTTGAGATTTAACCTAGATCTGGGACATCTTGCACCTGACGTTTTCACTCCCCTGTTTATTCACACTCCATTTACACTGGGACGCAAGGCGCTCGGGGCGCTCACTGTCGTCTGCCTTCACGCCCCACACGCCCAGCCCGCACCAGGGAAGAAGGTGGGCTCACTGAAGTCACACCCCGCCCCGCCCCCGCCCCCGCCCCCCACACTGGCTGTTTTGTTTTTGTTTTAGAACCGAGCACTACCGGCCTCCTTCCTATTCCCAGAGTTCTGACAGGCGTCACAGGCCGGGAACTGCCAGTCCCTGGACCTGGCCTCTCTGGCACTGCCCTGGGCCGGTTTGGGGCCGCCGGGTCTCTGCTCTCCTCCTCCCGGGACGCTGCGCGGGGAAGTCCCGCCCGGAGACACCGCCCTCCCGGCTGACCAGTGGGGCGGCCAGCCCTGGGGGCGGGGGCCGGCGGGCAGGATGAGTCAGGGCGCTGGCCTTGGCTCCACGCCGGCCCTGCCCGACAGCCCAGGGGCGTGCGCCCGGCGGGGTTGGAGCCTGGCCCAGCTCGGCCCCGAGAGGAAGAAGCAGGCCTGGCAGCTCTGCCCGGGCGGGAGCGACCCGGCCGTGGCTCGGCGGTCAGCCCTGCCCAGGGCCGAGGGTAGGCGGACCCACCACCCTGGTTACCTGCTGCCGCGGTTGCTCCGTACCGGGCCGCGGGCGTCCGAGGCCCGTCGCGCCGCCGGGGCGCGCCCCTTTCCTGCGTCGGGATCTCGCGGGCGGCGCCCCGCGCAGGTCCGACACAGCGGCGGGGCCCGGGGCTTCGGCGGGTACGGAGCAGTGTCGCGGGGCCGGACCGTGACCGGCAGGCAAGCGGACAATGCGGCCGGCGGAGGCCCGCGCTGCGCGAGTGGGGCCGGGCGGCGCGCGCGTGGCCGAGTGTGTATGTGTGCGCCCGTCAGTCAACGCTGACAGGCCGAAGCTCATTGGTCAGACTCCGCCGGCCGTCTCCGCCCACCGTCGCCACCCATTGGCCGGTTTGAACACAAAGGCCCCGGCTCGCCCCGCCCTCCGCGTGGGCCGGGCCGCTCTGCGCGCTCAGCCCCTCAGTTCGCGCGTGGGAGGCACCGGCAGGTGCAAACCAGGCCTGGGTAGCCGGCGGTGGGAGCCCGCTCTGGGGCTGGGGCTCACCCGGGTGTCTGTGGACGGAAGTCGCGGTCTGGTGGCCCAGGATGCCAGAGATCGCGCCGAGTGCGCCTCACTCCACGAACACCTCCCTGTCTGCGGTGCCCGGGCCCTAGGGACGTTAGGTTTGGAGAGGCACAGGCCCGGGAAGATGGCCCGCGGGAGTGGTGGGGGCCGAAGACCCTGGCTCCGGGCCCGCCCTGGGAGCTGGCGCTGTTAGCTCAGAGCAGGTTCCATGTAAAGATCGTCAGGGAAGGCTTGCTAAACGCCAGGGCACTTGAGTAATTGTCCTCTTCGCCAGCTATTTCTACACCCATTTTAACGCCAGCTGTTTCTACACCCATTTTAAAGACAAGGAAATAGGCTAATAGAGGTATTGAGTTTCTTGCATAAAACCACACAGAAAGAAGCAAATTTGAGACTAGAAGGTCCCTCCACGTCCAAGCCCATTTTATTGTTTTGTTTTTCCGTTTCAGCGTTGGCTTTGGGATCCCAGGCCTAGCAGGAGGCTCCCCATCTTTCAGAGCCCCAGAGTTTCACAGCAGCTCTTCTGTTTTAAGGAAGGAGCTTGCCACGGTTGGTGCCCCAGAGGGCAGAGCTGGTATCTGTTCCACCTTTCTCCAACCTGGAATGAGTGCTTGATACTGAATGAGCAACAGTGCCCTCTGATTCCAGGGGTCTTTCCTCTTGGGTCCCACCTGCCAGCTCTACAGATACCACAACTGGGGACAGACACTTCCTGTACAAGCTCTTTTTTTTTTTTTTTTAATATATATCTTTATTTTATTTATTTATTTTTATGTGGTGCTGAGGGTGGAACCCAGGGCCTGCCACATACTGGATGAGTGCTCTGCCACTGAGCCACAACCCCAGCCCCTGTACAAGCTCTTTTAAGATGAAACTGAGTGCTGCTATTTCACTTTTTTTGAAATGCAGAGAGGAAACAAGACAGATGACCAAATTGTGGACCAATTGTTGGTGCAGGAAGGTGCTGGGGTAGGGAACAGAGGAAACTGAGGGTCTCCTGCTGAGTTGGCTCCAGCCCAACTCTGGATAAAAGCAGCCCCCCTTTCTGGGCTTCCATTGTCCCACCTGAAAAGGGTGGTGTCATCTGCCCTTAGGGTACCTTAGGACAATGCCATTGTTGCTCCTGGGCTTAGACCTGGAGCTTGCTGAGGATCAGGGCTGGCTGCTCTCTGATTATGTACTGAACAGCAGATTAAAGGGAGAACTCGATATATTAATATTCTGTAAACTGAAAATGTTATAGTAATTTCATTTCATGTATTGATAGTCTTTCCTCCTTTTAATTATTTTGTATTTAATATTTCTACTATAAATTTTTCGTTTTGTATTTCTGGGTAGTTATTGCTAATCTAGAGGAAAAGCTATTCTTTATTACACTTATATCAAAGTATATTACTTAAGTAAGTTTTTACGCTTTTAAGTTATATAACAACATTAATAACAGCAAAAGTACAGTTTCACTTCTTTTCTAAGCTTATCTTGTAATTTTCCTGCTAATTTTTTATCAAATAAAAAATGTTAAGTCAATGATAAGTACTAGAGTAATAATAGCCATTGTTATTCACTTAATATTATATAATAATGTTATTCACTTAATATTTACTTAATATTCTTTAGTTGTTCATCAGGGCTGGTATGTTATTTCTAGAATTTGGAGTAGCCTTTTATTTCTTTTATGTAATTTCTTTAGACCTCTGATTATTGCAGCATCCTTACTTTTAATCCATGTTAAATGTTATCAAGTGCATTTAAAATGAAAAGTGATTTTTGTTTATTCTGAATGTCTATTATCATATAGTGGATTATTAAGTTACTGATGTTGAAGTGGACTACATTTCTTAAATAAACTCCACCTGGAACTAATGGATTAAAAAAAATAAAGTGAGAACTCAGATTAGCCACGGCATCCAAGTAGGAGAGGGGCCCTCTCAACTCCCCATCACCAGGGTGCTCCCCAGTGCTTTCCTCCCCACACTCCCACCCCCCCACTGCAGAACCTGCTCCCCTCTATACCAACGGCCTGGGCAGAGTGAACTGCTCCCCAGAGGGTCCTGGTTTGTGAATGCCAGGCTCGGGCCACAGGCTGCCTCTGTGAACCTTCAGTATGTGGAATAGTGGTCCCCACAGATTGTCAGGTACTAATCCTGGAATCTGTGACTGTCACCTGAATGGAAAGTCTTTGCAGATGAGATTAAGGTTTGAAGGGAGAGATTACCCCGGATGATCAGGGCGGGCCCTAATGCAATTCCAAACATTCTTTTTATAGGGACACAGAGAAGAGGACACGTTGTTTGTGACCTTATGCTACCTATTTCCAATTCTGGTCTCTAGAACTGTGCGAGAATACATTTCTGTTGCTTTAAGTCACCAAATTTGTGGAGATTTGTAAAAGCAAATCTACAGAAGACAAATGGCCCTTGGAAAATTCTTGGCCTTGGCATTCAAGGTTCTCATAATTGTGCCAGGACCTTCCCCTTGTCCTGACCATCCTCACTTGACACTCCCATTGGACTTCCTGCAGGACACCACTCTTTGTCTCCTGACCCCTCCCACCTCATGAGTTGAACCAGGAAGCAAAAAAAAGACCACCAACTCCAATTTTAAATCAAATGAAAGCAAGGTTGTACTGTGTACACAAAAGCAGGACCGCGACTGTCTCTCCCAAAGCCGGGCTAGAGATCAGCCCCAGCTCTCCAGGTAAAAGGCTTTATAGCATGAAAAGTTAAAAGGGGGGGGGGTGTCTTGGGAACGTACAGCTAACAGGATTCTGGCAAGCATAATACGGAGGCAGAGAGCAGGGTAATGATGTACATGGCGTAACATTTTAAGGTAGGGAGTAAATTGAGATTCCAACTTCATAATTTTGAGGTGCCACTGAGGTTTAGGGAGGGTTGTTATCTGGTCAGGGAGAGCCAGGCATGGGTGAGTTTGGAGCCCGGGCAGGAATTTCAAACAAGTTTAAACATCAGGTTGTCAGGACAAATAGAAATCATAGTATTTTATAATAAAACAGAAATGAACTTTTCATCACTTGTGACGAGATGGCTCCCAATCTGAAGATGGAATCAGGCTGGGTTCATCACATGCCTCCCCTCCTCTGCAAACTCAGCGTCTCTTCCCTTCCAGGCTCTTCTCTCTGCGGCCCTTTTCCTCTCCCGTTTGCTCTGTTCTTGCTCCATTTTTCTCTCATCATGATTTCATAAACCGTGGTGGGGAGGGGACAGCTTTGCCCCAACCAGAGCAGGATATCAGTGACAACTGTGCTCCTCAGAGCAGAACCACATGATAACTTGCCTGGTTGCTCGGCATTAGACCTTTCTGGCCCCTTCCTTCATTAAAACAAAACAAAAACCAAAAGAACAAAAGGACAGAATTAGGGACTGGGGGTGTAGCTCAGTAGTAGAGCAGGTGCTCAGCATGCACAGGACCTTGGGTTCCATCTCAGTACCAAAAAATAAATATATAATTTAAAGTTATATTGGTACAAAGATGGCTATGCCCTAAACTTGATACTTTATTTTTTAGTCGTAGGTGGACACAGTATCTTTATTTCATTTTTATGTGGTGCTGAGAATCAAACACTGTGTGCTAGGCGAGCGCACTACCACTGAGCCACAACCCTAGTTCCATTATATTTAATATTTCTCTTTCTTTTTTTTTTAACTGAGGATTGGACCCAGGGCTTGTGCATACCAAGCCAGTGCTCTACCACTGAGCTACATCCCCAGTCCATTTTTTAAATTTTACTTGGAGCCTGTGGAGCCTGCTGGGAATAGGACGTTCAGAAGGCAACCTGTCAGCAGGCGGGATGCAGGGCCAAGTTAGCTGGCTGTGGGAGAGGTCTCTGGAGCCAAAGGGAACACACACAGCCCCCCTTAAAGTTGAAGGCATTGATGTCAGAGATAGAACTCATTCTACCTGGGCACAGATGTGTCTCACCAGAGACCTGTGCTGACGAGATGAGCTGGGTTCAAAAGAGCTGGCCACAGCATTCAGCTAAGAAAAGAAAGCACAGGACACAGAAGTAGTCCTCGTATCCAGGGTGGGATGGCTCTGCGACCTTAAGGATCAGCTTCACGCTGGAAGGTGCTGCAAAAGAGTGCGTGCACCTGGACTCTATTTTTACAGGGGGGACACACAAAGGAGTTTCAACAGAATGTTCTTCACCAAATAAGGCAGGTGATAAGGTTTCAAAGGGGGTTGTCCAATCCCACTGGGTAACGCCCAAGACCAGAGCTGAAGCATACTTCTTTGCCCAGCCAAGGTGAAGGCCACTGGCTTCGCACAGCGCTGCGGTGCCAGGCGGACAGCCCCTTTACTCAGGGCTGAGGGGGTGCTTAGCTCGTGGGCAGGCGGCCTCCCACAGTTGTGCTTCTGTGTACAAAGCAAAAAACAGCACAGTGACTCCTGGTGGCAAGCCAAACCCGAGTAATCTGGGGGAAGGTGACTCGTGTCCATGGAAACAGTGGACAGTTCAAGCCCCATGAGGAAGCAACTTTTCTGCTAAGGCCATGCGATGCAGAGTCTGTGTCATGCTGTCCCTTCAAGGATTTCAATTAATGCCAAATAAACTAAAATGGATTTGTGCTCTTGGGAAAAATGCTTCTTGGTTGGTTTTGAGTTGGGGGCTCTCAGCTGCCCGGGCTCATCTTGCACTCCAGGTCATCCCGATTCAGGCTCCCAAGTTGCTTGGGATTACAGGTGTGCGCCATGCTCGGTTCTCCTGGTGTACAAGAAATCAAGATGAAAATATTTCGTGGGCCCCTAAAGCTCAGGTGCCACGCCCAGGAGAAAGGTTGGCAGTGGGCCCCAATCGCTCCCTCTCCAGCCACTGCCTGCAGAGGCCACCCAAGCACCGTGGCTCCTGTTAGGACGGTGCGAAGCAGACTGTAGGGCAGAGAGAAGAGCCTGGGGGAGCAGATGCCGAGCGTGTGGACCAGGAGGGAAGAGGGGCAGGAGGGTGGGAGGTGGGTCTGAGTGTCCAGAGGAAGTCTGATGGGGGTGTCAGTGAGGATGGTCACGAGACAGGGAGGGCCCTGGCACAATCATGAGCACAGCAAGGAGGTCCCACTCCAGGGAGGCTGTGAATGCACTTGAGGACAAGGAACCCACAGCCCTGATGTAGGCCAAGTGCGCTACTTGCTCACTCTGTGACTGTGGCTGAGTTACTTAACCTCTCTGAGCCGTTTTCCTTATTCAGAAAATGCAACTAACTAATAATCACAGCTGTCCTATCTGCCTGCCACACCAGTTGGCTCTGTGATCTTGGACAAGCCAACCGGATTCTCTGGCCTGCATTTTCTCAGGTGTGAGTTCAAGTGAGGAAAGGGACATAGACGTCCAATTACTGCCCACCTACACGCGTGGTCTTGGGTGTGAGGAGGGAGATGAGGCTCCTGGTGTGTTCTGGACCCATAGTCAAGGTCAAGTGGATTCTCTGTGCTTCTGGAGACAGGGCCTCCCTGTCCCCCCCCCCTCCCCGGTGGCAGTTCCTCTCTGCCTCCCCCAGGGACACATGGCAGGTCCACAGTCGGTGCCTGGCATGCTGTGAGAGTCTCCAGCCACCTCCTGCAGCAACCAGAGTCACCTCCACTTCCCCTCCCCGCTCGCTCTCAGCGTCAGTCAGCAGCCGGGATGTTGGCGTCTGTCATTTCGCCATCACGGGAGGCCCTGGCGGGGGCGGGGACTTTCATGTCAGGCTCCTGGCAGCAGCTCTCAGTGGGCGGTAACCTCAGAGGAGCCTGGTGGCCCCAGCTCCCAGGGGCTGTTCCTCTGCCTCCCCAGGATTGATGTGGGCTTGCTCCTCTAGCTGCCCGGTCTGCTAGGGGCGGATTTATAGACTCTTTCATGGAGAGCTCAAGGAGCCCGTCCCCAGGAGGCCAGCTCTGCTCAGCTTGTTTTATGGAGGAGGTCCTGCCCAAGGAGGGGCAGCCTCCCGGTCACTGGGTCAGCTGGTGCGCCAGCGACAGTGTGGGTCCGTGACCACAGGGCACAGAGATGGCCCCGACTCACGGATGACTATGCCTTAGTCACCGCCATCCCCCGCCATGCCGAGTACAGGGCCTGGCTCCTAAGAAATGCTCCACGGTGTGCAGTCCCAGGCTTCAATTACCTGACCCCAGGTGTGGCCTCCAGGTGGCTTCAGGTGCAGACCTCCTGCTGGCCTCCTTCCCTCCCAGGGCCCCGCCTATGGCCTCTGTTACCACAGAGCCCTTGGTCAGGGTGCCTCATGGCCTGCAGAGCCCTTCTCCGTTTCTCTGCCTGATGAAGTCCTGCTAACCATTCGGGGACAGGCTCCGTGTCTCTTCTTCCCTGAGGTTTCCTAGCCCAAGTTCTAGGCTTTGATCCACACGGACATCTGCCTCAGTTCCCCACCATCTGTCCCCTAGGATGGGAAGAATCCATGTCCACGAGCCAGATGCTGCTATCCCAGCAACTCAGGAGGCTGAGGTAGGAGGATCGAAAGTTTGAGGCCAGCCCCAGCAACTTAGTGAGATCCTGTCTCAAAATGAAAAACAAAAGAGCTCAGTTGTGGAGCACCAGAGGGGGTAGGGGAAAGGAAAAAGAGTACTTGTCTACAGACCCAGAGGACGTCACAGGGATTAAACTGCCACCCCAGACAATGCCTGGCTCTGTGGCCACAGGGAGGAATGGCCTGGGTGGGTTGAGCCCTCAAAAGAAAGGGGGCAGGGCTGGGCCTCTGAAGGAGCTGCAGGTCAGAACTCAGGGGCTGCATGGCCAGCTTGCCTGACGCCCCTGTGAGAGGCCACCCCTCCTGGAAACTGTCACTATCTCTTGACACATTCACCAGAGACTCCACTTCTCTGGGGACATTTCTGGGCTAGTGGTGCAGACAGGTTTGAGACTCGGACAGTCCTGGTGAACAACTTGGCAGGTGATTAACCTTTCACAGCCTCAATGTCCTCGTCTGTAAAATGGGGACATTAACATGTCTGCCTCATAGGAGCTTGGACCCGGACCCAGGTGAGACACAGGCCCCGGGGGGATGCAGAGTCCTAAGGATCCCCCGTGTGACCAGGGATTCCGTATGTTTTCATGCCACAATTTTTTTTTTTGAAAAAGTTTCCCTCCTACCATAAAGATATTAAAAATTATAATCTGCAGCTGTGTTAGTATAAAGGCAAACATAATTTGGGCCTGATGGGATTCATTTTTTCCTTCTGGTAAGAAATAATAATCACAACATTTCCACTGGTCTCTAAAAGTTCCTGGGCCCTGGCAGAGCTCCTGTGTGTTATGGAGAGTTGAGCTGCCCCGACTGTCCTACCTGCTCGGGGAATCAGAGAAGCGGCCAGAGGAAACCATCCCAGGGCTAGAAGAACCGACGGGAAACAGCAGGGAGTTGCCCAGCTCACGGGCGGCTGCCCGATGGACAGGCCCACTGCAACCTGGAACTGTCGCCTCTGCCTCTGGGCAGAGCTGGGCGGCCGGGAGCAATCCAGATACCCCGGTGCCAGCCTCCAGCTCCTCCAGCTCCTCCTCTGGGGCTGCAGCACGCCCCTTCACTCAGCCACGGCTTCCCGCCTGCAGAAAGGGGAGAGTAATCGTCCCCTCCCCTTCCCCACCCGGTGGCTGTGGGGTCAGAGGAGGAGGCAAGGCTGAAGTCCTCCAGGGCCGGGGAGAAGGACCCAGGGAGCTGATGCTTCTTGCCTCGGGCAGCAATGTAATTGGGGCGTGGCCGCTTTCCAGGGCAGGCGTGGGCATCAGAGGGAGCAGCACTGAGCACCCAGGGGTGTCCTGCTGAGTCCCCACGGAGGCTGTCCAGCAGGTGGGCCCTTGACCATGGCTGGGTGCATCCTTTTAAATTTTTTTTTTTATGGTACTAAGGATGGAACCCAGGCTCCTTACCACTGAGCTCCATCCCCAGCCCTTTATTATTTTGTATTTTGAGGCAGGGTCTTGCTGAGTCCCCCAGGCTGACCTTGAACCCTCTCCTGCCTCCCTCTGCGGGGTCCCTGGGATTACAGGTCTGCGCTGCTGCACCCGGTTGCCGACAGCATCTTGATCTGGGCCCTGGTTCACTCAGTTCTCCTTTCTTCCTCTCCCACTGCCCATTTTTTTAGGGACATTACTTGTTGCTGGCCACCCTTCAGGTGTGGGGAGGCGGGTGGCCGGCCTTAGTGGCACGCAGTGGGGCGGGGCAGGGCTGCGGAGGCTAAGGTGCCCATCTGCTCGGCCCTGCCAGGCTGTGGCGCCCCTTGGCCAGCAACTGAGGGTCCCGTCTGCACACCTGTGCATCCTGTCCAGCAGCGCGGGCAGCTGCCGGCCCGGGGTCTCCAGGGCCTGGGGGGTCAGAGGCTCCACCTGACGTGACTCAGGCAGTGGGACTTTGCCAGAGCTGCCCGTTGGAGAAGGCTCAGGGGCATCTGCACACTTGGCAGAGACATTTTATCACTGCTGCAGGGATTCCAGGGTCGAGATGTACCAGGGTTGGGGGATCCCTGCCCTGATTCCTGGGGTCTCTTGGCAGGGATCTCTGGGGGTGGGGACCAGGATGGAGAACTTGTCCCTGTTCTGTCAGCAGCCTGCAGAAATCAAAGCCCACCAGAGGGAGGAGGGCTTGGGGGGCGCAAATGGGATGGCGGCTGGGGACCTTCGCGAGTCTGAGCCTGGCCACTGAGCCCACGCGGCTGGGTGCTCACGAGCTGCCCAGGTGGGCTCAGGCCTGGGTTAGTGAGACACGAGAATCCGTGTCACTGGGGCCATTCCTTGAAAGCATCTCCAGAGGAGCTGAGGTCCTCCTGTCTTCTGCAGCCTCTGGGCTTCAAGCCTCTTGAGCGTGCTGTGAACGACCGCTTCTCTTTGGCACGGTGTGGTGGGAGGCCCCCGCCATCGCAGTGAGGTACGCCTGTGTCAGGCTGGTGGCAGCTGGCAGAAGACCTGGTCTGGCCCACATCTAGGTGACAACACTCCCTGCTGGACAGGGGCCAGGGACACCCCCTCCTACCACACTCTTGTGCTGATGGCAAAGACACCGACTGGGCAGCCAGGGAGGGGCTGGAACACACTCTGGCTTTGCCTGTTAGAAATGCCCCGGTCCTCCAGCCCTTGCGACAGTCACTGCTGTCCCAACCCAGGAGGGAGGCGGGGTCACCAAGGCTGGAAATGGAGCTACCCTGGGCTCACCCTCAGGACCCCTTATTCTAGTGAGGACCAAAAGGCAACCATCCCTGGGTGAGGTGGTGGCCGAGCCCACCCGCCAGGCCTCAGGTGCCCCACCTTAGTCATTGTGAGACCTTGTCAGACACCTCCCATCTCAGAGGACGATGATATTTTGTATGGTTATTGCAAGGGTCAAATGAAGTGATTTTAATTTCAAATGATTTTTTTAATCATTAAAAATAATCTAATATGAATTAATTAATGAATCTGGGCTGCACATTTTAGATCAGGAAGGACTGGGGCCCTGGGTGCCCAGGTCCAGGCTCGGCCTGAAGTCCAGGGAGCCTCACTTGTGCTGGGTCACAGAAGTGACAGGCAAACAGCCTGGGTGGCCTTCACTGCTCTGTCAGCACCTGGAGAGATGAAGCAGGTTCAAGACACTCAGGCATACAGACACATGGGCACACAAGGCCGCAGAGACAGACAGGCACAGAGACACACAAAGTTGCAAGGAAACATGGACAACACATAGTCACCCTGTGGGTCCTGGCCGCCCCCACCTGCTCTCCAGGTGGAGTAGGGAGGTGCCATGGCCAGACTTTTTCTTTTTTCCATACTGGGGACGGAACCCAGAGGCACTCTACCACTGAGCTACACCCCCACTTTTTGAGACAGGGTCCCACTAAGTTGCTGAGGTTGCCTTGGACTTGCCTTCCTCTTGCCTCAACCTCCTGAGTTGCTGGGATTGCAGGCGAGCACCACCTTCATTACCAGACTTTTGAACGTGTTCTGATGCTGATCCAGGTCCCTGGGGTAAGAAATGGGAGGGAAGAGATGAAGGATGTGGTAAGGCCCCAAGGGGACCCTGGGGACAAGGTAGGCAGGCTCGGGGGAAGGGGCTCCCCTAGGACACACGGGGTACAAGGGTGTAGGGTTGCCCACTTAACCCTTGAAGCCACTGCCACCCTGGGGATGCCCAGGTCCAGGAAAGCCCTCCAAGCCCCAGTGAGGGGCCATAAGGAACAATGGTGGGGCCCGTGGGTGCTCAGGAATGGGGAGGCTGTAGTCTTCAGGGTCCACCACTAAGGAGGGACTCAGCAGTCTGGCCTTGACCGAGTTCCAGAGCAGCCCTACCCGCTCCCCACCAAGAGCAGGTGGGCCTGGGTGCCACCCAAGCTGAGCAGCTGCTGTGACCTCGGCCCATGCAACAGTTTGCTAGAATGTTCCCAAGATCTGAGGAGAGGCTCCCTGTCCACTGTCCCACTGCAACGACAGCTGCTCCTCTCTGTTGGCTTGACCCCGGGGATTCCCTGAGCAAGTATTTGAAGATGAGTATTCTGCTGAGATGACATCGGCGATGACAGTGGTGACGATGAAGAGAACTGACCTGGCCGCAGGGCTGGTACCTGAGTCGAGGACTGTCGTGTCAGTGAGGCTGAGCAGGCGGAGCGCTGGGCCCAGGCCCCCTCGTCCGGGTGCATCTCCCGGCTGAGCCGTGCCAGGCAAGGGAGGGCAAGTCTGGCCCCTGCTGCCCCAGCAAGGCGCGATGGCCAGGCCAGGCCGCCCAGGAGGGAGGCACTGCCTGACGGGCTTGGGGCGTCATGGAAAGGGCCGCGGGGGTCCCAGCAGACTTGGACCTGGGCTCAACCTGCTCCTTTCACTCAGGGAAGGATTGGCTCAGCCTCCTCCGCGGGGAGAGGGCTGCTTCCTGGATCTCTCCAGCAGCGGGAGGTCCTTCCACCTTGTCTGCCTTGGCCTCGCTCTTGCCCTCCCTCTGCCCGGAACTGGTCACCCACTTAGGCGCACGGCCCATTCCCTAGGGGCCCTCCACCCCACGGTCCCGGGAACTGGGGATGCCTGGGGAGTGCCACGCTAGCCCAGAGGCGGCCACGGCTGGTCCTGGTGGAGGGAGCAGCCCCGGCCTCTCTCCCCCACTTGGGAGGCAGCCAGGTGACCAGGGCGTGGCCTCGCCTCCCTGGGCCTTGGTTTCTGCAACTGTTAAAAGTGGGATGATGACATCTGCCTCGAAGGACTCTGGGAAGGATGGAATTAGAAGGCCTTGAACTTAAAGGAACCCTCCCCTCCTATCTGGCTCCCTTCCATACAGTCCTGGGCTAGCCATTCCAGAATCAAGGGCAGAGGTCCAGGAAAGTGGGTCTCTCAAGAACACTGCTTGGCACAGCCTCCCTAGGCTGTGTGACCCGGGTCAGGGCACTGAACTTCTCTGGGCTTCAGGTTCCTCACCTTGTCCTCACAGATGTGAGCGGGGGTGGAGGAGGAACGCTCTGGGAAGGGGTTATTTTGGGCGTGCAGAACAGGGCGAGGAGCTGTTCCCAGGGAGACTGTAAGCTGGGGAGGCAGGCCACAGGGTGAGGTGCTCCTAGGGTGTCTGCTGACTTTCGGGAAGACTGAGCTGGCTGAGGGGACTGGCCCTGCCTGCATTTCCTCTGGGGCTGAGGGTGGCCGTCCCAGGTTGCCGGTGGGTGGCTAAAGAGCAGTGTCTGTCCCCTAGGTAGACCAGCAGGCAAACCTCAGAAAAGCCCAGAAGGGCTGAGAAAGGAAATTCTGGGATGGCCCCCGATCTGCACAAGGACCCTTATTACAAGCATCTCAACCAGCTGCGTACCTGGTCCTCTGGGGGGAGTCTGGGTCACTGCACCTCCCCCGGAGCTCCAGGGAGGTGCCCGGTGTGGAGGGAGGCGCTCAGGGATTGGGGTTTGGATCCTAGGCAGGAACCTGGGAATGACTCTTTGGAGGAAGTGGCAGTGTGGTGTGGAGGTCGATCTTCGAGGGCCGTTTTGCCCTCCAGCCTGTCCTATCCTCTCCTGCCCCCAGCACGGCCCCCCCACCATGCCACCACCAGGGCAGGAGCAGGTGAACCATGCCATACCCACACGTGACCACAAGAGGTCGCCCCGCACTGTCAGCAGCAGCTAGACAAGCCTTGCACAGGGATCAGAGGAAGGAGCTCATCCTGTGGAAAAAGCAGGATGAACTGGGTAAGGATGGAGAATTGACTCTCTGGAGGTCAGGGCTGCATGAGCCCCGGGTCGGGGATGGTGTCAACTGACCGGCATTTTGAAAACGGGGCCCTTGGAACACAAAGGAGAGATAGGTCCAGAGAGGGTATGGCTGGCCCCAAGAACACACAGCTACCTTGCGGTGGAGCAGAGAGTGTGTTCCCGCCCAGGTCCTCACCTCCTGCCTTGTACAGGGTCTTCCCATGGTTGGGGCACACACGAGGAGCTTGAGGGGGGTTGCCCTGGATTTTAGGCTGCAGCACGGTGCAGATGAGATTGGAGAGGGCAGGCTGGGGAGGATCGTGGGGTGTGGGCATGGGGGTGAAACTGGCTCTTCCTGAGGTACCACATGGCCCAGTTGGCTTGGACCTCGCTGACCCTGGGCCTGCAGACCCAATCTCTGGATGTCCAGCACACCGGCCCTAGCGAGAGGTGGTGGGACCAGGACGGGTTGGACCCTGAGGACAGGTTCAAGATTTCAGTGTCGTCCAGGGGCAGTGAGTTTGAGCCGAGCTTACAACATGGCGCTCTGCTGACTGCGGGTGAGACGGAGTGGGACTGGGAGGAGGCCACTGCTTTCCTGTGCCTGTGGTGTAGCTCGAGGCCCAGCTCTGTCCTGGGCTAGAGGATGCCCTTGGCTCAGAGCTGGGAGAAGAGGCCTGAGTTTCTAAGGCCCTGATCTGTGGTGTGACGGTCCCACAGGCCGCCTGCCCGGCTCCTGACACTGGTCCAGTAATATGGGCGAGCCCCCCCTCTCCAGTGAGCCCCTCCCTGCCCTCCCGCACCTTCCCGGGCCACCTTCTGAAATCCTTTCCAGGCCCAGCTCAGACACCTCCTCTCAGAAGTCTGCAGGCCAGTACTGGCCTTGAGGCCCCCCTCCTCGGGGCTCCCCGCACCTCCAGCCCACGGGAACCACCACCCCTCTAGCCAGGTTTGTCCAAGACCTTGGCAGTAGGCAGTGCTGCTCAATGGCAGGGCCCACAGCACATGAAGCTCCTGGTGAGAGGAATGGAGGGGGAGGGAGGACGGAGCGTGGGTCAGAGAGGCCCAGAGGGCCTAGAGAACCAGCCGGGGCCTGTCCTGGAGTCCCGAGGGTCCGAGCTCACTCTGATGGGGAGGCGGAGGGACGGGCCTCTCCCCAGCACACAGCCGCATCCTGCTTCTGACCTGCAGGACCGGGCTGGAGAAGGCAGGGCCGGCTCCAGTTGCTCGGTGACAGAGGCCCATCCGCCCTGGACAAGCCTCAAGATACTGCTGCATCTCCAGGGCGGCACTGGCCCCTTCCACAGGCCCCTGAGCCCAGGGTGGGGCGTCGAGAGAGCCGGACCATCAGGTGTCCCCAGGCCCTCTCCCCACACCTGGCTTCCAACGTTCAGTGGAGCACACTGTCACCTCCCCCTGTGTGGCAGCCAGACCTGCCATGGACACCATCACCCCCTTCACTACCACATTTCTACTCACCTCAGCGAATGAGGCCCACAAAATCCCCCCCTGCCAGCTTCCCCAGAGCCCTCTCACTGTCACCCACTGGGCCCCCTCACTCTGGCTGTGCCCAGGCCTTGTCCTTGGAAACTGCCCTGCTCTGTCGTCCTCCTTACTGTGCCCGCACTCCTGCTCTGCCTCAGGCCCCCTCTGGGTTCAGCTCCACGTCCTTCCTGAAGAGGCAGTTCACAGCAGGCGCAGTGGTGCAGGACGGAGCACAGGGTTGGGGTCTCTGTCTTGTGAAGAATGAACTCCATAGACACAGGGTGACAGCAAAGTGACAGGATTTATTAGAGTAATAGGAAAAGGCCGGGTGCGGTGGCACAACGACTTGGGAGGCTGAGGCAGGAGGATCACAAGTTCAAGGCCAGCCTCAGCAATTTAGAAAGGCCCTAAGCAACTTAGTGAGAGCCTGAGCAACCTAGCGAGATCTGGTATCAAAAATAAAAAATGAAAAGTTCTGGGGACATGGCTCAGTTTTTAAGCATCCTTGGGTTCAATCCCTGGTACCAATAATAATAATAATAATAATAATAATAAACAAGAAAAAGAATATTAAAAAACCAAAGTAATAGAAAGCATAGCTCCCAAAGGGGCGGTGGGAGGTCGCAAGACCCCAAGACAGGGATCCCGGAGAGTGGCCTCTCGCCCGGGGCTCATGTGAATCTACAGGGTTAAGGAAGCTAGCCCCCAGCCCGGTGCTGGGTGAGGCCCTCAGTGTCGGAGCTCTTCACACACTTCACACTGAGAAGGTGCTCGATGTCATCAGTCATCGGAGGCGTGCCCTTTGGTCCCATCAGGTTGCCTGATCAGTGCCTCTGTTTGGTGGGGGTCTGGGTAGAGGCAACACACGTCCCACTGTTTTTCTGCGAACACAGGTCTACCTGACCTGGATGGCCTGGCTTGTGCCTGTAGTTTCTCAGCCCTGCTCCACGGAGACCTGAACCACAGGGGGCCCAAATTTCCTTTGTGCCTGTTTTAAGCCTTTCTCCTGCCTCTTAGGCACATTTGATGTAATCCCAGCAACTTGGGAGGCTGAGGCAGGGGGATTGCAAGTTGGAGGCCAGCTTCAGCTACTTAGCAAGACCCTCGGCAACTTAGTGAGACCCTGTCTTAAGAAGGCTGGGGATGGACCTCAGCGGTAGAGCATCTCTGAGTTCCATCCCCAGCACCAAAATAAATAAAATAGATGCCGTTCAAGGTGCCTCCTTGGTGCCTGCCCCCCGGGACACTCGTGACCCTGTTGGCTCCCCCAGAGGCCTGACTGTAGTACACAGGGTAACTGTCATGTTACCCTGGGTCCTGTGTCCCTGGTCCCAGCAGAATCTGGCAAAAAAAAAAAAAAAAAAAAAAATTGGCAGGAAGTTCTGATGATGGATGACAAGGACGGTCACTCAATAACCATTTATTGAGCGCCAGAAGTGTACGCAACCCTGAGCTAAGTGCCACAGAGGAGCTTGCCAGGCCCCTCTGCTCCTACAGGCCCCAGACCTCCAGAGCAGCCAAAAGCAGGGAGGTTCTGTGCCCACGGTGGTCAGGGGAGGCTCTAGAAAGGGCTGTGCCAGGCCGTGGGGAAGCACAGGTAGACAGGACACAGTCCCAGCCACTGAGTTTCTGAGGGGCAGCAGGGGTGGACACCGGACACAGCCCAGTAGTGACACAAATGACTGGATGCATGTCTGGGGTGCCATGGGGCTGGTGTCCTGGAGAGGCTGGAAGCACACACGGTAGGGCCACTGCTTGGTCACAGCACGGTCCCCAGGTGCGCTTGCTGTTGGGACTCTCCTGCTCAGAATGAACATCATCATCTGGTCCCAGTCGTGTGGGTGCTGGTCACTGGGTGTGCCCATGTGGCCACCGGCTCCCCTGCTGTGGCTCTGGGGGGGCCCAGGGGCCGGGAAGCAGTGCCCTACCTGTCCCTCAGCCCAGCCTTCCAGAGCCCACGCCTCACCCCAGGACCAGGGGGTGGTTTGCACCCTGGCCCTGACCCCAGTCTTCCACCAGCCCTGGCAACTTCAAGGCACTGGCACATTCATGGCCACCGCCCGTCCCCCCGGGCCCTACAGTCAACCCTGGGGGGAGGCAGGCGGAGCTGTGGGTCCTACTTTGCAGGTGGGACTCTGGGCGCAGAGGAGCAAGGTGGCCTGTCCCAGCCAGCGGGCAGCCTGCTGAGAGGCTTTGAAGGGGGCTCAGGTGCCGGCCCCCAGTGAACCCGGCTCTGCCACCAAATCCCTTCCACTCACCTGAAGAGGGGACACAGTGGCATCCTCACCAAAGGGACAGAAGTAAACCCGACAGGGCGGATCAATGGGTGCCGCCTGGCGGGGGCAGCGCCGTCTGGGGACGTTATTAATACTCCCATCTCCCGCCCCTGCCGCCCCCGCCGCCTTTCCAGGGATTGAAGCGGCAGCTGGCGGTGGGAGGAGGCTGCCTTAAATAGTAGAACAAAGGAAAATGGGACTGGGTGCTGCTGTGGCCAAGCCACCCTCCCCTCCCAGACCCAGGGCGCAGAGCTAGGAAGGAGTCTGCTCAGCGGAGGACCCTGGGAGCAGGGTGGTGACAGTGGCCAGGCTGGCACCCACAACCCCCAGACACGGCTGCCTGCTGGGCCAGTCCTCTGGAGAGGCTGCAGGGGGGTTGAATGAGATGCTGGGTTGCTCTGTGCACTTCCACGGCGACACTAAACGTCTCCCCGAGATTCCCACCAGCCCCACGAGCTTCAAAGGTGGTCCCCACCTCGGGGCAGGCAGCAGGCCACCTCTTGGTCCCCAAGTCCTGGCCCTTCGTCTCCTCACGCTGGCGGCCTCAATGTCCTGGCCTCAGTGTCCTGGCGCACGCGGCTACTCAAGGGAGGCGTCAGGGCCCTCACGTGGACGGGGCGCACCAGGCGTGGGGACCTGGTGTCAGGCAGACCCAGGACGGCCCTGTGCTCTGAGAGGGGCAGCGGCTGCTGCGAGGTGGACAGCTGTGGAGGTGCCTCCCAGCTGGACCCTGTGCCAGATTGCCCCCCTCCTCCAGCCCCAGGGGAGCCCCTCTCCTCCAGTGGTGGGGACCCCCCTGCTCACCTGCCCCAGGAAATGCCGAGGCCTCTTTCCACACCACCTCCCTGGGGAAGCCTCCCCAGCCTCTAATGATCGGCCTCCTCCCTTCCCGGAGCCCAGGACTCCCTGAACCCCACCTGCTCTCTACTAAAAAGTTACTTCGGCGGGCTCCCCGCCCCCCCCAGGGGCGCTCTGCCTCGGAGTCACCTCCCCACCCCAGCCCTTTCTGTTTATTCTGAGAAGGGTCTCACTAGGTTGCCGAGGCCGGCTGCGAACCCACCATCCTCCTGCCTCACTTTCCTGAGAGGCTGTGCGCTGCCCTTCCGTCCCTAGGTCCCTTCCCTCACTAGACTGTGGGCCATCAGCCAGCAAAATGGCTGCTTCCTTGTGGTCATGTCCCTCCCTCTTCCAGCAGCCTGTGGGGGAGGCCAGGGCAACTGGCTGTCATAGGCCTCCATGGGAACGCAGCTGCCATGGGCCCTGGTCACTTATGTAACAGTGGCCATGCCGCCCTGGGAGCAGGAGGGTCTGCCGCAGAGGGATGTGACTGGTCGGGGGGGCTTCCCACCAGTGGCACCACTGCTCTGTTGCGAGGGAGGGGCACTGCACAAGCCCCATCTCGTGAGCTCGGCCCAGTCCTGGGGGCTGGCAGGAGTGCCCAGCAGCCACAGCCCACTGCGGGTTAGGGCTTGGGAGGCAGGCGCTTCCCGTTCCACTCCACAGGCCACAGGGGAGGCGCGGAAGCCCTAGGAGCAAGGCTGAGCCCGGCCAGACCTGGGGAGGTTGGGTCTACACTCCTGGGGCCACCGCGCCACCCGCCACCCTGCCAGGCTGAGCCAGCCTCACTTGCGGGCTCCCACATGCAGCAGAACAGATGCAAAGCAGGCGGTGGATCCGCGGCTATTCCAGGCCGCGGCCCCCTCCCACCCCCGGCGCCACCCCTGCCTCACTCCTCTATTGCCATCTGCACACGTGCCCATCTCTCCAGCAGCACCTGGTGAGGCCCAGGAATCCAGCCTGCCAGTGAGCTGCCTGGGTCGAGAAGCTGCCCACCACCAAGTCTGGAGGGCCAGGGCCTGCGGAGTTAGGCAAGCCCCCAGGATGGCAAGCCCCTGGCAGGAGGGTTGGCCTTGAGGCAGCAACTCCTGCTCCTCCTTCCTGCTCCTGGCTGTCCCTCTGCACTCAGCTCAGGACCCAGCACAGCCGCAAGGTCCCTCCTCATTCCACTGGTCTTCCTTGCGATGCTATCTGCCAGATCTGGTGACAGATCTTGCTACAACTGGACACATGGCCTGAGAAGGGCAGGACCCGGCCAAGGCCCTAGGCTCCGGGCTTGCGTTTGGCTGCACCATCTCGGGGGCACCTGTGGGCAAGGGGAAGACAGGCTGCCATGCCTGGTGTTCTCTGGTCCTGGACTGAAGGGACTTCCTGGCTCTGAAACGTGGCTCCCGTTCCCAACCGCTCCTTGTCCGTGGGTTTACTCCGCTGTCCCCCACCGCGCTGTAGCCCTCACCCTGGTGGATCAGGTAGGCTTCAGGCCTCGCCCTGCCAGAGGGTCTCCATCTTTGCAGCCCCAACTCCCGGGGCCTGGCACCTACGGCTTTTGAATACACAACCGTTGAGCTGAGCGCCATTATGTGGCCTGGAAACGTCCTTTCAGAGCTTGGTCTGGCTCCACCCAACAGCCTTCGCCCCTGACCACCCCTGAACACGAAGTATGGGTGAGAAGGGCAGGGCCAAGGTGAGTGGCCGAGCGTGGCACAGGGCTTTGCATTTAGCCAGAACCTTCCCTAGGCCCCCGGGACCTGCCAAGCCTGAAGACACGGATCCCATCTAACCTTAAGAGGCTGCAGACCAGGGTCAGTTTTTGGTCATTTTAATTGTAAAAACCAAAACATTCATATAAATAAGACCGCTGTGTAAAATATGATTCGTCCCTTCTACTAAACCCTTCTCCCCACACTCAGAAAGAATATAGAAAACCCAGCAGAGATACGAAGTACAAATCAGCATGCGGTCCCTGATGAAAGCCACTGCAGGCCAGGTTCCCTGCTAAAGCGGCCTTGCGGTGAGAGCACTCCTGGCCCAGGCGTCTCACCCGAGGCTCAGTGACACCTCGAGGCCCCGCTCTCGACTGCGACTGCGCGGTTGGTGGAGGCAGCATACAAGGGTCATGCAGCCTGGGGCGGGGAGGGGAGGATGGGAGGACTGCTTGGTCCTCAGCCAAGGCCGGGCCAGGAGAGCAGGTCCAGTGGGATGTGGTGGCTTGTGCACCTGGGGTCCAGCTGGGAAGGGGCTTCTTCATGGGGGGTGGTCACCACTTCCCCAGAGGACAAGAAGCTGCCCGTGTCCCTTGAGAGGACAGGCTCCTTCTTGGGGCCACTTTCATATGGCCACTACTGACAAGGACAGTGGGCATTTCCCAGTAGCACAGGGATGGAAGGCAGCGGGCTCCAGGGATGCCAGGGGACAGCCATCCTGGAGAAAGGTAGGATGGCGTGTCCTGTGGAGAAACCCACTCCCTACCCTGCCACCGTCACTGCCCCCCTCCCTACAGGGAGAGGGCTGCCTCAGCCCCACCGGTAGCTTGGGACGGGGGAGGGCTGAGAGCCGGGAGTGGCGACGTCAGCAAATTCACACACTGGGCGTGGCTCAAGACACTGGTACACAGGACGAAAATAAAAGACCCCAGACTCCTTGGAAAAAGCCAGGACCTGCCTGGAGCTGCTCCCCATCCCAGAGCAGGGGCAGGACAAAGCCCTGCAGGGGACAGAGTGTCAGGAGCACTTCCAGACACACACGGCCAGCGTGCCCCCGAAGTACAGGTAGAGGAGGTTCTTCACCTCGTGAGTGATCTCAAACCCGAAGCCCTCGCCGATCACCACGTGCCAGGAGGAGCCGAACTTCTTGTCCATGGTCTCTTTGATCATCTTGGCGGCGCTCTGGAAGGGAGAGGGAGCTCGTGAGGGGGCAGCGGGGGCAGGCATCAGCTGGCACTACGGTCCTGGGGCACCATTTCTGCTGCTCTCCTGCTCCTAGAACCGTCAGGAAGGGCCTCCCCACAGGCCACCTCCTGCCAGGGCCATCACACAGCAAAGCCAGACGCTCCCTCACCTGCCAGGAGGGAACCAGCGAGGGCGGGGGAGGGCTCGGGCTGAGGGCAGCCCCCGGGCTGAGTCAGCCTCTGTGCTCAGGGCTGGCTCCTGGGCCAGGCCACCAAGTCCTCGGCTGTGAGCTGACAGGATGGGGCACAAAGCTGATCTTGGGACCACGTGAAATGGCAGACATGAGAGCAGTTTGCAGACTGTAAGGGATTGTCATTGTCCCGTGGGGCCTGGGTGACAGGCTTTTCCCTAACGGGGCTCAGGGAGAGGCCAGACTGCTTGTCCTAGTCAAGGTGGCAGCCCACTGCCTTCAGTGCAGGCTGTCTCGGGAAGCTTCCCCAGCAGGAAGAGCAGGTCTGGCGAGGGGCAGAGCACCCGTCTTGCAGGGTGCGGCCCATGCTCCGGCATCGCTGTGTACCAGGATCACCCACCACCGTGACAGGCGCACGCCGAGCCCTCTGTCCCCATAGCTCAGTAAGTAAACCAAGGCTGCCCAGTAAGGAGCCGTGGCCACCGTCCTGAACTAACAGACGAGGTCGCTGGGCTCAGAGATGAGAAAGGGCGGCCTGAGAGTAGGGAGCAGGAGGGGCCGAGATGGGACAGGGACTTGGCCTGCTCGGCCAGAGCCACGTGCCCAGGGTCTGCCTCCCACCACTGTGCGACACGGGCTCCTTCCCACCACCCCTGGAAACAAGCCCACTGGTTACATCCTGGCCACGGTGACAGTCCCTGGCAATGGAGAGGGCCCTCGCTCCTCTGGATGGATGAATGGATGCGTGGATGAATGTCTGGGCGAGCCTCCGCTGGCCACTGAGATGGAGCCCTGGGGACTGCCCGGGCCAGCCACCTGAGGGCCTGGGGCAGGGCTGCAGAGACCCTCCGGCTTCTCTCCCTCTAGGCTGGGCGTGACCCTCGGTGCCCGGGCAGCAGCAGCCTCTTCTCTCCCTGGCCTCCAGACTGACTGAATCCCAGGAAGCCTTGGGCCTAGTCTTAGCAGGACCCTTTGGCGCTGGCTACAGGGGTCGGGGGCCACTCTGTTCACACGCAGGGTCAGCAGAGACACGAGGGGCCGCCTGTGCTGGTGGCAGTACCTCGTTGTTGTTGGAGAATTTCTCACAGGCTGTGACACACAGCTCCATGGTTTCCACTCGCATCTCCTCTGGCATGTCCGAGTGCTAGAGAGGGCAGGGGACAAACAAAGAGAGGCTTCTTAGCCCACGGCCTGGCCTCCCTGGCTGGCCTCTCCGTTTCATGCTTAAGGCACGGACACCAGGTGACTTCCCTGGCACAGCCTCCGGCAGGGGACTCAACTCCTGACAGGCCTGCAGTTGAGGCCAAGGGGTGTGGCATAGAGTGGAGTCCAGGTGCTCTGGAGCCTAGGTGCCCTGCGAGGTGCCTAGGCCCAGCCAGGACAAGGGGAGAAGGCGGGCCGGGCCTGGGGGCAGCGGTGGTGTGACTTCCCATCAGACATCTCAGAGCCAGAAGGCACAGCCTGGCCACTCCGAGGGCTCCTGTGCCTCCCGCGCCTCTCCGGCTGCTCTCTTAATTAGCTTGCTGGCCTCCTCCTCCCAGCTGCAGGAAGGCTGGCCGTGCCCACTCTCTCCTCCCGGGGACTTCGTCTGTGTCCTCTATACAGGGAGAGGCTTTCCGCACCTTCTTCCCCAGCGCTAACCTCTTCCTTGGGCTCTGGATTCCCATGTCCAACTGTCCCTTTGACAACCTCATTTAGATGTCTGAAAAGTCACTTTTCCCCACAAACCTACTCTTCCTACATCTTCCCTTCCTTGGTCACTCTGGGAACAGTCCTCAACCCTCCTCCCCTCACTCGGGCCCCTCCCCCATGAGCCCTGCTGCCTCCAGGCCTCCTCCAGGCCCTGCCCAGCTGCTGCTCTGTCTGGGCCTCCCTGCTTTCCCGCTGCCTCCTGGCGTCCCAAGCCCACGTTCTTGCCACAGCTCGAGTAATCTTAAAAAGCGATCCCATCACACCTCGGCTTAGGCCCTCTCCTGCTTCCCTGACCTCAGGACGCACCCGCATGCCTAGCCGCAGTCCTTCCTGCAGCCCCGCCAGGCCTGTCCAGTCTGCTCCTCCGTCACACTGACCCCCATGTCCTGATGTCCTGCCCGCCGGGCCAGCCATGGGGCCTTTTCCTCTGCTGCTCCAGGACGCTGTGCCCATCCCACCTGGGCCTCCTGGGCCTCCTGGGCCTGCTGTTTCTCTGCTGGGAATGTCCTCCCCCGCAACTCTGCGAGGCCTACTCTCTAACTCCATTCTGGTCTCCGATGGAGGAGCTTCTCCAAAAATGCTGGCCTCTGCCTGCTCGCCCTGCACACCGGCTCTGTGTTCCTTTGTAGCACTTACTGTCTACAACCGTGTCCTTTAAACATTCCTTTCATGTGGGCCAGGGACATCTGTCTCACATACCACCCTCTCCACAGTGCCCAGAACCATGTCCGGCATATAGCAAGAGGCCTAAATATATACTTGGCAAATGAATGAATGAATGAAAGGATGAATCACTGTTGCCCCCTGGATGTTTAGATTGAGCCAGCAGAGCCTCCTCCTCTTGGCACTGCCATCCTGCAGGGGACGCGCTCCACCCACCTCTCTCCAGGCTGCAAGGGCCCTGGGCTGTGTCTCCCTCCCGCAGGGCTTACCCTGACCAGAGGGAAGGTCTGCAGGCGCTTATAGTCCGCCTCATCCTTCTTCCCTTCTGTTTCTCCCATGATCCTTCCCGGGAGGAGAGAGTGGGGCTCTCAGAAGGTGCCGGCACTGGCAACGAGGACGCCTAGGAGACTCAGGAAGCACGCCCTGCCAACTTGTCTTTCCCCAAGGGGTGCTGTAGAAAACAGGAAAACCAGGAGAGGAGACTTGGCTTTAGAACCACACATCACAAATTAGAAACGTCTCAGTAACAATTTGACACCTCCCCATCTTAACTCCCCCACATCCTTTCCCAAATGGCCAGCAAGTCTGCAGACGGAGGGTGAGTCAACGTGAGATGCTGTAAGAACACACTGTCATTGTCAAGATAGATGCTGACTGCGGGCCAGGCCCAGGATGGAGCCTCAAGCTAGCAATCAACAAACGCGGCTTCTCCTTGTGCCCACGACACACCGGCTTTTCTTTCCAGCAGACGTGGGCAGGAAGTTAAATGTTCAGGTGACAACTGTCAATCTAGGATTACTGCCAAGTGAGGGGTCCTCCCTGCAGGGCCTGATCTGTGAGGACCTGGACAGTGCCACGCAGTACCTTCCCTGGCACACCAGGTCCATTGCCGTCCCTGGCTGTCCCTCTCAGGTCACTGAGTCCTCTCTGGCTGGCCCAGAATTGGGCAGACTGGGTGCTGGTGATGGTTTGCACTGACCAGCAGAGTAGCCTGGGCTTCAGATTCCCCATCAGCAACCCAGGGCCAGTCACGTCTCACTCACAATGAGAAAGGGGCCACCACGAGAACTCAGTGAGACAAGGCACAGAAAGCAACGCCAGGCACGTGGCGGTATGTGTCATTCTCTCCACCTGCTTCCCAGGGAGACCAAGGGAGAGACTGGGAATGACAGGAAGTTATAAAACTTATACCCACGCAGGGCCCCCACCAAATCTAGTATCAATAACAGAAGGGGCCTTTCCTAAAGAGATGGGCCTGAGTCCGAAATGACCGGGCGCACTGCTGCATGTCTGGATGTTTTGATTTATCCTTATCAATGTATCAATTCAAAGGGCTTTGTAATCCCAGAAGCGGTACCGACACACGAGCACAGATCACTGAGACAGTGGAACTATTTTAATAATCTATATTGAACAAATCCAGCCAAACAACATTACAGCATGTCTCACTTTCCCAAATAAATTTACTTTTACTGCACCGCTACTCAACTCAGAGATGCCTGCCACAGGCTAACTGGTAGGTGTAAATATTTTATTAAAAAACATTTTTTTAAGTCAGGGCCTCATCTTGCTCAGGTTGGCCCTAGACTCCTGGACTCAAGGGACCTCCTGCCTCAGCCTCCTGAGTAGCTGGGACTGTAGGTGGGTGCTATTATGCCTGGCTAACAGGTAGATAGTCACAGGTGATGTGCTGTGTTCCAGCCACCGTGCCAAGTGCTCCACGTGCATTTATGCAGCTCATCACGATGATGACCCGGAAGTCAGGGCCTGGGTGAATGGAGGCAGGAGGCCTCACATGCCGCTGAGGCCAGCCAGCTGGGCAGCAGCAGAGGCAGGATGGCATCCAGGTGCTACCCTGGCACGAGCACTCTGCAGCTTTATTCTTTGGGCCTCCTGGCTTCACAAGCCGTGGCATTTTTAGCACGCTCGCGCCTGGCCACTAGTGTAGCTCAAGTGTCCCACAGTGATGTGAGTTTCTGATCTTCCCTTTCAGTGTCCAGCATTCTAAGGTGACCGTGACCCTTGGGTGCCAAGCACAGTTTCCTGGGCATGCTTTCCCTTCTGGGCTGGGCTCTCTGATGCTTCCGAAGCCCACAGCACCTCCCTTGGCTTTCCTAGGCGAGGCTGGCAGCCTGGCACCAGCTCTGCCGCCCCACTACACTGGTATTTTCTGATTCCCAGGGGACAGATGGCTCCTCTTATCTCATAATTCTGGGCATTTGAGCCACTCTGATATTAGCAGTCTTTGTCTCTGCATTGCTGGCAGATCACCAGCTCCATCCCGTTGGACTTTCTGGTCAGGTTTACCTTTGCTCATCACGCTAAGGCCCTTCTCCAGTCCCGCCCTGTCCTGGCAGTTTTAGGATGGCCATTGTATTGCCCCCTCCTCCACCCTCCTCAAGGGGTGACAGAGCCGGTGGCTACTTTGATAATGAAAGTGTCCCAGGGCTCTCTGGGAAGTTCAAGTGGGAATGATTTCAAATGTGGAAGCAGCTTCTGAGGCATCTTCCACCTAAACATTTCAATTCAGTTCAATTCATCCTTGGAGCTAAAGTGCCAGAAGCAGGAGGCCGGAGGGACTTGAGAGCCACTGTGCGCGCCAACCCAGGTGGGCAGGGTCTGGGCAGCTGCTCACATCCTGTTCTACCTACAGAGTCCTGCGGAAGCCCACGGGATCTCAGGGGCCTACCTGAGCCCACTCTTCAGGAACCAAAGAGGGAAAAGCCCCAGGACAGGTGTGGGGCCGGGCCCAGAGGAGAGGACTGCTTTGGCCCACAAGTCAGAACATGGAGGTCTGGAAGCCGGTTCCAGAAGGGAAGTCCAATTCTTTTTTTTTTTTCCTGTGGTGCTGGGGATTGAACCCAGGGCCTTGTGCATGTTAGGCAAGCCCTCCAGGAAGTCCAATTCTTCCCACTTCCTGGCTCTCTGACCTTCGGCAAGTAATTTACCTAGGCCTTGGTCTGCTCTGTGAAACAGGAAACTGATTCCCGCCTTCTCATGTTCAGAAAGCTGATGCAGGTCCACCTCGTGTGCAGGAGATTATAGACGTTCAAGCTCTCTGCGCTGCTCTTGGCCTGTTCTCTGTGATCACCACCTTATTACTGGCCAAGTCTCGCTCAACTTTATTAAGGACTGTGATTTATTATTTTAAATAGCCTTTTCCTATACTACATATACTTCTATTGTGTACAAGGGATGGGACTTACAGGGTTAAAATGTGTGGTTGGAGAGCCTGTGTTTTCAAGTACAGAAAGGCACGAGGATTTTTTATGACACTGTATTATGATAGTCCAGCTGCAGTCATTCAGCCATGGTTGGAGAACCCTGCTGAAAGGATGCTACCCAAAATAGCAGGACTAGGCGTTTTAATGACCTTATCAATCTCCCCTGTGAATGAGCACGTGCCTGAGAGAAGTCATGTCAGGCTGGAAAGAGCCTTTTAATAATGTAAGTGTGTCCACGCCATGGGACTCGAGTGTGCTAGGTGCTGAAGCTCGGCCCCTTGCCACCTGGTCCCAAGTGACACACCAAGCCAGGGACAGCCTTGCTCTCCCAGGTTCCTCTCGCGGCCTTGCCTAGAGGCGCAGGCAGGGCTCCCCCGCGTCACCAAGCCTGTTCTTGTGTGGCACTGACCTCAGTCACCATTTTTTATTTTGCTTCTGAAGCCTTTATGGAGAACACATAAGAGGGCCAGGGTGCGTGGGAGGGGTGGGGAAATGAGTGGGCTCTGGGAAATAGGCCAAATGTATCTGCCGGCTCGATGGGCGGGGGAGCCCAGTCACTCCCGGCCTTAATCATAGCTTTCCACGATCTAAGGCCTACAATGCATCTGAGAGACCGCAGGCCACCAGCTTGTCATGGTGGTTCCGAGAGCAGCCTCCAGGGCAGGTCTGATTCACATCTCGGATCTGCAGAAGGAAGGTCAGACAACTGCCCACTGCTCCCGGCCTTGGTGCTCTCAGCTGGGACCAGGAGTAAGAGGGGCCTCTCCCTCCCAGAGGGAGCAGCTCCGTCACTGATGGGAACCTTCCATATCCTTCTTCATAGACTAGCACTCACACTTCGAAACATTCAGCCCAGCAAACCAACATTTCCCAAGTTCCTACTGTGTGCAAACCACCGTGTTAGTGTTGGAGGAGGAAGGTCACAAGGTGCAGGCCCAGGTGGCAGGGTGTGGTCACTTTGTGCCTTTACACACATTTTCTCCCTTCCACCTCGTGAGGCCTACGAGGGAAGTACGAGCAAAGTATGAGCACCCGACTCTCAGACCAGGCACCTGGGCTCGGAGGCTGTGGCTGGCCCAAGGTACACGGTCAGCAAGGGCCGAGCCAGGATCTATTTTCTGACTACTTCCTTCTCTGTTTTCTCCCTTGTCATTCTGGTATCGGCAGCCACGGGTGCTGCCATCTGTGTAGGCCTGCCTCCTGCTCCCAGCCTTGGCCTGGATGCACACATGTGCACCTTGGTCACGCACATCCTTTTCCTGACTCACCTGTGCTGCGCCTTCTAGCAAACAAACAAAGCTGGGAGGTGAGGAGGAAGGGCCACAGCAGGTCAGGGTGAAAGGCTGAGCTTCCCAGAGGCCTGGGGCTCTCAGACCAGCTGAGTGGGGGCAAACCCAGGGGGCCAGTCTTCATTTTGCTAAGTAAGAGCATTAAGCACGTCGCCTGCCGCACAAGACGGAGATGTGAGGGGAAGAAGGAGTCGACTGCAGAAGGAAGGTCAGCTCCTCTCGAGGAAAGACGCCACCTTTCTCACACACACAGGCTGTTCTGTCTTGTTTTGTTAACACTGTCCTTCAGTTTTCTCACTTTACTGAGGTCCAGTGAAAACTGCATGTGCCTTAGACATGAGAGGGAGGAGGAAGAGAATAAGGGAAAGAAGCGGGGTGAGAGGTGGGGGAGGGAGGGGACATCTGTCGACTAGTAGAGGTTCAGTTCCCACAGCTATTGTGTCTAACACCATGTGATAAATGACACTGACTGGGGTGGTACCTCCTCGTGGACATACCCAAATTTGGATGAAATCCCAAACACTTTTGTCAAGATACAGAAAGTCACGGCCATGCAGCCACCAGCGCCGAGCGAGAGCAGCTGCGTGCAGGCGGCAGTTCCCCCGCCCCTCGTCCTTCCCACTTGGTGGAACAGATTTGAACGCAAGGGACTAAGAATGACATTATCACAGAAAGAAATTGGACTCAGCCAGCACTGATTTATTTCTTAAAAACTCATTCACAATTGCTAATTGCCGGTGACATCTCACAACCAATCACGACTTGGCCAAGCCTCGTGAGTCCAGACAGTTCCCTGAGGCTGAGGGACATCATCTGGTCTCTTCTAGATGTCCCAGAGCACAAAGACCACATGGCAGAAGTCCAAGAAATATGAATATTGAAATTACATTATATTTCAGGAGCTGGGGATATAGTTCACTTGGTAGAGTGCTTGCCTCACTTGCAAAAGGGCCTGGATTCAATCCCTAGCACCACACACACAAAAATTATATTTCATTAGCCTCTGAGAAGGGAGAGGACCTATCAAAGCTATCCAATCACATTTAAGGAAACTGACCTTAAGCCAGGTACCAGGAGGGGCATTCTACACACAGGATCTCTTATTCCCTCAGGAACTACCTGGCAGGCACCATTATTCCTATTCTACTGAGGAGCACAGAGCCTGAGTAAAGGAGATCCTTTACCCAGATGATAAATGGAGGAGTTGGGATTCCAACCCAGGTATATATGACTTCAGCTACTTTAAGCAAGAGAGCCCCTTCCTTCAAGGAGTTTAAAGTCGAACAGACCAACATGCATGCCTCAAGGAGTTATGGCTCACTGTTCCAGAAAGGGCCACCAGACAGATGTAGAGAAGAGGGAAGAAAATTCTGGAGGGGGAGAAGGAGGCTAAGAGAGGACAGCAAG
Organism: Ictidomys tridecemlineatus; assembly: GCF_052094955.1. Lineage (NCBI taxonomy): Eukaryota > Metazoa > Chordata > Mammalia > Rodentia > Sciuridae > Ictidomys > Ictidomys tridecemlineatus. The sequence goes on along the minus strand of NC_135482.1, from coordinate 8,602,625 downwards.
AAAAGCTTGGGGATGGGGGCAGTGGCAGCACTGGAGTCAGGTCTTCAAAGGTAAGTGAGATCCTGACAGGTGGGCAGGTGAGAAGCCTTCCAGGCAGTGAGAGGACCGAACAGTGGCACCTAGGCAGAAAGTGCAAAGCATTTTCTGGGGAAATGCAATAGTCCAATTTGACTGCAGTATAGAATTTGGCCAAAAAGAAAGAAATAGGCTAGGGTTGGGTTGTGGAAATGTAAAAGACCCTAAAACCCAGGCTTAAGAAATAGCTTTTTTTTTTTTTTTTTTTTTTGGCGGGTAATGGGAAGCCCTTTAGAGTGTCCTTGGTGGTTGGTGTCAGGGCTGTGTGTTTTGGTGGGTTGTGTGTTGCTGTCACCATCTCATCTGTGGAGAGAGGAGTTAGTGACAGCAGTCAGGAAGCCCAGGTGGCAGACATTAAAGACCTGAGCCAGGGTGGTGGCTTAAGGAATGGAGAGGATGACAGGTTCAGAATAACCTGAGAATTGCCCAAGTGGCATGGGCACAGTAGAGTGACTGCGGATGCCCTAGAAGGATGAGTACGCTACTGACAGACACCAGGGAAACCAGCAGAGGGATGGGAGAGCAGTCCAGCTTGATTTTAGAATATTAGGTTTAAGTCGCTGACAAGATGTGCAAATGGCAGAATCTAGTCACGAGTAGGAAATCGCTGAATCGTGGATGACCAGAGGCAGAAGGGAAGCCACTGAGTCCCACCCGGTGCATCACTGTATTAATTGCTTCCTGCCTCCTCATCCGTATCCCTAACTGCAAAGCACAGGCAAACGATCAAAACTGGAGATGCGGATCCGAGAATCAACTGGAGAAATGACAGCTGATGCTGTTGGAAATTGGTTCATACTTCCCCGAGCGGGGGAAATGTGGGGAGGGAAGAGAAACAAATACTGACTCTACATTGGGCGGGACTCTGTACTTCAATTCATATCCTCAGAATTCCCAAAGGAGATGCGCTGGCTTTATATATGCACAGACTGGTGCCCAGGGAGGTTAGGTAACTTGCAAGGGTCCTGCAAGTAGGAATCTAAAGTAGGTTGGCCAGTTCTCCGCATCACACACACTACCTCCCGCGGAGAAAGCATCCTCAGGAAAACCTACAGCGGGGTCTAAGAATAATATCCTTGGACGCCAAGTCCAAGAGGCCTTTCGAGATCATTCAAACCCAGTTCTCATTTACAGATGGGGAGACTGCGTCCCCAAAAGAGTAATGACCAGTCCAGAGTCCCACTAGTTGCCAACTCTCCAAGCCAAGCAGTCTTGGGCCGAGGCGAAGGTGACCATCAGCCCAGACGCGGAAGGTGGATTACTTCGCGAAAGGTTGGGGAATCGCGGTGCTGGGGGAGTCGGATCAGAGAGGCTGAGCGAGCCCAAAGCTGGACGGGGCGCCGGGTAGTGGGGAGAGGCGGCCTGCACAGTCGCGACGGCGAATCTGTCGCGACCCAGCACGCAGGTCCCCCTGGTGGGTTTGCGGGGAGGAGGGGGGAGGTCCTGGGGCTGGGGAACAGCAGGCAGGAGACTGAGGTGGGGCCTCGGCGGTGGGCGAGGCCTCGTCCGCCCCGCGTTGCCTCCCGCCCTCCCTCCAGGCCAGCCCTCCCCGCCTGGCTGCCCGCCGCGCCCCGGGGCCTCACCTGCTCCCGCGGGGGCCGGAGCCGGGGCCGCAGCCAGCGCACCCCCGCCAGGGTTGTCAAGGAGCAAACAAGAGTGTCTTAGCAACCAGCAAGGAAGTCCTGCCCCCTCACCGGACGTTGACAGGAATTTCACTTGTTATTGGCGTATAAAAGTGTCAATCATGTGGAAGGGACCTACGACGCACGGGTTTGCACGGAAGGGGGCGTGACTTACAGGCTAGGGAGGCGGGGCTTCGCTTATAGTCGTCTTAAGTGTGCCCGAGGAGCCAGGGACAGACAGAAGTTCTCGGTTCGGACGAACTGGGAGAAGCGGTATTACCTTGGGCTTTTTTCGATATTTGAAATAACAAATGCAAATTTTGTTGGCGTCGTGACACTGAGCTGCTACTTTATTAGGCTCTCAGAAGCCTACTCAGTTCTCACCTCAGTACTTTCAGGTGGTAGGATCCACGTTCCCTCCCGAACTAAAGTGAAGCTAAGGAACCACTTAAACGAAACAAGATAATGACGCTGGAGAAGAACCCAGGTGCTCTTTCCATCGCGCCACACCCTCCTCCAAGGTCGCCCAGTCCTGGTCGCTCTCTCGGGAGGACAATTAACGAAAATTAGGAGAAGGGGAGGAGGAAGAGCCAGAAGATTACATTGCAGATTACATTGGGCGGATCAAAGGGTGCGTGAGGGACTCCATAATTTTAAACATTTACTTCATGCTTACTTTGGGGTTGAACCCCTATTGTCCCTGGCAGTTACTGGGAGCTCAGCCATGGCCAGGTGTTAGTGATTCAGAGAGGAGCAAGATGAGCACCTTGATTCCACCAAAGGCACAGATCAGTAGGGACAGAACAATTCTTTCTTTTGCTAGTGTGGGGCTGGGGCTTGAACCCAGGGCCTTGTGCATGTGAGGCGTGCACTCCACCAACTGAGCCATATCCTCAGCCCAAGAGACAGAATAGTTCATGGGGGACTATTGGAGGCTCCCGTGAAGCTTGGATGTAGAGCAAATGTAGTGCAGGTGGGAGGCCAGGGGAGTGAGGATCCAGAAGGAAGTAGGAGTAGACAGAAGGTGTTCAGATGCTGGGTTCAGGAACTCCAGTCCTCCCCCAAGTGAGGGGGATATTGGCTGTTGGAGGATTTCAGGCAGGGCAGTAACAAGTCTTATTTAAGATCCAAGAAGAGTACTTGGGTGGTGAGGACAGTGGGCTAAATTTGGAGGGTGTAGACAGAAGGCAGCTACAATGATTTTGGTTTTGAGACTTGGCAGCTTGAAGTGCACTAGGTCCTTGCTGTTCCCAGCTTGCAGCCCTGGCACGTTGTGAGGGTCCATGGAATGTGTCACTCAGCCTCCTTAGTCCTCTTTGCCAGCTCGCTCTGGGAGATGGAAGGTGGCCTTTGAGTGAGATGATGCTCTCACTTCCGCCTCTCACCCAGACTCCTCCGGCAGGGGGTCCACATCTGCTGTCTTCGTTCTCACCTCCCCTTCAGTCTTCAGCCTGTTGCAATCTGGCTTCCACTCCCACAACACCACCCAAATTGCCTCTTTCACAGTTGCCAGTGACCTCCTGAGCCGTGGGATCTGAAAGCCCCACTTTCCAGCTTTACGTTCCTGCCTCCATCACCCTGTAGGCTGGAATCTGCTCTCCATGACCCTCTCAGGCAGCTCTAGCATGGAGGCAGCGCCTGTAGAACTCTACAGTGCAGATTCCAGGCCCCACTGCACCAGAATGGTGAGGGGCAGGAACATGGACCTTCCCAGGCACATGGGTGCACACCCACGGTTGAGAGTTGCTGCTCCATCCTGACACCCTCTCCTGCATCTCCACAGACCTCCCTCCCTTTGGCCCCTTTCTGGGGCTTTTCTTCCTTTGCCCTCTGTGCTTCACCAGCGCTCTCAAATCTCTTGCTACCTCGAATCACCTACTCCTCGATAGCAGGGTTTCCTTCCATCTCATTCCCCAGTCATCCTGATTTGAATGGACGGATTGAGTGGTACCTGTAAGCAGGTGGGATTTAGCTGGAGGAGGTGAGTCACTAGGGGTGGGCCCTGGAAGTGTGGGTCTTTCCTCTGGTCCTTTCCCCTCCATCCCTGCTTCCTGGCCACCACGTGGTGGGCAGCGCACCTCTGCCACACCCTTCCTCCTTGATGTCCGCCTCAGCTGGGCCCAGAGCAATGGAATCAATTGACCATTGATTGAACCTCTGAGACCATGAGCCAAAATGAACTTTTCCTCTTCTAAGCTCTTCTTGTCAGGTATTTTGTCACAGCCCAAAGCTGATAAACATAGCCCACCTCTGGCCAGTCACATCTGCTAGGTCTGACTCCTGTCTCCCAGTACAGGCCCTCCTGGCCACACTCGGGGCCCTCCCCACAGGCACCACACCACGATCCTGGCTGTGCTCTGTCTAATCATTCTCCATACCAGTCCCACCTGTTTAACAACTTCCCTCCTCCACAGAGCCCCAGCGCTTGCTAAGTGACATCCACGAGCCGTGACCTGGCAGTCAAGGCCCCTCGTGTGGGCCGTGGTACCCACATCTCTCTCTTTTTCATTTGTTCTAATTAGTCATACAGGACAGTGGAATGCGTCTTGACACATCATATGAAGTGGAGTTTACCTTCTCATTCTCTTGGTTGCTGTATCTCCTCTTGCTGCTCTGTCCTGTGAGCTTTGTGCCCCAGACGCCGACTCTCCCTCCTCTCCCCACCCTCCAGGCTGTTCTCACCTCCCTGCTTACACCCTGCCCCTGCTCCTCCTTCACCCTCCTTTTGTTCGAGGAGTTCATAAGCTTTTGCCACGTTGGGATCCCATCATGTGTAACCAGAAGAGCCCTTTGTGTTCCCGCCTGATGTGGTGCATGTTTCTGTCACTGTCCTTCCCCTCTGTTCCCTGTGGTTTAATTCTGCCTCCTCCTCAGGAGAGCAGGACCTAGTCCTCTTCATCTTTCCACCCTGTGTTCCTCACAGGACCCAACAGACAGCAGGCTCTCGAGGCCCCTTTATGCTTCATGGTGGGACGTGTGACTCAGCTCATGGCTTGTGTCCTTTCCCAGAGCAGAGCTGGCTCCATGCTAGCTGTGACAAATCTGTGTCACAACTCCCTGGGGCTCATTCTTGGTGGCTCCCAATCTGGCTCAGCCCCCTAAGTAGCCTACTTCATGGTCCCAGAACTTTCTCCCTGCCTGTTCCTCCTGCCCTGTTCACTGAAATTTAACCATTCTGATTCCTTGTTTCTAAAGAGCCAACTTTTGATGTTATTCTCTTTATAGTATTTTTTCATTTTCTATTTTATTGGTTTCTGCTATTATCTTTATTATTTCCTTCTTTTTGTTTGTTTTCCTGTTTCCCAACATACACTTTCTAGGCTAAAAATTTCCCTCTCAGCATAAAAATTTCCCTCTGCATCGCACACGTTTTGGTATTCCATATTTTCGTTGTCATCTGGCTCAAATGGTCTAATCAAGGAGGTCCCTTCCTTGATCCACATTCATGGATCGGTGAGTCATTTGTGTTTGGCTTCGTTTGTGAACATCTGGGCGTCATGTAGCTTCTTCTATTATTGATATCTGGCTTCGCACCCCGTGTGCTTTCATTCTCTAGAGTTTATTGAAACTTGCTTTCATCTGGCATACAATCAGCTGTGCCTTAGCTTCCTGCTGCTGCCACACAAATTATAGCAGACTTAGTGACTCCACACAAACTTGTCGTCTGTGATGGTCCTGTTGAGCCACAATCAGTGTCCCCAGGGCTGCATCCCTCCTAAGAGAGACTCTTGTTTCCTTGCTTTTCCAGCTTCCAGGGGTTCCTTCTTGGGTCATGGCGCCATCCATCTCAAAGCCAGCAACCACTGGTTGAGTCTCCAATTGCCTCTCTCTGACACGGGCTCTTCCGCCTTCCTCCTCCGTGTCTAAGCACACGCGTGATGACGTTGGGGCCATCTGGACAATCCAGGATCCTGTTTCCTCTGATTAGCCACAGTAATTCCATCTGCAGCCTTAATTTCCTTTGCCATTGCCTGTCACTAAGCTTTCCATTCCGTGACAAAATTTCTGAGAAAAACTATGTAAAGAGAAAGCTTTATTTTGGTTTCAGAAGTTTCAGCCCATGGTCATCTGACTGCATTGCTCTTAGGTCTGTGGTGAGGCAGAAGCAACATGGCGGAACTGCTCACCTCAGGGTGGCCAGGAAACAGAGAGAGCTGCAGAAGGGATTGGGGACAAGAAGCACCCTTCAAGGATGCGCCCCCAATGCCCTCCTTCCTCCACCTCTCCCGCAGCTCCCAATAGTACCCTCAGCTGGACACCAAGTCTTCAACACATCAGCCTTTCGGGGGACGATTAATATCCAAACCCAGATGCCTTGTGACATAGTGACAGTCTCTGGGGATTAGGGTGTGGTGCTCTTTGGGAAGGAGGTATTATTTTGTCCTGTCATAATCAGTAAATTTTCCCTGTGAAATTGCAAAGGATGTCTATTCTGTAGTTACTTTGTTGGGTCAAAATTGTTGATCATTTTGTTTAAATTTTCTGTACCCACACTGATATTTTTGTCTGTTCTACAAGTTATTGAAAGAGGTGTGTTAAACTACCTCACTATGATTTTGGATTTCTAGATTTTTCCTTTTGGTTCTGTCACTTTTTATTTTATATATATGGAGCTATGTTCATATGTGCATTCAAATTTATAATATCTCTTAGGAAGATAAATTATAAATTCAAATTTATAATAGTTATATCTTCCTAAGAGATTGACTGCAGTGTTGGGATCAAATCCAGGGCCTCACATATGCTAGGCAAGTGCTCTACTGCTGAGCTAGACCCCCAGCCCCCAAACTGACTCTTTATCATCATGAAGTGTCCCTTTTATCCCCAGCAGTGCTTTTTGTATTAAAGTGTACTTTACACTAAGTGTACCAACTTTTACTCAGTATTTTTGCAGTATATATATTTTTTATCCTTTTAATTTGAATCTTTCAAATGAAAATTTTAAATTCAGTTTGACATTAATTTTTCATTGGAATATTTATCTTTTTGTATTTAAAGTAATTACTCATGCACATTACATTTATTTTATTTACTTTGACCTTTTTTGTGCTACTGTCATTAAATGTAGCTTTTACTAAAACCTTGACCCAAATGCCAGCAACTTCAGAGAAGAAATTTGGGTGGAGAGAAGAGTTATTTCACTTAGGAAAAATAACCACTCTATTTTTCCTGATCGTTGACACACACAATTTAAGCATAAACAACTTCTGTGACACTTTAGACCTCTCCTATGTACTGGAGCAGTAACAAGTTCTTAATACGATTAGGCTTTTATTTTTATTTTTTAAAGAGAGAGGAGAGATAGAGGGAGAGAGAGAGAGAATTTTCAATATTTATTTTCTAATTCTCGGCGGACACAACATCCTTGTTGGTATATGGTGCTGAGGATCAAACCTGGGCCACACGCATGCCAGGCGAGCGTGCTACCGCTTGAGCCACATCCCCAGCCCACGATTAGGCTTTTAAACACTAGGTCAAGGCTTTACATAAAAATACCACTTTACTTTTCCCCACTAAGTTTCTAAAATATCACATACTTTATCTGTATCTGCAACCATCTGGGAATTTTTAGGAAACTTTTATGCATAATCTTATTCCTAATACCTGGCTCTTTAAACTCAGTGACAAAAGATTGACACCTCCAAAAACAATGGCCAGGGAGGTGTCATCTGAGATGGGCGTTGGAGGCAGTTCCTCACCTTCCAGGGCTAGGGTGTGTGATCTGTGCATTGTCTGATAGTCTTCTCTAAATTCATGATTAAATCAGCAAATTTGCCATTTGTTTTCTATGGTCCCACCTTTTCTCTCTCACTTTTTGGTCTTCTTTTGAATTTTTATCATTCCATTTTTTTTTCTGTAATAACTTGTGAGTCCCATGTTGATACACAGTTCTTTTAGTGACGCCATAGGACAAATAACAGTGCTCCTAGGCATGTTAAAGTTTAATGTAAATTCATATTTTTGCTACTTCCAGGACAAAGGAAGGACACTGAACTACTTTACCTGAGTGTGTCTCCCCCCACCTTTGGTTCCTGTTGGCGTCCTGGGTTTGAAACCTCACAAGACGTAATTGCTTTTGCTTTTTTCCATCAGCATTTACTTAGCTTGGTACACAGCCATCCTTTTTGGTGGTCTCCATAGGAATCTCCATGCTCGCCTCAGGGGTTACTTTCTCTCCCCCCAATGCACTTTCTTTAGTATTTCCTTCAGGGAAGTTCTGCTGGTGAGGCCGACCTCGAACTCTCACTCCTCCTGCCTTCACTTCCCAAGCTGGCTATGGGAGTGCACACCATGCCTGGCTCAGAGTCCTCTCTCTTGATTTCTAAAGGATGTTTTCAGTGAATGTAGAATTCTGTGGAGCCAGTTATTTCCTTCCAGCACTTGGGAGATTTCTTCCTTTCTCCCTTCCTTTTATTGAAAAGTTATTGACTTACTCCATTTTGTGCTGAGTTTTAACTGAGACTGAGTTGGTAGTTTTTAGTTTTTTGGTACTGGGGATTGAACACAGGGACATCTTAGTATTGAGCCACATCCCCAGCCCTTTCATTTTTTAATGAAAAATGCTAAGTTTCTGAGGCTAGTCTCGAACTTGCAATCCTCCTGCCTCAGCCTCCAGAGTAACTGAGATTACAGGCTTGCAGCACTGTACTCTGCAAGACAGAGTGATTTATAAGGAACAGGAGTTTATTTCTCACAGTTCTAAGGCTGAGGAGGCCAACAGCACGGCACCTGCAGCTGGTGAAGGCGATCTGACTGTGCATCCCACGGCTGAGCAGGGAGGGAAGGGGAAGAGCATCAGAACCAGAGGGAGCCACCTTGGCCACCATGACATTAGTGCCCCACGGGGCAGAGTCCTGTGACCTCCACTCCCTTGTTGAACCTGCCTGCCTGAGCTGCTGCACTGGGGTTGCATTTCTAACACGTGAGCTTAGGGGACACATTCAAGTCACAGCAGGAAGCTATCCTTGCTGTTGCTTCTTGGAAAGTAGAACATCCTTCTCTGGGTGCTTTTAAGATCTTCCTCTTGTCTTTGATTTACGGTTTTTTCACGTTCAGGCCCTCATTTGTGGTCTAGCTCAGCATTTCCCACGTTCGGAGTTCCTGAGGTTCTTGAACCTGTGGCTTACTGTATTTCGGTGGTTTGAGGAACATTCCTAGACACCTTGTGTTCTAGTATCATTTCTGCCCTGATCCCACTTCCCATTTCCCGGGACTCCCTGTGTGTCAGGCTTTTGCGCGGTGCCTGATGTTTGCTGAACCCTTCTCGGCACTCCATGTTCCCCTTTTTCGTTTGATTTCTTGAATAGAGAAATTCCTCCCTGCATCTGGCCTGTTGTTAAATCTATTAAGTTCACAAATTTGGGTGGTGTATTTTTCAGTTCTCAGATTTCCATTTGGTTCTTTTTTCACAGTCTATAATTCTCTGTTGAAATTCTCCAATTTGTTCTCTAATGTCTCAAATAGAATAGCCTTCCAGGGTTTCAATTATGAATGTGACTTCATAATTGCTTTCAAGGGTCTTATAACTCCACTATTTGGATCTCTTATTTTTGTATTTCTTAATTTTTCATTTTTTACTTTGAGATAATTGTAGATTCCATTCTGGTGTGTGTGTGTGTGTGTGTGTGTGTGTGTGTGTGTGTGTGTGCGTGTGTGTGTGTGTGTGTGTGTGTGTGTGTGTGCGTGCGTGTGTGTGTGTGTGTGTGTGTGTGTGTGTGTGTATCAAAGTGAGATCTCTTGAGTTCTTACCTGAGTAAAACATCACCAAGGTATGGACACAGATGTGATCATATCCAGATTCCCTCCACTTTTACCCGTGTGTGTTTATTTCTATGCAGTTTTATCAGATGACTTTAAATTTTGTTCCCCCCTGTGGAAATTCAGCCATTCAGTTTGTTTCTGGATATGTGATAACTTTCTGTTGAATGCCAAATCATGTGTGGCAAATATCTTACAAGCCTGGCAATGCTGTAGTTCCAGCTACTCGGGAAGCCAGAGTAGGAGGCAATGTAGTGAGACCTCACCTTAGGGGGAAAAAAAGTAAAATAATATTTTCTTTCTTCAGAAAGAATTCATCTTGCTTCTAGAAAGCTGCCGGTGAACTGGCTGATTCTGTAATTCAGTTGATGAATGGAATGGAAGCTGGTAATCCACAGAAGGGTTGGATGTTTGCAGGGTACCTACTGTGAAGCTGTGACCCTGGCTGGGTGCAGTGGCTCATCTATCATCTCAGTGACTCGGGAGGCTGAGGCAGGAGGGTTGCAAGTTGGAGACCAGCCTCAACAACTTAACAAGAAAGACTGTGCCTCAACATAAAAAATAGAAAGGACTGTGGATGCAGCTCAGTGGTAAAGTGCCCCCGGTTCACCCCCGGAACACAAAATAATAACAAACTAACGCTTTGGGGCCCCCTGAAAGTCTGGGTCCTTGGCCCGAGGGCCTCCTCCTGAACCTGGAGTTCCCAGCTGGGCGCTCTACACCTCCTTGGTATCTGACTTCTAGGACAGTTGGCCAGCTGCCGGACACAGCCATTTGTGGGAGGTGCCTGCGAAGGCGGGCTCTGCCCTCTGCTCTCTCACCCTCACATTGGTGTCCCTCAAACCGCCTGTGGTCGGCTCCTCCTGGTGCCTTCCCTGGACGCCTTTTTTTTAGTGTTTATTTAGTTGTAGATGGACGCTCAGTACCACACAGTACCTTTATTTACTTTTATGTGGTGTGAGGATTGAACCCAGTGCCTCACACATGACAGGCGACACTGGACCACTGAGCTACACCTCGGCACCCCTTGGACGTCTCAAACATGCCCTCGTTTCTCCCGGGCTTCTCGGCAGGGAGTCGGTGTACAACAGGAAACTCCTCCACCAGCTGTTGTTTTGATATCCTGAAAGGACAGGGGACCCAATCACAGACGCCTCGTGTGGCATCTGTGTGCCACAGCCTGGATGTTGAACAGCCCTGTGTTAAAAGCTCGGTCCCCAGAGGGACTCTACTGGGAGAGGGTGGCAGTGTTGGTGGAGGGGGCCATGGGAGGTCCTTAGGTCATTAGGAGTGTGCTCGAAGGGGACTGTGAGACCCCAGGCTCTTTCTCTTTGCTTTCTGGCCATGAGGTGGGTGGCTTGGCTCTGCCACATGCCCCCCATGACGTGCTGCCCAGCCACAGCCCCAGAACAACAGGGCAGCTGACCACTGACTGCAGCCTCCCAAGCCGTGAGCCCAAATAAATATCTTCTTTGAGAACTGACTGTCTCCAGTATTTTGCTACAGTGTCAGGAGCTGGCTCACACAGCAGGCTTTTTCCAGAGTCAGACTGAATTCAAATTCCAGTGTGGGCCAGCATCCCGGCTACTCGGGAGGCTGAGGGAAGATTGAAGTTCAAAATCAGCCTGGGCATTTGAGCAAGATCTTCTTTCAAAATAATAAATAGAAAGGGCTGGGATGTAGCTCGGTGGTAGTGCACTGGCCTCATATGTGTGAGGCCCTGGTTCCATTCCCAGGCCTGCCATTCGCAAATTCTTGGGAAATCTGTGAACCTTAAAGCTCCTGTGGGTTCACTCGCTCATGAGAACTGCACAGAGTGAGTTATGAACGCATATTTTTAGAATAGATTTAACAAAAGGACATACGATATTTTAAGAAACCTGTAATACAGGCAATGTTCCCAGCCTTGTCCACGGATCAAGCAGAGGAGACAACGTCCACCTGGATCCTGAGAACTGTTAGGCCACCTCAAACTGTCCTGTGGTCACCATGCTGATGCCATCCCAATGCACTTCGCCCCCCCACCAAATCCTCTTTGACAGAGACCCTGAAAATGCGGTCCCTCTCCCGGTGCCTGTGCTGCCCTCCCGCGTGGCTCGTCTGAGCCTTGCTGACTTCTGCAGCTGGCGCGTCAAGGACACGGTCATCCTGAGCGAGGCCCCTCTCCAAGCCCCTCCAGTAACCAAAGCAGGGATTTTGTTTAAGGGAGGAGACACTGGGAGGAAGTGCACGCCCACTGGGGTGACAAAGCAGTGGGGGATGAGTTGGTCACTTGGGGGACACGTTTTGGAGATGGTCGAGGGGAAGGGCTCTAGCTCACAGCGCCTCTGAGAGCAGCAGGGACAGGTCAGGGTGACAGGAGGAAGCTGAGGAGTGGGCTCGCGCTGGTTCGCGGGCACCTGGAGGCCGTGAGGAGGGAGGGATTACGTGATGGCCTCTGTCCCCTCCAGGAATGAGGAGGTACAACTGATGTGAGGCGCAGGGCTGGGGTGCGGGGTTGCAGAGTTGAGGACAGGGACAGTATAACGTAGCCTTAAGAGTGCTTAGGTCGAGGGGCAGAGTGACGCAGCCCTGGGGACCTCAGGCCTGAAGTTCAATGGGAATCAGGGGGTGCCAGGGCTGGGCCTCCCCACACAGGGCTCAGCTGCGCAGAGCTGGGAAGCAGACGGGGAGGTGGGATGGCACCGGGCTGGGCAGCCAGCCTGGGGGACAGAGGGAGAGGGGGCGTCTGCAGGTGAATCCTGCAGGAGAGGATAAACAGGGCGCATCTGTGCAGCTCGGCCTTCAAGGTGTGTCTTCCCGTTGGTGGGAAGTCGCTGAAAACATCCTTGTCCCCAAACAAATCTGGGGCTCTGGCCTGGAGTCAACGCAGCACGTGGGCTTCTCAGCTACCGTGGCCGACTTCCCTCGGGCCTTCCCGCTGGACAGGCCACTTCCAGCCAGCCCTACCTGGAATTCACTCTTGGAATTCCTGGAAGGTTGGGAGGCTTTGGGGACAGCCTGCGGAGTCCCTTCTGCTGGTGTGACCCTGCCTAGCCCCTGACTTCACAGGGGTCATTTGTAGACAAAGTCCAGCCCCAACAGTGGTCTCATGGGTAAAGTGCCCCCCGCGACGACCGTGTGCGCAGGGAGGTCCCCGGAAAGATGGAGACCCTGCAGGACTGGGGGTGGGTGGTAGAAGGGTGGGGTCGGGAGCAGACCCTAATGCTGCTCCCAGGACCCAGGACCCAGGCTGCAGGTGCCAGAGGAGTCCAGCCGCCTTGGGGGAGGGGTTGGAATATGACAGGGTCCTTCCACCTGCCCGGCTCCATCTCCAGGACCCCAAGGGTCCAAGCAGGTGACTCAGACTGGGTCCTAGGGAACAAGTCGGGGCCCGGATCCTGGAACTGGGGCACATGGTGGGGAAGGGGTGTTCGGAACGAGGCCAAAGCCCAGTTCTCAGAACTGGGGCACTTTCCATGAGGGACCTGCTTCCCACAGCCTGCGGCATGAACGCCGGAACAGAGGTGTGCCTGAGCCGCAGTCCAGGTCGGGTGCCCCGGGGACAGCACCCCCCACCCCCAAAGAAGAGCCTTCGAGTAAACCGAAAGTTTATTTTGAACATTCAAATTTACAAAAACAAAAAAGTAACAAAAACCATGACACAGGTCACACACGCGCACACGGTGCATCGCAGGCCACTGTGTACAAACAGGGAGGGGGACCCCGAGGGCAGCCGCGGAGGGCGGGCAGTGGGGGCACTGACTGCACAGACAACGTGACATGCTTGCCGGCTGCTCAGCCTGGGCCACACGGCCCCTTCCCAGGGTCAGGGTGTCGGGGTGGGGTCCGGGGTGGCAGGCATCTAAAACAGGGGTGAAGAGTGGTCCCATCTCTGGCAGGGCCCCTCCCCAGTCCCCTCAGGCCAGGGTCTGGGACACCTAGGAGGCGTGGAAAGGGGCCTGGGTCCTGGAGAGAATGGGGCGTGGCCTGCCAGCGGGGCTCACAGCGCCCCAGTCTCAGCAGGGTGCTTTGGGGGGCCACTCGCCCTCCCCAGGCCTCAGCGTCCTCCTCCGAGAACTTCCGGGCCCCATCTGTGGTCCCGGGTCATGCACGACTGTGGCAAGGGCGTAGTCCCCTAGGGACTCTGGCAGGGGTGCCGCCACATGCCTCAAGGTGGGCAAACCTGGCAGAGCGCAGCTGTGGAGCACCTGCCCAGGGCGTGGCTCACAGCGGAGTCTGAAGAGAAGCAGATGCGTCCCCTCCCTGCCTGGTCCCCAGGTCAAGATCCCTCAGGGCTGGGGACCCTTCTCACGGCCTCACCAAAGGGACCTTGGCCCTGGGGAAGGTCCCTCCAGGAACACCTGTCTCTCCGTCCCTCTGAGCCAGGTGGCCGTCCCTTCAGGCCAAACCGCACCGGCAGCAGCGCACCTGAGCTCGTCTGTGTGGTTGGGGTTCTCGGGCCCTGGCTGAGGCTGGCCCTGTGTGTGGGTGGAAATCTGAACTTCACCCCTGGGAGGCCGAGGGACACGGGCAGGGCGCTTCGCCCTCTGAGCCCCAGGGACCTCCCTGAACTGGAGGCCAAGAGGGTCCTAACCTGTGACTGTGCTGTGCACAGGGCTCAGCGAGCGCCAGGTGCCTAAAGAAGCCCGACATGGCCAGCTCCATCCTCCTGGGTGGCCAGGCCCAGCCCCTTTCTCCCTGTCTCTTGGACATGTCCAGGAGCAGCTCAAGTCACCCGACTGTCCCAAGAGCAGGTGCCCTGTGTCCGCAGAAGACTGAACAGATGAGGGAGGGGTGCAGACACACTCAGAGGCACACCCCAACATCGCCAGTTTGTTCCCTTCCCTCTTGGGGCTGACCAAGGCGATTGGCACAGGAACGAAGCTCAGGCGTCCATGTCGAGTCCTCACTGTGACAAAGCATAAAGGACTGGGGATGACGTGTCTGGGTGGGCTCAAGTGGCCAAGCAGTTTCTGTCACCTCCCTCCCAAGGCCTGATCCTTCTAAGGTCTCAGAATAGTAGCAGAAACCCAACAAGGTCACGTCCCCAGCATCTAAGTTCCGAACCCTGCCATTGCCCCAGCAACAGCCCGTGTCATCGCGATGAGACACTTGACCCAGCACTTGGGCTGATCTCATTGGCTGTTACCGGGGCAACCGAGATCTCAGTGGTCCTGGCTGAAGCCCGAGTGCTGTCTTCCAGGGCCCTGGGACCGAGGTGCTGAGCAATCGTCTGTGCTCTCAAAATGGAAACAGGACCTGGGGGCGGAGGCCACAAGTCCAGGACATGGACGCACTTCCAGGCACTGAGCCCCACACCCTGTGGCTCTCGCGTCATGGCTCAGGCTGAGTGGCCATGGGGAGCGGAGCAGGAAAAAAGAGGTGGGGTGAGATGCACCAGTGCCATTGCTCAGACACCTGGGAGGGACACGTGCATCCCTAGCTGTCCCTTCTGCCACAGTGCCCAGGGGTCATGCTCCCCGTCCTGGGGTGCCAAGATGTCTGGGTGTTGCCTGAAGGGAGACGTTCCAGTGGCATGCTAGAAAGCATCCTGCCCTCTCAAATGTCCACCCTCTCAGGTGTGGACTGGACCCAAAGAAAGTGTGGTGTGGAGGGAGGAGCACTGAAGAGGAAGTCAAAGGCTCTGGATTCTAGTTCTGACTCTCCCCCATTGTGCTGTGTGATCCTGTGCAAGATACTTGCCCTCTCTGAGTTCTTCCCCATTTCTCACAGCAAGAGGTGAGGCTGGATGGCTTTTCTCAGCTCTGACATTCTTCCACTCTCTTGGGGGAGCTGGTGAGGACTCAAGGTCTTTGTGACACTCTTAGACAAGGGTGCCAGGCTGGCAGGACCCAGAAGGAGCTGATACTTATGATCCATGTGTGAGTCTGTTCTGTCTTGAACCTTACCCTGAACCTTGACCCTTGGAGACACATGCCCAGCCTGATCCATCTGCTGCCCAGTCCCAGGACCTGCCCCTACCAAGCCCCTGGGTTCTCGGGTTTTCTCTGCACTATCCACCTGGTCAGGTGGGGGCGTCATCTCACTATCCATCTGGGGAGCTCTCGGAAATGGCCAAACCAAGGGCCTCAACTCACAAAGAGAAAACTCGGCCCAGAGAGGGCAGGCACTTATAGAAGACCACACAGCAGGTTAGCAGCAGGGCCCTCTCAGCATCTTCCTCCCTCCCCAGGGCCATGCAGAAGGAGTGTCCTGGGCCATGACGCTTCTGCTTTAAGCTGCTCCCAGACCAGAGAAAGTGGCCCAAGCCCTGGGCACAAGAAGTGACCATAGTCCTGTGGCCTCTGGTCCATGGGACCCCAGCCCTGCAGGTAGGGCTGGGCAGGGAATGTCCTGGAAACTGAGGCCGGTGAGCCTGGGCGTGGGACCGACATTCACACCACTGCACACACACACAGGAGGGAGGAGGGGTAAGGGCTGGCAGCTCATCCAGACCCCGCCCTCCATGGGCAGCGGGAGAGGAGGGAGAGGCAGTCTGCTCTCCAATGCCCGTGTCAGCCCCTTCCGCCTCCTGCTGCGGCCCCAAGAGAAAGGGGCCATCTGCAGCCTGGGGGACAAAGGTACTGAGGCCACCGCCATACACGACCCGAGGGGATGCTGCTGAGGTTGGTGGAATCCGTGTGTTCGATGGGAGAGGGCGGGCAGGCCGGGTCACCCCAAGTAACGCCAGGAGGGTGGGCGGGGCCTGGAGTCCCCGGGCTTGGCCTGTTGACTTGAGATGCTTGTGCCCACCCAGGAGGCCAAGGGGACCCATCGAAGGGCAGGGATTCTGGAGGTGTGTATACAGGTGAGAGGGACGGGAGACATGGCCAGGAGGGGCAGGAGGGAGGCCAGAGTGTGGGCAGGCTGAGGAGGGAAGGACCGCCCCGGGGTCCCCCAGGTGGCAGGCGAGGTGGCCCCTCATGCCTTGGCTCGCCCCTTGCACACGTCGAAGGAGGACTTCGTTGCACCCCCGAAGGCCTCAACCAGCTTGTCCTCCCAGGGGAGGACGTTGCCCAGCAGCGGCCCAGTACAGTTGGCAATGCCCAGGACCTGGGCGGGTGTCAGGGCATGGTCCCACAGGTTAAACTGGGTGATGTCCCCGACGAAGGCCTGGGTGGCATCAAATCGGCCCCCGAGGGTGTCCTAGGCCAAGAGAGAAGCCGGGAGAAGAAAGAGGTGTGGCGTGAGGGAGCAGAAAGAACAGCAGCCAGGCCCTTTCCCCAGGAGGCCCTGCCCAAGGTCCTAGCCCACCTCCAGGTCCTAGCCCACCTCCAGGTCCTAGCCCCACCTCCAGGTCCTAGCCCCACCTCCAGGTCCTAGCCCCGCCTCCAGGTTCTAACCCCGCCTCCAGGTTCTAGCCCCGCCTCCAGGTCCTAGCCCCGCCTCCATGTTCTAACCCCGCCTCCCGGTCCTAGCCCCACCTCCATGTTCTAACCCCGCCTCCAGGTCCTAGCCCCACCTCCAGGCCCTAGCCCCACCTCCAGGTCCTAGCCCCACCCCCAGTCCCTAGCCCCACCTCCAGGTCCTAGCCCACCTCCAGGTTCTAACCCCGCCTCCAGGTTCTATCCCCACCTCCAGGTCCTAGCCCCGCCTCCAGGTTCTAGCCCCACCTCTAGGTCCTAGCCCCGCCTCCAGGGTCCTAGCTCTGCTTCCATCCAAGCTCCACTCTAAGGTCCTAGCCCCACCTCCAGATCTAGCTCCCTTACAAAGTTCTAGCTCCATCCCTAAGGTTCTAGCACCATCTTCAAGGTTCCAGCCCCACATCCAGGTTCCAGTCCCACCTTCAGGTTCTCTCTTTACCTCCAAGCTCTACACTCACTCCAAGGTTCTAGCCCCCCTCCAAGGACATAGCCCCATCTTGAGGTTCTAGTCCTCCCTAAGGTCCCAATCCCTTTGGCCAGTCCCTACTGTCTTTGGCCCTCAGTCTGCCCATTTGTAGAATGGGGGATCTGCCTGAATGGTCACTGCTGTGTTCTCAGGTCCCCTATGCCTGCCTCTCTCCTCAGGGCCCCTGGGCAGGCTCTTGGGCCTCCAGCCTGACACCAGTCCGACCCTTACCTGCTCCTGGCCCAGGATGAGGATCCCATGGGGCTTGATGGGGTGCCAGGCCGCCAGGTTCTCCCCAGAGCCTCGCAGCTCTCCATCCTGGTAGGCAGACCACAGGCCATCCCTTGTGGTCCAGGCGATGCAGATGTGGTGCCAGCTGCTGTCCTTCAGGCTCAGGGGCAGCTGGGCCACCTGGACACAGATTCCCCAACCCAGGTCAGGGGAGCCACAGGCCCAAAGCTGGAGCAGGGGGGTGGGGCTGGGAGACCCAGGGACTGGCCCAAGTCCTGAACCTGCCTCCCTCCCGTCCCAGGGTTCTGCTGACCCCTTTCCCTTCCCCCACAGCCTAACCAAGCAGCTTCCCTCAGGTCACAAGTGACGGTCCAGTTCGGGTCTTCCACTGCTTCTAGGCCCACAAGGTCATGCAGTGGAGGCAGTGTCCCATGGCCCACTCCTCCTGCATGCATCACCCCATGTCCACACACAGCCCGGGCCGGGGCACTGGCAGCAAAAAAGAGGCCTTGGACCTGAGGCCAGGTGCCAGTATCTGGCTCTAGCTCTGCCACCAACCCCCTGCGTGACCAGGGAGGCTGTTCTTCCCGCCTTGGACCTCAGTTTCCTTGTCTGTAAAGCGAAGTGGTCAAAGGAAGGCAAACAGCAGCCCTGTCTTTCCCTCCAGCCAGGAAGCCACGGTTAGTTCACCACGAGCCTCAGACTCATCACCGAGCTCCGGGGCCTCTGCTGAGGGGCTGGGCTTGGCCTGTGAGGTGACGGCACTTGCAGTACGTGGACATGGCAGTCCTAGAGGGCTCCCTCATCCCATGCGCTCTCTGGGGCCTACTTGGTGCCAGGCCTGATTCTGGACACTGGGGAGATGGGTCTGGTCATGGCCTCAAGTGAGCTGTGCCTGCCCAGGAGGGCAGGACTTCAGGGACAACACTGCCAGAGTAGTACAGAGGCCACAGGGAGACACAGTGGCTGTGAAGGCCAGAGGAAGGGGGAGACGGGAAGAGAGGACACCTGGAAGGTCAGTGGTATCCAGCCACTCTGTTGCCAGGCAAACCACGCACCGCCCAGCAGGAAAGTGAGAGGCCTGGTGCCTTGTCCAGGGTGCTGAACTCCTGGGCTGTCCTGGGCAAGGCCAGGGATGGCAGCCAGCCGGTGGTGGTAGGAGCAAGGTGGCAGGGTCTAGATGGAGCCCAGCTGCCTGGATGGTCTTTGAGCTTCTGGGTCCATAAGAGAAATTCACTGTGTCCTGGGCCCATCTCCTTCCTTTTCTCCCAGGACACCCAGGAGAGGCATCTCCTGACTCTGTGTGGCTGTGAGCTGGTCACAGGTGGGTGTGACATGTGATGCCTGCATTTCCAGGGGACCTTAAGGGATCACTGTGCCAGCAAGGCCAAAGCAGTGTGTCAGGCAGGAGGAGGAACTTTGAGGGGGAACAGGGGTGATGAGAGCTTCCTCTTCTTGCCCCTCCATCACCTGCCCCGCCAATCACTCCTCCTTCCCTGTCTTCCAGCCAGGCCAGGGGAAGGGACATGGGGACGGGAGCCTGGGTGTGAGGAGGCAGAACAGGGGAGGGGGTAAGAGGTGACACTTTCGCCCTCACCAGCAGCGTGGCCAGGAAGCCTGGCTTCCCCTCTGAGTCTCACTGCTCTCCCTGCAGGATGGGGACAACGAAGAGACCTGACTCCCAGGCTGTGGGGCAGGCTGGGGTGGCAGCAGGATAGAGCTTTGTAGCGCTGCGCCTTGGAGCTCACATTGTCAAGGCTAAATGCCAGGCTCTGCTCAGACCCTCTATGTGGGGTTAAGCCACTTGCTTCCTATGACAACCTGAGGGGCAGGGACTATTGTCCTCCCTGCTCACAGGTGGGAAATCAAGGCCCAGGCTGGCGAATGGCCACCTCACTCAGTGGGTGCGATGCACTTGCTTCCACCCGGCACTCAGGTCCCAGAATGGCCGAAGCCGCGTGTCCCCCACAGAGTGGAGGGCAAAGAAACTGGCAGAGGGGGAGGTCCCCAGCCTTCCCCCCCTCCCCAGGCCGATCCATGCACCTCTCTTCCTTCATTTTCTCTCTCTGGGAGAACAGAGCAGGCCCTGGGCACAGGCACCTCCAGCCCCGCCCCCACACACACACAGCTGGGCCACTGGGGAAGTCACCGCGAGTCTGTGACCTCCCCTGCTCCTCTAGACAACAGGAGCGACCCTACCCGGCCAGCCCACCTCTGGATTGCCTTTGCCTTCCCAGCACCCGCCTGGCACACAGGAGGCACTTAACGTGTGCTGAATCGGCCGAGCAGAGCTCCAGCGCTGACCCGTCGCAAGGCGGCGCTGCAGGGCCCCTCCTGCCTACCTTGTCGTTGATCAGCAGCTCCATGGGCTCGTGGCCAGCCTCCAGCAGCACGATCTCGTTGGCCTGCCCGGGCACCGAGTAGGAGAAGGGGGTGCCCTGGCCGGTGCCGCCCGACTTGGACCGCAGCCACATGCAGGCGGTGAACGCGTAGAGCTCGGGCAGCGCCTTGCGCACCCGCCCATACATGTAGTTGTTGCGGATGGGGATGCTGATCTTGAAGGCGTCCGGGGGGCTGTAGGCCGAGGACCCTGGGGGGTGGCATGGCGGGGTCAGAGCAGCCAGCAAGGGCTGGGTGCACAGGCACTCCAGAAAGAGGGCTAGCGGCACCCGGCCACCCACAGGCGTCGAGTGGGTCGTCCCCACCCGTCTTCTCTACTCTGCCTCTGGCTAAGGGATATAAGTGATGAATCCCCCCCCACACCCGGTCTGGACCTAGATGTCCTGAGTTCAAATCCTGCCTCTGCCATTTCCAGGCTGTGTGACCATCAACAAGTTCAACTTGACCTCTCTGGGCCTCAGTTCCTTCAGTCAATGGTTTCTCCTGCTCCCCAACTTGTTTCCACAAGGTTTCAAGGCTAAAAGGCCCATGAGATCTCAGGAGTCCTAAACCCCCATTTCTTGGATGAGAAAAACAGGCCTGGGGAAAGAAGTGACCTTCCCAGGTCACCGAGCAAGCCAGTGACAGATGTGGAGCCTGGAGCGAGCCCTCCTGATGCCCACCCCTGGCACCATCTATTGTGCTGCTCTGCCTCCCCAGTGGGGCCAGGCCTGGGGGTTAAGCAAACGACAAAACCCTGACTGGTAGTTGCTGCAGGTGTTATTTGTGGGTGTTTAAATGCATGACAGTGGAGTCGAACAGAACTGGATAGAGGTCTCAATCCTCCACTTTTTGGCTGTGTGACCTTGGGCAAGTCACTTGACCTCTGAGCCTCAGTTTCCTCGCCTGTGAAAATCCCTGTGCAGTTTGTGAGGACTGACAGCTGACATGCAGTGCGCTTAGCCACTCAGTAGTACCAGGAAGTGGTAACTGTCAATGATAACTTAGGTCTGATGATACTGTCCCCCACTTATTCTGTACTCCCAGCCTCCTCCCCACCCTCCCATCCAGCTTTAGCCTCTGGAAAGCACGAGCTCAGGGTGGACCTGGCACCTCGGGGCCTCGCGGGGCCCAGGACCCACCGTGCTCCAGCTCAGCCACGCGGTCCTGCAGGGCGTCCAGCTCCTTCTCCACCTCCTGCCGCTGCCGGTGGCTGCTGTGACTGAGGGCCACACGTTCCTTCTCCAGCGCCAGCACCTTGGCCAGCAGCTGCCCCTCCAGCTCGTCCATCTTGGAGTGCAGGGCGGTGGGCACCACGGGGGCGGGGGCTGGGGCGGCAGAGAGGTTCACGTGGGCTGGGAGCTCCTGCTGCTCGGAGGGAGAGAAGGAGGGAAGGTGAGGCCACGGGAGGGAGGGGGAAGCCTCGGGCACCTGGACGCCCACTGTCTTAGAGAAGCCAGCGGGCGAGCCTCCGCGGGCCTGTCGGCCTTCTAGCTGCCAAGGCCTGGGTGGCCTGTCACTAGACCCACGGGGGCGGGCACAGCTCTGCCAAGGCCTGGGAGTGCCGGGGCCGGGCCCCCTCTACTCACTGCTCACACCCAGGCACCAGTCGGGGTCAGCCTGCTGGGCCGTGTCCACTGCCCCCAGGGGTGTTGGCTCTCTGCATGTGGCACTGCCATCAAGGCAGACCCAGAGGCATAAGCCAGGGTCTTCTGGAACAGGACTCTGGGCACAGCCTTTGCAGGCAGAAGATCCCAGGCTGGAGTTTGATGGCCCCGGACTCAAGTCCAGCTTGGAGGCAGCCCGCCCCGTGGCCTTGGGAAATCCCGAGCTGTCTGAACTTACTTTCTCCCGAGACAATGGCACCCAGTTGGCAGGGCTGTGGGGCACTGAGGGCCAATGCCAACAGGCGGCCTGCTGTTGCGATTACTGTCTGGGACACGGTGTTCGGGGTGGGGGACTCACATCACGCAGCCCAGGATGGGGACTGAGTGCCCAGAGCCCCTCCTGTCCTGCCATAAGGTCCTGGCCGGAAGGAGAACTGGGGCAGGGAGCAGGAAGCTCTCCTTGCCCTCTCCTGGTGGAGGGAGATGGGTAAGGCTGCGGGTTCAGACTCTTGGAGGGGACAGTCTCTGGCAGACACGTCACAGGAAATCAGTGAGAGATGAATAATTCCTAATAGCTTCTAGGAGCAAACTGAACATTCGCCCTCCCAGGGGATTCCTGTCTCCTCCATGCTCCTGGGCAGTTCCCGCTCTGCCTGGTCATGGCCCTGTCCCCAGGCCTGGGACCCAGACTTGAGTTCATCAAATCCTCACAGTTCACTCACTGAGCACCTACCACGTGCTGGGCCCCCATTTAGGGTGCTAGAGACACAGCGACACAGAAAGCCCAGGACCTGCCATCTCGTGAGTGCCCCGAGCTGCCAGGGGCTGGCTCTGGAGCTTGGGACAAGCAGAGATGACCCTCTCAGCCTCATCAGCCCAAGCCCCAGCCTTGCTGGTCATTTACTGGGTGACAGGCATGTCCCTGTTTTTAGCCATGTGGCAGGAGGGTAAGTGTGTCCCATGTTTCAATGTGCTGGGGGATATGGGAGCTGACCCCGTGAATGCTGGGGTGGCCTCATATCAAGGAACTGGAGGGACCAGCTCCCTGGCACTGTGCCCAGAGAGCAGGAGCAGGCGGCCGACCACCTGGGACCACCGCTCCTGTCTGCAGGACAAGGCCTTGGCACGCCTGCTGCAGGCTGTGCAGGGTGAGTGATGGCCTGCGGGGGGGTCCCGCAGGGAGGGTCCTACCCAGAGCCTGGCCAGAATGGGTGCTGGGGCATGGCACGCGGCTTGGGCCAGGTGGGACGGTGCTTTCTCTCTGGCTCAGGCCCAACAGGCCTCTCACCAACAGTCACCCACTGACCCATGTAACACGTCTGTGATGAAGGTACCATCAGTGTCTCCATTTTGTGGGCAGGGAACCCGGGGTGAGAGTCACCCACTGTCACTTCGGGAGCAGGCAGCAGAGGAGTCCCCTGGCAGCCCCACTCCGCTATCTTCACTAGGCATCATTTGTCACCTGGCTGTTCTGGACACTTGTCCTGCCACTGCTCTGTCCTGTCTGTCCCCCAGCTCTGCTGAGAGGCTCCTGTGGGAAAGGTGAGGTGGCCTTGGGGTCTGTACCAGTGCAAATTCAGCCCCGCTCCATCTGGTGGCAGGGGGAGGGACTGAGGCTCGACCTCCCTGTTCCAGCCTCTGAAAAGGTCCAGGAGACCCCATGAAGCAGTGGGGCAGGGAGACCCCGGCCACCTTTATCCTCCACCACAGCCCATCTTAGAGGTCGCAGCTGCCCACCCTTCCAAATGCCCTCGTGGTCCCTGGGCTGGGGGGAAGTGGGGATGGGCAGGTGGGCCTCTCAGTATGTGCGGCTTGGCCTGTGGCGATTAGCTCACAGGGGTGCTCCTCCTCAGAGCTGAGAAGGCTGTGGCAGGGACCCCCGCCCCCAGCTCTGACCCTCTGATCTGCTCCCAGTTCCCCGCCAGCCTCCGTGCCACACTCGGGCCAGGCCTGACACTTCCCGTGCTGTTCGTAAATCTTCACACTTTCACCGAAGGTGGCACTCTCAGGACCCCTTTGAAAGGCTGGGGACACCGAAGCAGGAGTGCTTCTGCATTGCCTGGTGCCGCTGGAGCCAATGCCTCTCTAGCTGGGCATCAGGACAGGGGGGACACCGGCTATTTACACTAATGCTGATCCACTGCCCCCTCAGGATGCATGCCAGCTGGGGGGTGGCCACGTGTTCCAGGGAGGAGGTGGGCTCCCCATCACGCACAGCCCCTCCCCACCCCAGCGCTGAATCAGAACACGACTCCCCCACCCCCCTTGCCATCTGCTGCGGTCGCTCGCTATGCTGCGTGGGCTCCGGGCCAGCTGCCAAGTGGGCCCCTGGCCTGAGATGGTGTGGGAGAGAGGGGGTGATGACCACGCCACCGCCCCACTCAGCTCCTGATGAGGCAGGAAAGTGGGGCTTGGAGCCGTGGCCGTCCTGCTGGGAGTGCAGGTGGAGTTTAGGGTAAGTTTCCTGGGCCTGGAGCAGAGCCCAGGAGAGTCCAGCTCAGCTGCTAGTGTGCGGGGCTCCTGGGCACTCGGTACCAGGAATGCCAAGAGGGCGCGTTCCCGGCATGCCAAGTCCTGCTCTAGGGACGCTCTGAGCACACACTCCGCCAAGGCCTCCACAACCCGAGGAACTGTGTCCACTCCTCGGTGCTGCCCTGATGGTGGATTGGCCCAGTGGGCACTGCGCTGGCTGCCTCGGCTGCCTTGAAGGCACAGGCCACCCCTGCTTGCTGGGCACAGGGCGGGCTCTGGAGGCAGCCGGGCAGGGTGGGTCACACCCCCACCTTCCCAATCAAGCACCCCACGTCCTCTGTGAGTCCTGCCCGGCATCCGCCCTGGCTCCACCACTGGACGCCCTTGCCGTGGGGGGCTGCGGGGCCTCAGTCTCCCCCAGACAGAAAGGAAGGACGCAATGACACTACTGTCTCATGGCATCGTGACGGTTGAACGGGCGACTGGAGGCGGGTAGGGTACAGCTGGCACCGAAGGGCTGCAGGAGGGCCGGCCCGTTACTGGCCAGCACCACTCAAGTCTCCCTTGCAGGGGCCACTGTCCGTCTCCAACTCCAGACCTGTCCGTGGCGCGGCCAGGACGCGGGACTGAGGCGGCCGCCTGGAAAGGCGGGGCTGACAGCAGCCAATCAGGACGGCGGGTCCCCAGGGGGCGGGGCCGGCGCGGCGGGCGGTGGGACCTCGGCTCCGGGCCCCCCGGGGCTGGCCACACTTACGCCCCTTAACAGAAATCATCTCCAATGATTGAAAAACAGAAAACAGAATCCCGAAGCAGAGCCCTGACGGCAGAATCCAGCCCCGCGTCTGGCGTCGCCCAGCCCTTTGTCTCTCTCCAGCGCAGGCCGGGTCCCCTGGGCTGGGACCCCTTTGTGGCTGTGTCCCTTCGCAAAGCAGCCAGAGGCCGCCACCTAAACTCAGTCCAGCCCCGCTGGTCTCCTGCCTAAAATCCTTCAGTAGCCCCTTCCCCATAATAAAGTCCCTCCCTGGTCTCTGACCCCACTACAGGACCACACTCCAACCCAGCAGGCTGTCTGTCACGCCCACCCAAAGTCCCCAGCTGCCCCAACTCCCCCGACTGAACTCCCTCCTAAGGCCTCCGCACATGCTGTTCCTTCTTCCAAGAACACTCTCCCCGCCCCCCACCCTGCCCAGTGCCTGCCCCCCTCCAGATGGCAGCTTCCCTGATGCCTGAGCTAAGATGCTCCGAAGGGAGACAAGCGACCCTGAGGGCTTCTCTGGCAGAGCTGCAGAACGCTCATTCATTTTATTCACTCATTCATCCATCTGTCAACTGTGTTCCTGTTATGGACACCACGCAGGTCTGCATTATTTCTAGGCTCCTTGATACTAGATCTGTGACCTTGGGCAAGTTGCTCAACCACTCTGACGCTCAGTCTCCTCATCTGTAAGATGTGGGTTCTAACAATACCTACCTTTGGGAACATAAGTAATGATAAAATGAGAGAATAGATGGACAGCCCGGCACACAAGTGACTGGCAAGTGGTCATAACTATTCGTATTATTCTTTGCTATTATTGAGGGGCAGGAGTCTGGGTCCTGGACCTGGGTTAATGGATCAAAGTGCCAGCAGAACAAGTAGGCAAGCGTCTAGATGTCTCCGAGCCTCCTTTGTGTCACTGTCTGTGAAAGGGAGGGCAGTCGTGGCTGGAAGGCTTGGGCACAGGGGCATCTCATCCCTGCTGCTGCTTGCTGTGTCCCTAAGGAGAGGAAGACCCCAGGCCTGCCCCGGGGTGCTCACGGGGCACAGAGGCAGCTGCTGGACGAGTGGCCAGAGCACAGGGCGTCGGCACCATGGAGCACCAGGGTGGGGCTCAGGAGGCCTCTCAAGGAGCCCAGTGGGAGCCACGCGCCCTGCCCTGCTGTCCCACCTTCCTCCTCAGGGACACCCCAGAAGCTTCCTGACTCCCCCAGCCCAGTCAGGAAGCCAGGGGCAGGGGACAGACTGGGTTCTGTCATCCCGGTCCCCAATGCCAGCTTGGAGCTGTCTTGAGAAGACAAACAGGCAAAGAGGACAAGAAAGGGGACAAGACTCTCTCTGGAGCTGCAGAAGGGGTGCCTGTATCCTGGACACCCCTGTGGGCCCAGAGTCCCCAGCCTCTGTCACCTGTCCCCTCTAAGGACTCCAAATCAAGCCATTGCTTCCAGAAGGCGATAGAACTTCCTCCACGGTCCTGCCTGCCCAGACACCTCCTGGGACCCAGACCAAACCCCACACCCAGACTCTTTAGTCAGAAACCCTGGGTGGCCCTGGCAAGTCCCTGTGCCTCTGGGAACCTCAGTTTCCCCTGGAGTAAACCAGGGCTGTGGGGACACCTAAGTGCTTCCGCTTTGGGTTGAGCACCTCACTCCTGGTCCCCAGAGTTCCACGGGGCTGGTGCACCCAAGGCTGTCCAGGAGAGACCCCAGCATATGCCTCCCTCGGTGAGGAGCACACTCTGACCTCACCCCACCTCCCACAGGCAGTGCACAGCTAAGCGGAGATGCCGGACAGCAGGAGTCACCAGGGCGACCCAGATTAGAACCACGCGGGCCCACTCCACGCCCACCACCACAGGGGTGTCTGAAAATGACCAGGCCCGGGCTGGCGAGGCGCAAATGCAGGTGGGCGTGTAAACTCTCGCCGCCACTTTGGGAACACATTTGGCAGTACCCCCGGCGCTAAATATACCCGCTCCTGCCACCCAGACGTCCCACTTCTGGGGATAGATGAATGCAGGAGAACCAACGCTGACAGCCACCGAAAGATGTCACCCACATGTCCAAAGCAGCTTTATTTGTGACATCAGGAACAACCCGAATGCCCACCAGCAGAAGAAGAGGTGAGTGAATTAAAGTGCGTCCTTGCTATGGGACACCACCAGGCAGTGAACACCCAGGAGCCCCGAGCACGTGCCTGGTGACTGATGTAGAATGGAAAACCCAGGCACAAAGGAGGCCCGGATTCAAGTACAAGCAAGATGGACCCCCAGGGACAAGGGGTGGACTAGGAAGGGCCTGTGGGTGGGGGGTGCTGACTTTGAGGGGCAGGAGGGAGCCTTCTGGGAGCTGGGGGAGGTCTTCGCTTTGATCTGGGGGTGCTTTCAGGATGTACCCGTGCACCATCTCCAGGAGCTGTCCACATAGGATTTGGTCCTTTGTAAGCACCAAGGGCGAGCTTTTCCATGTTCTGGATCTAAGATATCCACAGGGACACTCTGCTTCTGCCCAGGTGGCTCCTGCCAGCTTGAAACACAGGGAAGGGTCTCCCCTCCCAGAGGAGAGCCTGGCAGGGAGGGACTATAAGGACACAGGATGGCCCTTCCCATTTGACAGATGGGAGACTGGGGTCAGAGAGGAGAAGGAGTTTTCCGAGGTCACAGGAAGCAGGTGGGAGAGATGGGATTTAAGAAGCCAGGCTTCAG
Source organism: Ictidomys tridecemlineatus (assembly GCF_052094955.1). Classification (NCBI taxonomy): domain Eukaryota; kingdom Metazoa; phylum Chordata; class Mammalia; order Rodentia; family Sciuridae; genus Ictidomys; species Ictidomys tridecemlineatus. The sequence goes on along the minus strand of NC_135482.1, from coordinate 8,575,208 downwards.
CAGGTGCCCTGGCCTGTAATCCCAGTGGCTCAGGAGGCTGAGGCAGGAGGATGGCGAATTCGAAGCCAGCCTGGACAATGAGTGAGATGCAATCTTGAAAAAATAAGGGCCAGGGATGTGGCCCAGTGGTAGAGCTCCCCTGGGTTAAACCCCCAGCACCACAGAAAACAAATGCAGAAACTTAGAATCAGGCTTCTTCCTAGAGCGAAGGGCCACCATCAGCTGGAGTGGGAGGTTCAGGGACCCCAGTGTGGGCCTCACTTAGCCCCCTCCTCTCATCTTACAGGCAAGGACACTGAGGCCCGGAAAAGGAGAGTCACAAGCAAGGCCTCAGCCCTGCCCAGCAGCCTTCCACAGCAGAAGTTATCTGGAGCTGGAAGGGGGTCCAGGAGCATCTGGCCCCAGTGTGGGTGTGCCCCTCAGACTCGGAGCCTCCAGGCCCCCTGTGTAAGATGGGATTGCGTGTGGCCTATTTCATAGGACTGAAGACTGGACAAGCCAATAGGTATGTTGCAAGTGCCCCATCAAGTTGCCATTATCATAAACAGCACAGGGAGGCCCCGGATTACTTCAACGGCTGGAGGACGTGCCTTTGAGCTCTGGCCTGGCGCTCTCTTGTTCTGAGTGTTCTAAGGCCAACATGGTCTAGCACAGTACCCAGCAATGGGCACTGCCCTCACTTGTCTTTCTTTCTTGCAGGTGAATGAGATCTGACCCCTGCAGATGAGTCTGGCGTTAATCATAAAGAATTTTGGGCTCTGGAGCCAGACACTGCATGGATCAAATCCAGGCTCCACTGCTGTGGGACCTGGGGCAAATTTTTTAACCTCTCTAAACAGCTGTTTCATTGTAAAAGGAGGATAGAATAGAATTTCCCCATAGAGATTTTATAAGGATTAAATGAGATAATGCATAGTTCCTGATGCAGGGTAAGTGCTCAGTAACTGTGATTTATAATTGCTATCGTTGATTTTTTTTTTTTTTGGCAGGTACCAGGGATTGATCTCAGGGGCACTCGCCCACTGAGCCCCATTTTGTATTTTATGTAGAGACAGGGTCTCACTGAGTTGCTTAGTGCCTCATTTTGCTGAGGCTGGGTTTGAACTCATGATCCTCCTGTCTCAGCCTCCTGGGCTTGCTGGGATTACAGGCGTGCGCCACCACCCCTGGCACTAGCACTGATTTTTGATACAGCAGAAATTGTGGCTTCCCTGAATCCAACGTCTCCTGTGATCAGCAGCAGGATATTCCTTGCTATGGCTCCTACTTCAGGATGGGGGAAGGCAATCATCTTGCCGTCTGGGTTAAGGGTGGGGCTTATGTCAAAGAAACGCTAAGTCAGCCTTGAAGTTTCACTGTGCACATAAATTAGCACAAAAATGAAATACTGAGACATGCATTCACAGTGAGTTGCCACGTAAATGGTCTAACTCTCTTAGAAAGTAGTTCTTGGCCAGAGCCATTAAAAAAAAAAAAAATCACACACCTATAATCGGAGGCTGGAAAGCTACTTTGGAGGCTGAGGCAGGAGATCAAAAGTTTGACGCCAGGGCTGGGGATATAGGTCAGTTGGTTGAGTGCTTGCCTCGCATGTACAAGGCCCTGGGTTCAATCCCCAGCCCCACAAAGGAAAAAAAGAAAAAAGAAAGGGACTGGGGATGTAGCTCAGTGGTGAGCACCTGCCTAGCGCCTGTGAGGTCCTGGGTTCCAACCCCAGGATCCAAGTCAATATCTTCTGACCTAGTAATGCGACTCCTGGGAATTCAGTGAGAGAAATGATTCAACAGACTTAAAAAAGAAGCCACTGTGCCTCAAGTTGACGTGACAATGAGAATCTAGAAGGAAAACAAGTAGACACAGCCCATGGCAACAGCCCAGCAACAGGAGCCGGTCAAGTGACCGCGGAGAGAAAGCGCTGGAAGGTGAGTCCCAGGGAACTGTCAGTCATTAACATGCTAATTGCACAGCAGCGCACTGCGCAGGTTTGGGACTTAGGGGGGCTGCAGAAGGGGAGAAAATGGAAATAAATGAAATCCCCCCCAAACCTTTGACTTTTTTTTCAATGAACAACAATAAATAAATACATGTGTACATAACACACAAGAAGATGGTTTCGCCTGAGTTTTCGAATGTGGCTGCCACCTGAGGTCTATGGGGAGAAGGTTCTAGTCGCGTGTGGCCGGGAGGGGAGGGGAGTCCAAGAGGCATGGGTGATGGTGGGCAGGGACCGCATGGTGTGGGGTGGACAGAGCATGATCGGGGAGGCCTCTGGGAGGAGGTGACCTCAGGACGGACTCTTAGATGGGGAGCAGGAAGTGCTGGGGTGAACCAGGCAGAGGTAGGAAGAGCTGGAGGCGAGGCTGGAAGCACAGCTGAGCCCCAAACTGCAGCCTGGAGTCTGCACCCCAGAGGAGCCCCTCTAGCGACATAAGGGGGACCCCTGGGGCTGCCTGGAGGAGGGGGGACCTGGAGGTGGGACACTAGCAAAGAGGCTGCCACAAGGTGCAGGGGAGATGAGTCCAGAGCGAGGAGGCCCCCGGAGCAGGGAGAACGGGGGCGGTCAGGAGGGGGAGGCCAGGGGCAGGAGCTCAGGTGGTGTCCTCACCCCAGAACTGAGATTTGGTTTGGCCCACTGTGGAAAGGTGCTGGAAGCGTCCAGATGTGGCTGGGTTCACGCAGGGAAAGGGACAGGCCAGCCGAGAGGGGCACACACCACGCAGGAGGTGGCCCCTGCCAGGAGACAGGAGCCGGGCAGAGCAGGCAGAGGGCGGGGAGAGAGGCAGATGTCAGGCCCAGGAAGGAAAGGAAAGTCTCTACGCGGCTTATCAACTCTGGGGACATTAGCAAGAGCACTTTTAGGACATTGGTGGCAGAAGAGGTAGACCCTGAAAAATCTGGGGGCTTCCTGAAGATACTGAATGGGAAGAGAAGTGAGGAATTAGACGCTGGCCTCATGGTCCCACCTGAGAGCGGAGCCTGGCCCCATATCCATGGGCTCCAGACTGCGGCCCTGCCAAAGGCCCCCCGAGACTGGCTCTGGCCCCCGCCAGGCTCAGAAGACAGCCCCAGCCGCCAGGCGGCCACCCGCCTTTCTTTCTTCCTGTCCACCACACAGAAAAAATGAGAAGGTGAATGTGGGGAAGCCGGGCCCCCTGCCTGGAGGCCAACCTGCCGCCAGAACCCAGCCGCCAGGATCCCCCAGCCTCAGTGGGATCTCCCGAGGGGAGCCCCCCCTGCCAAGAGCAGCGGGTGCTGGGGAACAGATCCAGGCCAGCCCAGCCTGCCAGCCCACACATGGGAGGAGATGCCCGTGCCGTCTGGGCATGGGGGTGGGGGCTAAGAGAGGCCAAAGGACGTCAACTGGACATTAATTATTTAACATGAATAAAGTCTGTTTTCCTAAAAGAAGAGTTTGTTTCCATTTTTGGTTGCTTTTTTCAAAATTGATTATATTATAGCACAATGATCAGAATAGCAATCACTCAAATTGCCTGAGCGTGCCTCTGTGCCAGGGACGGTTCTGGGTCCTTTCGCATCAGGTAGACTCACTCAATCCTCCGCCACCTGGTGAGGCACATGCTACTGTTATGCCCATTTCACAGGTGAAGAAACCAAGGCTCCCTTTCCCTTTGGAGTTTGAGCTTATCCCTGGTCATTTCCTTGCACTGTCCAGGTGGAGTCGGGGGAGAGGGTGCTGGACTGGCTTTCCTCCCTCTCTTCTCACTTGAGGAGGTTTTTAGCTGGGTTTTCCCACCTGTAAGGGGATCAGAGGGCGGCCGCAGTGCTGTGAGCCATGACTCTGACACCCCGGGGTGGGTTCTGCCCTTAGCGGACTAGAGGACTGCTGGTCAGGGGCATCGCCAACCCTCTGGTGGGCATCCCCTGTGCTGCTTGCCCTGGAATTTCACTGAAGGAGCTTGGGGGCCCCACATTTACTTCCTTCCCCTCTGTGTCCTCGCCTTGCCTGGTGGCACTCAGATTGGAAAGCGGAGGTGCCATAACTTTCCCCCCCTTTTCCACAAGGCTACCCCCTTCCTGTGGTCCACCTCCATGCCTGGGGGTGGCCAGGGTCTTCCTGCTGTTTGTTCGGCCCAGTTTGATTGTCTGACCTACACTTCTGGAGACCACACATTTGTTCTTACAGGAAGGAAGGAGGTGGCGGAACTCCACAGGAGAAGTGACTGGCCCAGGATCACACCCAAGAGAAGCAGGCTGCTGCCTCGGACCACCCATGCCTGGCCCAGAACTTGAGCTGGGAAAATCTGGAAAAGGTGACGGTTAGGAGGCAGGGTGGGTCCCCCATGGCCATCCATTCCCCACCCAGTAGCTGTGGCCTTCCAAGTATCTGAGGCTGGACCTGGCCTCTGAGCTGCTTCCGCCAGATCCACAGCCCCAGCCCATTCAAGAGTGAGAGAGGGTGAGGGGCACCCAGGTTTGTCTTATGGGCACTGTGTTCTCGGCTGGTTGGCATGCGAGGAGAACTCTGAGTCTTGGCCAGTGCCTCTTCTCACCTGACCGAGGAGTGGGACTGGAGCTGTTTGGGGGTTCGTGGGGAAGGAAACGGACATTTAATGAGATCTTCATACGTGCCAAGCATTTCCACACACGTTCAATTTCCACTACAAGGGGACGCCGTTATACCCATTTTACAGTCGCGGAAACTGAGACTCAGGGAGGTGCATGGAGAGAAAAGGGCTGAGTCTTTGTGGCGCGCTCCAGGTGCCGCTGTCACGGTTCCAGACACCTGCTTGCTCCTGACAGCAACCCTCCCGCCTCGCCCGCACGGAAAGATCCTCCCGGTTACACAGACAGGAGACCCGAGGAGATCCGCGGGTGTGGCGCGGGCACCTGGCGCCCTTGCACGCGGGCGGCGGCCCCTCCCACCCCGGCGGCTCCCCGACGGCGCGCGGCACTCACCTCGATGCGGTCTATGCGGTCCCGGAGGGCGCGCACCGCGTCCTCCAGCTCCAGGATGAGCGCGGGCGAGTCCCAGGCCCCGTCGGCCATGGTGTCGCGGCGGGGTCCGGCGTCCTGGAGGCCGCGCGGCAGGCCGCTCTCGCAGCGGCCCAGCTTGCCGGTGAGCTCTCGGATGGTGTCCTGGTCGGCGCGGATGCGCGCCTCCTGCTGCAGCGCCGTCTGGCGCAGCTGCTCCGCGGTGCTCTGCAGCAGCAGCAGCTCTTCGCGCTCGCCCGGCGCCGCGCCCGCCGCGTCCCCTTGCTCAGTCCCCGACGGGCAGGCGGCCGCCAGCGGCGTGCACAGGAAGCGGCTGAAGAGCGGCCCGGGTGGCAGCGGGTAGGCGCTGGCCGCCGGCGCCCCGGGCAGCGCAGAGGGCCCGGCCGAGGCGCCAGCGCCGTGCAGCGCGCTCAGGCTGCGCTGCGGGCCCGGGGACGCGGCGGCGCCCGCGGCGGCCGAGGCGTTGTCGGTGCCGCCGGGCAGCGCCCGCGCGGGGCTGGCCGCCAGGGGCACGCTGGCGATGATGCAGATGACGGCACCGAGGAACGCCAGCATGCCCGCGGCCAGCAGCACGGCCAGGAACTTCAGCGTGAGGCGGGCGGCGGGGGCGCCCGAGGCCCCCGGCAGGCGCGGCGGCGGGGTCGGGGCGCGGGGCCCGGGAGCGCAGGGCCGATCGGGAGCGGGAGCCGGAGCTGTCGCCGCGGCCGCTGCTGCCGCCGCTCTGAGCCCGGGCGGCGGGAGGCGGAGAAGGCGGCGGGCGGCGGGGAGGGAGCGGGCGCCGCGGCCCCGCCCCACTCGCTCCCCCGGCGGCCCTGGCCCAGCCCCGCACCCGTTCTGTGCCGGGCGCCCAGGTGCGGTCGCCCGAGGATGCCGCGCCGGCCGGGGCGGCGCCCAGGACTTTAATGTCACCGCCGGCGGGGCGCAGAGGGCGGAGACCCCGTGGTCGCGCGGCGGGATCCTGGGCGACCCCCAGCCCTCCCCTCGCGCCCTCTGGCCTCACCCGGGTACCGGTAATGCCCACAGCCACCTTGCAGCGAGCTTTCCTCCTGTGCAGCTCTGTGCTGAGCACCCTACAAGCCGGGTCTCAATTAAGTCTCGCTGGGGACAGGCGCACAATACAAATGAGGAAACTGAGGCCCTCTGTGGTCAAGGCGCTGGCCAAGGTCGCGCAGCCAGTATGAGTCGGAGCAGCATTTGTGCCTCGTTTCTTCCGACTGGACCAGACTACCGGATAATATGGGGTGGGAGATGGAGAGGATGAGAGAGGCCAGTGTTGGGTGGGGTGGGGGGTGTTGACAGAACCACTGTTTGTACCATGGCCACTTACCCGTGGCCTGCCAGTTCTAATCTCCTAAAGGAGTTCACTTCCCTCCACCCCCATTAATAAGTATTTCTGTGATCTCAGGGGATAGCAGAAACCCCCTCCTCCAAATCCTGCCTGTGCCCCCACCCATCACAGACGGGTGGCAGAAGGAAGACCCTTGGGCAGGAGAACGGGGCAGGGAAGGACGAGCAGCAATGGGATTAGCTAGTGTGTGGGGAGGTGAGCTGGGGAAGCATCTTACTTCATTCTGTCAAAAATGTCTAAATATATGCTGGAGAAAATTAACTTTGCAATTAAAAACTTTAAAAAAAAATCCTACCATCCTTCACACTCCAGCTCTAGCTGTATTTTTGCACAAATCCTCCCCTGACCAGTGCGGATTCTCGGGGTTGCAGGCACAGGAAGGACGTGGAAGTCTCCAGGGCAGCCTGTGGCTCACTCGCCCGCCCCAGGCCCGACTCCTTCCAGGCCTGCATTCCCAACTTGAAGGGAAGCCCACGCCAGGGTCGTGGGGTCACCAGGGCTGCATTGTAGTCTTGAGTGGTGTCTGCATAGTGCTGGGGGCGAGGGGTCACCAGAACATCTCTGAGGAGGCAGCAGTCCTGTAGGACTCTGTCTGGCCACTGGGGTCCTGTCCAGGAGTCCTTGGGCATGTGCTCTAGTTCCTCCCCGCCATGGGGATGATGTCCTCCCTGTCCACCCCATCTCTGGGGGTCACAGACTTTTGTCCGGATCTGAGTCTTCACCTGGGGGCAAGGCGCGTGCAAGCTCTAGCTCCAGCCAGTACCAGAGCCGAGTGTGTATGGGTGTGAGCCGGTGCTCACTGAAGCAGTGACCTGAAAAGCGAGCCCAGCAGTGCAGCTGGGAGGTAGCATCTCCAGACAGAGGTGGCTGGGCTCTGTGGAGGCAAGGGCAGGTGGCAGGGCCCCCTGAAGCCCTGGAGACTTATGAAGCATTCGGACCCTGGGTGCATCTTCACGTGTCCTGCGAAGACAGACACACAGACAACATCCCCAGGAGAAACTGTCGTGGGAGTTTGAGGGAAGGACAGGGGAGGCCATGACAGGGAGCCGCTGCAGGAACAGCAGAGCCACGGTGACTTGGGCACCAAATGGTACCACCTTTACGTAAGCTGCCCTGAGAGTTTGGGGCCATTGGATAGAGGGTCTCAGGGCTGGAGGTGAATCTTATTTCAACCAGTGTGTTCACCCCTTAGCATGGGTCTTAAGCTTGTGATAGGAACATGTCACTCTGCTGCTTAAAAACCTGTGAGTGGCTTCCATCCTTGTTCTGGATCGTCATTTCAAGGCTGACGAGCAGCCGTGGAAGACCGAGGAAGTGTCTCCCTCTGGACTCGAGAGCAGGTACCATGTTCGCTGATCAGAATAATAAAGTCTGTGTCTCTGGGCTAAAAGTAGGGCAGGAGAGCTCACAGCCTCTCGTAGAAGGTTGGAGATGCCTAAACCCATGGTTGCTTGGCTGTGACTCAGACTGGTGATGGGAGCAGCACCTACCTAAGGTGGCCCGTGTCCCCTGGGGATATTCGTGCTGCCTGACTAACAAAGTCTTTTGTCTCTGACCCAGGGTTGTCTCCAGTCTTCTGCCAGCATCAGCAGCCACGGTAACTTGCAGGTAAGATCAGATCTCAGGCCTTTCCCAGTTCTGGACACACTCTCTGTGCCTCAGTGTTTTGATCTCTAAGATGGGAATCATGAGAGTCCAAGGGCAGCCTTGGTAAATATCTTATGGGGGGGCTGGGGATGTGGCTCAAGCGGTAGCGTGCTCGCCTGGCGTGCATGCCGCCCGGGTTCGACCCTCAGTATCACATACAGACAAAGATGTTGTGTCTGCCAAATACTAAAAGATAAATATTAAAAAAAAAAAAAATATATATATATATATATATATATATATATTTTATGGTGTTAGCTTCTGGGATTGCGAGATGCTTGGTAATCAGAACACCCTCCTCTTCCAGCCCATCTCCAGTCCCTCTGCCTGCAGCAATGCCACCTGTGTCCATGCCCCCAGGCCACCAGACTGCTCCCCCCTGCCTTTGCTCCTGTGACCCCCCAGCCTGGAATGTCACACCTCCTGGATTCTTCTGCAGCCCCAGTTGGAGCCTCCCAGGTTCCTCTAGATGAATTCTGGCTGGACTGGCTCCCCGCAGGCAGTGCTGCTGCTGGGGACGCGGGGAGTGAGGACACTGAGGTCCGGGAGCCTGTTTCTCTGGGGCTTTTTGTTGGACCTTCCTCAATCCTAACCTGGAACTCTTCAAAGCCTGGTCGGAATTCTCAGGGAACCCTCCATAAAGCTGGGATCATTCCCACACTTCCCTTCTTAACTCCTGTCTCCTGAGTTTTAGGTTTTGTATTTTCATTCCGATCTTAGGGCGAGAGAATTCTTTTGTAAATAACAAATATAGTCATTCATTTAAAAAATAAAAAAGTTTTCCATCGTCCTTGTGACGCATATGCCCGGCAGTGGGGTGGGACCAGAAATCTCAGAGTTCATATTCTAGTGGGAGGCGGACAGTAAACAAATGAATAATTAAATAAGCAAGTCAATTTACAATAGTGGTGAGAACTACAAAGAGAAATTTTAAAGTGATGTGATAGTTATAGGACACCTGGGACTTGGGGAGCTGGGAGATGGACGTCATTCATAGTTTTCACAGAAGGCCTGCATTTGCGCCGAGACCTGAATGACCTAAGAAACCAGCCATGAAGAAATCTGGGGAAAGATGGAGTGTTCTAGGCAGAGGGAGCAACTAGTGCAAAGGCCCTGGGGCAGAAATGAGCTTGGTGTGTTCCTAGGACAGAAGGAAGGCCAGTGGGGCTGGGCAGAGTGAGCACCACCTGAGGGCAGAGGCTGGGGAAGGAGGTAGAGCCAGGGCTTTCCCACCTGGGGGCGGGGAATGGGTTTGATTCCAAGTCCAGCTGGAGGGACTCAAGTGTGGAAGTGATTATCACGAGGTCTGTGTTTTTTTAAGAATTCCTTTGATCCTTGTGTGGAGACTGGGTCACAAAGGGATGGGAGGTGAACAGGGAGATTGGTTGGGAGCCCTGGGGCCCTTGAAGCCCGGATGCTGAAGATCAGGATGGACTGTAGATTTATTCCAGAAGCAGGCACGGCGTGGGTCCCCAGTGCTAAGTGTCATCAAGTTTTCAGTGTTGTCCTGGGGGGCATGCCCTCGAGGGGATTGTGGGGCGCTGGTCTCTCTCTGCTCTGTTCTGTGTTGTGACCATTTGGTCCTACCCATACTCCTCCCAGGATTTGCCACCATCCACTGCCTTCTCCAGAAGCCGAACCAATGTCCCTTCCCACAATGTGATCTTGGAAACCTCCCAAACTATTAGCTAAGTACACCTTTTTTTTTTTCTTTATAAGCTGAGAGCCTCAGGCATTTCCTTATAGCAATGGTGTTATGTGAAGGATGAAAGGGGAAGAGGCAGAAGGAGGCAGCAAGAGCCTCAGACCTCAATGCAAATCTGGCAAAGTCTTGGCCAACCCAGTAGTGAGCTGCTGGAACAAGTCAGTCATTGGCTGTGAACTGCCCCAGAAGGGCTTGGCGTTAGCTCAAAATGTGGGGTGCATCATGAAGTTGGAGGTATCTGCTCATCACACCACAGGCAACTGAGCAGCAAGTTTGTTCTTGAAGGGAGTACGGAGAGCGCCCCCTGCAGGGCCACCCCTGCACTCTCAAGACCCGCTTCTCCATGGGGAAGAAGGGATCATTTCCTCATGGTCGGTCGGCCTCCTGCTCTTGAGGGGACTTGGAAGTGGGGTGAAGGGAGCTCCCACAGCTGCCCCTGGCCTCTGGCATGAGCAGTGCTCCCTGCCTGCGGCCTCCCCCAGCCGCCATCTGGTCTTGCCCTCTGCCATGGCCTCCACTGACCAACATTCCCTGGGTCCAATCACATCCGTGGGAAGGCATCTGCTTAGTAAGTGCTCACTAAACTGAGATTAGTCGTAACAAGGTGGGGTGTGGGGAAAGCAGGACTGGGCAGGGGAATATCACCAGGGGACTTCTAAAAGATGGAGGTTGGGTAACACCTCCGCGGTCACCAGCTTCCGGTTAGGTAACTGGTCACCTCTGCCACAAGCAAGGGTAGAGCTAGAATTTGAACATGGCGCTCAAGGTGACCAACTTGGGCCAGTTTCATCATTGAGAGTCCTGCATCCTCAGAAACCTCAATCCCTGAAAAACTGTGACAAACTGTGACAGTGGGCCACCATGGCAGTCTCAGAATGCCCCGCCCTTCAGCTGCATCCCTCGGTGCTGGTGCACCATGGGTCGGTACTGCCCCCCTAGAATGTGGGGAACAGGGGTTGGGGACACATAGAGCCACCATCCTGGACATTTCCAAGCCCAAGGTCTGGGTCTGGTCTCCTCGGGATCTGGTCTCGGGCCCTGAGCTGCCTTGGTCTCCTCATCTGTGGGGTAGATTTAAAGAAGGCCAGGTGAGAGGCGGTGTGCGGACTCTCCCAGGGGCACAACACTACCCCTGGCACTTAGTAGGCGTCCAGTACGTGCTGCCCCTCCTTATTTACTCCCAGTTCTTGTAAATATTAATTCCCCTTTTTACTTCTTTGCTTGGATCTCCAGCGCCTACAACGCCTTCTCCCACAAGCCTCTTCTTGGGTCCCCTCCGGTCCCCTTCCTAAGCAGAGTCAGGGGACCGTTCAGACTGAGGCCCCTTCACCCCGGTTGGGGCCTCCCGAGAGAGGCTCAGAGCCGTCGCCCTCCTCGCCTGAGCTGGAACAAGGAGCCCACAGCAGGGGGAGGTCGGAGCCAGGCCAGAGAGCTTCCCTCTCGGGGAAGCCCAGAGTGCCATCCAGAGTCCTGCCTCCCTGGAAGCCAACCCGGCTCCCAGGCTTGGGCAGGAAGGAGGACATCTGCTCCCACACAGGCGCAGGAGGGACTGGAACTGGAGGAAACATGTGTCCTCCCCGTGGGGGGCCTGGGAGTTGGCTGGGAAGCGCCTGCCCGAGTCCAGGCCCAGAGAAGAAAGGCCAGAAAGAGTGGCCAGCTAGTATGGCCGCCTCCTCTTTCTGTGCTGCATGGGGGCTCCCTGTCCCAGGGCATGTGACAGCCCTGGTGGCTGGTCCTGTCCTGTGCTGGGTCTCCCCTGTGGAGCGTGGCAGCTCCATACTGCAGTGGTCTCAGTCTCACAGATAAAAAAATGGAAATTCAGAGAGGCCCGGCCTCAGCCCAGGGTCCCACGGCCAGGGAGGACACACTGGCCTTTGAAGGCAGGACTTATCAGACTTCACAGGCCTCAGAGAGGTGACCAGGCCCCACCCAGAAAGGAGGCACCAGGGTGTCCTGGGAAGGGTCCCTCCTGCCTGTCCGTGCCTGGTCCCCACTGGCCACTGCAGCCCTTCCTGTTCCCGCCCAGTGGTCTGCAGCTCACATTTCCCCAACGAGTCCACAGACTGCCCAAGTCCTGCCACCTTGTCTCCTCATTCGAGGGCCACTGGCACCTGGGAGCGTCCAGGGTGTATCTGCTTCATGCACAATGGAATCCTGGGGCTGATGGCCATATCTCCACAAAATGGCAGTTTTCCGATGTCCCCAGGATTCTTAAGACACTGCATTTAGAGTTTTTGGGTTCTGGGAAATGCCCTTTTCTAGTCTGTAAAATGGGTGTGCACAACACTGAGCTACCGATGGCAAGAGCCGGCTGGGACCTTGCCTGGGTGGCTATTCATGTGTCCCTGGCAGCAACTCCTCCAACGCCATCTGTTTCCTGATCTAGCTCAGAGTACCCAGGGTGAGTCCTAGGAGTGGGGAGCAGGCTGGGGAGACCCTCAGGCTGGGCGAGGGGACAATGCACGTGGGGGGATGACCCACGGGCTGGACCCTCCTTGCTCCCACGCCCCGAGCTGGCCAGCCCTCAGGGGCACCTCGGGATGGGCCCAGGCTTGGGTCTCTCTCGTCTCTTGTCTGCCTGCCGCCAGCAACGGTGGCAGTAACTAGCGGGTTGTACCCACACACAATTTATTTTTCAGATATAGAAAGTGAGAAGTGGGGGGGCCGAGGGTGTGCAGCGAGGGGGAGGCTCGTGAGAATGGGGAGCCCTTCTGCTGAGGAGGCGCTGGCTTCCCAGGCACCGCTGGACATGTGACAGCGCACTTAAACCTCAGGAAGTCCTCTCTCGTGGAGAGTGCCATGGTCACCATGCCCAGGTGGCTTGCAGTGATGCTGAAACCGAGAGGTGAAGCCAATTGCTTGAGGTCACTCAGTGACGAAGTCCAGATGCTGGGATTCAAACCCAGACCTTTAAGCCCACGGCCTCTGGGACCCACCGTATCTCCAGATGGAGGCCTGTGATCCCAGGGACTCTGGGGGCTGGGGCAGGAGACTGGCAAACTCTAGGCTGGCCTGGGCAACTTAGACCCTGCCTCAAAATTAAAAATAGAAAGGGGCTGGCGATGTAGCTCAGTGGTAGAGCACCCCTGGGTTTAGGCACCCCAGTATGCCCCTTGGCATCCCCAAGAATCTAGCCAAGGTAGGAAAATGGTAAGAAGAGGCCAGACCAGAGTGCCAGGTACACACCACCCCGGAGGGCCCTGAATCTCTCACCCACTGCAGATGGGGGGCTGGAGTCCTCTGGGGGAGCAGGTGCCTTGCACATAGCAGGACAGCTGCTCCCTGGGATGCTGGTCGCAGGAGGGACTAAGCAAACTGAGCCAACAAATGACGTCACTGCTTCTGTGTCCCAACGTATAAACCCCTCTCCCTGTGACCACTGGGGCAGAACCCAGGATGTCAGAACCCGGGGTGACTGAAGGGACGAAGCACTGAGGGGGACAGCGGTCATGACCTGGTGAGGCACCTTGTGCACGGAGGCGCTCCTGTCCAGCCCGGCGCCCCTGGGCCTTCCCCGGGAGCATTTTCAGTAGCCCCCGTCTTGCACACCGCCTTCTGGTGTCTTCTTTGGCCTCTCAGCGATCTTTCCTGCTGCCTGGGCACAGCTGGGCCGTGGGCCAGACAAGTGGGGACATGGGGACCATTGTTCTCAGCTTTGGACTGGAGGGGACCCGCAGGGCTGGACAGGGAGGGATAGATCTAGTGGCGTTTCCATTCAGGGGTCAGTTAGTCACCACCGCTGGTGGCTGGCTGGAAAGGAATGACTCAGGGACAAGGCACAGGCTCCCACGAGCTGGAGGGGGAGTCAGGCAGCCGGCGGTGGTGCTTCAGACGGGGAGCTGTGAGGTGTCCTGTTGAGGTAGGGCAGAGTGCTCCAAGGGGTGGACCTTGAAGTTGGAGCCTGTGGGTTTCTGTCCCAGCTGCAGGCCGGGCTAACAATGTCACCGGGAGTGAGTGACTCAGCCTCCCCCTCAGTTTCCCTGACTGCACCATGGCAGGATCAAGAGAAGTGGAGCTCGAACAGGCAGCTCGGGGCCCGGCTCATGGACCAGCCTGCAAAGCTCCCTGCTGTCCCCTGGTACCGATGGCAAAGCCAAGCACGGAGCAGGGAAGGGATTCGCCCAGGACCCACTTCTACCGCTGTTCCCTTACGCACTGCCATGAACACAACATGTCAGGGCAGTGGTCAGTCATGACAGCGAGGGGTCCACCCCAGGATCTAGCTGGGAGTGATGGTGCATGCTGTAACCTCAGCAGCTTGGGAGGCTGAGGCAGGAGGATCACAAGGTCAAAGCCAGCCTAAATCCACTTAGCAAGGCTATGAGCAACCTCGTGTAGACCCTGTCTCAAAATAAAAAATAAAAAGGGCTGGGGATGTGGCACAGTGGTTAAACACCCCTGGGTCCAATCCCTGGTACAAAAGAAAAAAGAGAGAGAGAGAGGAAGGCAGGGAGGGAGAGAGGGAGGGAGGGAGGAAGGAAAGAGTTAGCAAGAGAGCCAGGCCTGCTGGCACACACTGTAGGTCCCAAGTACTTGGGAGGCTGAGGCAGGAGGATCACAAGTTTGAGGTCAGCATTAGGCAACTCAGTGAGATCCTGTCTCAAAATAAAAAAACAAACAAAAAGGGCTAGGGACATAGCTCAGGGGCGGAGTGCCCCGAGTCCAACTCCCAGTACAGGGGGAAAAAGAGACTGAGTGGTAGCAGATGACCACCCGACAGGAGGCCAGAGCAGTGGTCAGGCCGCACCCGGCTGTGGCGGGCACCTCTTCCTTCCCTTCAGCTCCTTCACTCCTTCCAAATGACCCTGCTAGGTAAGGAGCATCCAGTCCGCCTTCATGGGACAGGTGCACCAAAGCCTGGCCTACAAACCAGGCCTCCCGAGTCCTGGACCAGGGTGGGCGGCAGGAGGAGCTCTGGGAGGACCTCTGAGAGCTCGAGGCAGCGAGACAGCGCTGGGTGGCCACTGCCCCACGTCCAGGCCTGGGTGCCCGCGGGGATCGCCTGGGGAGCATGTTCACGAGCCCCCTTGGGGGACCAGGGTCCAACTTCTCTTTTCCAAAGTGTGTCCGTCTCCTTGCCCGCTGGGGGTCTCTGGGCAGCCCAGAGCCTGCTGATCCCGTGGGACTGCAGACCACAGAGGCATAAAGTGGGACACAGCGGCGGGGGCTTGTCTGCTCCGCAGAAGGGCCCCCCCCCCTCCGCTTTGTTCGGCTTCCCTGGGCTCCTCCTGGCTCTGCCTGCTCCAACCCCAGCCCCGCTTACTCACAAAGGCGGATGGCTGTGGTTTAAAAGGAACGCGGGTCTCTGTCACGCTCTGAGCTCACTCCACTTTGGAAACAGCAGGGAAGACTTTGGTACCAAGTTGCTCTAATGAAGACCACATCCCGTCTCGGGGACCAGAGGGGGACCTGTCTCTATCCATCTCAACTCTGATAGGCGGTGTGCCCCGCAGGTGTCTGTCCTCTCACGGTTTCACATTTTCACTTCCATCCCTGGATCTCACTCTTCTAGAGTTTTCAGAAGTTTGGGGAGGGAACACGATGCAGGGGGGTGGCTGGGGAGAGGGAGTGGGGTGACAGTTTTGTTTTCTAGCTATCTTTTTACTCTTGATTCTGTTTTGTCCCCCCCCCAATTTTTTATTATAGTAAAGCATGCAACATAAACTTCACCACCCTAACCATTTTTAAAAAATATCTATTTTTAGTTGTAGTTGGACACTCACCGTTATTTAATTTATTTACTTTTATGTGATGCTGAGGATTGAACCCGGTCCCGCTCGTGCTAGGTGACCGCTCTACCGCTGAGCCCCAGCCCCAGCCCCAGCCCCAGCCCCCACCCTAACCATTTTTCAACGTACATTATTGGCACACTGCACCCGCACAGCTCCCCCAGCTCCAGAACGCTCATCCTGTAGAACTCAGACTCTGCACCAGTTAAATACCACCGCCCCTTGCTGCCTCTCCCCACCATCGGCAGTCCCCTGCTGTTGCTCTGCTTATCCACCATTTGGGTATCCTCTGGACAAATGTCTAGTCAAGTCCTTTCCCTATTTTTGAGTCTTTTGTTGTTGTTGAGCTTTTGGAGTTCTCGACGTTCGCTGGATATTAACCTCTTATCAGATATATGACTCGCAAGTATTTTTTCCTGTTCTGCCCTGTTGCGGTTGGTAATGTCCTTGGATGCAGGAAATTTTTAAAGTTTCATGCAGCCCAATATGCCTTTTTTTTTTTTTTTTTTGGATTGGGGATTGAACCCAGGAGCACTCAACCCCTGAGCCACATCCCAGCCCTTTTTTGGTATTTTATTTAGAGACAGGGTCTCACTGAGTTGCTTAAGGTCTCACTAAGTTGCTGAGGCTGGCTTTGAACTCTTGATCCTCCCGCCTCAGCCTCTTGAGCTGCTGGGATTACAGGTGTGCACCACCACACCAGGCCCAATTTTTCCCGTTTAGTTCTTTTGGGGGCCTCTACCTTCGATGTCACACCAAGAAATCATTGCCAAATCTGGTGTCATGAAGCTTTTGCACTGTTTCAAGTCTTTAGTTCTAGGTCGTACATTTGGATCTTTGATCCATTCTGAGTTCATTCTGACCCAGTTGGCCTTCAGTGTCTGTGAGTTCCGTGACCCCGGATTCATCCAATTACTGATCAAAAATATTAAAAACAGGGGCTGGGGTTGTGGCTCAGTGGTAGGGTGCTTGCCTGGCATGTGTGAGGCACTGGGTTCAATCCTCAGCACTGCATATAAATAAATAAAGGTATCGTGTCCGTCTACAACTAAAAAGAAAATACTTTTTAAAAAAATACTAAAAACAGGGCTGGAGGTGTGCCCTGGGTTCCATCCACAGAACTGCAAAAACCAAACAAACCAACAAAACAAACAAACACACACACACTCTCTCTCTCTCTCTCTCTCTCTCTCTCTCTCTCTCTCTCTCACACACACACACACACACACACACACACACACAAAATGAACCCTGCATCCATGCTGACATTTCCCTTGTTGTTATCCCCTAGACAACACAGTATGATAGTATTACACGGCATTTACATTGCCTTTGGTATTATAAATAATCTAGAGGTGACAAACCATGAAAGTATGAGTACAGGTTATGTGCAAATACTATGTCATTTTAAAAAATTGAGCACCGGGAGGCTGTGAAATGTTGGGGGTGGGCTGCAGCCAACCCCCTGGATCCCAAGGGGCCACTGCTAGGTGAGGAGGACCCAGCTTCATTCTTTTCCTCATGGAAATCGTTTTCCCAGCAGTATGGGTGGACTGTCCTTCTGCCTTCAAATAGTCCTGCAACTCTTCCTTGCCCCCAATCACTCGACATGTGGGAAGGTTACATTCCGGACCGTGCCCAAGTCCATTGGTCCAGATGTCTGTCTTTATGTCAGAGCAACATTGTTTTGATTATTGCTTGCTATTGATTTTTTAGATTTTTTATTTGTTCTTTTTAGTCCTTCATGACATAGGATGTGTTTTGACATACCACACACACCTGCAGTAACTTCCCGTTGGTTTGGTTGCACATGCGGTGGAGTTACACTGGTCGTGTATCCATATATGAACATAGGAAAGTTATGTCTAGTTCATTCTACTGTCTTTCCTATTCCCATACCCCCTCTCTTCCCTTCATTCCCCTTTGTCTAATCCACTGAACTTCTATTCTTCCCTCTCCTACTCCTACCACTTATTGTGCATTAGCATCCACATATCAGAGAGAACATTCAGCCTTTGGTTTTCAGGGTTTGGCTTATTTCACTTAGCATGACACTCTCCAATTCCATCCTTTTGCTGGCAAATGCTATAATTTCATTTTTCTTTA
The DNA here is from genome assembly GCF_052094955.1 of Ictidomys tridecemlineatus. Classification (NCBI taxonomy): domain Eukaryota; kingdom Metazoa; phylum Chordata; class Mammalia; order Rodentia; family Sciuridae; genus Ictidomys; species Ictidomys tridecemlineatus. The sequence goes on along the minus strand of NC_135482.1, from coordinate 8,557,720 downwards.
TGGCTGAATAATATCTCATCGTGTATATGTACCTCACTTTCTTTATCCATTCATCTATTGAAGGCAGCTATGTTGGTTCCACAGCTTGGCTATTCTTAATCGAGGTGTTGTAAACATTAATGTGGCTGTGTCACTATGCTAGGCTAATTGTAAGTCCTTTGGGTATATGCCGAGGACTGGGATAACTGGGTCAAATGGTTGTTCCATTTCATGTTTCCTGAAGAACCTTCACAATGCTTTCAGAATGGTTGCACCAATTTGCAGTCCCACCAGCAATGTATTGCTACTGAATTTTTTAATCCAATTACACATGATCTGTGATGCCAATTTCTTGACATTTGAGATTTGTTTTATGTAGTACTACATGATATTCATGATAATTTTTGGAAGTATTAGATGCATGCTTGGAAATAATGTGTTGGTGCTGAACCCTATATACGTGGTTTGTTTTTCTGAGTTTGTCTTGGTGGCTTGTTTTTTGGGGGCTTTGTGATTTTGGATTGTGAGCTTATGTTTACTAGGGTTTTATCCTTGAGAGTCCCATGTAGCCTGCTGTGGGTGGGTGTGCAGCCTGGGAGGTAGGGCCCTTGAAGCTGTACAGTGTAGCCCATTCCAGGTTGGTTTTATATTCATTTCTAGATTAAGTTGTTCTGGGACCACCTGAAAAATAAAAATCTACACTTCAGATTTGTCAGGGACGGTCTAGAGTTACAATTCCTCAAAAGAAAATTCTTTTTTATGCTTCCAACAGAGCCAGAGGTGAGACAGGCAGTTTATGTGACATCACCTTTTGCTAAAGGGTGATTCCCTGCCCACCTTTTGCATTCTCACCTGGGGTGGGTCCAGTTGTATCCAGGTATCCTGGTTCTGAACCTGTTGAAGAGGACCCTTGGCCGTGTCCCCATCTCCACAGAGGGGTCACATTCAAGCTCCTTGCTTACCAACATCAGCAGAAGCCAAAACCCTCCCTCTACTCTGGCCCCCACCCCAGTGCTCCCCACTGACCCACCAGGGTACCCAAAGAATCAGCACCTGTTTGTCACTCTGAGGTTTGACTTGTCGATTGGTGGTCCCTGGGGAGTACTTTTTAATGGTCTTGGAAACTCAGTTCATTTGATTTTATCCGGTGTCTTTAATATAGCACGGTTCTGTCTTTAATATGACAGAAGGTTCCTCCCTCACGCTGTAGACCTGGCTGAGCCTCCATCCCCCATCCCCCAGACCCTGTGTCCTCACTTGTCTGATGTGGGTAACTGTCCTCTAGCCCTGCCTCAGTTTACCCTCCGTTCAATGTGATGAAGAGCATGACTTGGGAAGGGGGTGCTGGATATCCGCTCCTAGAGTTTCCCAGTGGCCTTGAGAGCTAAATGTCTACGTCCTTGGTGGCCCTTCTTGGCTGGCTGGGGACCTGTCATCTCACAGCTGAGGTGAACCCATCCATTAGTGCCAACACCTGCTTCCTTGCCTAACCTGATACCCAGCTGTGTTTGAAAACTGGAGAACTCTAAAGGCAAATCCTAAAAACTCTGATCACCAAATCCTAAAATTTCCCAACGTCCCTTGACTCTGGCGATTCCCTGTTGTCCCCACTGCCTCTGTCAGTGTCTGGGCCTCATTTCCCTCATTAGGATCATTTCAAACCTCAGCCCTGAGCAGCCTTTGTCTCCCCCTAGGCCTCTCCCAAGCTCACAGCTTACAGATGCACAGAGCTGGAGTCAGGAGGCCAGGTCCACGCCTCTCCCTTGTGGCTGTCTTTGCAAACCGCTGTGGCTCAGATGTCCTTGTGCCTGGCCTTTTGAAGTGTCTCTGCTCAGAGGCCAGCAGTTGGAACAAAGAGGGTGCAGAATCGGTTCATGATGTTGGTCGGAAGGGGAGAGTTTTGTCCCAGCCTCTCTGAACCCCTCTTCACTCCAGGAGGAGCTGGATCAGGACTGAAAACCCAGTATGTTTCAGCTTTTAGAGAATGACAGAGTAGATTTTGCAAAACTAGTCATCTTCACCTTGCCCCAAACCTAAGCTCCACCCATCACAGACCCTCACCCCAGCACAAGGCCAGGAAGAGGACACATCGAGCGTGGGGCCAGGGTGGGCACAGCCTGGCAAGCACACCCCGTGCACAGCCCACCTGCCTCATCCCGGGAGCTGCGTCCAGCTCTCTACACCTCCCCCCTTGCTCTCCTCAGTGGGCGCTGGTCCTCATCACAGCTTCCGGCTCCTCTGAGAAGTTGCCATGGACACACTCATTAACTCTCAACCAATGAACAGACTCACCGCTGAGTAGAGGCAAGATCTGTGATAGCGCAGTATTGACTCACGTTGGGCTGTACCTGTCTCTGGGGACAGTCCTATGTCCTCAATCTCCAGAGCTTGGGGCTCAGGGCAAACAGACCAGCATGGAGCGAGCAAGGCTTTCCCACTGTGAAGAGGTGGGCCATTTGGGGCAAAGGAACTAACTGATCACTTCGCCTCTCTGCCCTCCTCTGGCTGTGACCTCTGTTCATGACGCATGGGCTGGCTGGGCACTGGGGAGGAATGTGTGCTAAGACAGTGAGGGGCTCACAGTACCTGCAAGGTGTGAGGTGTGAGGGTGTTTTGTGGTGAAGTCCCCACCGAGGGCTTCCTGGGAGCAGATGCTTGGATGAGGAGGTATGGTGGCGAGGAGGAGCGGGTGCCTTGGAGGACCAGCTCTGACCACGGCTGGACTCTGCTCCTCTCTCCTGCCCTGTCAGCACCACCCCTCTGAGTCCCTTGCCACCTGTCTGCCCTGCCTCTGTGATGTATCTGGGAGCAATCTCTGGAGGGACATGCTTCCATTTGGCTTGCTGGCCTGGGGACAGGGCCACTGGCATGTCAAGATAGCTGGACAGGCTGCTAAAGTCCCCTACCTATCTCTCAGCTGCTCCCAGTTTAGTGACAGAGATGACTCAAAGGCAGGTTCTGTGCCAGGTGCTGAGCCCTTTCTACAGCAGAGGGGCAAAGACAGTTCTGCCCTTGGAGGGGCAGGGGCTGGGCCAGATCACAAGGAAGGAGCCAGCGTAGAGCCTGGCATGGGAGCAGTCTTAGGAGAGCACGTGTGGGTGTGGGTGTGGGGGGTGGAGTGGAGACCCCTGCAGGCTGAGGACTTTGCAAGGGATCCTGAGAGCTGTGGGCTCCCTGTTTGAAGGAGGCCTCTAGGCCTCTGGGGCCTGGTGTGGAAGTCGTGGCAAGGTGCAGGCAAGACTGGAGACTGGCAGGGTGCACTGCCAAAGGGGAGGTTCTGGACTGGCGGGATGCAGGGTGGGAGACCCGGAGAGGCCAGACATGGGATTTCACCACCTGGGAGCAGGAAGAGGGCTGAGGGCGGGCAAAGTGACACCTGTGCAGGGCCTGCACCTCAGGAGTTTGCAGGTGGGGTGCCTGGGGCTGCTGCTCTGAGCCCACAGAGGAGAGAGCTGTGTGATCGGCGGGTCACACAGCACCAGAACAAGTGCAAAGGACCCCCATTCCCTGAGCCGTGGGGCAGCTCCTCGCTACCAAACAGGGACGTACCGTGCAGACCACTGGCAAGGGCGACATGCCCTCTCTGAGCTCTGGGCTACCACTCTGCAGGCCCCTTCCTCTCCTGGGTGCTGTGACTGCACCTGGGAGGACAGTGAAGGACCCCACCCTCCCACGTGCCGCCTACTATCCCCAAGGCTGCAAGAAGGGCAGGCGGCCGTGGCCTTCGGAGTCTGGGGCCATGGTGGGAGGGAGGGCACCGGCCTGCCGCGTGCCCAGGCTGCACAGAGGCGGCGCCGGGCCCCGGGATGCCCGGCCCGCGGGGCTACCCACCGCCCGACGCTGCTTCAAAGAAAGAGACAGACGCACCCACCCGGGGCAGGGCCTCGGCTTCGGAATGTGACAATTTATTTGGGGGTAAAAGAGGCTTTTCACTCCCATTTCCTGGCATCGATACAATACTGAAGAGCAGCAGAACAAACACACACGACAGTCACCAGCCGAACCCACCCTCCCCCGCCCGGAACCCACGGAACCGGAACGACAAGACCAACCCACACCGAAAACCAGCCCTTCCCCGCCGGAAGTCCTGGCGGGGAGGAGCGGGCAGGGGCCGCCCGACTTCCGGCTCCTGCCAGTCCTACTACGTTCCCGTCTTGACCGCTGGAGACGACGTTTAGCCAGCTGGGAGCTGGATGGTTGGACCACAGACAAGGCAACACCACTTCATTTTAAAAATGAGCGCGAGAAAAAGAGACAGTGCCCCTCCCCAAATATAGAGCTATATACGTATACTTTATATATATAGAATTCCTTCGTGCACGATTCATTAAATGAGCTTTTCAAAAATTAAAAAAATTATAAGATACATATTTATTTAGGCCTTTGTGTTTTTAAATTAAAACCAACGAAAAGCAATTTGCATCTCTCTGTGCCCAGCAAGGGCAGGCGGGGGCACCTCGCTCCTCTCACCTGGCCTCTGGGGGAGGCCCTCCACCCTCCCGTTCGCCTAACTGATGCTCTGCATACAGTAGGCACTCACTGCTGGAGCACTGACTCCTTTGAGAGGGCGGGAAGGTTGAGAGGAAGGGTCCCCGGCCCTCACCCAACAGTCTCCCTGCTTCTGCATCTTGGGGACTGTCCACCAGGGGGGGCCAGGGAGCCCCTCTCCTGCAGTTTGAGTCCTTAGCTGGGCTAAATTGGGAAGAGATGCAGACAGAAAAAACTAAAACGCTTAAACTTCTTCCTTTTTTCTTTTAAAAAAGTGATTCCTCAAACCATATAAGCCCCAAAGAGGCCACCTTGGGCTAGTGCGTGGGAGCCCAGGAGTGGAACTGACCGGCTGACCAGGTGGGGCTCCATTGTCCAGCACGGACCAAGTGCAAAAAAAAAAAAAAAAAAAAAAAAAAGAACCAACCAAGCAAAAAACCCTCCCAAAACAGAAAAGTGGGGGAAGGGGGTGCATCCTCTCAGAAGGGGCCACAAAGGCTGGCAGCAGCCCAGACCCCCTTAGCTGTTTTTCCCGCAGGCTGATCCTCCAGCTCTGGGCAGGTCCACTGGCCTGGTAATCCCAGGACCACTCAGCTCTGGGATCAGCCGCTGACCTTGTTCTGGAGTGGGTTCCTCACCCCAAAGAAGCAGCTTGGCCTCCTTTGGAATGGGGAGATTCCTCCCACCCTGCCACCTCTCCTGCAGCTGGGAACTTGGTCATCACCTCCTCCTGGATCACAGGAAGGAAGCTCATTTTGACCTTGACCCCTTTGCAGAGTGAGAATGGGACTGTGGGTGGCTGGAGGTCCCAGTGCCAGCAGCCATGAGCACCTCACGTCCTTACACACCACCAGTGCCTTATGCCCAGGTGCCTTTCACACATGGGCATGCTGAGGGTCAGAGCGGAAGTGAGACAGGGACAGGTGCCCACTGTCCAACTCAAACCAGACACCGGATCTCATCTGTTTCCTATGTCGCGTAGGAGGGAAGGGGTGCATTCAAGGGGAGATGACCAATGGCCACCCTCTAGTGAACATAGAGGACAGTGGGCTCTGGGAGTTACTTCACATACAAAAATAAAGCAAACCAGATTGCAACTTTTGCTAGGTAATTAGGCAAATGGAAAAGCAGCAAGGGGTGGAGGAGGGGCCCACGGGAGGCCGATCCGTCCAAGTGTGCGGTCAGGAGTGGGCAGGCTGACTGGGTCTCCTGGGAGAGGGAAGGAGGCCTCAGACCCCATGCCCCCTCAGGCCCTGGAGGGCACCCTCCCAGAGGCAGTGTGTGGGCATGCCCGAGGTGGGGACAAGCTGCGTGGCTTGGAGCTGGGGCAACAGCCTGCCTGTGGAGACGGGCATCCCCATCTCCCGTTACCCCTGTCATAGTCACTGCCTACATCTCGCAGGGAAGAGACTCTTCCTGGCCAGGGGAGCTCAGGAAGTTCCGGTCTCAGGGGTGATAAGAAGGTCCCCACAGGGCGGAACTAGGAACTGCTTGGCCCTATAAGCTGGCAAAGGAATGGAGAGGAGAAGCCACAAGCCTTCCAGGAGAAAACTGCTAAGGAGCCACAGCCACAGAGCACCAGGACCCCATCTCTCCAAAACCTCAGCAGCCTTGGTCTCCATCAGCCGGGCAGCCTGGGCCCTGCTTCTGGCTCGCTCCCTGGGGGCAGCTGTCTTCCTTCCCTTTACTAAGGACGGGTGTGGAAGTGGGCCAGCTCAGCGGAAAGGCTCACCCTCCTGGGGTGGAGGAGGATGGCCGGCCCCAGGGACCACCAGCTTCTCATGGCCACCTCGTCTGTGCAATGCCGCATCACTACGTTCTCTTTAAATATCTTTCTCCCCCCACCCCACTCCCTTAGGAACCCCATGATAGTTTTTTCTATTTCTTTTTTTCTTTTTTTTCTTTTTTCTTCATTTTTTGAAAAACTAATTCTTTCACTTTCCTGTCATAAAATCACCTCTGAAAACACAACTTCCTTACAAAAAAGGTCACGAATTACACAGATTCTCAGGAAAACACATTTCCATGGTCTCTGGAAACACCTGTAACTGGCCCAGGTGGTGGCTCACCTGGGGAAGGGCTGGGGGAGTCACCTCTGAAGGCAGAGGAGAAATACCAGCCCTTATTTTGGGGAAAAGCCAATTGGCACTTGGACGGTCGCAGAGCCCAAAGGGCGGGGTGGGGAGGGACTTGGAGTGCTGCCACCTCAGACCCTGTGGGAGCCCCTGTTCTGCACCCCAAGGGTGCGCTGGGGGGGCCATGCTGCAGCCCCCAGCAGGGAGATTCAGAAGAGTGTCCTCCCAAGGGACCAAGGAGCTTGCTCAGTATCTGACGGGCTCCCCTCCTGCCTCTTGCCATCTTGCTTCCGAGCAAGGTACCAAGGGCGTCACATAGAGGGACCCAGTTTAAGCCACATGCAGAAATTGCCATCCACATCCACCTTCGTCCCTGGCAGTGGCCAAGAGTGGGCTGCCAGGGGCCCCCAGCCTCACCCCAGGGGACAATACCCTTGTTCTCCGGAACACAGGCTCCTCTGCAGTCTCCGGTCCCTGCAGTCCACTCTCCCAGTGCCTGGCCTAAAGCTGGGGCTTTGGTCTCTGGCATAGGTGCCTGGCTCCCTGGCAGCAGGGGCAACAGACGCTGCCTAGGAGCCCCGAGGCCCCCGCTGCTCCGAGCAGGCTGGGCTGAGAGAAAGCCTCAGCGTCAGAAGCAGAGGGCGGGGAGAAGCGGGAGGCCCTCGCAGCTCTCCAGGCCCCCCTCCCCCAACCTGGAGGAGGGTGAGGCTGAAGTGGGGCTCCCCATGTTCGCCCACAGTTCCCACCATGCCAGGTCTGCAGTGAAGGCCCAGCTGGCCGGGCTGACCACCCCAAAGAGAAGGGTCTGGGCTCGGTGACCCTAGCACACTGGGCAGGGAGAAGCCGGGCAAGGGCACAATACACTGCCCAGACACGACTATTCCAGGCCCGAAGAAAGGGAAGGACCAGGCCTTCAGGGACCCTGTTCTGAGGAGCTGCAAAGGGTGCCGCAGGGAGGGCCCATGGCCCAGCACCCGATGCCCACATGGACCCTCGTACACACACGCCAACGGGCAGATGCACACTCAACCGAACCTTCCACAGCAGGTTCTTGTAGCACCTTTGGTCAAGAACTGAAGGGGCCTTTAGATGCCAGGAGGCTGTGGCAGGGTGCACTCTACCAGCTCCTCCCGCCTTCAAGACAGGGATGGGAAGCGGACACAGTGGGGCACAAGGGGCCTGCTTGGGCCTGGTCCAGAAGCAGGCAGTGAGGCCCGGCCTCTGGCCCAGCTGCTGTGCCCTCACTAGTGGAGCGGGAGGGGCCCATCTGGTCTCCTCCTTCACTGTCTGGGGCTTTGCCAAACGGGCAGGGAGCCATCCCTGCCCCCTCCTGCTAGGCATCTGCAGGAAGAAAAGGGACCATGCCCACCCTGGGTGGGGGTCTCCGAGGGACCTGCAGCTGCTGGGTTAGCACCGAGGTCAGACGCTGTACACGAGCAAGAAGCAAGCAGAGGGGAGATGGAGCGGGATGTAGATAGGGCAGGTGGCCAGGCCTGGGGCTCCTAGAAGCCCAGCAGGCCCACTGCACACAGGTAGGGGCAGTACCAAGAGACAAGCGCGTGCCCTGTCCCAGACTTGACCTAACCCAGACTGCCCCGCCCACTGGCCTCTGGGAGGCCAACTGCCCAACCCCATCCCTGGGTCAGCACGGAGCCATTTGAGACAAGCAAAGCACAGGCAGACGGATCTGAGGGCAGGGGTAGGGCAGGAGCACAGGTGTGACTTCAGGCAGGAGGCCCCCCTGCCCTCCTCCTTGGGGGGCCCTTCACTTGCTCACCACACTGCTGCCACCTCCGGCCACAGCGCCTGCTACCCCAGCAGCCACCTTCTCGAAATCCTCAGGGTTGCAGAATTCCTTGATAGTGACCGTCAGGAGGTTGCTGGTGACATCGGTGACAACCACATTGGAGCAGGGTGACATCTCAGGACGCCAATCCCCAGCCTCAGGCTCAGAGGCAGCACTGGAAGGCTCTGGGGCCACTGGAAGTGCCTGGGTGGCGGCAGCAGTGACATCAGGAGGTGCCCGCTTGCTGGTGGCTGCCGACTCCGGGGGAATGGACAGGTCGAGCACCTCTGGCTCGGGCCAGGTGGGGGCGGGGGAGCTCATGGTCTCAGGGAGCAGCTTGGGGGGCGTATCATCAGGGTCAGAGGACTGCAGTGTGGGCGAGGGGCAGCCCGAGGAGCTGGAGCTGTGAGCATCGTAGGGGGCAGCAGGGTTGGCCAGGAGCAGCCCCTGGCCGGGGGCGGCGGGGCCGTCGGCTTTGCCGGCAGGCGGGGGGGACAGAGGGGCAGGCGGGGGCTTGTACAGTGAGAAGGTGCCGAACTTCATGTGGCGGATCTGGGTGCGCAGGACGCTCTCGCTGAACTTCTTACTCTTGCCTATGACGCGGTTCCTCGATGGGACTTTGGGACGGGCAAGTGCCCCCGCGCCCTGCGCGGCAGCCCCTGCGCCAGGGCCTTTGTCGATCACCTTCAGGTTGAGGATGATGCGATTCCGTTTGGGCTCGCGGGGCTTCACCTTGCGATTGATGATCCGCACGGTTTCGGAGAAGGGCGAGATGGGTGGGCGCAGGCCAGGGCTGCCTCCTTGGGGGTCTGGGCGGGGCAGGGGGCGGCGGGACATGCGGTGGCAGCGGCGGATGTCCTTCTTGAGCCGGTGCACAGCTGCGCTGGAGTGCAGCTTGGGCGAGGAGGCGCTGGCGCTCGGCTTGACAGAGAAATGCACATCACTGATGCGGAGGGCCTCTGCCTGCGCCCGGGCCTGCGGGCAGAGGGGCGTGGATGGGACCTCAGGGCCCGCTGACCTCCCACACCCTGCACAGCCAGCCCTGAGCACGGTCTCAGGAAACCAGCTGAGAGCAGGCAGAGAACACTGGTACTTATGACCCTTACTCAGAACAGGAGACAAGTCCAGGAGGGGACTCCACTTGCCTAAGGTGACCTACAGTCTTGCTGGCCCCGCCTTCATGGCTCCGCTGAGGGCCACCCTGTCAACAATCACGACCCTTGGGGGGGGGGGGCGCCAGTTCTTACAATTCTCAGTGACATGAAAGAGGGGCAGGTCCTCCCTGCTCCCCTGGCACCTCAGTCCTGCTGATGCATTTGTACTGTCCCCAGGTTCCCATTCTCTTGCCTTTGATTGGCCAACTCCAGCCCCATTCCCCCCTCCCCCAGGCCTGGCTTAGAATGAGCTGGAGTGCGGCAGAGGACTGTGGGCAGCCAGGAGAACTCCCAGGCTCCTGGACCCAGCTGTCCTCCCAGGTATGGAATCTCTCCAAAGCCCCAGGGCTCTGCAGTGGATCTGCCACCTCAAGGGAGGTCCAATAGGACCCTTGAGAAACCCAGCTCTTAGTCCAACCCATCTACTGTCAGAGGACACCAAATGGAGAGTGAGCAAGGGACTCCCAAAGCCATATAAGCTGTCCCTGGTGGCCTGTCCTTCCTTTGCTAAGAAAGATACTAAAGAGTCAAGGCCAGGGACTGGGGTCGTGGCTCAGGGGTAGAGCATTTGCCTAGCCTGTGTGAGACACTGCATATAAATAAATGAATAAAATAAAGGTCCATTAACAACTGAAAAAATATTTTTTTTTAAAAAAAGAGTCAAGGCCAGCTGCTCAGGTCTGCAGTGACAAAAAACAGGGCACCATCCTCTCAATGAGGGCTGGGCGCACAGCAGCAGGGGGCGGGGCAGCACAGGGGGCGGGGCAGCGCAGGGAGTGGGAGGGCAGGTGAGAAGACAACCCCCCACCTGAAGGAGGTATCATCAAGCCGGGCCCTGAAGCCTAAGAGGAGAGCACCATGGTCTTACTGAGTACTCAGGGTGCCCAAGCAGATCCACAGTGAGGGTGGCCCCGAGAAGACAGGGACACAGGGTAGAGGCAGAGAGGCTATGGGCCCACTCCAGGGAGTGACAGAATTCAGAGTGTACCAGGGCTGGCAGCCATGGATGGGGACAGAGAACTTAGGCAATGACTGCCTGGATGCGGGTGGGAGCAGAGAGGTAGGTCACATCCCCACAATCAGGGTGACCCTAAGGTGGGGCTGTGTTCCAGGGTCTTGCCACCTCCCACTCCCCACAGCGTGGAGGCTCAGCCTCCCAGGGAGGTAACCGTGTGTCCTGACAGGACTAGACTAACCATGACCTTCCAGCTGACCAAGAGTGGCTCAGAACATGACCCTCACACCCCAGGGCGCAGAAGTACACTTCAGCTCTATCTGGTCTCCCCACCCAATTTGGGGCCTCCTGGGGCTGCCTGCTCAACAATTCCTCTGGCCACCAGGTGGCAGCACACAAGGCCAATGCCACCAGCTCCCACTGCTCCCAGCCAGCTGAGCTCCCCAGGGATCCGACCACTCACACCCCTTCCCAGACAAAGGCAGAGAGAAGCTTTCTGCTGGCAAACAGGGTCTTAGCTGCGAGAACATCCCCATGGAGCTTAGGGGGTCTCCGCTCTTTCTCACCCTCAGGGGACTGGTGCTTCTCCCTGTGTCCTGCCCAATCCCAGACCCGAGTCCAGCAGTGATGCAGGGGAGCGGCAGAGCATGGGTAAACTGCAGATGCAGGAGGAACCCCCAGTCTCATTTTTCCTGTCTGTACAATCACGACAGGCCCCACCCCAGGGGCACTCCTGGGGTACCTCATGGTGTACAGCACCTGCTCGGCACAGGCCTGGATGCAACAAGCACTCAATTCATTTGTCCATGGGTGCTGAGTCAGTGAGCAAGCATCTCCTTCTAAGGCATGCTTTCCAAATTTTCTACCAGAAACATTTCTTACTTTATAATTTTTAAATATCTTTATAAAATACTGAATACAAGTCTATCTGCCTGGTGAGTTAAAAGTGACCACTGCCAACATGCTTCTGGCCCCGGGGGGGGGGGGGGGGGGTGGTGTGTGGCAGCCCTGGCTGAGGGGTTAGAAACTCTCTAATGTGTTATTTAACTTAACCTCTTGGGTCTGTCTTCTCAGGTATGAAATGGGGACAATGGAGCCTATTGCAGGCTCCTGCTCCCTACAGAGTGGTTCCTGGCAGAAAGTGCTGTTTGGGTGTAATCTGATGACTGTCAAGGCTCCCAGCACATCCCAGCAGTGGGCCCGGTTCCAGCTGCCTCCACAGCCCCTCACAGGTATCTTTATCACTCTTGTGCTACCTGTTTTGTAAGATCTAGATCAAAGTGCTACTGTCTGCCTCTGCACCCAGAGTGCGTCCGCCTGCTCCCTTTAATCTGACATGTACTCAAGGAAGAAAAAGGATGAGGTCAGCCATGACTACAAGGATCTCAGGTGGGTTGTTCCCCTTCTCTGGGCCTTGACTTTTTCATCTGTAAATGCGGATAAAAATACTCCCCACTTCACAAGGTTGTTGAAAAAATTAAAACAATTCATGCACAGGGTTCAGCACTGTTAGGCCCATAGGCAGCTCAGGGAAAAAGAACCTGAAGTAAAAGGCACTTGGTGAACCCATGCTCAGGGCCATGACTCGCTTCGCCGCTAGAGGGCGCTCCGACCGCGCCGAGAGGCTGTCAGCCCACCAGCCTTCCAGCTGCTCCGCCCCATCCCTCCCACCGAGAAGCATCAGGGTTAAGGCTGCTCCAGGGATCCCCTAAGATACGCTGCAGGGGGGGGGCGGGGGTTACAGAATACGGAATTTTGGAAACCCATATTTTTTCCACTTCTGCTTTAAGTTCAAAACAAACCCCTACACACGCAGTCCTTTGGCTGAGCGTACGCGGGGGTGGGGGGGTGGGGGGGGGTGGAGGAGTGGGCTGGACAAGACCATCCCACCCTCCCTGGGCTTTGAGCCTTTTGGACAAACTGGAGACTCTTGAGATTCTGCAGCCCCTTCTCTGAAAAAAGCCCTCCCTATCCTTTTGGTGCCAAACGTCACAAAATAACTGGCTCCGAGGAGGGAAGAGGCCCTGAGATATCCTCAGCCCCACAGGGAGACTGCAGTGCTCCAGTGAGTTCTACCTGCAGCTCTGCCGGCCACCTGGCCACCTCAGGTGGTCTTACCCTCCTTCTCCCAGACTCTTCTTCCTCACCAAATAATACAAAAGCCCCATCCCCAGGAAGGCTTCCTCTGGAAGTTCATCCCTTCCCTGCCAGGGCCAGCGGGCTAGGCTTCACCGCGCCCCGCCCCACCCCATCCTCTAAGAACCTGAATAAACAGGTTGGGGGCATCATCGGAGGTTCAGCACCTCGCCCACCCCAGCCAGTGGTCCAGCTTGATAACACTCAAGCCAAGTGATTTAAGGTCAAGTTCAAATCGAGCTCAAAAGTGAGGAAGGGAGAGAGGCAAAGTAAATCCTGAAAGGTGGGGAGGGGGAGGTAGGCAGGTGGCTTCCAAAGTGCCCCTCCTGGTGCCCCTCCAGAATGTGGCCCCTGCTCACTCTCCCCCTGGGCTCCACCTCCCCCAAGCTCCCAAGGCTGGCGGAGGTGAGGGATCTCCTGGCAAAATAGCCTCCCTGCCACCCCCTCCTGCCACCTGCCACATCCAGTTCCTTCCAGGAGCCCCGCAGGCCCCTCAGACCCTGGCTTCGTCATCTGGGATTATCCCTACTCGCAGGCCCCTTGCTGGAACTGACCCCGGCCTGCTGCCAGGGGCTTGTCTGGGGTTCGCAACTACCCCCTGCCCAGCTGGGGCCCCTCAGGAAAGGCCCGCCCGCCTGGGCGGTCGCAGATCGGTCCCTCCCCTCCCGGCCCCGCGCAGTGCCGGGGCTGGGGGCCCGAGCGGGGGCTGCTGGGGCTGGGCCAGGTTACCTTCAGGAGGAAAGTTTTAGGTTTGGGTCCCCTCTTCTTGGGTCCATACAGCTCGCGCTCCCTCTCCCTGCGTCGAGAAACGCCAAATGTTAAAAAGAGCCCCTTGGCGGGCCCCCTCCGCGGCCCGCCCGGCTCTCGCGCCTCCCCGCGCGGCGCCCCACGAGCCTCGGCCCCGCCGCGCCTGCCAGCTTCCCAACTCACTTCTGCTCGAAGGCGGCAATGAGCCGCGAGTCCAGGATGTTCTCCTCGGGCTCCCAAGTGCTGTACCTGCCGAGTCACGCACGCACAAAATCCAAATGAAACCACAGAGGCAGGGCACGCCGCGAGGAGCTCCGCGACACCCTCCTCCCCAGGCCGGGGGCCCGCTGCCGCCCCTCCCCCACGCCCCGGGCCCCGCCGCACTCACTTGATCGCCCACCCCTTCCATTTCACCAGGTACTCGATGCGTCCCTGAAAAACAGAAAGGAAAAAGGAGGGTGTGGGGGTGGGGAGGATGCGGGGACGCAGGGAGGCGGCGACGCGGGGGTGGCCGAGGGAGCCGGGTTAGCGGGATCGCTTCGCCCCGAGGGCTCCGGCCCCGGGGAGCGGAGGCCGGCTGCGGGCGTAGGCTCACCTTTCGGATCCGCCGTTTGATGATAGACTCGGCCGCGAAGACCCGCTCGCCCACTGCAGACAGCTCCATCTTGCTCAGCAGCACCCACAGCCCATAATACTCCCTGCTCCCGCGGCCGGTGCTGCACCGCTCGCGCACGCGCCGCAGCGCACAGGCCCCGGCGGGCGGGCGCGCGGCGGGGCGCGCGCTCGCGTTCCAGCTGCGGGCCGTCACGTGACCCGCCCGGCTAGCGCGCCGTTGCCAGGACCTCCCCCTCCCCGGGGCGGTTGCTAGGGAAAGTTTGCGCTCGCGGGGCGGGGGCTCGCGTTGGCTCTTAAAGGGCCCTCGCCTGGCGGCGGGAACCCGGGCGGGAGACCAGTGGATGTTTGGCTTGTGACAAGCCCGGTGAGGCGCAGTGCAGTCTTCCACTCCCCTCCACTTCATCTTCCAGGCCTCGGTCGCTATCACCTTCTCCCCTCCATTCAACACCCCCTTGCACGTCTTGCCAGGGGGCGTCTGGAGCCGCGGCGCATCCTCCTGTAGAAGTTTGCAAACAGTTAAATATGATACAGCAGAAATGCATTTGCTGTTGCCTCGCCAGGCCTTGCGGGAATTTCTCTACTCCACCCCCCCACCCGCTCCGTTATCCATTATTTATGTATTCGTGGGTGTGTGGTTTTGTAACCAGTTCAGATGAGTTAAAACAAAAACGCCACCGCAGGAAAGGGGGTGCGGTGGATCGGGCATGGCAGGTCGAGGGAGGCCGAGGTGATCCTGGGCATCCGTTCTCGAGCTGCGGTCTTGGGCAGCACCTGCCTTCATTCACCCAGGGGGCCCTGAACCATGTGGCTGTGGCAGGAGGAGGGAGAAGCTGCGGGGCGAGAAGGTCCCGCACCTCAGATTAGGTCCAGAGCGGGTCATCCTTGGGTCACTTGTCAGAATCCTCCCCAGCGGTCATATCAGTGTTTTCTCATCCCAGGCCGCTTTGCCACGTCACTGGCCTGCCCGCAGTTCCTCTCATGGTTCCGCCATTGCTCTCGGGGACACCAGACCCCAACTTCCCATTTGGGGAGGGGCTGTGGGATCTGGAACGGTCCCCAAATAGACAAAGTAGCCCTAGCCCCACAAAAACCTTTTGTTTTGAAGTTATTTAAGGTTTTTTTTTTTCGTTACAATAGTCTTGTTCTTTGCAAAACAAATATTTAAAAAACATTCAGACAAGGGGGGAAAACCCTGTAACCTCCATAAAACCGTTAACATCTTCAAAAATCTTCCAGCCTCTGTTCACTGCTTATGTAAGCACATGCATACTATATATACATCACATGGATATTCATTGCGGGTATATATGTGTATATGTACGCATGTATAATTTTTAACAAAATAGGATAGTACTGTTTACACTGTTCTGAAATCTGCCTTTTCTCCCTTACTGACATCAATTAGACCTTAAATACTGATATCGCCAATATTTTATTGGTGGGGGGGAAACTGAGATGGGTTGGGGGTGGTCAGAATTGTCTCTTGTTTGCACGACTTGATCATCAGGAAAGATTTTTACATTTCTGTGCTGCATCACCATTGCTTGCTGTTTCAAATCAACCACATCAAAAAACTAGCATTTCATCCCTGTATCCCTGCAAATGTGTTCAAGTACTACCTTGAGAGAACCCCTCCCCCATAAATCCTAATGCGCCAGAGCAACAGCTATTCACTGGCAAGCCCCAAATGAGCATCCAGGTTAAAACAGCGCTGTGCTCTGGGGGCGGGGGCAGCCAGGGTGCAGGGGCAGCTAGGGTGCGGGGAGTGTGAGTTTTGTGAGTGTGTGTGTGTGTGTGTGTGTGTGTGTGTGTGTGCACGTGCCCACAGATGTAGGCTGAGAAGAAGGCAGCAAATGAAGCAGGTAGTTATCAATCCACTGGTCAATTCATTCAGCAGCATTTGTGAGCCCTTATTAAGGATCAGGTTTTATATTAAACCATCAGGAAACAAAGTTGCCTCGGGCTCAGTATGCTAAGTCATGTTGAAAGGCACCTACCATGCAATGTGACTAGTGCTGCAAGAAGGGTGTATTAGTTTCCTGTTGCTGCTGAAACAAAATACAGCAAACTTAGCGGCTTGGATGACATAAATTTATTATACTAGGGTTCTGGGAGTCAGAAGTAATGAATCAGTGTCACTGATCTCGAGTCAAGGTATCCTCCTGCCTGTTTGCTTTTGAAGGCTGCAGTAGAGAATCTGTTCTTTGCCTTGTCCAGCTTCTAGAATCTGTTGGTGTTCCTTGGTGCATGGATGGCTTCATCACTCAAATCTGTTTCTGCCTTCTGCTGGCTGACTTCCTGCCTCCATCTCATAAGCACCCTGTGGTCAATTTGCATCCACCCAAATAATTGAGGACAATCTCTCCCTTTCAGCATCCTTGACTCAATTTTGCCAGCAGAGTCCCTTTATATGATGAGTTAGGAATCATATTCATGGGTTCTGGGGATCAGGATGTCCTGGGTGGTGGGATTATTCAGCCGACCACAGAAGGTAAGTACAGGGCGCCTTGCGGGAGGCCTGGAGGAGGGGCCAGGAGGGCTGGAATGGAATCTGCCTGTTAGTGACAAACGGGAAGGGCATCCCAAGTAGAGGTGTCATCCAGGGCACGTACCTCGAGGCATGAAGATGTCTGCTTTGGGGACCCAACACGCAGCCTGCTGTGGCTTGGGCCAGGGGGACGCGGCAAGGAATGACACTGGGAGGATGGGTGGCTTCACAGGGAAGGACCTTGGGTGCTGCTTGAGCTTGGACTTTGTCACCGGCAGTGCAGCCACCAGGGACTCTTCAGCTGAGTGCTCAGATGAGGTGTGGGGGGGTCCTGAGGATGTTCGGGTTCGTGTCCCTCTGGTTGTGGAAATCCTTTTCCCTCTCTGGGCCTTCGTGTTTCAACTACAGCATGGCAGGCGGAGTGGCCAGTTCTAGTGGCTCACAACATGTTTGACCTGTGACTTTTTTGAGAATTGTTCTGTCCCAGCTACTCCGTTTTTGATAGATCTGCGCCCACCCCTGAGCACACCTTATGCTGTGAAGCCATCTCCATGGCTTCTCTATTCTACGAGCAGAAGTCCCCCTCACCTCTGTGTGTGGTTCTGATATTTGGTGCACGGCCACAGGGGAAGAGATGGATCCCATCCCCTGCTGAGTTGCTGCCCAGAGAGGGCATTTCAGTCAGCACGCGCCACGGAGCAAACCCACAGCGCAAAACACCAAGAAGTGATTCTCCCTCCAACCCTTGCGCTGGTTCCCCTTTCTGCAAACCCTCAGAGTCATTGTCAGCCCCTGGAAGGCAGGGCCGAGGACAGGGTCCCCTGGTCTCCTGGTGCAGCTGCTCTGACTAAGGTTCCTTTCATGGTTTTCAGCAGGACCTGACTCGGTGGACCCTGGGGTCAGGCCTTTAGCCTAGGCCTCTGGTGACAGCTGCAGACGCCACATCCAAGGTGGAAAGCCCCAGGTCTCTGAAGGCCTGGCCTTGAAGTTACACAGCTGTGCTCCCCCAGGTCACAGGTGTGGGGAGCCTAGTTCAAGGTTCCCAAGGTCCCCGCCCTAGTCCCGCCTGGTGTACGTGTCCTGTGTGAGCTCCCCCTTCAGTCTATAGGGAATAGACTGGGATTTTCCCGCCACGATTAGGTTGTATGGAAAATGTAAAGCGATTCTTGCGGATGCAATTAAGGTCCTAATCAGTTGACTCTGAATTGCCTCAAAGGGAGTTTGTCCTGGTGTGACCCAGCTGGGGGAGGGGGGCTCTGGGAAAGAGGGGCCAGACCTTCTCTGAGGGCAGTGACTTGGGGCAGCAGAATTGCTCACCTTTTTTGTCCTTGAAGAGGCAAACTGCCACACTGTGAAGCGGGTCCTGTGGCAGGAGCCGTGGGCTGCTTCTCAGAGCTGAGGACCTCAGTCCTGCGGTCACAAGGATCTGATTTCTGTCACCACCTTTGAGCTCGCAGAAGGACCCTGAGCTTTCAGTTGAGTGCCGCCCCTGGATGACACCTCGGCCACAGCCTGGGAGCCACAAGCAGTCTCCAGGCAAGCTGCCCTGACCGATGGACACTGTGGGAATACCCGGGTGTTGCCCTGAGCCACTGAGTGGTGGTGACTCAGCATCACGCTCTTAAAAACTCATCAATAACGGCCCAGACTCAGGGATGGGAATAGACTCCACCCCTGGATAGAGGATTGACAAGGTCACACGGCAAAGGGGGCTTAGGTCTATTACACAATATCACAAGTGGGTCCCCGATTTGGAGGCCAGATACTCCTTCCACAGTGGCCCGCTCCTATAATCCCAGCAGCTTGGGAGGCTGAGGCAGGAGGATCATGAGTTCAAAGCCAGCCTCAGCAATGGGGAAGCACTAAGCCAGTCAGTGAGACCCTGACTCACTGACTCAGTGGCTCAGTGGTCAAGTGCCCCTGAGTTCAATCCTCAGTACGAAGGAGGATGTAGGAGGAAGAGGAGGAAGAGAAGGAGAAGGAGAGATGAGATTCCTGCCCTGAGCACCTGGGTTCATGGGAATTGAGGGTGCAAACAGCTGCATCAGAGCTGGGCAACTTTTCGTTGTCCACCTCTCTGAGCCCTGACTTTCTTCATGTGTAAACTGGAGTCCTTCCTCTCTTCCAGAATTGTGAGGATAATAACATACCATACGATAGCATTAAGGGCACCCGGAACTGTCGGGGACACGGTAGGTCCATGGGGTGGAGGGGTGCATGCATACCCCCCAGGCCCTCTGCATCTCCAGAGAGATGGACTCACACCCGCGCACGGGACATTCCTGACCCACATTGTCTTCCACTGAAAGTCAGTTCTCAGATCAGTTCTGGAAATTGAAATTAAATTAAATTGAAAAACATCAAAGGCTAAAGCTTTGCGTAGCACTGTGACATTCCAAGGATTCCTGTGTGTGGTTTGCAGGTGACATTAACTAATTCAGTCCTGGAAACCGTCCTGCAGGGAGCTGTTGAGATTCCATCTCACTGTTGAGGACACAGGGTTTGTGCTCACTCCAGGGTGGAAGGCGCAGAGGAGAACAGCAGTAGATTCTCAGACTGAGGCAGGAGGGTCGCCAGCAACGTAGAGCCTGGCTCAAATTAAAAATGAAATGGGCTGAGGTGGGCGGGGCACGGTGGCCTCTCATCCCAGCAGCTCAGGAGGCTGAGGCAGGAGGATCACAGTTCAAAGTCAGCCTCAGCAACTTAGCAAGACCCTGTCTCTAAATAAAATATGAAAGGGCTGGGGACATGGCTCAGTGGTTAAGGACCCCGGGGTTCCACCCCCAGCACTTTCAACAAACAAACACAAACAACAAAAACCGAAACGTGAATGCTGTGTTCACCTGGAGCCCTTCATCTCCTGCCACATGTGGTGATTTGACCCATGAAACTGTGGACAAAAAGCTGAAGACATGAGTTTGGGTAACAGATGCGAGTCACAAACAGTAGAAATGTGTAGCGACTTCTGAAATACCGCGATGTGACATTATGTGCTTCTAAAGAAAGTCTCACTATTTATAGCAAGAAGGCAGGGGAATTGTTTGGAAATATTCCTGAATATGGTCATAATTGGGCAAGGCACACGGGAAATGCCAGTTTTGATGGAGGGCTCTGATCCAGCTGTTCTTCTGTTTAAGACTCTTAACACCAAAGCAGCCAAGATAACCACGGTAGCTCCTCCTGCCTCTGGAGGAAGGCTCCTCTCTTCCCGTCCTGTCCTGCACATCCTTCCTTGGGTATCACTGAGACACCTGTTTACTGAGTGGTCCGTGCCTCAGGACCTTTGCACTGACAGCCCATGCTCAGAAAGCACACCTGCCAAACCCAGGTCTCTGCAGCTGCCTCTTTCTTCTCACAGGATCTCATTTCAGGTGAGGTCCTCAAAGGCTTGCCCTGGTCACCCAAGAGGAGCGTCTTTCAAAACTACTCAGTGGTCTGGTGGGAAGCGGGTGCTAGTTTCTCTGAGTTCTTTTTCACTTTAAGGAAAGGTTGGAGCAGCCTCACGGGGGGCGCTGGAAGGCCAGGGTTCCCCGGGTTCCCTCTGCACCTCTGTCAAACAGCGTGGACCCTGCCCTGGAGCAGTGACCAGCGTGGGAGCTGCAGAAGGCTGGCTGCCCGTGCTGCTCCACCCGCTGTCCCCAGCACCTGCTGTCCCAAGCCTCTGGCTCTGGGGCCCTGCTTCTGCCTACAGCTCCAGGTTCCCTGGACGGAGCTGGCCAGGCGTCTCTTGCCCCACTCGGATGTTCTCCATGCTGCAGGGACAGGGCAGCGTTCCACGTGCTTGTCATCGTTCTCCCCTGTGAAGCATGAACTCCTGAGGCAGGGACCCGGGACGGTGGGCAGCCAGGCAACTGACACCATGTGCCCCAGGTTCCGGGGACATGGCCTAGAGCAAGGCGAGTCCCAGCCCTCGAGAGGCTTAGATTCTTAGCAACAGACAGTGACACACAGGGCGGGGGTGGGGTGGGGGGCCCTTGGTTGGATGTGTCGTGGCGGAACCGAGTGCACGGATGGGATCCTCAGCTGGGAGGTCGAGGACGGCCTTCTGAGGAGCCACATCTTAGATGAGACCCCCGAGAGGAAAAGGAAGAGGCTGCAGGGACTTGGGGAAGAGCTTCCCAAGCAGAAGGAGCGGTGATGCAAAAGCCCTGGGGCCAGGACACATTTGGTATCTCCCAGGGACCAAAGGGAGCAGGGGACTGGAGCAGAGCGGACGGATGACCGGCGGCAGAGGAGGCAGGAGTCCCACGAGCAGAGCCTTGTCGGCTGGAGGAGAGCTTGGGTCTTGTTCCAAGTGCAGTCAGGGGGCTCTGGAAGAGAAGTTGCTGAGAGAGAGAGAGAGAGAGAGAGAGAGGGAGGGAGGGAGGGAGGGGGGGAGGGAGGGAGGGAGGGAGGGGGAGGGAGGGAGGGGGGAGGGGGAGGGAGGGGCAGGCGGGCACGGCAGACTCAGGCAGAGGGAGCCCGGCTGCCAGCGAGGCTCTGAGTCCAGCCAGGGCTGCCCCGCGCACAGCAGGAGGCAGAAGCCTGCGCCTAACAGCGGAAAGAGCTGTCCCTAAGACTCCAGGCTGGGGTGCCCTGTCACAGAGGTGGTCTGGGAAGGTGCCGGTGACTTAGGGCAAAAGTGAAGCTTCGCACCGAGACACCCCAATACCACAGTGACCCGAGCAGCCAGTCTCCATCCTCCACCACCATCGGGCTCTGGAGGTCGGAGGCCCCGTGAGGCCAGCAGGACTGAAGGGGCGTCAGGGCCACGGGCGGGAGAACCCAGGACAGGCTCCTGCTGGCCCTGGCCCCCCACCTCCTCTGACAGAGAGCGCAGGTCTCCTCTGTGGCCTTGGCCTTGCAGATCTGTGTGCACTGCCCCTGCGCTTCCCGCTTTGCTGGGAGACTTTTCTCCAGCCACCTTTCGGGGGGCGGGGGGGGGGGGGGGAGGGGTGCCCGCTTCTCCGGGTTCTTTTCACTTCGGGGAAATGCTGGGGCAGCCTCGCGTGGGCGCCGGGAGGCCAGCGCCCGGGGTTCCCTCTGCAGCTCCGCCAAGCAGCGGGACCCTGCGGTGACCCGTGTGAGGGCTGCAGAAGGCTGGCTGCACCTGCTGTCCCCACCACCTGCTGACCCCAGCATCCTGGCTCTGGGGCCCTGATCCTGCCTACAGCAGGGACAAGTGTCTCCTGAGGCAGGCCATCCTGGCTGGAGGCGGAGGACTTGCCACTGGGGGTAACATCACTCTTGTCCTGTGTCTCCACTGACTGGGGACATGCTTGCCTCCACCTCCGGGGACTCTCCAGTACAGACCTTCACCCTGAGCTGCCCGGGGGACTTTGCCGGAGGGAACTGCTCGAGATGGTCACAATTGGAGCCTTGGGGAGCCCTGGGGTGCCCTATCCTCAGACGCAGCTCCGAGCCACTGCAGTGTCTCTGCCATAGAGATGGGACATCCCGCCAGGGGACAGTGTGGCCCACAACTGCAGCCCGATGAGTGGGAACATCTCCGGGTCCTGTGCCGTCAGTGTGTGGAGAGAAGGAATTGTGGCCCGAGCCCAGGTTCAAGGAGCCTGCTGAGAATGTGCCCATCTTGGCCCGAGAGGGACAGAAATAAAAGGTGACAGGATTGTCTCAAATACGCTCACCCGCCCCCCCACATACACAGTAAGGTGAATTTTTACTGATGCCTTTAAAGGTGGTTTCTGTGTACAGAAAAGGTAATTCAGGGTTTTGCTTAGGTTTTAAAGATTCGTCTTCAGTTTATTATTTTAATAGTTAAATAATATCATCTTAAAGTTAATATTAAGCTGATTAGGTTATACATAAGATGCCTAGTTCATCCTTAAATAACTTATTAGTTTAATTATGGGTCTGGAAAATTTCAGCAATCATTAAGGAGGTTTTGATGAATTATGGCCTCGTTAATGAACTTCAGCTCCATCAAACGTTTCATACGGCGTGATCTATATCTGCTTAAGTTGTTAAGTATAATTGGCTCACAAGCCCGAAACACTCAAGTGATTCTTACAAACCCACTGTGTTAGGTTGTAAATATGGCGACCCTGCAGCTTGATCAGCAGCTGCAGGCTCTGCGGAAGGCTCAGTCCCAAGCTCAGAGCCATTACTCAATGGCACATTTTAAAATTGGGGCGGTGAAACAATCTCTTCTGATCAGCCAAGTTCTCTCAAGGTTGTGAGGGTTCAAAACAGAAAGACTCCTTCTCGCAGACACAGCGACACTTTAGTTTTAGGTTTCTGCATGTCTGTACTTACTGCAAATCTCCCTAGGGGTAAAAAGTAGTTTCCAAAAACGGTGTCACTTCACACAATTTTTGAGCTGCTGATGCTGCAGAATGCCTTGGGAGCTGTCGGTGGGGATTCTTGTGGGAGACGCTGGAGGCCCCGTCAGAGGCCATTTATAAATGCTCCTCTCAGAGGACTTTCTCAGGGTCACTCAGGGTCCTGGGGACAGCCTCGTCTTCCACCCCAGGTTTCTTTCCGAGCGTTGCCTAACTCTTCCTTATGTTCATGGGAACCTGTTAACTTCTACCTTAGTTTCTCCATCAGTGCTTGGATTATTTAAAAAAAAGTTTTTTTAGTCGGACATGGACCCAATACCTATATTTTATTTTGATGTGGTGTGAGGATCGAACCCGGGCCTCACAACGTGCAAAGCAAGCACTGTCTTACTGAGCTACAACCTCAGCCCAGTGCTTGGATTTTGTATTTCTTTGCCTCCTTAAGGTATAAAAATGTCTAAAGACCTTTGAACTCCATGACAGTGGCAGCTAGTGTTTATCTAAGGCCGACTGTGTTCCAGGCAGAGTTCCCAGAGTCCTTCATTGGTTCATTCAGTCAATTCCATCAACTTAAGGTAGGTCCTCCCACTTCCCCCATTTTGCAGATTAAAGAAGGGAAGCACGGAATTCCGTGACTTGTCCAAGGTCACATGGCCAGAGCCCCTACTCTTACCTGGGACCTCAATTTATTTTATTTTTTAGTTGTAGATGGACACAATATCTTCGTTTTATTTATTTATTTTTATGTGGTGCTGAGGATGGAACCCAGTGCCTCATGCGTGAGAGGCAAGTGCTGTACCACTCAGCCACAACCCCAGCCCCATCGATTTTTAAACATTGATGGAACCACTTAACTCCCGTCGCTGTTAAGACAACCCTGGCTCTCTCGGGGCTCAGTCTGACCTGTCCATTGTGACTTTGCACACGTCACCTGCCCTGAGGTCTGCTCTTCAGAGTGCCGGGTAGATATCCACTCCGAGTTAGCCTTCGGGAGCTGACCTCTATGCTCTGGAAATGGCCTTGCATCTCAGTCAAAAGTTTCGGTCAACCATTAACAACGGGGACCCATCAGTAAGCTTTTGCAGTGTAACAAACCACCCAAAACTCGGTGGCTTCAACAGCCACCACTTATTCTTTCTACAAAGCAGTTTATTGAGATAGAATCGATGTATAATAAAATGTATACAGTGCGCCCTCCATATCCCTGGGTTCCGAATCTGTGGATTTAACCAACAGTAGGTTGAAAACTGGGGGGAAATTGTTATAGTCAGTTTTTACACTGCTGCGACTCAAAGACCCGACCAGCACAATTGTAGAGCAGGAAAGACTTATTTAGGGGCTCAGAGTTTCAGAGGTCTTGCTGAGAGCCATTGCCAAATAGGAATGACGCATCGAAATTTCCTTGCCAGCGTACTCCATGTTGCTTAGAGGAAGGACTCATGGAAATGGACTTGCCTTGGACATACACTGTGACATTGCATGTGTGTTTGAGAAAGGTGACCCTGCTCAAGGACCAGGGTGGATCCAGGTTTAGGGTGTATCCTGCAGGTTTTAGGAAGTATCCCGCTCCTTGGGTTTAGGGCGTTCCAGGGTTAAGGTTATTCCTGCTGGGAATAGGGCGTATTCTGCTGCCTGAGTTCCCGTTGAGTTCTCGTGGAATTCAGAAGGTATTTGGGATAAAAAGCCTGGTGGAGTACGTGTATTGGGCGGCAGAACTTGGATTTCCCCAGAACGTGTTTGTACAGGGCCGGTGTGAGTTCAGGAATAAAGAATTGCTGTTTGAATCTACAAGGTGTGAGTGGCTTGTGCCCAGCCAGACTGTGGCAGAGGTCTCAATCCATACACGGCAGGCTCCATACCTTGGGGATCAAGGTGAGACAGGACATCATGGCAGAAGAGTGTGGCAGAGGGAAGCAGCTCAATGGTGATATGAGAGAGAGAGAGAGAGAGAGAGAGAGAACAGTGCACACTCACCAGATACAAAATACATCCCCTGTAGCCACGCCCCCAAGACCCACCTCCTCCAGCCACACCCACCTGCCTTCCCTTAATCCCGTCAGGGGATTAATCCACTGATTGGGTTAAGGCTGTCACCACCCAACCATTTCTCCT
Source organism: Ictidomys tridecemlineatus (assembly GCF_052094955.1). Classification (NCBI taxonomy): domain Eukaryota; kingdom Metazoa; phylum Chordata; class Mammalia; order Rodentia; family Sciuridae; genus Ictidomys; species Ictidomys tridecemlineatus. The sequence continues at coordinate 8,532,904 of NC_135482.1, read as the reverse complement.
CTGACCTTCTTGCATTGTCTCACACCTGAGCTTTTGGGGACACCTCACATCCAGACCATAACAGTACTGAATATGTACAGGTCTGTCTCTTGTTATTGTTCCCTAAACAATAAGTATAGCCACTATTAACATCATTCACATGGTATTAAGTATTGTAAATAACCTAGAAATGATTTCAAGGGCCAGGGAGGGTGTGCGTAGGCATATAGAGATACTACGCCATGTTACATGAGAGGCTGGGGTACCCAGGGATTTTGACATCTACAGGGCGTTCTTGTCCTTGGTCATCCAATTGTCCTTGGGTCTAAGTGTGACTCAAAGGGTAGGTAAAGGACCTACCCAGGGTCATGGAGCCAGTGGATTGTGTGTCTCTAAAACCTGGCTTTTAACCTCTACAGTGTAATGCAATTGCGTGGGGACAAGTGCATGGAGAACTGCCTACATGGCATACGTTAAGGGCTTCTGAGTGGCAGGCCACTCCCTTGTGCTGGGCATGTAAGCGGCAGGTCACTTACCCTGTAGGCACAGCCCTGGGCGTGGGGCCAGGTGTGGCAGTCCCTAAGCTTGCTCCACGGCCACTCCTCAATTGGTGGCTGCAAGGACAGTTAGCAGACACTGCATTGGTGGCTGCCTGTAATCTGCCTAGCTGCTGCCTGAGTATATACACATGGTAACCGCGCAGTAAAATCAGACCTGCTTCCTGCTTGGTCCCCGCAGGTCTTGATTAGCGACTCCCAAGCCTCACTCTCCTCCACCCTATTCTGTAGACGTCCTCACTAGACGAGAGAGCCCACACACAATAGTTAACAAAGGGTTCCCAAAATGGAAGTGTAAAATTAAAATAATAATAACCCCAGATGTAAGTTCAAGGTGATTTTTTTTTTGATGGTGCTGAGGATTGAACCCAGGGCTTTGTGCATGTAAGGCAAGCTCTCTACCAACCAAGCTATTTCTCCAGCTCTCAAGATGATTTTAATGAAACTTATGTGAAGGGGGGGAGAAAAGGGGGGAAAGTGTGCTAAAATTGTGTTATTTTTAGAATAGAGAATCATATCCACATTGAATAATTTAAGACATTTTGCAACACAAAATGTATTTATCCCAAAATCTGAATGATTTTATTTTTCCTGATTATAAAAGCTATATATATAGCTTTTATAATATATATATATATATATATATATATATATATATATAGAGAGAGAGAGAGAGAGAGAGAGAGAGAGAGAGAGAGAGAAACAATTTAAACACTTCACAAAATCCAAAGTAGAGGGTAAAACTCATGCTAATTTCCATTACCCAGTGGTAACCTTTGGTACTGTTTGCTAAATGACCTTCTAGATACCTCTTCATGCAAAGATACACACATACATCCATGACTGTGCCTGCATGTATGTGTGTCTATCTGTCTCTCTGTGTTAGCTCTCCATTGCTGTGACAAAACACCTGAGATAAATAACTTATAAGAAAAAAGGTTTGGGGCTGGGGATGTGGCTCAAGCCGTAGCGCACTCTCCTGGCATGCGTGCGGCCCGGGTTCGATCCTCAGCCCCACATACCAACAAAGATGTAGTGTCCGCCGAGAACTAAGAAAAAATAAATAAATATTAAAATTCTCTCTCTGTCTGTCCCCCTCTCTCTCTCACTCTCTCTTTAAAAAAAAAAAGGAAAAGAAAAAAGGTTTGTTGTTTTGGCTTGCAGTTTCAGAGGTCCCAGCCCATGGCCTTGGCCCTGCTGCTCAGGCTGTGGTACCACAGTGTATAAGGGGGAACACGTGGTGGACGGGGAAGCCGAGACAGCAGAGCTGGGGTTCCAGTACCCCATCAACTATGCCTCTATCTTGACCTATCTGTCCATCCCCCATCTCCACGGCAATAAGTCACCCCGTTAGTGGCTGCGGGGGACCCACTGGCTGATGCGCCATTGTTCACTTATACAGTCCTAAGCTGCTAGGCCACCATGCTTCCCGTGTTTGGAAGTCACACCTGGGCTAGGATGACAATCGTGAAGTGCCTGTCTCAGTTCTCTCCTTAGAATCCATCGAGTGGTCAGAGGTCAAAAAACATCACAAACTTCAGGGGGAGGGGACACTGCTGCCCTGTCATGGCTCTTTACAAACCAGGGGCTTCCGGCTCCTCTGGACAGCGGCTCCTTCTGCTGGGTCCTCAGGACAGCACAGTGTGGCCTCACGCCTGAGAGGAAGCCACCCTCGCTGGCTGCTGCTGGGGTGACTGGCCGGGGCCTCTCCTCAGCAAGGGAATTTTCCAAATCCTGAAATTGCCCTGTTTGCACATTGCAAATAATTTGGCCACAAGAATTTCTGCACCTGAGAGCTGGGAGTGTTCTGTGGTGCAGCACTTGACTGGCAGGCCCGAGACCCGAGGCTGATTCCCTGCAAAAGAGAAAAAAAGAAAGAGCAACCTCCTCCTCTGCCTCCCTCCTGTGGGTCTGGGCCAGGCGTGTGCGTGCCTCTTTCTCCCGCCACAGGCTTGAGTATTCCCTTCTGAAAAGGGTGGGGGAGGTCAAGGGCCTCGGCCCAGAATTCTGCAAACAGAACCCAGGGCGGATGTGTCAACACAGAGGTGGGGCTTGCTGTTCTGCTGACGTCTTAGATGTACCCACCAAGCCAGGCTCTCTGCTGGGGAGGCCCAGAGGAATGAGATGCAGGCTCTGATCTGAGGTGCTGCCCCATGATAGTAGGAAACCAGGCACTCACGGGCACGGGGTAAGGGCAGAGGAAATGGGAATTACGCAATCACAACCTGCACCTGTCATCCCAGCAGCCCGGGAGGCTGAGGCAGGAGGATGGAGAGTTCAAAGCCAGTCTCTGCAAAAGCAAGTCGCTAAGCCACTCAGTGAGACCCTGTCTCTAAATAAAACACAAAAGAGGGCTGGAGACACGGCTCAGAGGTCAAGAACCCCCTGGGACCATGAAGGCAGCCTTGGGCACAGGGAGAGGCCACTTTAGCACCACAGACTTCGGCAATGTCTTTCCAGCAAGACCAGCCCCATAGGCTGCTTTTCAAGTCCGCGGTTAAGTCACTCGCAATAGGATTTTCAAGGTCTCCATGCGCCAGACACTTCTTTGGTGGTGGAGTTGACATTTGTTATTGGAGGAAGTGGAGCTTTTATTAGCACGGGACTAGGTTGACGGTGATGTCACCTTCCTCTGGCAGGACCAAAGCACGGGCTGTTTGGAAAGGGAAGGCACCAGGATGCCCCCCTGGACCCAGGCAAGGGGGATCCTATGCTCTCGAGAGTCCCAAATCAATTTTCCCTAAACTGTCCTTTATGTGTGGTTTTTCCGAGTCAGGATGCGGGACCCCCATCTGCTTTGCATTGACAGCTCTCCCTATTTCATAGCGTGGATTTAAGGGACTAAGCTACTGTCCTAGAGCCTGTTCTGGCTTACGGACTGGTTCTCTGCCGTGAGTTTTAGCAGGTCCTGTTGTCACCTGCCTCTCCTGTGTCTAACAGTCCGCACCTGTCACACAAAAGGAGAAAACAGCCCAAAACAAACAGCGAGGGCAGAGGAGATGGGAATCACGCAGTCACAACCCGCACTTCCTGGGGATTTCTGGAACATTTTGCCGAGAATTGCAGACGTGACCTTCTTTTCACGTACACCTAGAGCGTCACAGTGGTAGAGCTCTCTCCTAGCATGCATGAGCCACCGTCGATCCTCAGCACCGCATAAAAATAAAATAAGGGTGTTGTGTCCACCACAACTAAAAAATAGATGTTAAAAAAAAAGTTGACTATTTTTCTCATGAAAAAGTAATCTAAGGGCTGGGGATGTGGCTCAAGGAGTAGCGCACTCGCCTGGCATGCGCGGGGCGCTGGGTTCGATCCTCAGCACCACATAAAAATGAAATAAAGATGTTGTGTCTGCCGAAAACTAAAAAATAAATAATAAAAAAAACTAATCTGAGCTGGACGCGGTGGCGCACGCCTGTTATCCCAATGGCTCTGGGGCTGAGACAGGAGGATCACGAGTTCAAAGCCAGCCTCCTCGATGGCGAGGCACTAAGCAAGTCAGTGGACCCTGTCTGGTCAAATACAAAATAGGGCTGGGGATGTGGCTCAGTGGTCCAGTGGTCCCTGAGTTCAATTCCTGATACCCCCCCCCAAAAAAAAGCAATGTGTTTGTGTGTGTGTGTGTGTGTGTGTGTGTGTGTGCGCGTGCACGTGCCTGTGTGGTACATTGGAGGTGAAACCCAGGGGTGCTCTACCACTAAGCTACATTCCTAGTCTTTTTTATTTTGAGTCAGGGTCTTGCTAAGTTGCTGAGGCTGACCTCAAACTTGCAATCCTCCTGCCTCAGCCTCTCAAGTAGCTGGGATTACCAGCATATAGCCATGCCTGCTTCAAAAAGCTATCTTCTGTCAAGTCAAAAGGTTGACTTGAACAAAAAACATTTTATGACCACCAGGTATGAAATCAATAACAAAAAAGTATAGAAAAAATTAAAGACTCTTTCGCTAATGAGCCAAAAAAGAAACTGAGATGGGCTTTAAGATGTGTTTAGAAGTAAACCAGGATGAAAACTCCACCTGTCAGAACATATCAGCCACTTTCACGGGAGAAAAGGATTGAAAATAAACACAACATTTAATACAAGAAGTCAGCAGGACAGGGCTGGGGCTGGGGCTCAGTGGCAGAGCACTTGCCTAGCACATGTGAGGCACTGGGTTTGATCCTCAGCACCACATAAAAATAAGTAAATGTAAAAAAACAGCTGGATAAACTCTTAAGATGTAGGAGAAAGGAAATGTTAAAGAGCAAAAATAAGTGAAATAGAAAGTAGCATAATAAGTCAGATGACTTAACCAAGCCAAATTCTGCTTTAAAAAAATATATATCTAATAATACTGGCAAACCTCTGGCAAGATTATTGAAGGAACAGAAGGAAGCCAGAGGCTACCACAGGAATCAAGAGGCAACATGCCCTTGGACAATGAATATGACAAAAATATAATAGGGTATTATGACCAATTTTATTCTGATAACTTTAAAAATTTAAATCAAACACACAAATTTTACATTTAAAAATAATGAAATTTGGCCTCAGAAGAAATTTTAAAATATAAACAATGTTTTAGCCATTTAAAAAATTAAATTGGTGATCAAAAATCTTTATATCCACAGGGTGTGGTGGTGCACACCTGTTATCTTAGCAACTCAGGAGGCTGAGGCAGGAGGATCCCAAGTTCAAGGCCAGCCTCAGCAACTTAGCAGGGCCCTAAGAAACTTAGTGAGATGCTGTCTCTAAATAAAAAAAAGAAAAAGGTCTGGGGATGTGGCTCAGTGATCAAGAGCCCCTGGATTCAATCCATGATACCAAAAAAAAAAAAAAAAATCATATGCAAGAAAATCCTGGATAAGAATTTTTTTTTCCCCCTTAATCGGGGGAGTTTTACCAAACATTTAGGGATGATTCACTCAATTGAACACAAACTTTTCCAGAGAGTTGAAAAAAATATCAGTGCTCCTTCATTGTTTTTATGAAGCTGGGAAATCTTGATATCTAAACCAAAAACTGCTCAAGGAAGGAAAATGTGGTGTTATCTTTTCCATAAACAAGCTGTCAGTAAATAGAATCCGACAATAGAAAAGATAACACTGTGTGACCCAGTTGTATAGGAGATTTTAAAATACATTAGAAAATCGAGTAATGTTATCAACTACATTAATAGATAAAAAGAGAAAATCGTATGATCATCTCAATAGACACAGAAAAAGTATTGGACAAGAGTCAAAGTTTCAAGTTTCCAAGCCAGGTGCAGTGGGGTGCACCTGCCATCCCAGCTGCTTGGGAGGCCTAGGCAGGAGGATTGTTTAAGTTCAAGACCAGCCTTGGCAGCATAACAAGATCCTGATTCCGAAAAGAAAAAGAAAGCTAAGCAAACGAAGATATAAAGAAAACCTCTTAACCTGCCTGTAATCCCAGCAGCTCCGGAGGCTGAGGCAGGAAGACCACAAGTTCAAAGCCAGCCTCAGTAACTTAGGGAGGCTGTTAGTGAGACCTTGTCTCAAAATAAAAAATAAAAAAGTGCTGGGGATGTGGTAAAGCATCCTTGAGTTCAATGCTCAGTACCAAAAAAAAAAAAAAAAAAAAAAAGGAAAATCTTAACCTCATTCAGGACCTAGAGTGAAAACCTTAGGAAACCCTGAAATGTTTCCATCAGAGACAAGGCCAGGATGGCTGCTTCCATCCTCCCATTTCAACATTAAAGTCTAGTAGGGCCAGGAAAAATAATCAGTACACTCTCAGCCCAGAAGAAACAAAACTGCCATTATTTGCAGATAAAGTGATTACTGTCTCCCATGGAGAAACTGCGGAGAGTGGGGCCTGGCGCACAGTAGGCCCTCAGGAAATAGTTGTTGAGTGAAGGACTAGATGGAGTAGAGGGTTGAAAGGACCCTGTCAGCGCCTTTGTCTGCTTTTATTTGTAGCTCCTTCTGATTTTCCCAGTGTGTGTCTGTGTATCTCCATTTACTTTCAAACTTAAGTTTCGTTTTTATATGAAACCTTGTCAAACCTCTTTCTTTTTACTGATGTGAAATTTGCATTACATAAGATTAACCTTGGTGTGTGTAGCGGGGCACTGGGGTTTGAACCTGGGCACTTTGCCACTGAGCTACATCTCCAGTTCTGTTTTCATTTTGAGACAGAGTCTCTAAGTCATTGAGGTTGGCTTTGAACTTGTGACCCTCCTGCCTCAGCCTCCCAAACTGCTGGGGTCACAGGCGAGGGCCACTACACCTGACTTAATTCTGTTACTTTCTTGCTGTTTTTTGTAAATTGAAATCCCTTGCCCAATTCAAGGTCCAAGATTTACTCCTGTTTTCTTCTAAAAATTTTATGGTTGTAACTTCTATCTAGGTTGTCGATCAATATTCAGTTAATTCTTGCACATGGTGTTGGGAAGTCTGATTTCATTTCTTTGCATGTGGATATCCAGTTGGTCCAGCACCATTTGTTAAAGAGTCTAATATTTCCTCCATTGACTGGTCATGACATCTTTTTTGAAAAATTAATTGACTGTACATATATGGGTTTATTACTCTCAATTCTATATTAATTGACTGTACATAGATGGGTGTTACTCTCAAGTCTATTTTGTTGGTCTATACCTATAGTTAAGCCACTACCAACTATTTTGATTATTAGCTTTGTAATAAGTTTGTTGTTGTTTTGGTAGCGGGGATTGAAAAGGGGCACTCAGTCATTGAGCCATGTCCCCAGCCCTAGTTTGTATTTTATTTAGAAACAGGGTCTCACTGAGTTGCTCAGCACCTCGCTTTTGCTGAGGATGGCTTTGAACCCACAGTTCTCCTGCTTCAGGCTTCCGAGCAACTGGGATTTCAGGCATGTGCCACCGTGCCCGCTTGTAATAAGTTTCAAAGTCAGGAAATGTGAGTCCTTCAAATTTGCTCTTTGGTTATGTTTTAGCTACGTGGGGCTTCTTAGAATTTCATAATAAGCTTCTCTGCGTTTGCAGAGAAGAGCCTTGGAATTTTGATAAGGATAACATTGAGCCCGTAGGTCACCGTGAGTCATATTGCCACTTAATAATATTAAATATTCCAACCCATGAACATGGATTTTCCATTTCTTCAGTTTTTCTTCAATTTCTTTTAGCAATGTTTTATAGTTTTCAGTGTACAAATCCAAGTTAAACTTAAGTGTATATTCATGTCTCTTGATAGACTAGGATTCTTTATTGGAAATTCGATAAGCTTTTCTCTAATTTTGGCTATAATATTCTGAGTTTAAGAAGAGAAATACTCATTTTGATTTATTTTTTGATTTTTCAGATGTTCCAGTTTAAAAAAAAAATGCTTCTATTTCTGACTGAAGACTAGGTTTCTTTTTATTTTTTTTGTATCATATTTATTAAATGCTAATATTCTCTCTCTCTCTCTCTCTCTCTCTGTTACAGGAGATTGAACCCAGAGTGCTTAACCACTGAGCAGCATCCCCAGACCTTTTTTTTTTTTTTTTTTACATTTTATTTAAAGATAGAGCCTCACTGAGTGGCTAAAGGCCTTGCTGAGTGCTGGCCTTGAACTTTCTATCCTGCCTCAGTTTCCCAAGTGGCTAGGATTACAGGCGTGCGCCATGCTAATTATTTCTTAAATGTCAGGTTCAGTTTACACTGTCATTCTTTTTTTTAAATTTTTTTAATATTTATTTTTAGTTCTCGGCGGACACAACATCCTTGTTGGTATGTGGTGCTGAGGATCGAACCGGGGCCGAACGCATGCCAGGCGAGCGCAATACCGCTTGAGCCACATCCCCAGCCCTACACTGTCATTCTACGTGGAACAAATGTTAACAAACTCTTACTAGGGATTTGCTTCACATTTAATTCCATTTACAAACTCAGTTCACAAAACCACTTTTGTCTTTAAAGTTTATCTGTAAGTTTGTCATAGTGTTGGGGATCGCAAATCAAGTCAAGATGGTGCCTGGCAATTCACCAGGAGGAGTGGTTTGTGAGGCAACGCCACTGAGCCATTAAGATAGTGGGGGTTCCTTATTGGCTGACTGCTGTATCTAGATGATGCTAATTGGGTCAAGCTGTGTGTAATCAGTTAGGTATCTAGACCTCTGCTGGTCCACAATAAAGCGGCTCCGGCTTCCTTGAGCCCCCGCTCAGTTCCCGATGAGTTCCCCCGCAATAAAGCAGTTCCCGCTTCAACCTTCAAGTTGCTTGTCACCTCCCGGTTATTTTGCCCAGCCGGACTGCAGCATCATAGTAGCTTCCTTCTCCACTGTTCTAATGTCCTGGCTCGGGCAGGGCACGTACCGCACCCTCCCTCCCCTCCCCTGTATCTCTGAGATGAACGTCCTTCCAGCCTCTCTCCCCCAGGCTGCAGGGTGGGCCTGGAGTAGCCTGCTTCAGCCTGCTCTTTGCAAGATCATTTCAAGTGAACTATTTTCATTCTCTGCTAGTTCTGTAATCTCAGTTGGTCTCTCCCGCTCAACAGGCCAAGCCAGCTCTTAGCTCAGCAGGTAACAGTTAAAAGTTCAAAATGGGTAAAGATGTGCTACTTGTTTCCTTCGCTCACAACTTGTGCCACGTGACTAGACACTTAAGAAGCAAACTGTTGCCGGCAAGGGGGTGCTCGCCTGTAATCCCAGCGGCTGGGGAGGCTGAGGCAGGAGGATCTTGAGTTCAAGGTCGGCCTCAGCAACTTAGGGAGGCCCTAAGCAACTGAGAAAATCCCTGTCTCTAAATAAAAAAATAAAGGGCTGGGGATGTGACTCAGTGGTTAAGCTGAGTTCTATCCCTGATACCTCCCCCACAAAAACCCAAACAGTTGTGAGCCAGTAGGTACCAGACGGTATGCAGTGGAGCCCAGGTCTTTGTCCTGTTAGGTGCTCCAGCCATCATCTTATAGAGAGGGTTGGAGAAGGTGGATGTGACACCACCCCAGACCAGGCTAGTGCTTCTGAGGCTGGCATTAGGCAAACAGCAACTGTCCAAACCATGGTTTAGACAGGAGACCTTTCAGGGCTTGGGCATCCGGCCGTATCGCTAAGGACTTGCTAGATTTCTCTACCCTGTTTATACGAGGGTACGGAGTGTTGCTCAAGTGAATTGAGACGCCTTTGATGTGACCATTAGAGCCTTTTACTAAGAGTCATCATGCCAATTAATGTGAATTTCATTTTTTGACATTCAATTTACCAATTAGCAAGCCTGCAGTGTGGTCTAGGTATGGATAGCCCAGGTGGTTCCTGCCTTTGGATCTGCCTTCTAATATGATCCCAACCACCCCCATAGTCCATGACAGACACGCCATCCATGATGAAATATTTTAAAGTGATCACAGATTTTTTTTTTTTTTGGTATTGCAGATTGAACTCAGGGGTGCTTAACCACTGAGCCACATCGCCAGCACCCCCACTTTTTTCCTTTTTAAATTTTTATTTAGAGATAAGTTCTTGCTGAGTTGCTAAGTGCCTTGCTAAGTTGCTGAGGCTGGCTTTGAATTCACGATCCTCCTGCCTCAGCCTCCTGAGCCTCTGGGATTACAGGTGTGCGCCACAGCACCCAGCTGATCACAAATATTATAATAAGCATTTTGAAGAAGTTCTATAATGAGAATTAATTTTTGTGTGGAAGTGTCCTCATTTTGCCTCCATCTTTAAAGATAGTGTCACTGGGTATTAAAGTCCAGGTTGATGTATTTTTCTCTTTTTATCATTTTGCAGGTGTCTTATAGCTTCTGGTCTGCTGCTGAGAACCAGTCATCCCTATTCTCTTGTGAGTGACCTGTTTCTAAGTTGCATTTAAACATGTCCCTTGTCTTTGTTGCTGTCTGGAGACTGTCATGGGCACGGGTGAGACATAAAGAACAATAGTGTGGCCCAGAGTGAAAGCTGAGGTTGGTCTACAGGATTTCTGAATTAAGGTCAGGCAGAGAACTTACCATCAGACATTTCCAAGCACACAAGAAGCCAAGCTAGCCTGAGTAAGAGCTGGAGAAAACAGCAAGAACAAGAACGTGTGGACCCCAGGGACTGTAGGTAAGGGAACTGATGGGTGATCTCAGTTTAGGGTTCTAGATGAAACTATTAGAATATTTAGAAATAAAAGACATCAACATGAAAACCATGGATGTGCATCAAGAGACTAGCAGCAACAAGCAGGTGGGTTTGAACAAAATAAGCAAATGAGACTTTAAAAGATAAAAACACATCAGTGGAACAGAATGGATTAAGCAGTAGATTAGAAATAACTAAAGAGAGAATTGGTGAACTGAGAGTTGCATCTGAAGAAGTTTCCCCACAATAAAGCACAGAAAAACAAAGGCGTCCATAATGAGGAAGAAAATTTAAGAGATGTGGAGGCAACAGAAAGGGCTTTCTGTATCTAAAAAGACCAGAGGGTGCCAAGGAGAAGAAGCACTGGAGGAGTTAAGAGCAGTACATTTTTCAGAACTGAAGAAAAAGAGATGAGCCCAGGCGCCAAGGCCCACGCCTGTAATCCCAGCGGCTGGGGAGGCTGAGGCAGGAGGATGGCAAATTCAAAGCCAGCCTCAGCAACTTAGAGGCTATCAGGTTAAGATGTAGGAGAGCAAAAATAAGAAAGACTTTTATTCTAGTATTAAAAAAAACAGCCAAAGAAACCCTGAACAGAATAAAAAACACATTTTAAAAAACAGGCCTAGCAAAGCGCAAGGGGGTTGAGGAAGCGGGATGAAGAGATTGCAGAGAAGGAGTCCTTCACCTGCAGCCAGAGCTGCCACAGCCTCGCCCCAGAGCCACCACCTCATCTAACATGGGAACGTGGGCGGGTCTTCCACTGATCAGGGGATCCATGAAGCTGGGCTCTGGGGAACACTCAGTTCAAAATATTTTCTAATTTTTTTTGTGTGTGACTGCTTTGACCTGAGAAGTATAGAAGTGCGTTGTTTAATTTCCAAATTTAGATATTTTCCAGATGTCCTTTTCTTATTGATTTCTAGTTTAATGACATTTGAATAAGAGGACACACGCCATCTGATCTTAATTATTTTAAATTTATTGACGTGCCTTACGCTCCAATATGTGTTTACCTTGGCAATGTTTCATGTGACCTTGAAAAAAGTATACTTATAGTTTTTAGGTGTAATATTCTTTTTAAAAATTTTTACTTTTTAGTTTTAGGTGGACACAATATCTTCATTTTATTTTTATGTGGTGCTGAGAATCGAACCCAGTGCCTCACGCATGCTAGGCGAGTGCGCTACCACTGATCCACATCCCCAGCCCCTTAAATTTTTTTTAATATTTATTTTTTAGGTGTAGTTGGATACAATACCTTTATTTTATTTATTTTTATGTGGTGCTGAGGATTGAACCCAGGGCCTCACACGTGCTGAGCAAGCGCTCTACCACTGAGCTACAACCTCAGCCCCTTAGGTGTAATATTATATAAATGTCAATCAAATTGAGTTAGTTCATATTTTTGTTGTTCAAATCTACTATGTTCTTGCAGATCTTTTTGTCTTATGGTTATAACAGTTACTGAAAGTAAATTGTTCGAATTCTTTTTTTTTAATTTTGTTTTAGTTGTAGTTGGACACGATGCCTTTATTTTATTTACTTATTTTTCTGGTGCTGAGGATCGAACCCAGTGCCCTGCAGGCGCTAGGCAAGCCACAGCCCCAGCCCCTCAAATCTCCAATTCTAAGTGTACATTTTTTTTTATTTTCCTTTTAGTTTTGTCAACATTTGTGGGATGCAGTTAAAGCAATACTTACAGAAAATTCTTTGGCTTAAAAATGTTGTTATTAGAAAAGGGAAAAGGTTGACTACCAATGCTCTAAGCTTCCATTTTAATTATATAGAAGAAGAGCAAATTAAACCCAAGACATGTAGAAGGAAGAAAATCATCAAGAGAAGAATGGAGTTATAGAAATAGAAAACAGACATTGAAAAAGATCAACAAAATGAAAGTTAGTTCTTTAAAATGAGTAAAATATTATAAATAAAGATAAAATATTGAAAAACAAGCCAGGCATCGTGGTGAATGCCTGTAATCCCAGCGGCTTGGGAGGCTGAGGCAGGAGGATCTCGAGTTCAAAGCCAGCCTCAGCAAAAGTGGAAAGTAAAACTAAAAATAATGAACCAACCATCTCAAGAAGTGAACAGAGAGAGGGAGAGGGAGAAGATGAAGACAAAGATGAAGAACAACAACAACTATAGCAAAACAGGGGCTGGGGATGTGGCTCAAGCGGTAGCGCGCTCGCCTGGCATGCGTGCAGCCCAGGTTCAATCCTCAGCACCACATACCAACAAAGATGTTGTGTCCGCCGAAAACTAAAAGATAAATATTGAAATTCTCTCTCTCTCTCTCTCTCTCTCTCTCTCTCTCCTAAAAAAAATAGGGCTGAGGTTGTGGCTCAGCGGTTAAGTACCCTTGGGTTCACTTCCCTGTAAAAAAACAATTAAAAAAAAAACCAAATTATAGCAAAACAAACTCAAAGAAAGAGAGGGCAAGTAATCGCTATGGTCAGAATGTTTGTGTCCCTGCTCCGAATTCAGATGGGGATGGTGTTACCAGGTGGAGCCTTCAGAAAGTGAGTAGTCATAGAGGATGAGTCCTCACAAATGGGCTTAGTACCCTTTTAAAATTGGCAAGTGACCCATAATTCCAGGGCTTGGGAGGCTGAGGCAGGAGGATTGTGGGTTCAAAGCCAGCCTCAGCAATTTATTGAGGTCCTAAACAAATCAGCAAGACTCTCATCTCTAAATAAAATATAAAAAGGGCTGGGAGTGTAGCTCAGTGGTTAAGTGCCCCTGGGTTCAATCCCTAGTACAAAAAAAAAATCCATATTGATGTAAATGTGTCCTCGTGCCTCATTACCTTATTGATACCTGCAACACCTGTGGTGTGTCACTCTGCTTTTTCATTCTTGGTGTCATTCCATATTTGTACCACCCTCTGTCTCTTGAGCCATCTCAGGGGGAAGTTTACCAAGTCCTTAATATCTTTAAAGATATCTACAAAGATCTTCTCTACGATATGTTCATTTTTTTCTTTCTTTAATTTCTACTTTATTATTTTTTCAGTTTCTTTGAGCTGCTATGACAAAATACCATAAACTGGATAGTTTAAAAACAGCAGAAATTTCTTTCTTTCTGTTCTGGAGGCTGGGAAGCCCAAGATCAGGGCTCAGACTCTGTGTCTTGGGAGAGCCCACTCTGTGGTTCATACATGGCCCCTTCTAGCTAGGCCAGACATACAGCCTTTGCCGAGTGGTAGTGACTAAATTTCTCCTTGTAATCAAGACCAGTCCCCCTTTTTAGCCCCCTTGAGCCTAAGGCATGAAGACCCCAAGGGCTGACAGCAGCCCCAAATCTGATCCGATGGAGCTGAAGCTGCACCCTCTTGTTTTGGAAACTCCACCTCCAAACCTGCTGAGCTCAGCATAGTGGCGATGAGAAGTAAAAATTCTGCAATGAGGTTTCTGGGCGCCATGGTGGGAGGAGCAGTCCGTTGTCTCTCCCTTGATTGATGGGAGGGAAAGCAACACACATGGGTGGCAGATCCAGAGCACACACCACATCCGGTGCTGGAAGACCTCCTCCTTTCACTTCCTGCTGTCTGGAAAGTTCTCTCCTTAGTGATCATGTTCTTGAGTAGGAATCTGGGATGGGAAAGTGGAAGAGATTTGCTTTGGCATGGAGAATGGCTGTGATCACTATAAAAGCAGGGTCTGGAGGAGGGAGGACCAACAGTCCCTGGTGTTGAGGACAGTCCGGCAGAGAAGGGCCTGGGCTTCCCCTGTTAGGGCACCCCTCCTGTCAACGCCTGTGCCTGAACGTCACTGACTGTACTGAACGGCTGGGCTTAGGAACTGCCTCGGCAGCTCTTCACACCCCAACCCCTTTGTGTCTGCTGTCTCCAGAACCGCAGCTGGCGCTCCCTTTCTCCACTTGTGGGGCAGAAGGGAATGTGTACCTGGGTACTTGGGTTCTCAGACTCGTCCTCCAGTCCAGGTTGGGGGTTGGAGCTGTAACAGTCCACAGCTCGAGCTCCAGTGAAGATCCAGCCACTCGGGCAGCTGGAGCCCAGCCTGCGTGAGGCAGGGGTCTCTGCCCTCAGATCGGCTCTGGTACAGGGGCAACAAGACCCTGGGCTAACAGGACCCACCACCTGGAACCACAAGGGACCTTCCTGGTGCTGTTCGTGGTCCTGAACTGCCGCTGCTGGTTTCGGGGCACTTCCCACTGAGGGCGCCTCCATCCTGCCCCTCCCAAGGACTAGAGATCAAGTAAGCAAGGGTGTGAGGAGTGGCTAGGAGACCAGGAAACAGAGTTCTTCAGAGAATACTGCTGCTGAGGCACTTCCAGGGAGAGAAAACGGGACTTTTATTTTGGCCGCCATTTACCAAATGTTACAGTTGCCAAGACCTCTGAGAAGTTGGGAATCACATCACCCCACCACACCATTTCTACAAGTTTATAGAAAGGGATCAGGCTGGGTGTGGTGGCATATACCTGTAATCCCAGCGTCCCAGGAGGCTGAGGCAGGAGGATCATGAGTTCAAAGCCAGCCTCAGCAACAGTGAGGCACTAAGCAATTCAGTGAGAGCCTGTCTCTAAATAAAATACAAAATAGGACTGGGGTTGGGGCTCAGTGGTTGAGTGTCCCTTAGTTCAATCCCTGGTACCAAAAAAAAGTGGGGGGTATGAAGACCCAGGACTGCACTTTTTAAAAAATATTTATTTAGTTGTAGATGAACACGCAGTATCTTTATTCATTTTTTATGTGGTGTGGGGATCGAACCCAGTGCCTCACACATGCGAGGCAAGCACTTTACTACTAAGCTACAGCCTCAGCCCCCAGAACTGCCCTTTCTTGAACTTCAGGGTCCATGTTGGATTCCTTATCACTCTGTCCGCGTATATGGTAGGCGTTCAATGATGTTGATCGAACTGATGGGATGTTGGGTGTAACTTCATTCCTGACTCTAAGGAGAGCCGGAAGGCTAAGGAGCGAGTTCCAACAATGTGTCAGTCATTTGTTCTTAGGTTCTTTAATGTCATCCCCATGGGAGATTTGTCACACCTTTCCCAAGCAAGAACCAGGCTTACAGCGCCAGGCCCCCTAGGGAGAGGCAAGGTGAGCCTGAGGCTCAAACCCAGTCATGCTGATCCCAAAGGTGGTGATTTCCTCATCATCTACTGTATCCCACTGGACACTTCCTCTATGTGCAAGAAGCGAGAGAAGCAAGAGAAGCAGACTCCATAAAGGTGAAGCAGCTTGCCACACCGACAGACCTTGGTTAGCATCTGGAGGTCATGTTTAAAGGTTAGATATGGACTTTGTGCTGATAACTGTGCTGATCAGGGTGTGGAGCCAGGGGCTCAGTCTAGGGCTTGGGGGAGTGGGGGGTTGAAACCCCATCAGGACTCAGCCTTCCTCCTTGTTTCAGTGCCTCCCTCATGGTCAAGTTTCGGACCAGCAAAAGTAATAAATGACTTCCGACAACAGGAGAAGTCATTGGGAGAGCCAATAATGATGCGAAAGATCTGGCAGGGGAACAAGAAACGGCTCGGGTGCTGTGCTTGGAGGCCATAGGAAGGTGGTTTTCTCCGGCTCCTGGATGAATCATCTTGGCGGCCACCCAGACTTCCAATGGGATCCAGAGGTGCAGCCAGCTCTGGGTCCATGCAGGCCAGCTCTCTCCTCACATTTCCCTAGGTGGGGGCTGTTTCCTAGTCGGCCGGTGCCTCCCCTAATCCCACTTGATCTGCCTGGGTGCTGCTCCGCTCCATGGTCGGCCTCCTCCATGTGTCCTTATGACCTGTCTTCACAGAGTGCATTTAGACTGTGTCTCCCAGAGGATTTGTAGACATGTCCCTTTACTTCATCATCCCTCCTACACCTCGTGGGGCTGGTGCTGACCGCATTGCAGTCCCCTAGCATCTGACTGGTGCGGTCAGCCGAGTTAGGATGATGGGATGGCTGACCCCACGAAAGACCGCATTGCACCGTCAGCCAGGCGCCGACACCATTCTCCACGAGGGGAACGGACCGAGGAGAGTTTTATTAGGGGGTGTTGTTTTGTAATAACTCTTTAAATGTTTGCTTCTTAGGAGAACATGGATATGCAAGGGGTAGAGGTCAGGTATGGATCTGAACCCATTCTCTTAAGGCACAGTTTCTCAATGGGTTCGCACCACAGACCACTTCAAGGATGTCTGGCCACAAATCATCAATTTATAGTTTTTTAAACTGTAGAGTTCCAGCAAGTAAGTTTACCTTGAACGATGAAACATCATTTTCTTCTTCTTTTTCCCATGAACTCTCCAGTGATTAAAATTGCCCAGGGTGGCCACGAAAATACGATCCTCCTGCCTCAGCCTCCCTTGTAGCTGGAAACGTCGTTTAAAACATTAATAATCGTCTGGAGTCGGCGAGAAGACCCTCCTTCAGCCCTCCCCCGCTCCCTAAGGCAGGGGCGGGGCCATCACACTTAGCCGCACCGTGATTCGCTCAGAATCGGACACGTGACTGTGCGGATCCAATCGCCGCGAAGCTCGGACTTCTGGGAATTCTGGGACGCGCCTCTCCTTGGTCTGGGCGGCGGGGAGGGGCGTGCGATCCGGCTCGGCGCGGCCGGGGCCGTTTTCTTCTGCCCCCGGAGAAGCTGGTCTGAAAAGAAGCCAACGCGAGGAGGAGGACTGAGCCAAGGCACCTGCAGCGAGCCGGAGCCAGAGCCCTGACATCACAAATGCCCTAATTAGTTCCATTTATGGTTCAGTCCGGAGGGAGCTGGGCTCGGTGGTCCACGCACCGAGCCGCGCGTACCCGGTTTTTCTCACCGCGTGCTGTAAAGGTGTGCGTGGACCCGGGCTGCGGTGAGCCCACGTCCAGTTTTCAGATGACTACTTCCTTTAGCCCCGAGTCAAGGTCCAGGTGCATTTTGTTGACCATGAACTCTGCGGTGATTAAAGCCTCAGGAGGAACCCCCTCTTGCATTCGCAGAGCGGGGCCCTTCCTCTCGCAGCCATCGCTGCTTCAACCTGGCGCAGATCCCAAAGCGCCATTTCTGGCCCATGACTCACAAAGCAAATAATCTATAAGTGAAAAGCCTCTTATCATACTTTGGCAGGAAAAACAAGATGACAAGCCAGGCAGCATTTTTCCTTCATGTTTGGACCCCAAATGTGCCAAGGGCTGCTTTATGCTCTGCACAAGAGCAATTTTGGCTCAAAAGCAAAGTATTAGCTCGCATGTGTACGCACTAATAATTGCTTTTCTACACTGTGTGCCCTTAATATTGTGCAATGTCCAACAGTGCTATCTGATAAAAGAGCTTTGTCAATATCCTCTTGGCTCTCTTCCCAAGCATAGGCTTTATCTTTATCTTTACAGCTGGTCCAGGAGCATCTTGGCAACGATAAGAAGCACTTTTATGTGCATTTGTGAAGGGGGACAGTAACTGACCCTCATGGCTTTAGCCACCTCCGCACCTTTAGTAACAGGAATATTCAGTGTTACATTAGAAAGCATTATTTTGTGCTTGTTCTGGAAAAACTGGATTGGTTGCTTTTTTTTCTTCTTTATAAAGAATAGAACATTTTTATGGCCTCAGATTACTATTTATCAAAGTTTTAATTTTGACAGTAACATATTAAAGACTAGGGACAAATGCATTGCTGGTCAAATAATGAAACTTTCCAGTATTCCTCTTTGTACTTCCACTCACCATTTGAATTTATGGCTGTTACATGTAAAGTCAATATATAGGGATTTGTATGTCTTAGAAAATGCAGCTTTGGGAGGGGAGGGGGGATAGTAGAGGATAGGAAAGGCAGCAGAATACAACAGTCACTAGTATGGCAATATGTAAAACAGTGGATGTGTAACCGATGTGATTCTGCAATCTGTATACGGGGTACAAATGGGAGTTCATAACCCACTTGAATCAAAGTGTGAAATATGATATGTCAAAAGCTTTGTAATGTTTTGAACAACCAACAATAAAAATTAAAAAAGAAAAAAAGAAAATGCAGCTTTGCTTCCATAGTCCCACTGGAGAACTATTTATTCATTGTGTTTACATTGCTCTTCCGAGGATTTATGCTACCATTCTCATTATTTTACATTTTGAAGAACATCTTTGGAGTCATTGATCCATTTTTGTGAATTAGATCTCTAATGCAATATAATAGTGACCAACACACACACACACACAAAAAAAAAAAAAAACAAAACATAAAACATAAGCACTAATTTGGGAGTGTCAATCTGATTTCTGTTCTTTTCTGGGCAATGTAACTCTTCTAACTGGTAGGTTCTAAGATTTTATTTTTACTTCCAGTGTTCTAAGGTTTCCCAGTGTAGTTCTAGGGGTGTCTGTTGGGGGAAAGAGGGGTAGAAGTATACAGCAGCAAGTCTTTGGAAAAACATCTCAGGGATCTCAAAATTTCTCAAGACCCTGAACACTTTGCCTTAAGTCTCATTCCCCCAGTTCTGAAGTCTCTCTAGAAGCTGTTTGCTTTTTCATTGACCAGGAAGTGACTGATAGATGAGGACACTTGGCAACTGGTCATGCAGTGCTGTGACCCTGACACAAACTCCTAACAGGCTGTGTTCTGCTTCAGTGGAGATAGAAAAGAGACCTAGAAATAGTGGCAAGGTTGCAGACCTCTTCCCTCCCCTCTTTACCTTTACCTTTAACTTAGCTCAGACCTTCATAAAGTCCAGCATGGTGACAGGATGATGTGCTGTCCCTCAGGGCCACTTGACATCATTCCTATTCTTCCTCTTTGGACACATGACAGAGTCACATTTTTCTTACATCCTTGAGATGAGATGTGAACATGTGATTTGCTTTGGCCAATGAAATTGAGGAAAGGTGACCTTACTTCCTTGTAGAAGTTTCCAGAGCCAGAGTACCTGTCTTCTCCCTGCTGTTGCTAAGTCATGCTCCAAGTGTGAGGCCAGGCTGCAGCCCTCAGTGAAGAGAAGAGAGAATCTTTTTGCCACCCCCAGATGTTTACAATCAAGAAAAAAGCTACATAACTCAGTTGGAGATGTAATTCAGTTGGTAGAGTGCTTGCCTTGCATGCACAAGGCCCTGGGTTCAATCCCCGGCACACCACACACACACACACACACACACACACACACACACACACACACACACACGGGCTGCATTGATTTAACCATTGTGACCCATCTGCCTATATATATGACACCTACCCAAATTGAGCAGCTTTATAGGTGTCCTATAAATTTTAATAGGTTTTTATAGATGTTTTCTATAAAGGTTGATGGGGCATAATGGGTAAAGCCACTGAGGTCTTGGGATTCGTTGGTTCCTGCCCCATCACTAACCTCCTCTGATCCAAACGGATGGGCACGCAACTCATAAAGGGGCACTGACCCATCTGCCAGGTTCCCTTCCTGAAAGCCTGCACCCCCTGGTCCCAAGCAGCATCCCACATTGGAGGCTGTTCTCCACTCCCCAAGACCCTCTCTCATAGCCATCATCGGCTGTATCTTCAAGCTCTTGTTAAGCTAACTGCCAGTCTTTCGTTTTCCCTTTGCCAACAGCACACCCCAAATTGGGAATATTTTCAGTATTGGTAAGGACGTTTAACAAGCAAAAAAACTCTTAATTGCATTCTTTCAAAACTAAAGATTAGCATTGAGTCTAAGGTCCACAGTGGTCATTAAAATACAAAGATCTATTTACTATTCGGAGATTTGTGGTGCACGGCGCTGCTCCAAGTCACGCAACAGCGGCGCGTGGCGTCAGTCGCTGTACCTGGAGGCGGGTGTGGGGAGGGGTGCGGGCGGAGGTCGCGCTGGCAGGGGCGGGGCTGGGCAGGGGCGCCCCCCTCGGGCGGCCGCCAGAGCTGCAGCTGCAGCAGGAGCCAGGCTCGGCGCCGAATCCCGTGATGGAGCCGAGGGACGTGCCACCAGCGCCCAGGCCCGCGATTGCCCAGCGGAAGGAGGAGCGAGGCGCCGAGGGGGGTCTGAGTGCTGGGGGAGGGGGCTTACGAAGCGGCCGGAGCCCAGGGAACTTAGGGGGCCCCGGGGCCGAGGGCGGCAGAACCGGGACCGAACGCGCGGGCGCATCTGCTGCATCTCCACCATCACCGAGCTCACTGGACCGGGAAGATTCGGCGCCCGAGGGCGGGAGATGGAGCGACTCCACGCACAAGACGCAGAGCTCTCCGGGGACAGAAACCTGCACGTCCGCGGGGCCCGGAAAACGGCGCGCGGTTCTCTCCCCGGCCGCGCAGCGCCCGACCCGGGCCAGGAGAGGAAGCAGCTCCGCGCGCGTCCCGCCCGAGGGGGCCCAGGTGGCCGTGGGCCCGAGGACCTGGCCATCCGAATTCGCCGTGCATATCGATTCGCATATTTTCCAGATACTTTTGAAATCCTTAAAAAAAAAAAAAAGTGGAGGTCACGTGTCGATTTTAGCTGCGCCCCTCCTCCGCGTGTACTTTTTGGTTGACATTCCCCCCCACCGCCCCATTATTCACATCTTTGCCCACTCGACGTCAGTCTGCGGTTTTATTGTGTAGTAGTTGATTCTAGAAGTCAGATACGGTGACTCCTGCGGCATTTCCCCCTTCGCCGCACGAACGGATGCGACAACTCCTGCGGGCCAAAGCGGTGAAAATGGAGAAATTTTGCATCTCTTCCAAACGGGCTTCACAGAGCACAGGTTTAATTCTTGAATTTCAGATTTGAGACAGTTTTGTATTTTTCTGTAACTATTTTTCCAAATGGTTTCATTGGCCCTTTTCAGGAACTTGTCAACTCGTTTGCCTCATTTTTTTTTTTTTTGTAAGAGTCGTTTTAGGCTCACAGAAAGACTCAAAGGAAAGTACAGCGATTCCCCACCCCCCACACGCATCCTCCCGCACCGCCCGAATCTCACAGCCCTGGTACATTTGTTGTCACTGATGAACCTAATTACTGCGCCTTCGGTACCCAGAGTCCGCAGTCTCCGTGAAGGGCCACATGTATAGTGAAACATAGTCACCATTGTTTGTCCTTGTCCTAAAATCCTCTGTGTTCAATCCCTCCCAACCCCTGGCCACCACTGTCTCCCTAGTTTTGCCTTTTCCAAAATATCCTACAGTTGAGATCATGCAGTGTGAAGCCTTTTCAGATCATCTTCTTCCTCTTAGAAATATGCATTTCAGTTTCCTCCTTTTCTTTTTTATGATGTGAGAGCTCATTTCTTTTTAGTGCTGAATAATATTTCATTTTAGGATGTATCTAAACCTAATTTAGGTTTAATTATCCATTCATCTACTTAATTGTTTCCCAGTTTGGTTTTTTCCCCTGCTGAAGACTGAACTCAAAGATGCTCTACCACATTCCCATGCCTTTTTGTTTTTCATTTTAAGACAGGGTTTCCTTGAGTCTGGCCTCAAACTTACAATCCTCCTGCCTTAGCCTCCTGAGTAGTCAAGTGTATACCATGGAGCACTGCTTCTTCCAAGTGTTGACAATTATGACTAAGGCTGCTATATGCAATTGTATGGGGTTTATGTGTGGGCACGTTTTCAACTCCTTTGGGTAAATAACCATAGAGTGCAATTGCTAGATTGTAAATAGAAAGAATATTTTAAATTTTGTATGAAACTGCCCAACTGTCTTCCAAAGTGTTAATTCCTACCAGCAATTGACTACAGCTTCTGCTGTTCCAACCAGCATTAGGTATTGTCAGTATTCCAAATTTGGGGCATTCTAATGGGTGTGTAGTGGTATTTCATTTTAACTTAAATTTAATTTAATTTTACCTAATGATGTATGGTGTGGAACATGTTTTCACGTGCTTCCTCACTATCAGGTATTTTTTTTTTGGTGATGCATTTGCTAAGATCATTAGTTCATGGAGCTGGGGCTGGGGCTCAGTGGTAGAGCACTTGCCTAGTATGTGTGAGGCATTGGATTCGATTCTCAGCACCACATAAAATAAATAAATAAAATATAGATAGTGTGTTCATCCATAGCTAAAAAATATTTTTAAAAAATCTTTGGTTCATTTTTTTTTGTTTTGTTATTAAGTTTTAAGAGTTCTTTATTTACTTTTGGATAAAATTTCTTTATCAGATATGCCTTTGGCAAATATGTTCCCCCACTCCAATGCTTGTCTTTTTATCCCTTTGACAAAGTCTTTTGGAGAGAAGGAGTTTTAATTTGATTCTGTTCTTGGGGATTGAACCCAGAGACATGCAACTACTGAGCTGTATCCACACACGTTTTTATTTTTTTATTTTGAGACAGGGTCTCACTACTTTGCAGAGGCTGGCCTCAAACTTGGAATTCCCTGGCCTCAGTCTCCCAAGTCGCTGGGGTCACAGGCATGCACCACTGCATCCAGCTAGGAGTTTTTAATTTTAATGAAGTCCAGCTTATCAACCATTTCTTTCAGGGATCGAGACCTTGGTGTTCTATCTAAAAAGTCATGGGGCTGGGGATGTGGCTCAAGCGGTAGCGCACTCGCCTCGCATGCGTGTGGCCCAGGTTCGATCCTCAGCACCACATACCAACAAAGATGTTGTGTCCGCCGAGAACTAAAAAATAAATATTAAAAATTCTCTCTCTCTCTCTCACTCTCTCTCCTCTCTCACTCTCTCTTTTAAAAAAAAAAAAAAAAAAAAGAAAAAATAATAATAATAAAATAAAAAGTCATTGCCTTACCCAAAGTCATCTGGGTTTTCTCCTATTTTATCTTCTAAGATTTTAAAAAAATCTTTTAGTTATAGGTGGACACAATGTCTTTATTTTACTTCATATGGTGCTGAGGATCGAACCCAGTGCCTCACACATGCTAGGAGAGTGCTCTCTACATCTGAGCCACAACCCCAGCCCTCTTCTAAGATTTTGATGGTTTTCCCTTTTACATTTAAGTCTATGATCCATTTGAGTCAATTTTTGTGAAAGATGTAAGGTTGTATCTAGGTTTTTTTTATGAATGTCCTTTTGTTTCTGCACTATTTGTTGAAAAGATTATCTTTGTGGGGCTGGGGATGTGGCTCAGCGGTAGCGCGCTCGCCTAGCATGCGTGCAGCCCGGGTTCGATCCTTAGCACCACATACCAACAAAGTTGTTGTGTCCGCCGAGAACTAAAAAGTAAATATTAAAAAAATTCTCTCTCTCTCTCTCTCTCTCTCTCTCTCTCTCTCTCTCTCTCTCTCTCTTTAAAAAAAAAAAAAGAGTATCTTTGTTACATTGTATTCTTTGCCCGGTTTTCATAGATCAGTTGACTGTGTGAATCTATTTCTGGGCTCTTGGTTCTCTTTTGACCTATCCGTCTGTGATTCCACCAATACCACACTGTCTAGATTACTGCAGCTTTATAGTGGGCATTAAAGTCGGCACTGTCAGCCCTCCAACTTTCTTCTTCTTCAATAGTGTGTTGCTAGTCTGTGTCTTTAGACTCTCCATATAATCTTCAAAAAAGTTTGCTGATATCCACAAAATAACTTGCTGGGATTTCTTGACTCCGTAGATTAATTTGGGAAGCAGAGACCTCTTGATGACATTGGCAACATTCTTATCCATGAACATGGACTACCTCTCTGCTTATTAGTTCTTTGAGTTCTTTCATCCGAGTTTTGTAGTTTTCCTCATGGAGATCTGGTATATATTTTGTGATGTTTATACCAGAGTATTTCATTCTTTTAAGTGTTAATGTAAATGGCATCATGTTTTAAATATCAAATTCCATTTTTTTCACTGTGGATATGTGGGAAAACTATTGGTCTTTGTTTATTAACCTTGTATCCTGCAACTTTGTTATAATCATTTCCTAGTTCCGGAAGTCCTTTCATGCCTGTGTCAATTCTGTCAGAATGTCTGCATTGATGAACATTATGTTCTGGATGTTTGTGACCTCTCTAAATTCTTATGTTGAAAACTAACCCCCCTGTGCAATAGTACACAGTGGAGATGGAAGGTCCTCAGAGCTCCATCTTTATAAAAGAAATTTCGGGGAGCTTGATCATCCCTCCGCTATGTGGGAATAAATAGAGAGTGCCATCCATGAGAAACGGGCACTTACCAGACACTGAAGTTCCAGCCTCTTGATCTTGGACTTCCTATCCTCCAGAACTGTGAGAAATAAACTGCTCTTGTTTATAGATTACCCAATGTAGGATATTTGCTATAGCAGCCTAAATGGACTAAGACAGCAGTTGTTTATCTGCAAATGAAACACTTTTATTTCTTCCTTCCCAATCTGGTGTACCTTTCTTTTCTTGTCTTATTGCATAAGTTATGACTTCCAACACGATGTTGGGAAAGAGGATGAAGGGGGATATCCTTACCTTGTTCCCAGTCTTAGTGGGAAAGAGTCCGTTTTCTCAATTTGCCTGTTTTCACAGCTGGTATTTTGTCACCAGTCACATTTCTGGTGTGACCATATCCCCTAGAAACTCAAGAGTAGTTTTAACGCAAGGCATAACTCCATGGAGCTGGTGATTTCTAGGGAGATAGTGTTGACAAATGGCAAGTAGGAAATACATCTTAGGAAACTGCATTCACAAAATTTGATTTCCTGTGTTCAGTCGCCAACTCCCTGGAACCATTATCTCTCTTTACACAGAATACCTTAGAAACTTAACTCCTTCCATGTTAATATTCAAAACTGCATTTTCTGTTTTGTTTTTCTTTTTTAATTTAGTGACAACTTTTCAATTAAAGTTACTTGACTATTGGTGACTACAGGAATGGAATCTAACCTTGCAAACTGCCTGAATTTGCCCAGTCAGTGCTACTTGTATGAGTATGCGACGTTTCCTGTTGTCCTGCTCTTAGAGGTGAATCATCTTGCCAGACGCTGCGGGATGCCTGTGTTCTCTAGACTCCTGACAGGTCCCATCTCTTCCACGATGACCCTCTGGGATACTGTAATATACCTGGGCGTAAGAATTTTTTTCTCCTCTTACATTTTCCTTCATGTTTCCTTGAAATTGAGAATTCCATCTAAAATAGCCAAGAACCTTCCTGAAACTCCTCCACTTGCTCTGCCAGGTTAAAAGTAACAGGGAGAGGGGCAGGGGTTGACTCAGTGGTAGAGCGCTCACCTAGCACATAGGAGGCCTGGGTTCAATCCTCAGCACCACACATAAATAAATAAAATAAAGTTATTAAAAAAAAAAGTAAGGGGGGAAAATGATGATGGAACATGATAGACATTATTATCCAAAGTACATGTATGAAGACACAAATTGGTGTGAACATACTTTGTATACAACCGGAGATTAAAAAAAAAAATTGTGCTCTATCTGTGTAATAAGAACTGTAATGCATTCTGCTGTCATATATAAATTTTAAAATATTAATTAAAAGAAAGTAAGAGAGGAGGAAAACCCTTTGAGTAAAATATGGAGTGAGAGAAAGAACATTCTGTGGGTAAATTAAGATTTTTGCAAATACAATAACTGGGAAATCATGGATATAATGTAGAAAATAAATATAATTCAAACATTCTATGCTACACATTTTATTCACTAAAAAATATAATTACTATTAAAATTGAATGCTGTTACATATAATGAAAATTGGTGCTACTGTTTTTTCAGTATTTTTTTTTAGTTGTAGTTGGACACAATACCTTTATTTTATTTATTTATTTTTATGTGATGCTGAGGATTGAACCCAGTGCCTCTCACATACTAGGCAGATGCTGTACCACTGAGCCACACCCCCAGCCCCAGTGCTACTGTTTTGAAAATGAGATCTTGTGCCATTAATGCAGCTGAACTGAATATTATGCACAAACATAATATTTGGCGCACAAATTAATGCTGTTAAAAGAATGGTTAAAATTTACCTTTTGTTCAAAGAAATAATTTCATTCTAAATCATGCAGCATGATGAACTTTGGCCATCCAAGAGTTTGCTAATTTTTTCATACAGAAAGTTATATATTCTGGATGTCTTTTTAAAAGAAAATATTTTAATGGGGCTGGGGTTGTGGCTCAGTGGTAGAATGCTTGCCTAGCATGTGTGAGGAAATGTGTTCGATTGCCAGCACCACATAAAAATAGAAATAAATAAAAAAGGCTTTGTTTTTAAAAAAGAAAGAAAAAATATTTTAAATCTCACAAATTGACCTTTTATATCCATCTCTAATAAACAGATATTTTTTTCCTCAGTAATCTCTTGAATGTCTTTCAATGGAATGTCCACACCATGACAAAACTGGGATATTTCAGCATAAGAGACTTTTTACACCTGAAGTGCTGTCACAAGCACTTGTACATTGTATTATTAGAGGAAATAATGCATGATCCTATTTTATAGATGCTCAGTGTTAATTTGACTTAAAATATGTGTCGTATGAGGACCTCTCTCTTAAAAGAAGATCTACTATAAAATAGTCTCAGGTCATTTGGACTAGGTAATGCCACGTGGGTCTTTCTTTCCAATGACATTTAGCAGACAAGCTGTCTTTATTCTAGGAAGCTTACAGAATTCCCCAGTTTTCTAGTTGTATAATGCCCTCCTCTTCCTCCTCACCCACCTCCTCTCCCTCCCTCCTTTCTGAATTAGGAGCTGGCCATTTGGGAACTGCTTGTCCAAAGAAAATCAACTGCTGGGGGTCACTCTCCCCTGAGCCCTTTCCTGTCTTTCCTTTCATCTCTTACCAGGTATCCTTTAGGTCAGGTGCCTGGGCAGGTGCCAGGGACCCTGGAATTACTGGCGCTCACACTGGCCTGGCCCCAGTGGGCTGTGGTGCCAACTTCCCGTTTGTTTGGAAGCCCCACCCCTGCCTCCCCACCACACACGTGCACCAAGAGCACTTTCAGAAGAGAGGGCATTGAGGAGCATGGGCAGGGGTAAGGTTCAAGTCTGTTCCTGTGTCGGATCCTGGGAAGTCTCAGGCCTCCAGAAAATCATAAAATCTAGGCATTATGGAATGTCTTAGTCCATGTTGCGTTTCTATAACAAAATGCCTCATGGTGGGTAATGTAAAAAGAAAAGAGGATTTTTTTTTAGCTTATGATTCTAGTGTCTGGAAAGTCCAACAGCATGGTGTCTGGTGAGGGCCCTCTGGCTGCGTGGCAACATGGTGGATATTATCACATAGCAGGAAAGGAAGCAAGAGAGTGGACAGGGGCCAGACCAGCTCTCTTATAATGACTCAATCCACCCTGACCCACCCCTGGAGCCCACATGAATCCATCACTTTCCACGGGTCCCCACCTCTTGAAGGTCCCACCACCTTGGACTTGGATTGACACCTGGTTATGAAGGAACCAGTGACTGAAAAGGTCGTGCTGTTGTGACCACTCTGTCACTGAGGCCTGTGATCCAGGCTGACCCCAAGTTCATGGACCTTGAGGTTTTAAAATGGAAGCAAAACTTGCTTCCATCCCAACATGGCAGAAAGTTTTAAAAGCAAACAAAAAACCAAGCGCTCTTTCTAGTAGCCTGGCCTCTGCTCATCAGCTCCACGCTCCCACTGCCGGCTGCTCCTCTGGAGGAGGCCTGGTCCTGCCCACCTCTGGGCTGCTCACCTGGAGGCACCTGGTCCTTGTCTCTTCTTGCTCTTATGGGGCTGAGGGCAGCACTTGCTGAGGAATGTTGTCCTTGAAGCAAAGGCAGACAGTAAAACACCACGCCCCTGAGATCCCCCTTCCCTTTCTCAAAAACCAAGTCAAGGAAACAATGAAAGCAGGCCCCACCGAACGTCCAGAGGCTTGATCTCGGGGAGCGCGGACTGTCTCACCCACCGGGAACCGGGGCGGTGCGACCTGTGGACACTGCCTAGACCCTGCTCTCCTGCTGATGCCCCTGTGGCCCCTGGGGCAGAGCAGAGCACTCTGGAGGGACAGTGCTTGTGTGACACTGGACACCGTGTCCTGGGGGACGGAGGTGCTACGTTCTGGCAAAGCGCCCAAATTACCGTGAGAACCTGAGATGCTACCTGTCCAGCCTGTCACCCCCAGTGCCCCTCAGCCAGCCGTTGCCACTTCCCAACAAGCCTGCCATCTCGCATCTCATCTTCCTAAGTTCTCCTAGCACCTACCTCACTGCCCCGCAGAACTGGGCTGTGGAGGGGAGCAGAGGGCTCCCCTCGCCTCCCTGAAAGGGCTCTGGCCCACCAGAGGGAACCCCAGGGGCTGGGCCTCGTTAGAGGTGCCCGCAGCTATCCCACCCAGGAGGCCCTGCAGAGAAGGACGGTTTAGTGACCTTTTCTGATTATAAAAACACACTTACTCGCTGTAGGCAGTTTGAGAGGCAGAGAGAAGTTGCAAAAGACCAACCAAAGAAGGGAACCTTTTTATTTTTTAAAACTTTTGATTTTATTTCAAACTTCCAGAAAGTTACATAAGAGGGCACCTGGGTACCCTTGGGAACAGATTCACCTGTTGGAAATGTTTTCCCCATTTGCTCGAACACAGGAAGAACCCATCACCGACCCGTCTACCTACCCACCCGCCCATCTACCCATCTCAGTTACTGTCA
Source organism: Ictidomys tridecemlineatus (assembly GCF_052094955.1). NCBI lineage: Eukaryota > Metazoa > Chordata > Mammalia > Rodentia > Sciuridae > Ictidomys > Ictidomys tridecemlineatus. Next base: position 8,503,938 of record NC_135482.1, on the reverse strand, counting down.
TTTGTTTCTCATTTACATGACAAAATTGTTATTTTGCTACACTTGGGTCTTCCTCAGCTTTGACATTTGGACACCCAGACATAACCAGCTGTGTGACCGAAGTGGACTGGGGATCTCAGGCCTGAGAACTGGTCCCAATTTGTACAATGGGACGTGACCATCCACACCTCCCAGGGCCGTTCCAGAACTGGGTCCTGTCGGACAGGTTGGCACAGATGCCCACGGGCTCCTCTCTGCAGCTGGGTCCGCACCGTGGCTTCACTCTTTGGCCTTTTGCTCTTGTGACCTTGTGAGGAAAGGGCGGCCAGGAGGGCAGGGGACGCAGCTCAAGCGGAGTGGACGCCTGGAGGCAGGAGGGGACGCTCTTGTCTCACCCGAGGCTGGGAAGGTGTGTTTTCATGGAAGAAAGAAACAACATCTGAAAACATATTTTAAAAGCTGAAACCAAATGGGCCTCAACAGTGCCTAGGAGGCGAGATGAACTAAGCCGTTTGAGGGAGATTGGAGTTCTGCAGGAATCCACCTGATCACTCCGCAGAGCCCCTGCCCACAGCCCTCCCCGGGCTGACCAGCAGGTGGCGTGCTTCCCGTCTGCTGGGCTCAACACACCCCGGCCCCAGGTCTATCAGAGGCTGTGGCCAAGGGTGGCCCAGAGCCCAGGCCAGGGGAGTGGGAGACTTGGGCTGAAAGTCGATCTGGGGACTGAGCATAATCATCACGACTGGGAGACAGGGCCAGCCTCTGGGGGAGAGGGGCCCCTTGGGAGGATGGCTGGCCAGGGCTGTCCTGGAGAAGACCCAGGACGGAGGCCAGGAGGAGAGGGGATGTGCTCAGGGATGGAGCCACGTTCCCAGGCCTGGAGCTGGGAGAGCGGAGGGGGAGCACGTATCCTGCTGCTGCAGGGCTGGGGCACCGGTGTCTGCTCTGCTGCGACTCCATGTCGGGCCTGAGTCCCCGTTCAGAGTCCCCCGTGTCCCTGTTTCCGTCCACCCTCATTTGAATTCTTTGTCCTCAAGGACATGCTCTTTGGTCTCTGAAGCTTCGTGTATCCTCAGTAGAGGGCCCTCCTGACCGTGGCTGGGCCACCCCTTCCTGGGCTCGGTCACACCTACACACACACAGACACGCAGAGGAGGTCAGAACCGGTGCCCTTGGGCCACCCTGGATGGCATCTCGCCTGGCTGCGTCTCCACACATGGAAGCTGCAGGCCCAGCCCTCTCAGGAGGTCTGGGGCCCCCAGGCTGTGACTACTGACCACTGTCATTCCCTGAAGCCAGAGGCCTGCTGTTTGACACCATCTCGCAGGCCCAGGGGTGAGCAGGTGGGCAGAGGCAGCAGATGGACACAGGCCAGTGAGTGAGTGAGTGAGCAGCTGTCCAGCCTAGATGGGCGTCCACAAGGTCAGGGTCCCCCTGCACAGGCCCGCTGAGTCGGGCTGACCTCCCAAGGAGGCAAGACTGACGTGCGAAGCTGGCCCCTGGGATTCATCCCTGGCTCTCAGGAGGGCAGGGAAGGACCCTGGCAGAGGTCGCCACCGGGCGTCAGGCCAGCACCACATCGCCCTGTCCTGTGCGCCCTCCTGAGCGTCAGTGTTATTGCCACTGAGGATGTGAGGACACAGCATCCCCAAGTCACCCAGAGGTGCATGCAGGTGGGCAGTGAAGAAAGGTCCAGAGGGTTGGAAAGCCTGTGCTAGACCCCTGCAGCCCGGTGCCCTGGGACGGTGTTAGCCGGACCACTGGTCCAACAGCAGGCTGTGCCTGGGCTGCCTGGCCGCCTCAGGCCCCCGGAAGTCCTGGCTCAGCTGACCAGTGAACCTCACCTTTCCACCTTTTCAGGTTCTTTGGGGGGGCTCATCTCCTGCCCCTGACCAGATCCTGTCTACTCTTTTTGGGAGGAACAGAGACTGAACTCAGGCGCTCAACCACTGAGCCCCACCCCCAGCCCTATTCTGTATTTTATTTAGAGACAGGCTCTCACGGAGTTGCTTGGAGCCTCGCTCTTGTTGAGGCTGCCTTTGAATGCAGGATCCTCCTGCCTCAGCCTCCAAAGCCGCTGGGATGACAGGCGTGGGCCATGGCAGCTGGCTTTGGTCTACTCTTCCTGTTTTGTTTCATTTTTTTGTTGTTTTAAGCAATCTGGGGACAGGCACTGGGCGCAGTGATGCCTCAGAGACCACCTTCCGACGCAGCTCCTGTGATCCGATTTTTATTGGGTCCTGACTTAGAGTTAACAACGAAACAATAGGTTTCCAGTTAGTGTACCCACTTCCCAGACTGGAGGAGGGGACTCTTTCCAGAATCCCAGATGCACAGGGAGCCCACGTTTCCACTTTTAAGATCAGAGGCTGGTTTTGCCTGTTTTCAAACGACACACCAGTGGAGTCCCACAGGATGAACGCACTCACCTGTGCCTTCTTTCATTCAGTGTTATACTTCTGTTGTTCAGGAGTTCGTTCCTTTTTTATTTCTGTGTCGTGTTCCAGTGCTGGATGTAGCACCGCGTGTTTACCCATCCTGTTGCGGCTGGAGAGATCAGTTGTGTTATTCACGGTTCGGGGCTGTGGTGAATGAAGTTTGTGGGCATTCCTGGGCACGTCTTGCGGAGGGTACAGCTTTCATTTCAGTTAGATCTTCCCCAGCGGTGACGTTGCTAAGTCGCAGGGTAGGTTTCTCCAAAGTCCTTGTCCCAGTTTACACTCCGCTCAGCAGCGTAAGCGAATTCCCGGGCCTCCACACCCTGGACAGTCTTTGATAGGGCCAGTCTTCTGAGTTCCGGCCACCCTGGTGGGGAGGCAGTGGCATGTCATCGTGATTTCCGTGTCTCTGATGGCTCATGACACTGCGCACCTTCTCACGCGTTTCCAAGCCATTTGACGCCCTCTTTCGTCAGCTGCGTCAAGCTCTTTGCCTCTTTACAACTGGATCCTTCCAGTGATTTACTCGAGTCCTTTATATTCGGACGAAGAGTCCTTTGTCAGATGGACGTGACATGGACACTGTCTCCTGGTCCGTGATGCACCTTTTTACTCTCTTTCAGATGAAAATCTGTGCTTTTCTTATTAGATTAATTTCTAGTTGTTTGATGTTTTTATTCCATATTGTGAATGGATTTCAGGAGTTCTCAGGTAAAACCCAGCAGAGAGGGCTCTGCGCCCACAGGCCCTGCTGTGCTTGCTTCCCAGGAGTCACCTGACCCTCCAGGTTTCAGTTTCACTGGAACTTTCCTTCGACACTGATTTTTTTTTTTTTTTTTTGGTACTAGGGATTGAACCCCTGAGCCCCACCCCCCAGCCCTTTTTTGTATTTTATTTAGAGTCAGGGTCTTCTCACAGAGTTGCCTAGTGCCTCGCTAAATTGCTGAGGCTGGCTTTGAACTGGTGATCCTCCTGCCTCAGCCTCCTGAGCCACTGGGATGACCGCATGCGCCACTGTGCCCCGCTGCTGCTATTCCTTGATTTACCAAGTTTTGGTGCTGCCTGCTGCCTCCTGGCCGAGAGCGCGGGGACTGGCCCTGCACACTGCCGGAACTTCCTCTGCCCTCCCTCCCTGCCTCCCCGTCACTGCCCCTGGGTCCTCCATGGGCCGACGCCTGGCCCACTCCCGACCTTGTCCATCAGCAGAGGCCCTCCCCTTCCTCCTCTCCGCCGCCTCATCCGTCTTTGCACAGCTGAGAATGGTGACATCAACACAGCGGCCACATCTCAGCCCGCCACGTCCTTGGACCACCGTGTGTTCTCGCTTGGCGTCTTGCTGGGACCACAGACACACATCTGGGCCTCTGCTTTCTCTGGGATGAGGCCAGTTCAGTGCTCCACGTCGGCCATTCCCACATTGATGTTGAACAAAATCATACAGAACCGGAAGCCACAGTCACAGCGCGTTTCACCCCATGGGCCAAGCCCCCAGGACTGGCCCCTGGTCCCTGCTCCCAGGCGCTGGAGCTTCATGGCTCTTGGGCTCAGAGTCATCCCTCCTGCTGTGAGCGCCCCTGACTCCACAGGGCAGCAGCCAGCTTCCCTCCTCAGCCATGGCCAGCCTCTCGCCTGCACCAGAGATCCTTGCTAGGAAGAGGAGGTGTCAGAGAGCGCAGCTGGGAGACAGACCCGAGGAGCCTGGGGTGGGACCAGGGTCCCCAGCTCTTTCCAGGGTGCCCGCAGCCCCCACGGCCTCTGGTTTCTAGCCCCCCTCTTCTCCCCAGCAGGGCCTTCCTGTTCCCAGGCCTGTCCCCTTCTCCCTCCAGCCTCCCTCCTTCTGGGACCCTGTCCTGCCTCAGGCCTCAGCTCCCCCTTCCCTTCTTTTTTTTGGGGGTACTGAGGACTGAACCCAGGGGCGCTGAACCACTGCGCCACATCCCCAGCCCTTTTCATTTTTTATTAGGAGACAGAGTCTCCAACTTGTGATCCTCCTGCCTCAGCCTCCCAAGCCACTGGGATTCCAGGCGTGGCCACCGCACCCGGCCAAAAATTGAATCTTCAGTTTGTAGAGAGAGAGGAGCTTGTTATTTCTAGAATTCTTAAAAATTTCTAGGAATTCTGATTTCTCTTCCCCAGTCCTGAAGACGAATGTCTTCAGAGGTCTCCTGGGGTGGCCATGTTAACCCTGTGTGTGGGGCGGGGGCTCCAGAGCACAGGAAACCTCACCTCCTGCAGCCTGAGGCTGCTGTGAGCAGGAGGGGACCGTCCCCAGCAGCCTGTCCCCCCTCGGGCGGGCAGCGGGCACCCTATGCTTCTCCTCACCCCCCACAGCTGGCCCTGGATGGTGACAGGGCTCATCAAGCCCTGTGTCAGGTTTGAATTGAGTGTCATCCAGATGCTTCTCCAAGTGCCCCAGAATTCCAGCTGTTTGAACTGTGAAATCACTGTCTGCATAGAATGCCTGAGCCTGGGAAAGCTCAGATCTCCTGTTAAGTTTTTACAAAACCATTACAAACGGTAACAGTGTGACTTCCAGGTGTCAGATACTTTCTCTATTGTTCCCTTCTTCACTGTGATGAGGGAGTTGCCCTCTTCCTCCTGCCCCACATCCCCAGCCCCCCTTTATTTTCAATGTGGAGACAGGGTCGTGCTGAGTGACTTAGGGCTTCACTAAGTTGCTAGGTCAGCCTCAAACCTGGAATCCTCCTGCCTCAGCCTCCCGAGTTGTTGGGATTACGGGCCCCCAGCCCCATGCCCAGTTCTTCTCTCATCTCTGGGAGTAGTGTTATTACTTCGTTAATAACCTAATAATTCAATGAAATAAATACAATGGAAATGTGACTGTCTCCCCACCACCCACCCAATCGGATCCATTCACCTCCCTGGGGCTCATCAATGATTCGTGTACCCCTAGCCATGATTTTTTAATTCCTTATATCATCTTAATCATTCGCTTTTCTTTCAATGGATTTGGATTGATTTCCAAGCAGGTGGCCCTGGAGTTAGAGGTGAGGACAGGGAAGGTAGTCATCTAAACCAAGCCCAGGTCCAGCGAGGGCGCCCTGGGTTCGTCTCTCAGCGGGTGATTTGCCCCACACACGTGGCCTGCAGCCACGTCCAGCACGTGGTGAAGCTGGAGTGAGTTGGTGGCTATAACGACGGGGCTTTCCAGGGGCAGGCACTCGGGGGCGAGGGGCCTGGAGTCACCTGCAGATTCCGGAGTCCGGCCCAGCACACGTCAGCAGGGGCGTGTGGGGTGGGGTCTGGCTCCCTTCCCCCTCCTCGGAGGTCACCTCCTGGCCTCTCTCTCCTGATGTCCCTCTCTCTCCTGGCCAGTGCTGGCAGCTGACAGGGCCTCCGCCGCTCCCTGTCCTCAGAGGTCCTGGTCCGGGACTCTCTCTTACCCGCCTGTCCGCGTGGCGCGTTCACCCTTGAGCCACTTGGCCCACACCCTGTTCTTAAAGGCTGTGGATTTTCTGGGATGTGACCGTGGCTTGCTCAGAGGCACACTCCTTCCAAGACAAGCCTTACTGTCCCCAGGCACATCAGACTGCAGAGGGACAAAGATCTTCCTAGAAGCCTTCTTCCACTGGTGAGGGGCTGTCAGGAATAGGCTTAAACCTTTGTTTTTGTGGTGCTGGGGATTGAACCCAGGGCCTTGTGCATGTGAGGCCAGCTCTCTACCCACTGAGCTATAGCCCCAGCCCTTTAAATCTTTAAGAAGTCTACCAAAGCGGGGCGGGATCTTGAGTTGTACTGTTCAATTACAACCCAATAATGCATTTGACTGGGAAAACTCTAGATATGATCTTCCCCAAATTCAAACTTTTTTAATTTTATTTTTTAACTAGAGACTGTCTTCGGCTCTCCACACTCCCCAGCCTGGAGATATATATATATATGTGTGTGTGTGTGTTGTACCCAGGGATTGAGTCCAGGAGTGCTTAACCACTGAACCCCATCCCCAGCCCTTTTTTAGATTTTATTTAGAGACAGGGTCTCACTGAGTTGCTTAGGTTCTTGCTAAATTGCTGAGGCTGGCCTTGAACTCGTGATCCTCCTGCCTCAGCCTCCCGAGCTGCCTGAATTACAGGTGTGCGCCACTGTGCCCAGCTCTGGATACGTGGTTTTGTTTCCTGCATTTTCAGTTACTGGTGGTCAACCATGATCTAAAAATATTAGTGTCTGTATTTATCAAGAGTCAGAGAGAGAAACCACATTCATATATTTTTGACAGTATAATATTGCAATTGTTCTATTTTTTATAGTGATCATTAATCTTTTACTGTGCTTAATTTTACTTTAAAAGGCCATTTGGGGGCTGTGGCTGTGGCTCAGCGGTAGAGCACTCACCTAGCACAGGCAAGGCCTTGGGTTCGATCCTCAGCACCACATAAAAATAAATGAGTGAAATAAAAAACTAGCCTCTCTCCTTTCATTCAAAAAAAAAAAAAGGCCATTTGGTTCTTTATTCTGCTAGGAAATCTCTGAGAGGCACAAATTTAACAGGACATTTTCCATCTTCTATGTCACTGCGCCCAGTCTTCCAGTTTCTCTGCTAGTTTCTGAAAACATGAGACCCCCACCTTCCAGAAGCTCCTGAGATGCCTGTCCAGCTCCCACGCAAATGTTGGCCGGTCCTTGGGCCTGCTCCCCTGCCTGCTGCCTGGCCCAACGTTAGTGTCACAGATGGCAAGATCTCCTTGTGGCAGTTCTAGGCGTCTCCATCTTTTTCTAATCAATTCTTTATTGCTGCATACTAATCCACTCCCAAAACGATGGCTTTGATGACTTCAGATAGTTCTGGGATCTTGTACTGATCTCTCACCTGGGTGGCCAATATGGTGACCATCAGGTATGGCTGGACGGGGCTGAATTTCCATCGTGTCTGCCTGGGGCAGCTGTCACTGGGGTCTTTCACACCTCTCTCTCTCTCTCTCTCTCTCTCTCACACACACACACACACACACACACACACACACACACACACACACACACATGCAGGGGTGTGAGTTTCCTGCTTTCCTTGCTTGGTGGTAAGGAAACGGAACCTATAAAACTCTTTGAGGCTCTGCCTCCCAAGTTACATGATATCACTTCTACCACATTTTATGGGCCAAGGCCAGTGCCAGGCTGGCCCAGATACAAGGGGACACAAAATGGACTTTTTGTCTGTCTGTTTTCAGTATGGGGTTGAAGCTAGGGGTGATTTGTCGCTGAGCTACACCGAGGGTCTCACGAGGTTGCCAAGACTGACCTCCAACTTGTGATCCTCCTGCCTCAGTCTCCAGGTCACTAGGGTTCCAGGCAGGCACCACCCTGCCCAGCATAAAATAGACTCCCGGTGGGAAGGGTGTCCGAATTCCACGCCAAAGGGCCAGGAAACTAAGGGTGACAGGAAGAAGACACAAACTGTCCCCAGCCCCTGGGTGTGAGCCCTGAGAGCCGCATGAGGAAGAGCTGCGGGTGTGGACATGCCACGTCTGGACCTGTCCGGGGACTGTCCCCTCTCCACATGGACCGCTGGGCCTCTGGGGCCTGCGCCCTCTGGGAGCCTGGGCTGAGGGCAGGAGGAGGACGGGCCTGGGGCCTGGGTAGAGGGGGACAACGGCCCACCCTAGAGGGAAGCAGGGTCGCGCAGTACAGAGGGGCAGAGGCGGCGGGTGCTGGGACAGGCTCGGTGCCACCCTGGGCACCACCGAGAGATCCAGGTTCCGGAGCAGACAGAACTGCTGCCCGGGCCCGCTGTCACCAGCTGTGTGGCCCTGCCCTGTCACTGCCTGCCCCTGACACTCGCATGAGTCAGCTGTGAGGGGGAGAAGGGCCGGCCTGCCCCGTCACACTTCTCTGGAGGGTGAGCCCCTGTCCCCTGCAGGTCCCCGGGTGGGAATGTGAGACCCACTGCTCAGCTGGGCGCCGCCGACCTCCAGCCCTGGCTGGAATCTGGAGTCTGTCTTCATCTTCGCTCCCCGACGGCCGATGCCCAGCTGCCCCCCAGCTGCCGGGCCCCTGGGCCAGGGGGGAGCACGTCAGAGACCTCCCAGAATCTGCTGCTCCTTCTGCCCCCGGCCCTTGGCTCAGCTCCTCCAGCCACGAGTGTCCTTGGACTTGAACTGGAGCCCGAAGAAGAGGGTGGCCATGGAAATGGGGGTACACGGTCGTCCCCACAGGGGGTCTCCAAGGCCCCCAGTGGAAGCCTGAAGCCCTAGAGAGTACTGAGCCCACGTAAATTGGGGTTTTCCTATAGATACCCAGGATAAAGTTTGATTTGTAAATGAGGCAAAGTGAGAAATTGACAAAAACTCCTAAGACAATTGTCACAGGGTACTCACCGTAAGGCGGTCTCTCAACGGCCTCAGGGTGGGTAGCATACCCACCACGACGAATATGTTGGACAAAGGGCTGATTCACGTCCCAGGAAGGACAGACAGAATGGAAAGAGATCTCATCATGCTCTTTAAAACTGGAAATTATTGCCAGATAAATTAACACATGTTGAAATCCCAGCAACTCTGGAGACTGAGGCAGGAGGATCACAAGTTTGAGGCCAGCCTCAACAACTCAGCAAAAACTTGGCTCAAAATAAATTAAAAAAATAAGGGCTGGGGGGTGCAGTTCTCTGGTAAAGCACCTCTAGAGTCAATACCAATACCACAAAACAAAGTATGAACTATTTATTTCTGGAATTTTCCATGAATATTATCAGACCTCCATTGACCACAGGTAACTGAAACTTGGGAAAGCAAAACCTCGGATGAGGGGGAATAAAGTTACTAGTTACCATAATAATGAAAGTCAGTGGGAAACTACTCATAGGTATTTCTTTAAGTGTTGCCTACAGACATGAACCAAACTATGGGCCTCCAGTAAGATGTGCAAGCAACTATCATCACCACAGCGGGAAAGAGGCCCTCCTTCTGCTCCCCACCCATCCTGCTCAGCCTTCCAGGGGTGTCGTCTCTGGGTTCCTAATTCACACACTGGCATCCTCCTGACGCTAATGTCTGAAATGTGTTAAGAAAAAAATTGAGCTGGGACATCAGTAAATCAAGGTAAATGCACAAGCTGTGGGGACACCTTGACAAGTTTCCCCGCTGCGTGGAGGGCACCTGGGGAGCCCTTCTGCTCCCCGTCCCTCCCCCCATCTCCCCCAGGAGATCCACTCTCGGGATTCCTGACACAAGTGAGTTTAGTTTCCCCCTCACTTCCTACAAATGCCGGCACAGGACAGAATCGCCCGTTTAAGGAGAGCCAGGGAGCTCGCCACGCTAAAGCCCACCTCCACCAGAACTGTGCTCTTACTACAAGACGTGCCCGCTCCCCTGTGCCCACGCCCCTGTCCTCCCAGCCCCCTTAAACTTTCCCATCGGAGTGGGAATGGGCAGACGGTGTACTGTCTTGGTCCTGATTCATAGTTCCCTGACTGTGAGGGGAAAATTAAAATGATCTTTGTTTTTAACTGTTTTTAAGGGAAATCCTACACCCTTTCTTCTGGAAATACTGAGTTTTACCGGCCCGCTATTGGCTTTCCTGCCAACTCATTGGATTCCACAGCCTCATTCTTAAAAATTGGCAAATCTTCATCGATCCTGTTAAGACAGAGATGAAAATGCTTCCCCTCCCCTGGGAGCAACTGGGAGAAGGAGGTTACACCAAAGAGGCAGCTCAGAGGAGCCATTCAGTGAGCCTACACGTCAAAGTCTCCCATTCACAGAGTCACGCCCATTCCCTCTGCTGTTGGACACTTACGTGAACACTCACAGCTCAGAGGGCTAAGAGCCCAGGGTCACCGCCTGAATTCCAAAGTTGCTTGGCACCTCTGTGCTTCAGTCCTGTCACATAAAGCAAAGATACTAAAAGAACTTCCTTATTGGTGGCGGTGGAACCCAAATGGCTTTGCTTCCGAATGAATCTGTAGCTTCACATAGGAAGAGTGCTCGATCCCCACACACTGGATATTGTAGAAGTGTTTTCTGTTATCTGTTATCAGAAATCTGTCCCTGAGAACATTAGAATTCATCTTGCAAAATGTATTTGATTTACTATAAAAACTATAAAGCTTCACTGACAGAAAGTAAAATAAATGAATAAAGACCTGAATAAGTGGAGAGGTGTACCATGTTCATGGATTGGAACACTCAATATTAAGATGTCAATTCTGTGGATTCCGTGCAATCCCCATCAAAGTCTCAGGATTGGCTAGGGGTGGTGAGCTCTTCTCCCCGATATGGTAACTCTGTAATGTGGCCCAGGTAGAACTACATTTCCCAGAACTCCTTTCTGGTAGTTTCAGTTCAGGGGGGGCCACCAGACAGACAATCCTGGCTGACCTTCAGGGAGGAGTGAAGTAGCCACCATATTGCAGCATGTTCACGTGTCCTTGGTCTGCCAACTCTCCCCTGTGATGTGAAGCGGCAACTGGGTCTGCAGTTGCTAGAACTTTCCCTACATGGTCCTTGATTGCCTTGGGCCAGGTGTGTGTCCTTAGCCCCTTGAGGAAGGGCTCCAGCAAGGCACCATTAAGTCAGAGGCAAGAACAGTGCCACTGGTCCCCAGCCTTGTTACTCCCCCACTGCATTGTGTGGGTTCCAGCTTGTCCTTGCTCTTCACACCATGCATCCATCATCCCAGCTGCCTACCCTGGAGACGTCACATGGAGACACTCCACGGAGGTGACTTTACCAGCCATCGCATGAAGTTGGATTCCTATAAGAAATCCTTACAGGAATATATCGCCGTGGTTCTGCTCTAGGTTGAACCCTGTCCAACTCATTGAATTTTTTTAAAAAATACTGTTTTTTTTTTAATTGTCAAATTTGTGGAATATAAGTTAAAGAGTATACATGAAGAAGTTTTGCTTCATCAAATGTACATCTTAGAAAAGAAAAATTTAAGGTAAGCGATCCATTCAAGAAGTTGAAAGAGGAATAACAACAAAATCAAGATCTAGTACTTTGAAGAAAATAAAACTAAAAATCTGCAAACAAAGCAAAGGTTAAAAATAAACTAAATATGAATGAAAACGGCAACAGAATTTTAGAGAATGTAAAAAGTCAGAAGGGAATATGAACACACTTGTCCCAAGAGACACGAAAACTGAGACACAATGAACAATGTTCTAGAAAAAAAAAAAAAATGATAAAAGGACACTAGAAATAAAACACATGAATCAACCCTAAACTATTCTGAAGGCGACCCCATAAGCAACGGCATCAAAGTACAACCAGGAGGTTTCAGGGTGAGTTTGAGGGATCCTGTAAGAAATGGAACTGAACTCACACAGGAAAGGGGAAAAAGCTAAACTTCCATAATTGATTTTGGGAAGTTAAAATCATCTTGATTGAGAGCCCAGGGTGGTGGTGCACGCCTATAATCCCATTAGCTGGGGAGGCTGAGACAGGAGAATCGTGAGTTCAAAGCCAGCCTCAGCAATGCTGAGGCGCTAAGCAACTCAGTGAGACCCTGTCTCTAAATAAATACCAAATAGGGCTGGGGATGGGGCTCAGTGGTCCAGTGCCCTCGAGTTCTGAGTTCAATTCCCGATACAAAAAAAAAAAAAAAAATCACCTTTATCAAAAACTGGTCAAGAAGAATTTAAAAAGACCAATTCTAGCCATGTGTGATGGTCAGCTTTTCTTTGCTGTGCCCAAAATACCTCACAAGAGCAACCTGGAGGAGGAAAAGTTTATTTTGGCTCATGATTCCACAGGTTCTGTGGTGGTCAGCCAAGTCCACAGCTCTGGGCCCCAGGAGAAGCCGAACATCCGGAGGAGTGTGATGGAGGGACGCTGCCCCCCCCCCCCCCCCCCCGGCAGCCAGGAAACAGAGCGGGGGAGGGACGTCAGGGAAGATGGACCCCAGTGACCTACCTCCCAGAGCCACAGGCCACCTGCCCGCAGTCAGCACCCAGCTCAAGGTAGGATGGACTGATCAGTTAGGCTGCAGCTCTCACACCCAATCATTTCATCTCTGAGTATTCCTGCATCCCCACAGGAGCTTTTAGAGGGACACTTCGTATCCAAACCACAACACCACACTTACTTACTTTTACAAATGCAAAAAAAAAAAAACAATTAAAATGCTACTAAACAGGCTTTCCAACCAAGGAAGATTTTAAAAATCTCAGGCTTATAATTTCCTATTTCTAGGAAGGCAGACTCCACTAGGTCTGCAGCTTCCAATATGAGCTGGGCTGGGGTCAATGTCCCACACTGCACAGGTGTCTGCCCAGTTTGGGGACTTGGGCCACCTCACACGGGTGCACCTGTTCCTGCCTGTGAACCTTGAATCCCTGGATGGCAGAGGTGGCCAGAAGTCCCTAGTCTCCCTCTACGGTGATGATCGGGTAGAGGTGCAGGTGAGGTTCACTGTGGCAGAGCCCAGGACGAACACTGGCTTACAGGCTCAGGCTCAGCGCTTCACGATGACACCCAACCGCAGACGCCCCCCAGACAACCAAGGCTGCGGCAGCCTCACGGCAGGATTCTTTAATAAATGAAAGGGGCGCAGCCAGCACTGGTGGGGGACTTAGGAGGTTAAGGCAGGAGGATTGCCAGCCTCAGCAACTTAGCAAGACCCTGTCTCAAAATAAAGTTTAAAAAAGGGCAAGGAACATAGAAAAGGAAAGAATGTCCCTCAGCTGCCCTTCCCCAGGAAACCTTCAGTCCTTCAGTCCTCTGTTCCTGCTTCTCAATGTCACTCACCCCACACACTCACCCTCCCACCCCAACCCCTGTAAGTCCCCTTGGAAACGAGGCTCTGTCTCTGTCCTTTCTACATTATCCCCCTCCACCCAGCACCCCGGCTTCCTGTTTCAAATGCCAAATGCCCAGCGGCTGAGGCCTGCGCAGCCTCCCCCACCCCCACCCCTGCTCTGTGGGACCCCACCCCAGGGGCTCGCCATCGCCCGCCTGCAGAAGGCCAGGGACAGCAGCACACCCCGTCCAACTTTTCATTTCTATAAATATTTATTTGTTTTTTAAAGATTTGGCATTACACGGGGCTGGGGCTGGGGCTCAGCGGTAGAGCGCTCGCTTAGCATGGGTGAGGCACCACATAAAAATAAACAAATAAATGAAGGTATTGTGGCCACCTGCAACTAAAAAAAAAATTTAAAAAGATTGGACATTATAAATCAGGGAGAATGAATAAAATGTACTCAATCATGTCAATAACTCTCACTATAAATATTTATAGGCACATATAGCTCCTGCGCACACACATACACACACACACACACACACACAGTATATAGGTGTGTGTGTGGTTTTCTAGTCAATATGATTGGTGATTGGTGAATTGGGGTCTATCCCTGTGCCCTACTTCCCTTTCGGTTCTCTCCAGGTGAGCTCTGCATCCCCTGAGAAGGGTGCGGGGCAAACACTGCCCACCGTGCGTCTCCCTGAGGGCCACTTGCTCCCACCAGGGCCCTCCCGGCTGCCCTGTCTTCCTGGCCTCCCGCTGACCTGAGAGTCTCCCTTGCCCCTGACCTGGGCTGGGGAGGCAGGTGGTGCCCGCAGGCGGGAAGGGCCCAGAGCCACGCTGTGGATCAAAGCAGCTCTGCCTCCTCCCCAGGCCCTTCCCGTCTCCCTGGCCTCAGTTCTCCTTGTTCCTGGGAGCCAGCGGGGGGCACGCAGGGCATGTGTAGGAGGGGAGTCCAGAGGGCAGCTGCACTCCACGCTCTCCACGGACCCACGGACCCACCGAGAGCTGGGCCTGTTGAATTTTCTTCCTGGGGGGCGGGGGAGCAGGGGACAGGGACTGTGTCTGCCACTTAATCGGTGCTGCTGTTACTGGCTCTGGGCCGTCCCTGCTTCTCCGAGAGCCCACGTGCACCCTGCTGTGGCCCGTCCCTGGTACCTGTGGCTGGTGTCTCCTGAGGTGCACAGAGGACATTTCAGCGAGGTCCTAAGGTGGAGGGGCGTCCCCTCATTTTCTCTGGCCACCTCTTCAACGTCTCCGTGGCCCCACCCCAGGGACACGGCCTGCAGTGGCTAGGGGCTGGATTTCCTGGCCGAAACTCCCACCCCAGTCAGTCCGGTCACCAGCCTTTTGGTGGCGTCTTCCTACTGGACGTTGCTGAGGGTGCCAGGTGCACGGCCCTCTCTGACGGTGGTTTTCACTTCCCGCCACAAATTCTGGAGCAGCTGGAAAGATTCCGTATTCCACTCCACTGTCGCAGGTGTCCTAGGAACCCGGAGCCACCGACACTGACCCCACGTGGGGAAGACATCCTCAGGGTCATCCTTAGAGCGTACGTTGAGAAGGTGACCAGCCGCCATGCAGCCTCAGGCCTCAGACTCGGTGTCCACGTACAGGATATAGAAATTACTCCAGAGGAAAGAAAAGGACGAAGGCGTCCCAATCCTTGCAGAACCAGCACCACCTTGACCCTAACAAGGGCAGAAATAGAATACATGAAAAAAAGAATCTAGGGGCTGGGGTCAGTTGGTAGAGGGCTGGCCTCACATGCACGAGGCCCTGGGCTCCATCCCTAGCACCACCACCAAAAAAAAAAAATTATAACTAATTAGTGACGGTCATCGATGAGCAGCCCGGGAGCCACTGACGGGCCACCTGACTTGCCGGGAATCAAATCTGAAGGTCCCCAGGGCTGGGGAGCCCCACACCCTCAACCTCAGAGCTCAGGTGAGTGGCAAGGGGCTGGGAAGCTGCACAGAGGAATCGTGAGGCCCGGCTCTGTGCCACCCAATGCATCGTGTCACCATCTCCAAGTCTCTTCTTAAAGCCGAGGAATCATGTGCACAGTGGAGCCTGATATGTCTGTGAGTTTGATAGAAATCACTGTGTGTGTGTGTGTGTGTGTGTGTGTGTGTGACCCAGCTGTGATCTCAGAGGCTCAGGAGGCTGGGGCAAGAGGATTGTAAGTTCAAAGCAGCCTCAACAGTTAGTGAGGCCCTGTCTCAAAATAAAGTACAGAAGGGCTGGGGATGTGGTTAAGAGCTCCTGGGTTCAACCGCTGGTACTGAAACGAAAGAGAGAAAGAGAGGAAGGGAGGGAGGAAGAAGTGAATGAGGAAGGAAAGAAGGAAAGAAAAAAGGGGTGGAAGAAAGAAAGGAGGGAAGGAAGAAAGCAAGAGATGGTCAACTTCATCAGCCACGGGGACACTGTAAACCCACCAGAGGTCACACGCTGGGAAGGAGGTGAGGAAACTGGATCCACCGTACATGGCTGGCAAGAATATAAAATGGCACGTTTATTCTAGAAAACATTTCCATGGTGTCTTATAAAACTAAACACACACTAAACGTAAAGCCCAGCAATCACACGCTTGGGCACTTATCACAGAAAATGCAAATTCATCTTCACATAAAAACCTATACTCAAGGCCTAGCCTGGTGGCACACACCTATAATCCCAGCAATGGGGAGGCTGAAGCAGGAGGATCACAATTTCAAGGTCAGCCTCAGCAACTTAGCGAGGCCCTGAGCAGCAACTTAGAGAGTCTGTGTCTCAAAATAAAATAAAGGGCTGGCTCTGTCTCGGTGGTAACATGCCTCTGGGTTAAATGTCCAGAACCCCCTCCCCAAAACAAAAACAAAACAGCATATCCATGCCATAAATACTATTCTGTACTAAAAGGAAGTAAATTATTGACATGACCCGTACAACACTTGGAATGGAACTATCACAAACGGTCACTTACGGATATATGTGTTCATGTTTTTGTTTCTCATATATATATCTCGCATCCTAGAAATGAAACTACACACACAAATTATTTTCCTTTCTTGGGCTGGGGATTGAACCCAGGTGTGCTAACACTAAAGTACATCTCCAGCCCTTTTTGTGTTTTATTCTGAGACAGGGTCAAAGTTACTGAGGGTCCTAAATTGCTGAGGTTAACATGGAACTTGGGATTCTCCTGCCCCAGCCTCCTGAGTCACTAGGATTACAGACATGCATCCCCAAGTCCAGTGGGAATTTTTTTTAATAAGGTATTCTATTTTGGGGCTGGGGATGTGGCTCAAGCGGTAGCGCGCTTGCCTGGCATGCCTGCGGCCCGGGTTCGATTCTCAGCACCACATACCAACAAAGATGTTGTGTCCTCCGAGAACTAAAAAATAAATATTAAAGAAAAAAAAAAGGTATTCTATTTTTTTATTTGTATTCTTGCATTCTAGTGAGGTCTAAGGTAAGGTACTTTTTTGTTTGTTTTTTGGTTTTGGTACTGAGGGTGCTTGATCACTGAGCCACATCTTCAGCCTTTTTTCACTTTTTATTTTGAGACAGGGTCTCACTAAGTTGCTTAGGGCCTTGCTAAGTTGCTGAGGCTGGCTTTGAGCTCGAGATCCTCCTGCCTCAGCCTCCTGAGCTACTGGGATCACAGGCATGGGTCACTGCACCTTGATAGTGGAAAATGTTTTTAAACAACAAATTAATAGGGGCTGGAGATATAGCTCAGTTGGTAGAGTGTTTGCCTTACCTGCACAAGGACCTGGGTTCAATCCCAGCACCACCAAAAAACAAAACAAAAACTAACAGGGCTGGAGATGTATCTTGGTGGTAGAGCACATGTATAGCATGGGGGAGACCCTGGGTTCAACCCCCAGCTGGGTCATAGCTGTTAGGTCTTCCATTCTTTGAACATTCTAGGTGCTTTGCTAAATTCTTTACATAAACCAGTCACATTTGACTTTCCCAATAACTATAAGATGCATATGATTAATGCCCTTTTAAAGATGAAGGATATTAGAGATTCAGAGACATTCAGTAAGTCACCCAAGGCCACAGGGTAAGGAAGGGGCAGAGTTAGGGTGTGCCTGGCTGTAAAGCTGGTGCCTCCACCACAGTTCCTCCCTGTCACCCACAGCTGGGTTCAGGGATGACTCCTGGGTCTGTGTTCTTCACTCCATTTTCTTATAAAATGTATCTGCTTCTGATCAGTGGAAGTATGTATTGTCTACTGATGTCCTTGTCCTGTGCCCCTTTGTTCTCCAAGGCAACAGAAACCCACCTTGAAAGCTCAACCCCAAGTTCTGCCTTGGGGAGAGGTAGGATCGCCTTCCGCCAGGAGGGGGCGCTGTGGCAATCCTAACAGCCGTTCATCAGCCTTCCCAATGGGTTCTGCCTTCAGAGGAGCCCAGGGCCTGGCACAGAGCACACCTTCATCTGGGACAAAATCCAGTTGAAGGACATGATATCCAGAATGATTATTTGGAGGACACAATGGACCTTGATTCCTCCAAAGAGTTCTAGGTTATAGGCTGGGAAAGATGGTGCATGCCTTTAATCCCAGTGCTCAGGAAGCTGAGGCAGGAGGATCTCAAGTTCAAAGCCAGCCTCAGCAATTTAGGGAGGCCCTAAGCAATTTAGAGACCTTGTCTCAAAAATAAATGACAAGGCCTGGGGATGCGGCTTGGTGGTTAAGCGCCCTAGGTTTTATCCATGGATGGACTTAAAACAATTAGAAAGCTGTGTGTATTGTATGCTCGTGTGTTTGTGTGGCATTTGTTGGCTCATACCTCCACCCTTGAGAGGTGGCAAGACTGCTGTCTCTGATTTTGCAGGGAGAAGCAGCCTGGACTGTGGAGAAAGCCCACAGCATGAGATCACCAATTCCAGCTCTGCCACCTGTAGCTACCTGCTCCTGAGCTGTCAATCACCAGCTTGGAGTCTTTGTGCCCATCGGTCTTCACTGGGAAGTTGGATGAGGAGACAGATGGGAAGATCCAAGCACAGAATCAGGAACCCAATCCGTGTCTGCCCTTCCCTGCTCCGGTGCAAGGACGGGACACAGGAGGCCCTGTCTGGAATCCACACCGTCCCTGCCCATCACCCGCCATTCCCCAGGCAGGTGCAGCGCTGGGCTCTGGACCCGGATGAGCGAGACCCAGACTGTCCAGCCTGCAGGGGGGGCGTCTGCCCTGCTCCCTCTCCAGGGCCCACGCCCTCCTCCCGCTCTGGGATCAGTTACTTTCTCTTTCCCTTTGTGCTTCCTGTGGTCCTGCGGCTCCGAGGGGCCGGTCTTCATCTAGGGGCCGTGCGTGTCCTGCTCTGCCCAGCGGGGGGCAGAGGGAAGGAGAGAAGGTGTCTGAGCCTGAGGCAGAAAACCCACCCTAGGCCCTCCCATTCCGGTGCCAAACCAGGAAGAAGGTGGGGCCGGCACTCAGATGGCCCTGGAGGTCACTCACAGATCGATCAGGGGGCTGCCAAAGCAAAGGCCCTGAAATCAGGAAATGGAGCCCCAGAACCGGAGACCCGGGGCCTGCCCAGGATGCCACAACCCTGCCCCAGACATCAGGTACCGCTGGCCCCTCTGCAGCACCTCCTTACCTGGGGTCCCCCTCCCAGCCCCATAGTGCTTCTTTCTGGTCTCTCCCCCACCCAGGCCTGGGTTCTCTCTCTCCAGGCTCCTCCGCAGCACCCCCCGGGGTCTTTGCCGTTTTGGAGGGGGCCCATGGCAGCTTCTGAATGTGCCACCCTCCTCCTCCTCCCCCAGCCCCGTGGCCCTTTCTTTGCAGCTGTCTGAAAGTGCCCCCTGGCTGCCCCTCCTGCCACGTGCGGGCAGCCTGGCTCCATGGTTTGCCAGTCTTGTTATCAATCAGAACCCAACGCAAACTGATGGAAGGAACCCGCAGTGGTGTTCGAAGCCCGCGCGGCTGTCAGCCTGAAGTCTCAGGAGAGGGAGCGGGAGGAGGGAGCTCTGAGACTGAAGGAGTCACCTCCACTGAGCCCAAGAGGGACTGTCCAGGGTCCCCAAGCACACCCCCAACCGCAGAGATGAGACCTCTTAGAGCTGAACCACCCAGATGGCGGAGGACACAAGAATGAAAGATGAGGAGAAATTGCAGAACAGTAGCTTGTGCCCCGAGACTTCAGGTGGTACCCTGATTTAAAAACAAAAACAGCATGCACAGTGTGAGTCAGGAATGAACGGAGGCCAGGCGCTCAAAGCTCACACTTGGGGTGAGGGGGTTTGGTCTTTTTCTTTCGGTTGGGGGTTGAGTGGGCAGGGTGGGGGGGCGTCCCACTGGAAGGATCAGAGCTGGGACCCCGGGTGGGTCCAACAGGCCCTCCATGGCGGAAGTTCTCAGAGCTGCAGAGGATTGGGGAGCACCAAGGGGGACCCAGGGAGCCGGCTCAGTGGACAGCAGCTTAGAGCAACTTGGGGTTCGCTCGGTGTCTCCTTTCTTGCCTCCAGAAACAAGATCAGGTGTTTATATCGAAAGACATTCCTCTTCCACTTCCGGAACCTTCGCTGGGCCCTGGGCCGGAACAACACCTTCCTGTGCTACCAGGTGGATAGAGAGGAGCGTGACTCAACTGTCCCCATTCACAGAGGGGTCTTTAAAACCCAGGTATCAGCCAGACTCCTCTCTCATGGTAGACAGGAGCCACTCCAGTTGAGAACCAGAGGAGATCAGTAAAAAGCCAGATGTTGGGACGCCCATCCTGTGACCTGCTACACAATGGCGTCTGACTCCCCCAGAGGCCTTCTTCAGCAGTCCACAGGCAAACCTTGTCCTGAGGCTCCTCCGCGTGTAGGTTGGGGCCTGAGACCCCAGAGTCTTTTTTTTTTAACATTTACTTTTTAATTGTAGGTGGACACAGTACCTTTATTTTATTTATTTATGTGGTGCTGAGGATCGAACCCAGGGCCTCACACATCTCTGAGCCCCAACCCCAGCTCCCCAGCGTCTTATCGGGCCCTCATGTCTGTGGGGCTGCCGAGCCTGCCCCTGCCATACCCCTGACCCCTGCACAGAGAGGACCTGTTACCACACACTGGGCGCTGTGCCTGCCCCTGCCTGCCCCCAGCCCACTCAGAGCAAGGGCCTCCCTGGGCCCCCATACGGCAGCCATGACCAGAACCGGCCATTGCTAGATCCAGTGCCACCCCTGCAGCCCCTACACCGAGCAGTCACATCCCCTCCACACGCCTGCCCGCCTGCCACCCGTGCTCAGCTGTCCCAAGCGTTTGGAGGGCAGGAGCCCTTTGGGGTGGGCAGGCCTGCTCTGCAGCACAGCTACCCAATGGAAGGCGAATGGATCATGTCTCTCATTTAAACTCTTCCAGTGCCCACAGTCCACCAAGTGGTCAGGAATGGGCGGAATTCATTTAGTCCAATATGCCTAACAGCATTTCAACCCATAAAACTCTTCCCAGGATGACGTTCTTTTTCATTTTTGCTGGGTGTTTTATGCGGGGCCCAGGGTCTCGAATTCAGATGAGTCACAAGTGCTCCGTAGGCACCTGTGGCCAGTGGCTCCTCCCCGTGGGGTGGTGCAGCCTGGTGCCCTCCCCCGACCTGGCCAGAGCAGGGCTAGGCATGCTGGCCCAGGGCCACCTGGGAGCTGGGAGAGTGAATAAATTCAAAAGGGGAGAATGGATGAAATGCCACCGCCCCGCCCGGCCTGGCCATCCTCCACCGGGGCTTCGCCTCCCCCACCCCCAGGTCTTCCTGGAGACCCGCCTGCACGCCGAGCTGTGCTTCCTCTACTGGCTGCACGACTACCCCCTGCAGTTCCCCGACCAGCACTTTCACATCACCTGGTTCATCTCCTGGAGTCCCTGCTCGGATTGTGCACAGCAGGTGGCTGCCTTCCTGGCCAGCCACTCCAACTTGAGCTTGACCGTCTACGCCGCCCGCCTCTATTACTTCTGGAAGCACTCATACCAAGAGGGGCTTCGCGCCCTGCAGCGGGAAGGAGCCAGGGTGGAAATCATGTCCATCAGAGGTGAGGAGCAGAGGGTCAGGGTGGCCCAAGGAACCAGGATGAGGGTCAGGCCAGGCCAGGTCTCCAAAGCAGTGGGAGGGGACACAGGGAGCCGGTGCTGGGGCAGCCTGGGGGTGGGGAGCAGGCTGCAGGGCTCTGACTGCCCCCTCCTCTCCTCCCTCACAGAGTTTGAGCACTGTTGGGAGAACTTTGTGTACCCCTACGACGGACGGCCATTCCGGCCTTGGAAGAACCTGTTTAGAAATTACTACTTCCAGGTCAAGAAGCTGCAGAAGATTCTCCCATGAGGGGCTTCCGTGTGCTACTTCCATGGCTGTTTCCCCGGCCTCCTCTGCCCCCCCCCCCAGGGGACCAGACTCCCCTCCCCTCTGGGGCTGCCCGGATGGCTCCCACCTCCCGCATCCGCAGGGCCCCTCCCCCATCAGGATGGCACTTGCCACAGGAACTTCTGACTCAGTGACAATGAAAATGAAACCCGGCCCGGTCTGGCCAGGTGCAGTGGGGCACGCCCGTAATCCCAGCGACTCGGAGGCTGAGGTAGGAGGATTGAGTTCAAAGGCAGCCTCAGCAATTTAGCAGGGCTCTGTCAAAAAATAAAAATTAAAAAATAAATAAAATAAAAGGGTGGGGATGTGGCTTCGCAGTCAAGCGCCTCTGGGTTTATTTAATTCCTGGTATAAAAATAAATAAATAAAAGAAAGAAAAAGAGAGACCAGGCCAGGCTCTAACTGGGAAAAGGAGAGGGGCTTCAGCTCCAGAAAGAACAACATTGAGGGAGAGAAAACTCAGGCTGGTAAGGAAGGGACAGCCCTCGGATGGAGCAGCCCGGGTGGCCTGGGGGCTGCTATCCCACTGGCCGTGAGTGTGGTAAACATTCTTAGGAATTTCTTCCCTGTGGAAAATCATGGAGGCATCTTGGTGTCATCAGTGGGGGTGGGGGGATGTTAGTGGGACCGGAAAGGTGGAGTAAGGCCAGGGAACTCCTGTCCTTTTGTCCCTGATGGTCTCCACACACAGTCACCGAATGTGGTTCTTGGGCTGAATGCAAATGGGTCGGTTGAGAGCGTGAAAACTGCCAGGTGGGATGGACGCCCTTCGAGGCTGACTTGATTTCTCAGAGGATGAGCTTCTGGAATAAACGACTTGGATTCCATAATAAGATGCCCCACAGTTGGCTCTCTCACAGTTTTGGAGGCTGGAAGCCCAAGACCAGCCAGGAGCTCTCCCTGGCTTAAGATGGCCACCGCGGCCACTCCCCGCTGTATCCCCACGTGCGTGGTCTTTCCTCCCATGCTGCCGGGCTCCCCGGGTGGGGCCCCTGAGGGCAGTAGATAGAGGCCTCAGGTGGCCCCCTCAGATAAGAGTGTTCTCCAGGGAAAGGCCAGAGAAGGCCGCCCCACCCCACTCCTTTTTTTTTTTTGGTCTGGGGTAATTGAACTCGGGGATACTCGACCCCTGAGCCACACCCCCCGCCCTATCTTGTATTTTATTTAGAGACAGGGTCTTACTGAGTTGCTTAGTGCCTTGCTTTTGCTGAGGCTGGCTTTGAACTTGGGACCCTCCTGCCTAAACCTCCCCAGCTGCTGGGCTTGCAGGTGTGCGCCACTGCACATGGGTGGCCGGCTCCGCTCCTTTTCCTTCCAGCCCACTCCTCAGCCTGCGGTGGTTAGAGACCAGTGTGGGGACCCAGGGCCAGTGCACTGCTGGCCCTTCACGCCGGGCCTGGTGGCCGCAGGGCAGACTCCAGTCAGGCTTGAGCTTCCTGAAGGGGAACCCAGAACCACCCCAGAATCCAGAGGCGGCCTTCCCCTACCTCCAATCTTCAGGTGGGGATCAAAACAGAAAGACCTTGGCCGCAAAGTAAACTGTGTACCCCCAAAACATCTGAAGAAAGCCGGGGTGCAGTGGGCAGGCCAGCCTTCCTGCAGACACCCCTGCTCCTCGCCTCAGGGCAGCCCTGGGCCCTCTCCCAGCCGCTGCCGCCAGGAGCACAGAGAATAGAAGGTTAGGCCCAATCCCGGGGGGTTTTCTTTGGAATCAGAAGATCCGCTGGGGCCTTTGCAGCTCTGGGCTTGAACAACAGCCATCGAAAGGTGGTGTCTGTGTTTTATTTTCCCCTCTTCTCTCCTTCACTCTTAGGAGTTGAAAGCTTGGTGTGTGCCTTGCCCACCCACTTCAACGACCTGACCAGAGACCAGGGCATCGGCTCGGCCAGATGCTTTTGCCGTGACTCTCCCAGGACAATCAGAACTGCTGGAAGGGTGGGGGGCACCTGGAATCCCAGCCTCAGCAACTCAGTGAGACCCCCTGGGTTCAATGCCCAGTGCAGAAAAAGATAAAAACTGTTGAGTACCATCCCAGCGGCCGGTTCCCAGGCCCCTGAACTTGTGTTCTCCTCCAGCCTCCATGTGGTCTCTGAACAGAGACGGCAGTTCACCCTCATCACAGGACAGAGATGTTTATACAGAATGCAGCATCGATATAAAAAACAACGCTGGGGCTGGGGCTCAGCGGTGGAGCGCTCGCCTAGCACACGCGAGGCCCTGGGTTCCATCCTTGGCACCACTTAAAGATGAATAAAATGAAAGTATTGTGAGCAACTAGTGCTAAGAATAAATATTTTAAAATAAATTTTTAAAATAAATATTTTAAAAAAAGAGCTTTGGCTCCAGGTGACCCTCTGACCACGCCTTCCTCCGCCTGCCTGGGAGTTAAAGGGCTCTCTTAGGACAGAGAAGCACACCTTGGAAAAGCGCCTCAACACAGCTCCACTCCCAAGCCTCCGCCCCCCAGGAAACTGCCCTCCAGGGCAGCTGCCCCCCAGGACTTGCTCTCCTGCCGACTGGTTTCCCACCAAGAAGTGCAGCCAGAGTTCCTGCGTCCAGCCTCAAATCAGGGGGCGGCTCAGCTGCCCGACCCTGACAAACACCCTATTGTGCAGATGAGATCTCTTTTCCTGGAAAGGCCCAGCTCATTCCAGAACCTTCCTCGGGCTGTGATCCTGTCACCAGCTCAGGGAACCCTTCAGCTCACACAGGACAGAAGTCAGCACAATTGGCAAAGAGAGGGTCAGTCAGGATTATTTGTTGTGTTGATTGTACCGGGCAGGTTGCTGCCCCTCCACCCCCCCCCCTCTTTTAACATGTAGATGTATTTAAATGAGGGTCTGGGGTCCCTGGGACCCCGGTTGGAGACTTTCCTTTTTGTCTTGAAGGAGGACCAGGAGGACGGGGGTGGGGCTTCCTGCCAGCTCTCTCCAGCTTACCCTGAGCTCCTGCCTCAGCCCCAGGACCTTAGGACTGACAAGGTGGAGGGGACACAGTTCTTGTGACCCTTCAAACCCAAGCTCCTGTTGCCTGGGGCCTGGGGCTGCAGGGGGTGTGAGAAGAGCAGGTGGCGAGGGGGGAGCAGGTCCTCCTCGCTCAGGATTCAGCTTTCACAACATGCTCTTGGTTTGGGGTTTTTTTGTTTTTTTGGGGTTTTTTGTTTTGTTGTTGTTGTTCCATTTTGCTGTTTCTTACTCGAGGATCCTGGCTCAGTGTGCCAAGCAGGCAGAGCTTCCAGAACACACACATGAAGTCCAGGTCCTTGAATCCCGGGCCTGGGAATCCCTGCAGGGTGGCAGCTGCCCTCCCTTTGTGCCACTCCCCCACTCCTCTCCTTGCAGCTAGTAGTTGTGGGGGTGTGGGGGGGTGAGCAGCAGCAAGGAAGACCTGGCCCGCACTCCACTCTGCTGTTTGTTTGCTGTGTGATCTCAAGAGAGGATCTAAGCCTCTCTGTGCTTAAGACCTCCTTGGAGAGATCATGGTCAGAGCCTGATCTTCCCCCGCTGATGCTGTTGGAGGGCTGGGGTAGAGGACGGGGCCCAGGATCTTTCCACACTTGGCTTCCTTGGGGCAGGAGATGAAACCCTATATCCAACCTCCCACCCTGTCTGCATCAAGTGAAGTGGGCACCCCTTTGCTCCTCAGAAAAGCCCTCTTCACCATGGCTGATTTTGGGACTGTCAGCAAAAGAGTCCAATGTAGATAAACTTCCTATTTTCGTGTCGCCCTGTTTACTTGGCCACTGGCCGAGAAGATACCAGCACTCCAGGTGCTGGACACCCCCTTACTAGTTTTCACAATCGTATCCAGTAGAGTGTTTGTAGAAATGTGCAAACCAGGCCTCTGGCCTTGAGCTGGGCTTCACAGAGATGTCTACATTTTAAGATAAGTTACAACTGGGCCCATGGTAACAGCGGGCAGGGGAGGAAAGAAAGGGGAGAAGAAGCTCTCCCCTTCTCGGGTGTTGTCCTTGAAGGGTTAACTTGCCCAGAACAGTGAAAGAAAAAGCTGCTTTGATATGAACTTCTGCAGACTGTGAGCTTCTGAGCCCTCCCCTTACACACTGGGGATAAAACTCTGAAACTCCCTGAACTCCGGGTTCGGAGGATTGATTGGTTACAGCAAAGGCTGTGCCCCCTGAACCTGGCTGCAGCCAAATAAAACTGTTTCCTGCTGTCTTGGGTGCCCTGCCTCCTCTGTCCCTACAACACAAGTACAGAGTCCTGCTGGGAAGCTGAACCGGCCACAAGACAGATGTGCCAACCAGGGACAGTGCTGGGCCAGGTCTGGACCCAGACTGCCTGGCCCCCAGGGAGGGGCGTCTGCCCCCTGCCCCTGTCGGGACCACTTTCTCTTTCCCTTTGCAACCCCCGGGGCCTCTCACAAAGGCCTGTCTTCACCACAGGGCAGCGGGGGCAGAGAGAAGGTGTCTGAGCCTGAGGAAGCTAAGCCACCCTAGGCCCTCCCACCAAACCAGGAAGAGGTGGGGCTGGCACCCAGATGGCCCTGGGAGGTCACTCCTGACCAGATCCATCGGGGGGCTTCCAAAGCCAGGGCCCCTTAACAGGAAAAGAGAGCCCAGTGTCGGAGGCGACAGCCCAGCTACCTGGGACAAGCCTGTCCTGGGGGCTGCGGGCACACTCCACGGATCAGGAGGTGAGGGGGCCTGAGAGGGGAGGGGTGGGCGGGGGAGGGAAGGCACCCCAGGGCCCTCTCGCCTGGTGACCGAGGCGGGAAGGCGGTGTGTAGGAGGACACTCCCAGGCAGGGACTTTCCCAAGGCCTTAGCAGAGGAACTGGAACCAGAGCACCCAGTTCTCTGCCCCTGGAGCCTCAGACTAGAAGCCCCCCTGAGGCTCCCCCACTTCCTGTGCTGCCTGGGCCCAGCACAGCCCTCTGTCCGCCCTCAGTGGCAAAATGATTGAGCGAACCTTGGAGGCAGCTACAGAGCACCTTTGGGAGTTTCACTGGACAGACTGACCCCGTTTTGGAGCTGTGTGGAGGAAACCCCCCACCAAGACGGGAAGCGCCATGGTTTCCCAGAAGGAAGATGGACCACTGGGAGAGGAGAGGCAGATTGCTCTTAAAATCAGTTCTAGTTTGCTTCTAGCAAACCTGTTCTTTTAGCTCTTCAAGGTCAAGGTTCTTGATTTGCTGTTAAGAGTGTGACTGTCTAAAATTGTGTCGAAATACTTGAGCCTTGAGTGGGCAGGCTGGAGGGTTCCCAGAGCGCGGGAGCTGGGGGCCAAGGTGGAAAGTCCCAGACCACAGGGAAGCACAGGCTGTGATCCGGCTGGTTTCGGAGAGGCCGCAAGTCGCCCGTCACCTGATGTGGGGCAGACTGGCCACTTATCCAAGGCCACAGCCCAGCAATGGTGTCACCTCTTTAGCTCTTCATCTGAATCCACCCAAGCCTTCCTAATGGGAACAAGAGGTGTCAAAACCAGGTTTCCGCTGATGACATGAGTGGCATTGTTAATCAGCATCCCAGATGCTAGCAGGGGTTTGGTCACTGGTGCAGGAAGCAGTGTCTTCTTGAGATTGTGGGAAATACCCCAGGAGAAGAGTGCTGGCCAGGCAGCCACAGGAAGTGGACATCATTTGCACCTGTGGTCTGTGCCTTAAGGACCAGCACCCTGAATTCTGGGTCCAGACACAGTTTCTGAGGGTCTGTGATCACCTGAGCCCACCTGGATGGTCAGCCAAGTTGCATTTGCCTAGGGCAACGTCAGAACTTCCGGGAAGACAGAGCTGAGAGTCCTTTGAGATTCCTGAGCAGCTGTCGAGACGGACATCCGCTTAATCATGATGCCCTCGTGATGTGGGGCTCTGGCCCAAGCACACCTTCAGGGGCCTCGCAGTGGTGGGTAGCCAGGCTCCCACTTGTGTCCACACACCAGAGAGAATCCAGGAGGGCTGCGGTTCAGTGGTAGGACACTTGCCTGGTGTGCGCGCGGCGCTGGGTTTGATCCCCAGTGTGACCCAGGGTCTGTGAGCACTGGAGGGTTCTTGTGTCATGCACCCAAAGAATAAAGAGTGCAGGTGGCAGAGGTGAGAACTCAGTAGCAGATTTATTAGAAGCCAGCAAGGAAAGCTCCCAGAGCAAGAGAGGAGACCAGAGAGGGCCCTGTTGGTGGCTCTCGGTCTGGAGGGTTTTCTACGCTCTTTTGCTGGAGAAGGACCTCTCCCTGGCAGGTTCCCCCTAACCGTCTCTGACTCCGTTGAGGGTGTATGGTTTTAATCTCTCATTCCCCTGATGGGATGGTTAGTATGTTTGACATCCTGAGTTCGTCCTGTACTTGTTCCTTAAAACAATACAAAACTGCTTGGGTTCAAAGCAGCTCTCTGGGTTGACTAGTGTCAGGGTCATAAGGAAGCAGGGGCAGCCCCAGGAAGCAGGGCACCTGAGGGGGGCCTTCCAGTCTGGCACTGTCAGCCCTGGGTTTTTTTTTTTTTTTTTTTTTTTTTTTCGTTTTTCTTTTCTTTTTTTTTTTTTTTAAGAGAGAGAGAGAGAGAATTTTTAATGTTTACTTTTTAGTTTTTGATGGACACAACATCTTTGTTTGTATGTGGTGCTGAGGATCGAACCCGGGCCACGTGCATGGCAGGCGAGCGCGCTACCGCTTGAGCCACATCCCCAGTCCCAGCCCTGGGTTTTAATCTGGGATGGCAGGACCCCATTCTCCGAGGTCCCCATTTCTATGTCATTTCTATCTGCCTATAGAAAACCTATCTCCTGGGCTGGGGACATGGCTCAAGCGGTAGCGCACTTGCCTGGCATGCGTGCGGCCCGGGTTCGATCCTCAGCACCACATACCAACAAAGATGTTGTGTCCGCCGAGAACTAAAAAAATAAATAAATATTAAAAAAATTCTCTCTCTCTCTCTCTCTCTCTCTCTCTCTCTCTCTCTCTCTCTCCTCTCTCACTCTCTCTTTAAAAAAAAAAAAAAAAAAAAAGAAAACCTCTCTCCTGCTTCCTGTGCCACCCACTCCCACCCCCACACAGAACCCCGTGAGTCTCCTTCCTGCCCACACTCACCGGGGCACTTTGCAATATGATGTTAAGAAGGGGGAAAAGTGAGGGAGAAAATCGAATCCTCTAAAGAGTGTAATCACAAATAGGGAAAGAGAGAGAGAACGGTAAGTCAGTCCTCCAACTGAAAGCCTCTGTCAGACTGTCCCTTAGCAACAGTTTGTCTGGGTCTTGCCTCTGGGTTCTTGGTGACACAGGACTGTGATCCATGTTCCCGTGCAGAGCAGAGAGCCCGGAGTTAGAGGAAAGGCGGGTTTCTAGTTTTCTGGTCCCTTCCCAGAGAGGAAGGGTCAGGCTTTGGAAGGTTGGGGTCCAGAGGCTTAGGAAACTCCGGAGGCGGACAAAGGTGTGTGACCAGACAAAGGTGTGTGACTCAGATCCCAGTTAGGACGGATGCCCCACCCAGCCCAGGCAGAAAGGTGACATGGATGGGGTGTCCCCAGAGGACAGCCTCAAGGCTGGACTGTGAGAGTGGAGGGGAGGCACTGGGCAGGGTCAGAGGGAGAAGCCACCCACTGCCATAGCTCCTGGTGGCCCTGCTCCTTCCCTCCCTGCTCCTCTCGCTCCCTCAGGGACCCAGGCGCCACGGAGTTGATTCCCGAGGGCAGAGGCTATCTGAGCCCAGCGCAGGTGACCAGAGGAAGCTCCCGGCTCCTGGTGCCTCCTTGTTGCACGGAGGGTCATGAAGCTGCTAAAGAAGGAAACGTTCCACCTGCAGTTTAACAACCAGCACCGGGCGCCCAGGCCCTACTGCCGCCGGAAGACCTACCTGTGCTACCAGCTGCGGCTCCAGGGCTCCCTGTGTGACCAGGACTACTTTCAAAACAAGGTGCTGGGCCGTGGCTCGGGCTCAGGGGGCAGGGAGGGTTGCCTCCCAGGAGCCTGGAGCCTGGGGGATGGTCCTGAACTGCCCTTGAACTCCCCCCACCCGGTGACCTTGGCTGGGTCCCAGCCCTGGACTGGCCAGAGGCCTGTACCCCAGAGCGCTCTTCCTTCCCCCCAGGAGGACGCGCTTGGGCTGCCCGGTCTCCGCTCGCTGCTCTGAGGAAGCAGAGTCCTGGCCCAAGAGCGGAGCTCCGCCAGGCTCCTTGGTGGCCCACCAGCCTTGGGCGCTTCCCCTCCCACCTGCTCCTGAGGCTCCTGGGCTGAAACACAGTGTCCTTTGGTCACTCTTGAGCAAAAGTCCCAAGGAGAGGCTTGACTGTGCCGTGGGGGTGGGGTCTGTCTGCCGACCCCTCCCCTCGGGGTGCGGGGATCCTAGTGGGACTTGGGGTGTTGGGTTTGTGGGTGAGTGGAAGGGGGGCCATGACTCGGCTGGACAAGCCTCCACACTAGAAGGTGGACAAGACTCAGCCCCACAGCCCCATCCCGGCCCCAGTCGTGTGACATGGAACCCTCCTTCTCTCTGCCGGCGTCCCCCCTCCAGAAGGATCTCCACGCAGAGATTCGCTTCATAAAGAAGATCCGTTCCTTGGACCTGGACCAGAGCCACAACTACGAAGTCACCTGCTACCTCACCTGGAGCCCCTGCCCCGACTGCGCCCAGGAGCTGGTGGCGCTCACACGAAGCCACCCCCACGTGCGGCTGACGCTCTTCACCTCCCACCTCTACTTCCACTGGCTCTGGAGGTTCCAGGAGGGGCTGCGGCTCCTGTGGCGATCCGGGGTTCAGATCAGGGTCATGAGTCTCCGAGGTAGGAAGGAGGGACCGGGCTGTCAGTGTCCACAGGAACAGGGGACCGCCACAGGGGCCCGGCAGGTGGACAGAAGAGGGACTGGGCAGGAAGGAAGCCCCTGCAAAGCCCAAGATTTGACGCCTCCTGGAAGGAGGATCCTGGGGACAGGAGATGCCCCGGCGCCGAGGGTGGGGCAGGAAGGGACCTGTCCCCAGGCGCGGCTCCCCACTACATTTCAGAGTTCACCCACTGCTGGGTCAAGTTTGTGAACCACGGGGGATGTCCCTTTGAGCCTGAGCTCTGGGACAGGCTGGAGCAACGCAGCCAAAGCATACAAAATCGCCTCAATCGCATCCTGGGGTTGACACCTGTCACTGCCACCTGTGCCACCTCCTGTCCCCACTCATGCTGCTCAGGTACTCTCTTCCTCCTCCTCTCTCCCTACAGCCCCCACGTCTCTCTTTTCTCTAGACACCCTCTCCCAGTTCTTCCTGGTCTCCCTTTTCTCAGATGCTCCGGCCCCCTCTCTGCGGCTCCCGCTCTGTGGCCTCCTCTCTGCGCCTCTCCAGGCCCCTGTGGCCTTGTCCCTCGTCCCTGGAGCACAGTCACCTCCATGCTCCTCTTCCTCACGGGCGCTTCTCACCCACTGGCACATCCCGATTTCTTCTCTTGCAGCAGTGCTGAGTCTGCAGGATCTGACAGCTAACTTCAGAAACCTGCAGCTTTGACCCGCATCACCCTCCGCAGTAAGAAGGGACTCTGGGAGCAGAGAGCATGGCGGACCCCGCGCTGGTGGCCTTTGGGAGGAAGTACCACGCCCCACAAGTCCAGAAGGCCTGGCTTTCCCCCTTCATGTATTTGTGTTATAAGTGGGTGTCTGATTTTATGATTAAAATACTCAAGGTCATTTTAAAGTCTGTAAAAACTGGGTTATTTTTTAAGGAGGGGATGGGGCTATATCTGTTCTCCATCACCAAGGGGGAAATGTTTGGAGAATTCCCTGAAAAGTGTGGGATAGTTGGGTCATTTTGTGGTCCAAGTATCCTCTGTCCCTTCTCGGGCTCTAATCACGTGTCTAAATGAATAGATGAAAACTACTGAGCACAGGTAGGCGCTTGGTAGAGTTGATTTTATTATTTTATTTTATTTTTTGAGTTGATTTTAAAAAATGAAAGCCAAACCATTTTGGAATTGCCTTATTCAGGCTTCTTGGTTAGAGCAACAAGCAGCAACTCCGGCCAATTAAAAGAAAACAAAACAAAAATTTAATTAAAAAGATGTTGGTTGAGACGGGTGCACTGGTACACACCAAGGATCCCAGCAGCTCGGGAGGCTGAGGCAGGAGCATCGTGAATTCAAAGCCACCCTCAGTAAAATCGAGGTGCTAAGCAGCTCAGTGAGACCCTGTTTCTAAATAAAATATAAACTAGGGCTGGGGATGTGGCTCAGTGGTCGGGTGCCCCTGAGTTCAATCCCCAGTACACCCCATCCCCCCCAAAAAAAGATGCTGGGTGGCTCAGTGATAATCCAGAAGACAGAAGATGACATTCCAAGGCTGCAAAGTCAGGAAGGAGCCTAAAGCTCTGTTGCAAAGCTGGTCTGAAGACAGCACAGTTTCTCTGGCACGAGGTTCCACACGCACTGCCCACACCTGGACACAGGACACCACCCAGAACCTCTGCCTCGGCGACCTCCACTGTGAACACCCCTCCAGAAAGGAAAAGCAGAGAGGAAGTAAGTTGCAATAAATAATGAACATGGCACGGAATGAAAGGGGAAAAGCGAGTGTACCACACTAAATGCGAACAGAACAAATTCTTCCTTGTTGTTTAATAAGAAACATCTATAAAAAGAAGAGAAATAGCAGCTGAAGATAAAGGAATGAACAGAGAGATACCAGGCAAATTAAAATTTAAGAAGAAAGCAAGAGTGGCACTATTATTCCAGGTGGTGTTTGAGGCATCCAACGTGGTGAAGAAGGGCTTAATGTAACAACACGAAGGAACAATTAAAAAATAAGATATAGGACAGGCATGGTGGCACGCACCTGTAATCCCAGCGTCTTGGGAGGCTGAGGCAGGAGGATCGCAAGTTCAAAGTCAACCTCAGCAACTTAGTGAGGCCCTAAGCAACTGAGCAAGACCCTGTCTCCAAATAAAAAGGGCTGGGGATGGGATTCAGTGGTTAAGCATCCCTGAGTACAACCCTGTACCAAAAAAGAAATGAAAAACCATGGAGGTGCCCTGTTTGCACAGGGGTGTCCAGAGTTGTTTCCCAGGACTTTGTCTGTTGGGCTCACCTGCCAGGAACTCAGAGGCCGTCATAGCTGAGGTCCTGGGAGGCCTGTCTCCTGCTGGAGCTGTGGGTAGGTCCTTCAGGGTGCTGGAGGCTTCTACTGACCCTTCAGAGGAAGGCCTGGGGCTAGGCAGAGTGCCACAGGGTCAGATCCCCGCGGTCGTCCCCTGGGAGGCAACGTGTGAATCTGAGAAGATGAAGCTGAGGCTGGGTGAAGGCCCCAGGATTGAAGAGATGCCCCGGAAGAGAACTGCTGGCTGCAGAGAGCACCAGGCAGAGAGAGGCAAGGTCCCACGCCAGCAAGGCCAAAGGGCAGGACGGCTGGAGCCCCCTGGAGGTCACTGCCTGCCACCACGTGCCACAGACGCTGGATGTGGCTCTACAGGAAATGTCTGCCCAGCTGTGTTCGGGTCTGGCCGTGTCCCATCCCTTCTCTCTGTGCCTCTGTTTCTACTCTTTGGAAGGAGGTGTTTACCCTCTGCTGTTCTGTGTTGGTCTCAGGGACTCACAGCTACGCGTTTTCAAGCCTCCTGGGGGACTTTGGACTTGGACTCTGGAACTCCTGAGACTTTGGAGATGACCCACTTCATTTTGCACTGTGGGGTGAGCATGAGCTTTGGGGACCAGCAGCAGAAGTGATGGTTTGGATATGAGGTGTCCCCCCAAATTTCCCCTGTTAATCAGAAATAGTCAGAGGGAAAATGATCAGGTTATAAGAACTGTAGCTAATCAGTCCGTCCTAGCTTGAAGACTGAGTGGTGACTGTCGGCAGGTGAGCACGGCTGAAGGAGGTGGGTCACTGGGCATGCCCTGGAGGGGAGCATCTCCCTGCACCTCCACTTCTCTGCTTCCTGGCTGCTAGGAGCTGAGCAGTTCTCCTCTGCCATGGTCTTCCGCCATGACGCTGGACTCACCCAGAGCTCACAGTGATGGAAGCAGCCGACCGTGGACTGAGCCCCAGAAAGCTGAACCAAAATAAACTTTATCTACTCTCCGACTCAAATTTCTTTTCTTTCTTTTTTTTTTTTCTTTTTGTACTGGGGATTGAACTCAAGGGCACTCAACCACTGAGCCACATCTCCAGCCCTATTTTGCATTTTATTTAAAGACAGGGTCCCCTGACTTTCTGGCTTAGTGCCTCGCCATTGCCGAGGCTGGCTTTGAACTTGTGATCCTCCTGTCTCAGCCTCCCGAGCCGCTGGGATTACAGGCGTGTGCCACCATGCCCTGCTCTAAGTTCTTGTTGGGTCCCTTCGTCACCGCAGTGAAAAACTGACTAACACAGAGAGGAAAGGTCTATACCCAGAGAACTATAAAACTCTGCGGAAAGAAATTGAAGACATAAACGGAAAGCCTCGTCTGTGCTCATGAACCAGAAAATTTAATATTGTTAAAATATCAAGATTTCCCAAAGTAATCTACATATCTAATGAAATCCTTATCAAAATTCCAATGGTATTTTTTTTTGCAAAAGTAGGGAAAAAAAACCATCTCAAAATTCATATGGAATCTGAAGGGAGCCCCCACCCCGCTAAATTCCCAAAATAATCTTGAAAAAGAACAAAGCTGGAGCCCTCACACTTCCTGACTTCAGAACATACTGAGAGCTCAAGACAGTGTGATTGGGTTGGCATAAGGACAGACACAGAAACCAATGGAACAGAATAGAGATTCCAGAAATAAATGTCCCTGTTGATGGTTAAATGACCTTCCCAGCCTTCACAGCGCTGGGAAAACCACCCAGAGGGGGAAGGTGAGGTGAGGCTGGATATTCACATCCAGAGTAATGAAGTTAGGCCCTTCCCATCCCTAAATGCAAAAAATAACTTTAAAAATTAACTTAAATGGGGGGCTGGGGATGTGGCTCAAGTGGTAGTGCGCTCGCCTGGCATGCGTGCGGCCCGGGTTCGATCCTCAGCACCACATACAAAGAAAGATGTTGTGTCTGCCGAAAAATAAAAAATAAATTTAAAAAAAAATTAACTTAAATGGACTAAAGACCAATACATAAGACGCAAAGCTGTAAAATTCCTCGAAGAAAGCATAAGGGAAAATTTTGTCACACTCAACCAGGCAACGATTTCTTGGATATGAAACCAAAGGCAAAGGTGACACACGTAGAGAAATGGGGTGCAATGAATTAAGTGTGGTGCCCCCCAGGAAGCCCACATGTCAGACAAGGCCAGAGGTTCAGAGGAGAAATGATTGGGCTGTGAAAGTCTTAACCCAATCGGGACTGCGTGGAGTGGTGGGGTGTGGCTGGAGGAGTGGGAATTGGGCATGGCTTTGGGTATACAGTTGTATCTGGCAAGGGAAGTCTCTGCTTCCTGGCCACCAGGAGGGGAGCTGCTTCCCGCAGCCACACTCTCCTGCCATGATGTTCCACTTCACCTTGAGGCTGGGGGGATGGAGCCGGCCTTCCGGGGACTGAGACCTCTGAAACCGAGAATGAACAAATAAACTTTTCTTCCTTTAAAATTGTTCTGGTCAGTTCCTTTAGTCACAGCAGTGAAAAAGCTGATTAAAACTCGACGCTACTTCATTCTCAAAAATTCGGTGCAGCAAAGGAAATAACAGAGTGAATGGGATGAGATAAAATCAGTGCAAACCATTAATCCGATCAGCGTTAATATCCAGTTTATATAAAGCATTCAGACACCTTAAAACAAAAATGTGATCTAATTAGAAAATGGATAGAGGACCTGAAGAGATATTCCCATAGAAAACGTACCACCGACCAACAAGCATGGAAAGTGATTCTCAAACGTAAATCAGATCCACAAAAGCACCTCACACGCATGAGGATACCACTGTCCAAACAAAGTAGAGTATAACGTGGGTGAGAACCTGGAGAATTGGAACTGTTAGTTCCAGTCACGTCCTGCTGGTAGGAATGTGAACTAGTGCAGCCACTGTGGAAAACATTATGGAGCTGCACGCCTGTAATCCCAGTAACCTGGGAGGCTGAGGCAGGAGGACCGTGAGTTCAAAGCCAGCCTCAGCAACAGCGAGGCACTAAGCAACTCAGTGAGACCCTGTCTCTAAATAAAACACAAAATAGGGCTGGGGATGAGGCTCAGTGGTGGAGTGCCCCTGAGTTCAATTCCTGGTACCCCCCCCCAAAATTAAAAAAATAATAAAAGAATTTTAAATTCAGCAAAATTGCCCTTGTAATTTATTGGGATAGTTACGAATTGCTTAATAAATGGTACAGACACAACTATCCTTCTGGAAGAAAATTAATATGTCATATGCAAAAATCAATGTGAGGGCTGGGGATATAGCTCAGTTGGTAGAGTGCTTGCCTTGCATGCACAAGGCCTTGGGTTCAATCCTCAGCACCACAAAAAAAAAAAAAATCAATATCAAGGCAAGATGAATCACAAATTTCAACATAAAAAAATTAAACTCTTAGAAGAAAATCCAGAGGATGTGCTCAAAATAGAGACTCCAGAGACCACCCAAGAAAATACAGACCTGTTTGGTTAAATAAAATCTAAATCATTTATATGGGAAAAGATATAAATAAAGCCAAGGGACAAGAAATAAACCTGGGGAACAGACCTGAATAAATGCAGATGGCAAAGATAACACCCCACAAAGAGAGCAAGTCTCAGCAGAACATGATGTGGGTCATTTTTGGCAAATGCTTAAGTTAGACTGAAATAAAAACATCCCCTCAGCCAATCATAAGTAGACAAATAACATATGATTACGTGAATTTTCCAATCAGGTGAACTACAACAGCAAAATCAAAACCAAGCAAATATTTCCTCTATTTTGCTTTCACATTTACCCATAAATACCGTCCCTTGTCACCTTGTCATTGCCATACTGAACCTCTTTCCATTTGGCGTTTCCTGCTTAGCCAATTGCCGCTCACAAGATAAACTTTTTAAAATCTCGGTGTGCCTCAGGTCACCTTCTCTTTTAACAGTGCATAAAACTGAGGAAATATATCAAGTTTCAAAAAAATCTCTAACAGAGAGACTTTATAGTCCCTAATGCCATAAAGAAATATTATTACTTGAAGAGACTCAGTCAGGTGACAAAAGGTTCAGTTTAAATCTCTCTAGTTTGTGTATCTCTGTAAAGATCCATCATTAAGCCGGGCACGGTGGCTCACACCTAAAATCCCAGTGGCTCAGAGGCTGAGGCAGGAGGATTGCAAGTTCAAAGCCAGGTCAGCAAAAGCCAGGGGCTAAGAAACTCTAGGAGACCCTGTCTCTAATAAAATAGAAAATAAGGGGCTGGGGCTGGGGCTCAGTGGTAGAGCACTTGCCTAGTGAGCGTGAGGCACTGGGTTTGATTCTCAGCACCACTTATAAATAAATGAATAAAATAAAGGTCCATCAACAACTAAACATACATATAAAAATAACTTTAAAAAAAGAGTTAGTCCCATTATTAAAAAAAAAAAATACAAATAGGGCTGGGGATGTGGCTCAGTGGTTGAGTGTCCCTGAGTTCAATCCCTGGTACCAGCAAAAAGAATCTATCTTTAGCCGAGCACACACCTGTCATCCCAGGAGCTCAGGAGGCAGCAGGAGGGGCAAATTCAAGGCCACCCTCAACAACTTAGTGAGCCCCCAAACAACTTAGTAAGATCAGAGCTCAAAATAAAAATTTTTAAAAAGGGGGGGGGGCTGGGGACGTGCTCAGTGGTTAACCACCCCTGGGTTTAATCCTAACCCAAATAATCATTAGATATCTCAGATTCTACCATTTGTGTGAGTGTGAAATTTTTGTTTGGCTGATTATTTGAGATGTCTGGAATGTTCAAAAGAATGGGTCATGTTAAACTGGGCGCATGGGTGCACGCCTGTCATCCCAGCAGCTCAGGTGACAGGCAGGAGGATCACTAGTTCAAAGCCAGCCTCAGCAATTTAGCAAGGTGGCAGCCCTGGATGAACACTCAAGTCCAACAGAAAGGTCCAGATGTGAAAGGGCCGGAGCTTCCTGGGAAACTGAGGCATGCAAAGCCCCACCGCTTCACCCCGATCCTTGCAATAAAGTCAGATATTTCAGACATGTCACCCAAAGGAACGGGCTTGAGTTTATTAGAAGGGATGGGAAAGAGGGAAAAGGGACACTCTCCAGGGAGAGAGTGGGCACTCTTGTTAGAGAAAGCTTGTTCCTTGTCCCCAGGGCCAATCCAATAATGAGGACAAGGTTTTGAGAAAAATAAAAAAGGAGGTTTATTGCTTTGCTAGCAAAGAAGAATCACAGGGGACTCCTGTCCCAGAGGCTGTCATTCTGCCCATTGGCAGGGACAGCGGGCTTTTATAGAGGAAATCAAAAGCTACATTCCATGTGTTCTCTGTTGGAGGTGTCACTCACCTTTAATTTGGGAGATCTTTTTGGTTTTGAAGGGAGGGGTACAAGGGATTGAACTCCGGGGCACTCGAACACCGAGCCCCATCCCCAGCCCTATTTCGTATTTTATTGAGAGACAGGGTCTCACTGAGTGGCTTCATGCCTTGCAGTTGCTGAGGCTGGCTTTGAACTCGCGATCCCACTGCCTCCGCCTCCTGAGCCAGCCTCCGAATCTGGCCTAATTTAGGAGACCTTTCTGAGATCTTCTGGTGCCAATCCCCCAAAGTCTGGATTACTTTGTTCCAATGGTGGGTTCAAGGACAGATGAATCTGCCTACAGTGGGGAAGAAGGAAATCCTGTTTCCCCTGAGATGGGGGATGAGGAGAAATTAGGGAGGACAGGGAGAGAGGACCAGAAAGAAACATGTCATTCTAAAAATAAGTTGCAGTGGCAGAGCAGCAAGGGCTACACTAAAGCATAAAGTGGACACTGTAACATTCCCCACGGTCAACTCCACATGCCATTGCTATGGAAAAACGGGCAAGGGCATCTCCAAACTGCTTCCTGCTGAAACAGGCCAAGCTGGGGGAAGTGGCCTGAAGTCCTTGTTCTCTATCGGGTGGGGCGTGGACCGTAAAGGACAGCATCAGAGAAGTCCAGAGGTCCACAGTGGCCGGTGGCAGGTGACTGGACAAGGCACGCCTAGGACAGGGATCCTGCCAAGACAAAGGGCAGCAAAGCATTACTTTTTTGTAAACAACACAAAAGCAATTAGTATTTCAGCTCCTCTCTGAAAACCACAAAGACAGCAGCTCATTATCATAGTGACAAACAGACCAAGTTCATCAGTAAAGGTCAGGAAGGTTTGTAGGTCTATGAGATCAGGCTCAAAGTAACCCTAGAGTCCTTTGTGATCATTATGATTGGGCACTCCCACACAGCAACCTTTCTCTCCAGCCCCCAGCTTTACTTACCTTCCTAGGGCTGACACGAGTGTCCATCTTAAGTTACATTAACAATAACAACCACATTTTATTTCCCTGTGCTCAGGCTCCACGCTCCTGCCAGGTGTTTAAGACCAAGTTGGTCAAAACTGACCTTGTTCCTATCCACTCTTCAGAGTCTGCTGAGATTGCTCAGAGAACACTCTTGGGGACATGTGTGAAGGCTCCTGGTTCCTTTAGCTTTCCTCTAACAGTGGTGCCACCTGCCAGCATGGGTTAGGGTCTTGAGGACCATTTGTAGCTTCCCTTGGAAGCATTAGGGACATTTCCCTCTCCAATGACCCTCCTCTTTGCAGAATGTGCATTGATTGGCTCCCTGTTCTCTAGGGTCCTCCCAATCTCCTGATCTGCAGATCAGGCCACTCACTGGATTTGGAGGGCCCCGACAGGGGTCCTGTCGTTCTCTGGGTCTTGGCTGACGTTAGAGGGCAAGGGTCAAAATGTTGGCTGCTTTTTCTTTGGCCCTTTTACTTTCTTGACTTTGGTCTCCAAGTGTTTAGTTTTAAGCATTGGTAGACCAGTGCACCAGTCTTTTTTTTTTTTTTTTGGAGAGGGGAACTAGAGATTAAACTCAGGGGCACTTGAGACCACTAAGACACATCCCCAGCCCTATTTTGAATTTATTTAGAGACAAGGTCTCAGTGAGTTGCTTAGCACCACTGCTAAGAGCCACAGCCAAGTAGTATGATGCATGGCATTTTTTGTTGATAGGTGAAGCCAGCAAGCCATTGAGATGATATGATTATGTTAAGATCTGCATTCTTATGGATATTAGACCCATGCTGTCTACCTCGGCCTGCTAAGGGACTCCTGGAGAGTTCCCATTGGTTGGGGAAGTGCAGTAGGAGGGAATTCCGGAGGAGGGACTTCCTGTGGGGGTCTGGGAGAACATTGCGTGGGTCGTCAGCATTTTTCTCCCAGGAGCGTATGGGGCATTGGCGGGGAGTTTCAAAATAAAGTTTGTTCCTGTTTGAGTGGCTCATGATTTTGTGCCCAGCCAGACTGCAGCACACCACTTTTGGATGAGGCTGCCTTTGAACTCAGGATCCTCTTGCCTTAGCCTCCTGAGCCGCTGGGATTACAGGCCACCACTCTGGCTCATTGTATAAACTTTTACATTTACACTTAGTCAAGGGGGGCTGTGGCTGTGGCTCAGTGGTAGAACACTTGCCTTGCATGTTCCATCCTCAGCACCACATAAAAAATAAATAAAGGTATTGTGTCCACCTACAACTGAAAAAAGAAAAAACACACTTAGACAAGACTTAGTAGATATAGTTCTCAGATGTCTACTTATATCTAGTCACATATACTTAGGATGACA
This sequence comes from Ictidomys tridecemlineatus, assembly GCF_052094955.1. Lineage (NCBI taxonomy): Eukaryota > Metazoa > Chordata > Mammalia > Rodentia > Sciuridae > Ictidomys > Ictidomys tridecemlineatus. The sequence continues at coordinate 8,463,844 of NC_135482.1, read as the reverse complement.
ATTATGTTGTTATGACCTAAAATAATAGTTATCTAATCAGTTACAAAAATAATTATTTAAAAGACTCTAAAACAGCTACAAACCTAATTCCTTTAAGACTTAGTTTCCCTAAGTAATAAAACCTAACAGATACAAGAAAATTATCTTGATCAATAAGAGCCCATCAATGTTTTGGATTTTGCTTCATATCAGTACATTAAAGTTAAAGTAAGTTCGTTAATTATGGCCAATTTAATCACAAACACAAAATGTTTTAGATTTATCTTTAGCAAACCTTCTGCAACTTACTTAGATAATCACAACTCATTTAGATCCTTAGTTTTGTCCTCTTTTGTCTTAGACTTTAGCCCAGGAATATTACTTTACCAGAAAAAATACTTTCACCTCCAGAAACATTCCTTTTACCTTCTAATTTTCTGTACTAGAATATATTTTCGTACCTATAATTTTCTTTTATCTTTTCTAGTTTCAGACCCTTTCTTAAATTCATATTTTGAAACAGACTTTATGAATATTTTCTGTGCATTTAATCTACACCACAGATTTCATCCCAAGAGACGATTGGACAATCTGTCATATACAAAAACTGTGCCTTAATCTTTTTTTCTCCCACGTGGCATTCAAAGGGTTGGACCACAGGAAATTTTTGAGCCTGACCTGTCCGCCTTATCATTATCACAACCCCATCAACTGTGTCCACTGTACCCAGAGGGGTATTCAAAGGAAGAGGCCCTGTGCGTCCTGTTCTTTAGGATTCCTTGAAGATCCCTTGGCAGAAGCTGCCTGCAAAGGTTGGCCTTGGGCTGGGGATGTGGCTCAAGCGGTAGCACGCTCGCCTGGCATGCGTGCGGCCCAGGTTTGATCCTCAGCACCACATACCAACAAACATGTTGTGTCTGCCTAAAACTAAAATTAAATAAATAAACATTAAAAAATATTAAAAAAAAAAAAAGGTTGGCCTTAGTTTCTGTCTTTCTCTTTTCTGGGTACAGTTATTTATTCTGCCAGTCCCCCAGACACTTAGTCTGATGGGATCCCATTCTAGCAAGAATTGCTTTGTCCCAGTGATAAATCTGCCCTGGCCAAATGGGGCGAACGTCAGTCAGATCTTAACTTTGTGCTGGGGACGGAACCCAGGCCTGTGCTTGGGAGGGAAGCACTCTACCAACCGAGCTCTAGCCCAGCCCCCATCAGATCTTAAAAAGGGAGAGAATTCCTGTCCCCAGGTCATAAACTGAGAGTGCTGGGACCTACTGACACATTCTCTGTGGCCAGCAGCCTCCACCCCAGGGGCAAAAGGGGCTGGAAGGCAGGAAGAAGCCAGGTTCTCTTTGGCCATTTTTCTACAGCTCAGGCAGCTTTTCTGGGACACCCCTTCACACACACACACACACACACACACACACACCCCAGTTTAGGCTGGTGTCCCTGACCCACAGTGAGATGGTCCTGGCTGCCTGGGATCAGGCTGAGAAACAGTGGGGGGGGGCAGCACTCACTGGGCTTAGAAGATGTAATTACCCCTTTCTCTGGGTCCTGCTATCCCTGCGCACCTGAGGCAGGGTCCTTGGCCCCAGAACTCAGCTCCTGAGGGTTCAGACCCCTTGTCATTGTGACTGCATAAAGGCCAGCACAGACAGAGTCTCCTTCATGTACTTTACCCCATAGACCAACTCCAAGATTATAATAATGGTATAGTGATCCAGAATGACCACTCAAAGGCCAGGTTGTGTTACAGTGAAGCCTCCTTCTCTTAGACAGGCTTCTGCCTCTGGGTGACCATGCGCCCTGGAGCTCTCTGCTCCAGAGACTACAGGTAAGATCAACAGCATGGCCCAAGTCTTAAAGGGCCAGTAACATACAAAAACGCAGAGGAGAGAGGATCACCAAAACCCACGGCTGAGAGCCGGGAACCTTTAAAATAAATACCTGCGAAGCCAGATTTAAAGTTAGGTAGTCAGTGTAGTCAGGTAAATCAGGTCTAATATCAGTGAAATCTAAAATGGAGGCCATGCTGGGAAGGATTCCGAAAACGCAGGACAACTCATGGAGTGTTAATCAAGTCCAGAAAGGCCCTAGGCCAAAGTCCACCCCAAAGAAATGTTAATGGAACCCAGGGAACAGCCCCAGCAGATTTGGAGATAGTCCATCCAAGAAGTGATAATGAAGTCCTTCCTGTCCAGATGACTTCTCTGGCCCACCTGTGTCCCACCCCTCAGGCCTTCCCACCCACATTCCATCACCAAAACTATAAAAGGGGAGACAACCGCACTTCCACGGATCCCACCTCCTGGGTCCCCTTCTTCCTCCGGGAGAAGTCTTTTCTGCTGTCCTTTAATAAACTTCTAATTTCTACTCTGACCTTGCCTCGGTGTGCTCGGTCAACAGCGGTAACACCTTCCTGTACAGGTTTCTTTTTAATATTTTTCAGATGGTGATGGACTTTGTGTTGCTCATTTATTTATATGTGGTGCTGAGAATCCAACCCAGTGCCTCACACATGCTAGGCAAGTGCTCTGCCGCTGAGCCACAACCCCAGCCCCTCTTTCCCTTACTTTATCTTTGAGAGACCAACTCCAAGTGCAAGATTGTATTATAATCCAGAAAGCTATTTAAAAGCCAGATCATTACAATAAAACATTTGGCCAGGCTTATGCCTACAGGTGAGTCTTCAACTCACTTTACCTTGAAAGACCCTAGCCCAGTCAGCCCAGTTACCTAAGGCCAAGATATGAAACCAAGATACCAGGCACGCCATAAACAGGTTCAGGCGCCAGGCATGCTTTCCGGACAACCAGTTGAAGAACAGAGCACCCGCATCCTGAGGCATGAATGAATAAACCGGAACAGAAAAGCAGGAACAGAAAGAATAGAATGCAGACCTGTGGTTTTTGGAATGCAGACCTGTACCCCCTAGGTGGCCTATATGCTAGATTTAAACAAACCAATAAGAAACCTGTTGCTTCCCGCGCGCGAAACCTGTCCCAAACCCTATAAAAATCTCTGTATCCCCAAGCCTGATGTGCCAGTTCACCAAAGCTCCGGCTGAGGTTCTGCTGGGCACCCGCAGGCGCCTGTGTCCCAATAAACCTCTTGCTTTTGCAGCCAGTGTTTCGTGTGATTCTCCTTGGACAGGGATACGGGGGTCTTTCATTGGACGGGGGTCTTTCAACCTCTGACAGACCAACTTCAATTGCAAGATTGTATCCTCTCCGCCCCCCCCAAAAAAAGCTGGGTGCAGTGGCACACGCCTGTAATCTCAGCAACTGGGGAGGCTGAGGCAGGAGGATCACCAGTTCAAAGCCAGCCTCAGTGATGGAGAAGTGCAAAGCAACTCAGTGAGACCCTGGGGATGTGGCTCAGTGGTCGAGTGCCCCTGAGTTCAATCTCCAGTACCAAAAACAACAACAAAAAAGAGGCAACCAGAGAGGAGCCCCCAAACCATGACTGACACATGGGAACCTTTAAATTGGGCAGCCAAAATCTTTCCCAATCAATGCAGTATTGGCATGTCTTTTTTTTTTTTTTTTTTTAGAATTTTAATATTTATTTTTTAGTTTTTGGTGGACACACATCTTTGTATGTGGTGCTGAGGATGGAACCTGGGCTGGGCCCCACGCATGCTACCACCACTTGAGCCACACCCCCAGCCCCTGGCCATGTCTTAAAAGGGGCAGTAACAGATACAAACAAAACAAACACAGATAACCAGTGGCTCCACAGATGTCCCCACAGAGAGGGACCAGGTGTTCACACGAAAAGGAACCTGATGTGTGGAATCAGGGGACCTCTCAGATGGCCAAAGTTGTGACGACTTTACCAATTTCAGTTTCCTTTTTCTCCAAGTGGAGCACAATGGGCAGCTGCTGGGACAGTCCCTTCAGTCCCTCCTTTACTCACAGAAACGCCTTCTCTAGTTCCCCCTGAGGCAAATCCACCTCCTCCTCACTCTCCTGCAGTTGGCGCTCAATGGAAGTGGGGTTCCTGGGAGAGCCAGGCCTTCTCAAGAAAGCTGGGCCGGGGCTGCTCTTGGGTCCTTGGGGTGCTGAAATCTTGGTCCTTGTGACACAGGTTCCACGCCCCGAGCTGTGGAAGACTGGACACCTGGGAAAGGCCAGGGCAAGAGTTTTATTTAAAGGATGGAACATTGGGACTTCACCACAGCTGCAGTCCCGGAGGCCAAAGGGGGGGCCCTGGGGGCTTTAGCATTTATTTTTTTATTATTATTTTTTAGTTTTTGGCGGACACAACATCTTTGTTGGTATGTGGTGCTGAGGATCGAACCCGGGCCGCACGCACGCCAGGCGAGCGCGCTACCGCTTGAGCCACCTCCCCAGCCCGCCCGAGCTTTAGCATTTATTTTCTTCCCTTCGCAATCCGCCCCCGTCCTCCAGATTTATCACCTACACTATCTTTTTGTCCCCCCAGCCTCGCTTGTCTCCAATGCCCACCCAACAACGAGGACAGGGTTTTGAGAAAAAGGAGAAAGGTTTAGTGACTTGCTAGCAAAAGGACAAACCCAGGGGACACAGGTCCCAGAGGCTGTCAAGGTCCCCATCAGCAGGGGCTCTTAAGAGGTGATTCAAAGGCGGCATTCCCATCATTCACTTGTTAATTCGGGAGACACTCCTTCCCCAGGTCTCCGGTGCCGCGGTCCACACAGGATTCCCAGGTGCACGGAGAGGAGTCTGGACGCAGGACACGAGTTCCTTCAGCAGCCGGACGACGCCTGAGACTGGGGCTCTGGACCTTGGAGGCGGCCAGGGGCAGAGCCGGGTCTAGGCCAGGTCTCTGGTCAGGGTGCCGCAGCCTCAGCAGGTACCGAGAGCTTCAGGGAGGAAGCTCCCCTATCTCAGAAGAGACAGGGGACAGAGGGAGGTTTTAACTTGGCCTCTCACTGAGTCCCCAAAGTGCAGACGACTTTGTTCCTGGGGTGGGCGTGCTCAAGGACAGATCACTCTGTGGGGTGGGGAAGAAAGGTTTCCCGGGAGATCGGGGTGGGGAGAGATTCGGGAGGAGCTGGCAGAGAGGGAGAGAAAGAAACAAGTCAGTTTTAAAAGCCAGTCGCAGTGGCAGGGCAGCAAGACTGTCCTCAGAGCTTACAGGGGACACTGTGGCACCCTCAGAAAGGAGAGTGTGGGCGCCTCCTTCCCTCCAGTCTCTTGGGGACTCCCCGGGAAGTTTCTGGAGTCCCAGCCCAGCCCCCTTCTGACTTTTGAGTGGCGGCTGAGGAACTGCAGGTGGGAGGTCAGGAAGCCGGGTCCCCCTGTTTTGTCTCAGTTTCCGGTCCCCTCAATCGGCTCATCCCCCTCTGAATAGCTGCATCAGCTGCTTAGAGTTTCGTGAGGATAATGTGGTGGTTTGTCCCTCAGGGTGAAGGGGGTTGTGACCCTGAGGTGGGAGGGGAGGTCCAGGCTGCCTGGTGGCCCTGCGGCTCTCCGCGGCTTCCTGATCTTTCCCCTGAGGACTCCCCAGCCATGCAGAACCCGGGCCACCTCCAGCTCCCTGAATGCCACCAGCCTTTGTTTCTGCTGCCCGGCAAGAAGTCCATGGTGACATCTAGACAGCTAGATGGCGACCAGCAGAGCAGCACCTTGACTCTTCTTATGAGAACACGTTGGCCACCCTGATCCAGGACAAGTTTACTTTAACCAATTACATCGTCATCGACTCCGTTTCCAAGTAAGGTCACGTCCCACAGCTCCAGAAAGGACCTGCACTTTAGGGTGGGATGCTATCCAGCCCGGTAAAGACTGGTTTGTCCTTCTTCCTTTTTCTCCTATAAACAGAGCCACCTCCCCCAGGTGGCAGGTGAGGGGTCAGCGGTCGGGTGGCAGCCAGGGACTGTGCCCTGGATTGGGGGCTCCTTGTGGTCCCTCACAGCCAGTCAGGGACCCTGCTGTGTTCTTCCTGCTGTCCTCTCTCAGGGGACAGGGGACTTGCATTTGCTCTGTGGCTCCTGGTGTCCATTTTGAACGTGTGATTGGCATGGCCATGGCCAGGCCTCCCTCCTGGGAAGGTGCTCTTTGTCCTGAGGAGGTTCAGACCTGTCTTCCGGAGGAGGCCACCGGAAGCCATGGAACCATCCCCTGGCTCCTTCCCCTGTCCCCACCCAGCTCAAGGCACCTTCAACTCTGACCTCAGCCACTTCTGTACCTTCTAGAAATTCCTTCCCCTTCCCTTCTCCCCCCCACCTTTTGCTTTGTTTTGGTTTTGGTACCAGGAATTGAACTCGGGGACACTCGACCACTGAGCCACACCCCCAGCCTTGTTTTTATTTTATTTAGAGACAGGGTCTCACTGAGAGGCTTAGTGCCTTGTGAAAAACCAGCCTGTACCTTAGACAAAGCCTGTCCAAGGAAGGGGGTGTGACCCTTGTCCTTGGAAAGACCCACAGAGCACTCCTAGGCACATTCCCACCCTGCTGAGTTGTTTATCTACAAATAACCGGAGAGATCTGCTGCCTCAGGTGTCCCTGACTCAGGCTAGGTGGAGACCCATAGCAACCTCCTAGTAGCCACCAATCAGCATGAGACAGGGAAATACCTGGGATGCCAGATGACCCTCCCAGGAGTTTATGGTGTTGGGAAACCATGTAGTTCAACACGAACACCCCTCTTGGCTTAAACCAATCAGTTCAAATGAATCCCCCTCTGTACTGACCAATCACCCTTACCCAACTTGTTCCCGCCAGGGAATGTGCTAATCATGTTTTAGGGTTGTTATTTGATTTTCCCTCGGTGTGTGATGATTTGCTAAGAGATGTTATGATGTATGTGGGGTCCCTGCCTTCCCCAAAGAGAGTATAAACTGCTGCAAACCCTGGGCTCGAGGCCTCTCAGCGTCACCAGTTGCTGTGCGCGCGGAGGACCGAGCTAGCTCCCAATAAACACCTCTTTGCTGCTTACATCAATCTTGGTCTCTGGTGGTCTTTTGGGGGTCCCGAATTTGAGCATAACACTCGCAGCTGCTGAGGCTGGTTTTGAGCTCATGATTTTCCTGTCTCAGCCTCCCGAGCCGAGCGCGGGGATCACAGGCGGGCGCCACCATGCCCAGCTATAAAAAAATTTTGAGATGGGGTCGGTATAAAGGCCGAGGCTGGCCTCTACTGCCTGTGTGCATGTCTCCTTGTGGGAGGAGAAGTCACCTGTCCTGTGCTGGCCTGAGGAAACGCTATGGCAACAGTCTCCTCAGGAATGCTGAGTCTGGGGGTCGCCAGCCAGGCCTGGCCCTTCCTTCTCCGCATCTCCACGGCTCCTTGGCGGGACTCCCTGTCTGTGATGGGGAGGAGTCTGAATGCCACCTGTTCCTCCCAAAGCCCAGATGCACCTATGGAGGTGGCTGAAGGAACCCAGGAAGCCCCTGCATGAGGCTGATGTCTGAGGCCAGATGCCATCTAAAAGGTGGGGGCTGGGAGGCATCTTGCAGTTCCAGGATCTGACTGGGACATGGGGTGGGGGGTGTTGCCGTGCCCCCCCCCCATTTCTCTCTCTCTTTCTCTCTTTTAGTTGTAGGTGGACACAATGCCTTTATTTTTATTGATTTATTTTCATGTGGTGCTGAGGATTGAACCCAGGGCCTCACCTGCGCTAGGCAACTGCTCTGCCACTGAGCCACCACCGCAGCCCCCCGCCCCCCTTTATTTTCAAGGGCCGCTGGGAACCTGTGGAAAGCCAGGGGAGGCTGAGGTCGTGTTCTGAGGTCCTGGAGATCAGGATTTCAACATATGAATTTGGGGGAACGCAATTTGGCCCCTGGCAGACACCGTACTTAAGCCAGGACCGAGATGCCGGACGTGGCTTTGAAGGCGAACCTCCAGGACAGGATTTGGAGTGGGATCCCCTACCAGTCTAAGCCGCCTTTAGAGAAGGGGAGGAGGGGAGACACCAAGTCCTTGAGGTGCCCCTCACTGTTTCCAAGAACTGAGCCAAGTTCAGGGAACAGTGAGAGCCATCTGGGCCGCAATGTCCAGACCCATATCATCTGGAAGGAACTGTCCTTCTCTTCTGTGGTGTTATCTGTAGCAGCTGCTGGCCCACGTGCACCCGGGGTCCTGGGGATGCTGGTCACACAGTGGGAGGAAGCGAGCCAAGCGGATGATGTCACTGCTTTTCCAACCTCACCTGTCAGTCCCTGGAGAGGGAAGCTCTGTCCCCTGGCCACTGGGAAGAGTGATGTGAGGGACGGAGCTATTACTTCCTGGCCAAGCTCCAGAGACACCGCGAGGAGCAGAACAAGTCTGTCCAGCCTGTCGCCGCTGGACCTTCCCCGTGAGCGTTTCTGCACACACCTGTGTCCGGCACCCCATCTCTGGGCATCTTCTCAGTCTCTCAGGACCTGTGCCTCTGCCCTAGCAAGGCTGGGCTGGGATAGTACAGTCAGACAGCAGGGAGGATCCCGATGCTGGGGAGGGCAGTGACAGTCCTTGATTGTTGCAGCTGTGCCCACTGGGAAGGGACACAGAAGGACGTGCCATGGCTCCAGCCCTGGACGGAGGCCTCGGCCCCACACGAACTCCTAGAAAAGGACATGGTGGCCCAGGCCAGCCTCCAGGCAACTCGCCCACTACATGGCTTGTTTTGGCAAACTGTATTTTTCACATTAGTTCATGTTTCCTCTTGTTTTTCACAGGATGGTGCTTAAAGGGTTCCTAATGTCCCCGGCCACAAGGCAGACTCCGCTGACCATCAGACCAGGATTTAGGCCTCAGGGTGGCAAAGCCACAGAGGAGACTGGACGCTCAGGCCCCACAGGCCTCTTGGCTCTGCTGAAGCCCTGACCCTGAGGGCGCGGAGGCCCGGGCCCAGGGCGGAAGCCCGTGGGGTGAAGGGCTGATGAGCTTGGCCACCAGCATCCTCTGGCGCTCTGAGCCGGCAGAAGGCCAAGCCCCTCAGCAGGTGGGAGCTACCTATCCTTGCCTGGTGACCACCTTGTCCCCCCGGGTGATGGTGTCCTCCCCTCCTGCTCATCTCAGCCTAGACCACGGTTGGGTGGGCTCCCTCTGTGCACCAGAAGGATGAGACCCCAGCAGGCGCCTGCAGAACAGAGAGAAGTGTTTAAGGAGGGCCAACGGGAGGACTGAGGGCGGGCATGCTCCTGGGACGCAGGGTGTAGGAGTGGGGACCTCTGGCGCCAGGCCTGACGTGCTGCCAAATCCACCAAGGTGGGTGTGAGGACAGCACTGGGGGTGGGCTCTCTGCCACCACCTTCTTACACTGTCCCGACCGGCAGGACACATCAACGTGGGCAGCGAATGAAGGGACAAGAGACACACGAAAGGTGACAGCAAGACAGGAGTTCTGATCAAGCTGCAAACTTTTATTGTTCAAACAGCGGTATTTATGGGCTGGGGATGGGGAAGCTCTCTTATCGGCAGTTGCTGGATGTCTTCACAAGGTGAGATAACGCAGGATGTTTCAGGGAGATGGATGGCTGCAGGATGTCTCAGGGAGATGGGTGGCTGCAGGGTGTCTCTTGTAATTGTCAGGCTATTCCTTTTTTTTTTTTTTTTTAATATTTATTTTTTAGTTCTCGGCGGACACAACATCTTTGTATGTGATGCTGAGGATCGAACCCGGGCCGCATGCATGCCAGGCGAGCGCGCTACTGCTTGAACCACATCCCCAGCCCCGTCAGGCTATTCTTTGAAGGAGAACTCCCTTCTAGTCCCCGGCATTACACTTTTTATTTTGGGGGACTCAGGGGCTCTTTACCACTGAACCACATCCTCAGCCCTTTTTATTTTTGTTTTGAGACATGGTCTCCTAAATTGCCAAGGCTAGCCTCAAACCTGCAATCCTGTCTCGGCCTCCCAAGTGCTGGGATGACAGGTGTCCTTCCTGTACCCACCTCTGACTCTGCTGTTTGATTGCTCAGAGCTCTCAGCCCCACATCTGGAAGAGCCGATAAGAACATGTGGGTGCACCCTGTTTGGCACTGGGGGAGACTCATGTGGGTACACGTGGGCCCACCTTCTGGCCACAGCAAACGCCCTGGCCAACCCCTATGCTGACCGCTGGCAAGGCTGGCCCTGCGCTCCCCAGGTTCTCAAATATGGCCATGACCCGCACTGTCATGCCCCCTGTGAGGGTGACATCCTTCACCTCCACGTTTTGGAAGGGCTCCACCTGCCCCTGTAGGGGACCATGGATGCCAAACAGACTCGGAGTCCTTTGGAGGCAGGATCCGAAAGCTCAGGTCGGTGGGAAGTCTGAATGGATGGAGTGAGACCAAGGATGCAGCCCTCACCATGTTCTCTGGAAGGACAGACTGTCTCAGACCCGTGTCCACGGAGGAGCAGTCACCACGGAGGACTCCTGGGGAGCTGGAGGGCGAGGATTCTTCTGTCTGTCCAGCCATGACAGCGGATGACAGCCGGCCTCCGTCCTTGCCCTCTGCACAGCATCCTGGAAGAAGCAGAGGCTCCTCTGGGGCCCTTGCAGAGTGGCCGTCCTCTCCTAGAGCTGGTCCAAGCCTTTTAGCACAGCTGGGGAATGCCCGCTGGTCAGAGGCTGGTGCCGCTGGCGAGCCCCACAGAGCAGCGGGAGTGGCTGGGAACCTCAAGGCAGGGTGTGTCCGCGGGCTCCATCCCCTCCCTCAGGAGAGGTCAGCGACTTGGCGACCAGAGCTGACTCGTCCCTGGGCGTGGATCTGCCTTCCTTTTCTACAGCATCGATGCCATCAGCACCAACAAGGCGTGCCAAGTGCCTGGCTTCCCCACAGACGTCCACCTCAGCCGCGCTGGATCTGGACCCAGTCGTCCCCTGGCAGAGCAGCACAGCCCAGTGAGACAGTGAGCGAGCGAGCATGGGCATGGGCTCCACGGGCCCTGCCCCCTGGGCCCCGTCCCAAGCTCCTGGATACCAGAACAATGGCATCGCAAACTGGAGATCAGCGTGGGCATCAGGGCTGGGCAGCACCCTGCGGAGTCAGGCCAGAGCTCCCCAGGATTTGGGACCTGCACTGGGCCCATGGTGCCACATCCAGGAAGAGCCTGGGGGTGGCAGTGGGACTGGCCCCTTTCACTGGCTTGAGAATCTGCCCTCCTCGCTCTGTGGCTCTGGCCTGGTGGGCTGGCGATCCTGGTTTCCAGGGCAGGGAGGGTCTTCCAGGGAGCGCCTCAGAATCCCAAGTCCCAGCCTCCACGGGTGGGTGTCAGCCCCTGGGGCGAGTGTCAGTGGGCAAACAGGAAAACGCGGTTCCTGGTGAGGTCGACCAAGCTCCACCGCCCGGAGGTGCCAGGTGGCTGCTACAGAATGTGGGCAGAGGGGAGCCTGTCTGAACCTGGGGAGTCCTGGAGGCACGTTTTGCTGTCCCCAGTCCTGGCGGTGACTGAGGCACGTGTGCAGCAAGTGCAGTCTGATCTGATGAGGGCAGGTCACCAGGGCCCCAGCACTTGGTGGATGCAATTGGGTCTCCCCACCGGGGAGGGTGGCTGCCTGGGCGCGGGGAGAAGGGGGTGATGGTCACCCTCCACACCGCTGTGGCCGCCCGGAACTGTGGTTTCCCCCCACCATACTAATTCCTCACAGGGGCTGTCTGTCGCTGGCCTCCTCTTGGCGGCCTCATTGTGGAGAACCAGCAGCACAGCACAGCCGCGCACCTGCAATGGCCCTCGGGACACTCACCTCTTGGCCTCATCCCTGACCTCAGCTATGGGCTGGGGACAGTCCCCTGTGGTGTCAAGCACCAGCTCAATGCACATTCTAGTTGGGGCTCAATATAACTGATGGGTACAGCCAGGGGGGGCCGGGTGCCCTAGATGGCTGAGGGCCACCCTCCACCAATCCATCCTCAGGAAAGGACAATCTGTGGGACATTTGAACACTTCTCGGTGGCCACGGCATAACTGTACCCCAGTTGCCTATAACTGACCTCAATAATCCACCCCTCATAGCTCTTCTTTCTTTCTGCCCACTCTAACCCTTGTCCTGTCCCTGGGTCACCTCCCAAACTCCCTGCAAAGAACATCCCGGCCTCAGGCCTGCTTTGGGGGGTGACCAATCTCCTTCCAGAGGAGGCGCTTCCCACAACCCATCACCCCAACTAGAAACCCAGACATGACCTCAGCACCCGCGTGTCCCCAGCATGCCTTTCTTGCCCTCACTGGGACTGTCCCCCTCCTGCTCGCCCTGACTGCTCCCGGCCAGCATCCTGCAGCTGGTGAGGAACCCAAAGCAAGTGGCCTCAGGACTCTGTCTCACTGCGTGCCCCGCCCGCCCGCCCGGGGTCAGAGGGCCGTGCTGAGCCCCCATGGACAGCCCTGAGCTCCAGAAGCCAAGGTCTGAGCCCAGGGCCTGTGGTGAGGTTCCCAAACACTCTTAGGAGGACAGCGGGAGGGAGCAGCAGCATCCTGAAGATTTCTGGGCCTCTAGTGACCCCCTGCATAGCCAGGGTGGTGGGCACTCACCCAGCAGGGCACCGCGAAGCCCCATTCTGTCCCCTCCAGTAATCTTCGCTGTGACAGAGAACTCAAGACTGAAGGAGCCGTCCAAGGTCAGAGCAGTAACTGCAGAGCTGGGACCTACATCCACTGTCCTCCAGGGCCGGGGCTCTCTCCCCAGAACAGAGGGCAAGCATATTAAGATAAGGATTGAATACCCACAAATTTTTTTAAATCGTCTTTAATAATTTTTTGCCTCATTTACCAGATAAATCATCTAAATAAATAGATGCTATACAGTCTCTTACCAATATCAGTACAAAAATAAAACTGCGCTCTGCACCCGCTCTGACCCTCCCCAGCCGCACCATCAGGAAGGCGCGCCCTGGGAGCCGATGCCCGGTCCTCGAGTACATTCATGTCGTCTGAACAAAGCTCGAAGCTCATCTGTGCAAAGGACGCGTTCTTGGCTGAGACCTGGTGGCCACATCTGGCCATTTGTAAAGCAAAAGCTACACGGGCTTCCATTCAGATGCCTAGCGCCTTCCCGGAGGAGGCGGCGAGGGACATTGGCAAAGGGGTTACCATCCTGTAGAATGATAAGGTTCCGTGCCAGGGGTGGGTGGGACATTCCACCCCGCTCCATGGCGACAGTAAAGTACCAACAGGCCTCTACATTCAAAAGGGGCTGGGGAGAGGCAGGCGGCCCGTGTTCCCCAGCCCCAGGGTACTGGCCTTCCGGGGAGCTGTGGGGCGGGAGGTCACTGTCCACCTGGTCTTCTCTCACCTGACCCTAGCTGGGACACTCAGGGCTGGGGGGAGGCCTGTATGGCCAAACCCAACCCCTCACAAAGGTCACCTGTCCAGGGCCAGGCCTGGACCTCACCCTGTGGGCCACAAAGGTCTGAGGAAGAGGAGATGCATGTTCTGCTGCTGCAGACAGAACACAGCTGCCTCACCCACCAGGAAAAAAAAAAGCACAAAAACAAAAGAACCCAACCCCCCAGGGCCACAGCTGGCAAATTTGACAGCTGAGGACCCCCAGGAAGCAGGAAGAGGGCCTGTGTCTCCTGAGGGGGCGGAGTGTGTCTTCTGCTAGAAGCTGTGGCCCTGTCCCAGAGCCATGGTCCAACAGTCAGCTGGAGAGGACCCCTCACTGTCCCAGCCTCGGCCCTCCACCTCCCGGGCTGGGAGCCCCTGCCCCCAGGCTTCCCCTCTTCTCAGGGTCATGCAGCTGAAGCCCCTTCCCGGGCCCACCCCACATGCTCATCTAGATCCCATTCCCTGGGCTGGGGTGAATCAGGTCACCTATTGTGACTGTCCCCCAATGGAAGCACTGAATTGATCCCGGGCAACGAGAATTAGAGAGAGGGAGAAGGAGCTGGGCATTGGGAATCTTGCCAACAAAGCATCCCAAAAAGGAAAAGGGAGCCTGCTGTCTTTGGTTTGGGAACTGGGGAGGAGTCTGGGGGAAGAGTCACCCTGCCCTTGTCCTCACGAAGACCTAATGACCTTCTGAGGACAGGCACAGAGTCAGGGGACAGGGCTGAGCTCCCAGCCACAATGGCTCTACTGTGTTCAGGTTACCCCGACTCTGACGGGGTTGGGGGAGTGGACCTGCTCCCCAGGACCCCTGACTCCATCTGGCCTTCTCTCTGGGACAGGGCTGGGATGAGGGAGCAGGGAAGCCACCAGCCCACAGGGAACCTTGGGGCAGACCAGGAGCCAAGCATCCCTCCTCCTGGCAGACACAACCTCGCCAGGGCGCTAGGCTTGTGCACAGCCTGAACTACCCTCCCCTGCGGCTGGACCCCCCCAGGAAACAAGGCCAATCCCTGCCGTGCTATTTAGGTCTGGTGGGAGGACACAGAATGAAGTGGGAAGGGGTCCAGGAGACAAGGGCTGCCCTGAGAAAGTGGGACACCCCCGCCCTTCCTGCCTGCCCACACCCACACCATGCTTGGGGTCGGCTGAGCTGGAGGGGAGGGCAGAAAAAGGGGAGTTGGAAGGGCTGAAAAGTCACCTGAGTCAGAAAGGACAAGAATCCCTGTGGGAGGAAGGACAGGTCACAAGTGTCTTGGAGTCTATGCAGATGTGTCAGCATAACTGGGCAGATGCTTGCACACCTTCTGCTTGGCCAGGCACAACCAGGAAGTCACATCTGCATGCCTGGAGCAGCAGATGCCGCCATGCTCGTGGCCAGAACCTTGTTCTCGCTGACAGCTGCGAGCAAATGGAGCTGGAACAGGTCCTGTCGCGTGACCTGTGCAAGGTGGTGGGTTGCCGTGGCGAGTTCTTTTGTGCTGTGAATTGCCCTATGTTCACCTGGCCAGGGTTTCTAAAGGAGGCATGTGAGGCCCACGTGGACACTCAGGGCACATGTGATGTACACAAGGGGCATCGTGAACGCTGTGCCATTAGGTGTGCACATATTTCCACACGAGCCAGGAGATGGGGCAGGATCTCTCAGCAGAGGGAGCCCAGGGGGCAGCCTCCTCCCTGGGAAGGAGTCTGTGACTCTACCTCAGACCCTCCCTCCAGCCCCTTCTCCCTGACCTGGGCCCTGGGGTGAGAGCAGCCTCCGAGCCCCACCAAAGCTGGAGGGGAAAGATCAAAACCAACACCCAAGCCCAAGAAAGGGGTGGAAGGGCCAGACAACCAGACAGGCTGGGGCTGCCAGGTGGGGCCCTGCCTCCCGGGGCTCCTTTCCCTCCTGGCAGTCAGCTGCAGAAGCAGCCTGAGCAGGTGGCCCTGTCCCCATCAGCCTGGAGATGGGACCCTAAACCGAGCAACACCAACCTTCCCAACCCAGCCCTAAGGCCTCTCTGCAAACGCCCTTCACAGAGAAGGGCAGGGTGGTGGGAGGTTGTGGGGCCATCCCCACTTCTTCTGCTTGGTGTTTTTTTTTAAATAAAATAATTACCCTGCCCCAACCCCTCCCTGTCTCGGGAGTTCCCCACCCCAAGCCCCAAAGGAAACAGCGAAGAAGAACGGGGTGGAAATGGTGATTCAGAGCCTCTCGCTGCGGTCTCGGAAGAAGCCCTCTGCTGCCTGGGCCTCTCGAAAGGTGACGGTGATGGAGTTGGCGGTGATGTCTGTGACGGTCACCTCACTTGAGGGAAGCACAGGTGTCCAGGGAGGGGGCCCATCTGCCAGTTCTGCATCTGCTGCAGCCACAGGACAAAGACAGGGACAGAGGACAGGTTGGCGGGGGAACGGCAGCAGCATGCAGACCCCTCCCAACTCCAGGTCCTTCCCATGGGACCTAGCACTGGTCCCCCAAGAGGGTGCCGTTCCCCCCCAGTCCCTGGCGGACAGAGTCTTCCATAGAGGGTTGCCAGCTCTGGCCAGGGGTCAGGCTCAAGTCAGTCCCCACAGTCCCGACTGGCTGTGTGGCCAACCAGGTCCCCGAGGCTTGGGTCAACTGGACCTGGTGGCCTCCAAGGACACTGCAGATCTGAGGCCCAGGGCCGGGCTGTCTTACCCTCCTCAGGGGGCTGCTCTGCGGGCTCCCACTGGCCCGCCGCCTGCAGGTCATCCGAGGCCGGTGTCTCCTGCAGGGAGAGCTCCCGTCGATGGCTGTGACTCTCCAGGTGGGACCCGCGAGGCGGGAACTTCTTGCGCGAGAGCCGCAGATACTTGTGGGCCTTGCGGGGCTTGCAGAGCGGGAAGGGCAGGCCGGGCACCAAGGGGCCCTTGTCCACCAGCTCAGGCGCCCCCGCCTTGACCACCCCCTCCGGGCTCCCGCTGCCGAGTGGGCGCGCGAGAGAGAAGCAGAGCTTCTCCTTGCCCTTGGCCTTGTGGGAGCTCCGCAGGTCCATGCTGTAGAGCCGCTGCGGGGGCAAGCCAGGGCGCGGGTCAGCCCCGCCTCCCGTCCGCTGCCACCTTCGCCTTCGCTAGAGCCCTGGCCCCTGGCGCCCGGTGCCCGCCGCTCCACACCCCCCACAGCTGGCCAGAGCCGCAGCGCCCCGGCCCCCTGCCCGGCCCTATGGAGGGGTGCGGACGGACCAAGGACAACAACCACGGGGGTGGGGGCGGGGGCGGCACACCGGGAAAGGAAACCCAACTGGGGGAGCCTCGATCGCCTACTCCACACCAGGCCTGGGTCCAGCCACCAGAAAAAAATTGTTTTTGAAGTGGCTTCTGAAGCACTTTAGGTTCTAGGAGAATTGCTGCTGCACACCACCCTCAGCTGGAGCAGCCAGCTCCCCTGAGTGGGTTCTTGTGGCAGCCAGGCTGTGGGGACAGACAGCACAACCTGCCCCCAGCTGAAGGGACAGCATGCTGCCCCTCAGCTCTGTGGGGCCAGGCCTCTGCCAACCTGCGTCTCACCAAGGAGCAGGGTGCAGCGGGGGCTTCTTACACCAAAGGCCCCAGTTCTGAGATGGGGGATCTGTCTCCCTGCCTTTGGGGAGAATTTAAGTCTCCAAGAAAGGAAGATACCGGATCTCCCCCATCACTCTGGCACAGTACCTTCACCTGTCACCTGTCACCAGAGGCTGAGGGCTCCTAGAACAGCAGGAAAGATGGGGCCGATGGAGTCACAACCCAAGTTGGAGGCCGTGATGACACATGCGGCCTCCACTCAGTCCAATCTCCTAATCCCGTCCACTGCCCTGGGTGCGGCTGTGGCGGAAGGAAGCAGGGCCAAACCCAGAGGGGCCTGGGAAACTAGAGCGGGGGCTAGTCCCACCGCCGCCCTGGGAGCCTCCCCTACTGTCAGCAAGGCAGGCTCTTTCAGTGCGATGCCACCTCTCCATGCGAGAACAGGGGGCTCCAGGCCACAGCTCGGTTCTCACCTGCTGTGTGACTCCAGGTCAACCACAGGCCTCCCTGAGCCTCAGCTACTTCAACAGCAAAGCAATGAGGAGACCTCAGTGGACAGCCTCTGACAATACCTGCTTCCCACCTTCATGCCATCGGTGGTCCCTTCTCACAAGAAACACTGCTGCGTGTGACTTCCTGGGCCTGGTCACAAAGACACAGTGGCTTCTTCCTTGCTCGTGGATCACCCACGTGGGGAAGCGAGTGGCGGTACTGTGAGGGCTCACACTGCCCGGCAGGGCCTCATGGCAGGAGCTGCCCTAGAACGACTGGCACGGATCCTGGGCCTGGAGCAGCCCCAGCCCAGCCCGGGCATCTGACCTGTCCCCTGACTACCCAATCAGGACCACTAAAGAACCGGCTAAAGTGCTCCCAAATTCCTGATCCACTGAAACCATGTGATGATGAGTTCAGTGGTTTAGGTTGCTAAGCTGGGGTGACTTGTTATAGATTTGCCACGGATAACTAATACACCTACCCGGCAGGTTTGGCACGCAGAGGAAATGTGGCCATTTGCGAAGCACCAGATACACCTCCCCACATGCAGATCTCTGGCAAATGTGACTTTCCATCCTGGGACTCCATTCACATCAAACACCATGGATCATCCCCCACAGGAAGGAGGCTGTCACTCGCCAAGAAAGCCCCAGGTGATCCATAACCTCCACACTGCACGCGATCCAGGGAGCCTTGTGCTTTGATTCAGACACAGGGGTGGGGGTGGCGGGCGCTTGTGAAATTAAAGCAGGTGTTTTTATGCTCACAGTGAGAACCCAGCACCGAGAACCTCAGCAGCTTGCCCAGAACACACAGCTGCACCTCAAGCCCCATTTGCTTTTCATGCTCCCAGACCTAAGATGTAGGTGTCCAGGGTATCAGAGCCCCGCCTCTCAGAGGACCCAAAAGGAGTCCCCAGGGGTTTCTTCCTACTCAAGAAGGACACCTTTCTAGGAGCTGGTGCTCCACAGCTGGTCCACACACGAAAGGCCTCTCCTTCCCGGGTTCTAGAAGTCCAGACTCTATGTCCCCTAACCGCCAGAGTCTGTGTTTCTGAGGCTCTTAAATATTACAATTTTCTGTTTGGGGATTTTGAGCATCATAGGCTTATTTATGAGATTCTAAGCTTTCAAACATCCTAGGACTAAGATCAGCATGGTGGCGCACGCCTATAATCCTAGCAGCTTGGGAGGCTGAGGCAGGAGGATCTTAAGTTTAAAGCCAGCCTCAGCAAAAACAAGGGACCTTAGTACCTTGCTTACAACTCAGTGAGACCCTGTCTCTAAATGAAATACAAAATAGGGCTGGGGATGTGACTCAGTGGTCGAGTGCCCCTAAATTCAATCCCAAGTGTCCCTCCAAAAAAAAATCCTAGGCCTGTATTAGCCATGTGGCCCCTCCTCCCACAAAGGCTCCCCCCACGGGGGGTCATCTTTCCTCAGTTCCTGCTCCATGTTTGGGTTTTTCCCCTTCTGTGGAAAATCACCCACTGAGTGTCCCACCCCACAGTGCCCAGATGGTACCAGGGGCGGGCAAGTGAACCAGTTCAACCAGCCAATGCAGATGCACTCAGGGGGGTGAGGGGAGGCAGGGGCTGGGGAGGGCAGGGGACGAGGAGGCCCTGCGGCAGCCGGGTTACCTGCAGCAGAAGCCGCTTGGGTTTCGGGCCTCTCTTCCTATACCCAGACGCTCGGTCTCTCTCCTCTCTAGATGCAAGGCAAGTGGCAGAAGAAAAGGAAACACTGGTGACATCTCAGGGAAAGGAAGGTGTCTGCTCCATCCCCTCCTCTGTCTGTCGGGATGGAGACCGCCCAGCATCCCGAAGTCCTCCAAGGCTCTCCTGGGGCCCTAACAATGGTCAGGGGTCCACTTTCCGGGGCTTGGACTTCCCATCCGATAACGGGAAGGGGACTGTGTGTCACTGACGTGGGGCTCTCCGAGGCTCTCCAAACACTGAGTCCTCCCTGAGCTCCTGCTGTGCATGCGGTGGGGACCTCCAAGGTGCAGTTGTCGCTCTTAGAGGAGCGGCGTAGAAACCTGCCAACCCAATGTGCCTTGAATGTCCTTGGGGGGCTGGGGAGAGTGGCGAGTCCTGCCCGCTGGCCTGACTTGAGACCCTTAGGAACCTGAACGGAGGAAGGCTGCACCATCTCATCAGGGTGGGGAGGAAACCCAGCTGTAGGGTGTCTGCCGATGGCTCTCACGGTGCCCCCCAGGCACAGGAGACACCATGACCAGAGGCTGAAAACCACGAGGCCAGAGTAGACAGCTCCAGGCCTCTGCCTCCTGGTCACTGGTTCAACTCACTTCCTGTGGCCCCCACGATGGAGGCCGGGAAGACAGCAGAGAATGTGGGGGTGGAGTTAACCGCCCCACACCCCGCCCCCGCCTGGCTGGATGGCCTGGGCCAGTCTCAGTATGAGCTCAGCACAAAGCAGTGAATCCACGGCCTCTGTTTAAATGTCGGTCACCCTCCAGGCAGATCCTGGCACCCTCTGGACATGGGTCTCGGGACAGCCAAGAAAGGCACTTTGCAGTCCCACCTGGGTCTTCACCCCCACATGGCTCGCCTGGCCACACGCCAAGGTGGTCCACAGGATTCTCCCAAGTGGCACACCCTGTTGGACTAAGGCCCCACCAAGCACCCCGGAGGAAGAAAGAAGCTGGGGACGGGACACCCTGGATTTTAAAGGAAAGAACAATAAAAGCGCGTCCTTTGAATCAGCAGCCATGGAGACCGTGGGAGAAGCACTGAGCACAGTGAGGAGCTGCCGCCTGCCCCGTGGCCTCGTGCCAGTCTCCAGCCAGGGGCCCAGGACAACCGAAACTCCTCATCTGCCACACGAGCCCCTGGTCCCTGCCTCAGGAGGCTGCAGTAAGGGACCACATAAAAAGGATACAGAGACAAGGCCCACACTGCATGGGCCTCACTGGGAGAACCGTGGGCAGGGCTGCTGGGCACAAGGGCCAGATGGCGCGCGGAAACCCCGCAGTAGCTGGCAGAAGAGGGGACCCACTTTACCCTGGGGCTCTGCTGGGAGCTGGCCAGGAGGAGGGCCAGAGCTCAGCAGGTCACACCTCCTCTGGGCTCAGGTGACCTCATCAGACTTCCCTCAGTGGAAGGACAAGCCACTGACATGCCAATCACACGACTGGCACCTTGGGAGCCACCCCTGTCTGCCTCCCCTGAACACAACTGAGGCCTCGGGCTGGAGCTCCGGGTGTCAGAGCCAAGAGGTGATGGCCGGGCAGCTAGAGGAAGTGGCAGGCAGAAAAGGAAGGGGACCCGGAGTTCTCTGTGCCCACCACCTTCCAACGCCTGGTCAGACACCCCGGTCCTGGCCCCAGCGGCCCCCTGCTCAGGGCCACGCTGCAGCGGGACCCCTAGGAAACCTGGAAGTGGGCCCAGCAGCCGCAGGCCCTTACTTCTCCTCGTAGGCCAGGACCAGGCGGGGGTCCAGGATGTGCTCCTCCGGCTCCCAAGTGCTGTACCTGAGAAGAGAAGTAACAGATGAGAGCTGTCCTGCCTCTGCCTGGCCGCAGAGGCCACGGCCACTGTCCCAGGGCCCTCCCTCACCAAGCCTCCAGTCCTTCCTGGTCGGGGGGGGGGGGGGGCTGCCACGCACTCCCAGGGGCTGACCTGTTTGGGCCCCAATGACACCAGAACTCCCCTCCCTCCTGCCTCACCACAATCTGACCGGCCGGGTCCTACTCTGGAGAGACCCCACATTCACCCAAGGCCCTTGATGCCTGGAAGACAGCAGGTCCCTGTGTGTCCCAGGAAACTGGGGGACACTCTTAGTATGACAGCGTGGGGGCTCTGGAGCCACCTGGCCAGGGTTCAAGTTCCAGTTCTGCCACAGCTAGCTGGGCAGCCCTGAGCCATTTACTCAACAGCTCTGGGCCTCAGCGTCCCCCTCTGTAAAGGGCTCTTGTGCTGATAAAATGTTCTACTTAAGTGTCCAGAGCCAGTGGCAGGTGGGGAGCGCTCTGCGGTGTCTCCCAGTGTTTACCAGCACCACGGGTTCCCCCCAGCCTTCCAGCCCAGCCTGCGGGGGTCACCGCTCCTTCCTGCCTCGGGCACCTGCACCAGGCCTTCACATAAGTGCCCTAGTCTCTGGGCCTGGCACCCCACAGGTATCTGTAAGTATCTATAACTCTGGTGCAGTGCTCCCACAGTTGACCTCAGCACCCCCAAGAGCCGAGGGACACAGGGGTGACAGCACCGCTCCCCAGGGCTCTGCCCTGATCAGGCCTGGCTGGGGACAATGCCACAGGTGCCTTCCACCTTCTTTTAACTACTCAGCACCAGCCTCCTGCAGTGCAGCCTTTTTGTTTAAATAATTTCATTTTAAAAGCAAACTTTTATGACTTCCATATGGAAAAACCAGTATCACTCATCATAAAGAGATGTAAGTATAAAACAGTTTTTAGGGTGGGGGTGTCCTCAGTGTATACCACTTGCCTAGCATGTGTGAAGGCACTGGGTTCCATCCTCAGCACCGCATATGAATGAATGAATAAATAAATAAAATTTTAAAATATACATATGTATGAGCCACATGTGGAGTCACATGCCTGTAATCTGGGCAACAGGAGGCTGAGGCAGGAGGATCACAAGTATCAGGTCAGCCTGGGCAACTTAGTAAGACTGTTCTGGGGCTTAAGTTGTACTCAGTGGTAGAGCACTTGCCCAGCAGGTGTGAGGCACTGGGTTTCATCCTCAGCACAATATAAAAATAAATAAACAAAATAAATGTGTTTTGTCATCTACAACTAAAAATATTTAAAAAAAAAAAAACTGTCTCAAAATGTATTTTTTTTTAAATGGGCTGGGACTATAGCTTGGAGACTGCCTCCTGGCTCCAATCTCCAGTACTACAAAAAGGTCTGTACACACGAGTGCATATAAATCCCTATGTAAAATACCTGTGTATCTAAGTATATAAAGGTAAAAACACAGGCAACAAATGTGTCTAAACCAAAACAAAGCAAAGTTCCACGATCTTGGCAAGAGGCCTTGCTGGGTGAGAAGGCAAGTAACTGGGGAGCTTCTGGAGGCAGAAGAGGCAGGCAGAGCCCCTGCAACTGCAACCTCCCAGGTTAACCTATCAGAATACCTATTTATTTTTCTTCTTTATTTGTTCTGATCTCAGGATATTTAACAGTAGACCAGGGTTGGGCAGCAAGACATCCCAAGACAGAAAGCACTCTTCCTCCTTCCACTCATCTTCCCTCCCACGTACTCCACCATCAGGCCTGGTGCAGCCTGGCCTGGCTTCTGTCATCTGTGCTGTGCCCCACCTCTGGGTGCTCCGTCCCTGCAGTGAGCCAAGCCAAGCTTCCCAGGCTTTACGGAATGGCCCTCCTCCCAGCAGGCCCAAGTTTAGGTCCAAGATGAATCCAGCAGGGCCTGGCCCAGGCCCAGCACCTGGCCTGGGAGTAGCTGTGGAGGCCCCACATAGTTCTGTGCATCCTGCAGGAAGCCCAAGGACCCAAAGGCTGATGCAGACTATGCCCTCCTCCCCCCAGGAAAGGTTGGCTCTCTCAATGAATCTAGTAAGGAGGGGGATCCTGGTTCCTCCTGGGTGGGCGGGACTCACCTCTCTCTAACTGCTGCCCTTCCTCTCCACCCAGCCCACCTGCCATGGCAGGTTCATTCTTGCTGATGTAGCTGCTCTGTGATTGCTGGTAAGTCCCTACCCTTCTCTTGACCTCAATTTCCTCATCTTAAAGAAAAACCACCCCCACCCCCTCAGTGACAGCTGGTGCACCAACAACCGCCAGGAACTTGTCCCTTCTTCACAGCACTCTGAGGAGGTAGGTTCTTACACTACCCCATTTTGCAGATGAAGAAATGAGACACAGAAGTTAAGCAGCTAGCGGGGGATCAAGAGCGGGTGAGTGGCCAGTCTGTGCTTGGAACTCAGTTCCACTCCCTGTCGCCCTCTACCTTAGGATGCCTCACAGGACACCGTGTCTGGCTCCTCACTGGCTGACATCCCTGAGAGAGTAGCACTGCCTGTCTGACCCTGGTCCTCGGTGTCTGACCAGGGCCTGGCACATTGGTGCCCAGGACAGGGAGGCCAGATTGAGAGCAGGATGCTTTCTGGTGTGGGTGGGCCGTGGCAGCTGTCAAGTGCCGCTCCGGCTTGCGGCTGGATGGGGCGGGCCTTCAGAGGCACCTGGGCCCCTAGGCCCCCTGGCTCCCGAACCCAGCGGAGTGCCCCGCGCACTAGGGGAGCCAGGAGGCTGCAGGGTGGGCAGGAGCTTGGATGACAGGCGGGCCCAGGTAGGCTGGGCGCCAGCGCGCGGCCGACCCGGGACATCCTCAGGGCCGCGGGTCTGCGACCATTGGCTGCGCCGGCTGCCGGGAGCGAGCGCCCCGCGCCGGCGGGACAGCGAAGTGGAGGGACTGGGGCGCCCCGCCCCTCGCAGCAGGGCGCGCGCACGCACGGTCACCCGGCCAACCAAGGCGGGCGGGGGCGGGGACAGCGCAGCGGCTCCGAGATAAACACGGCCACGTGACCCCGCCCCGCCCCCAGCCCCGGTAAACAAGCCGCCGCGCCCGCCGCCCCCAAGTGAGCTCCATCCTTAGGCGATACAGGCTCCTCCTGTAGAGCGGGCGTCAGCGAGGCAGGTCGCCCCAAGTCCCAGCAAGCCTCACCCGTACGTGGAGGCGGCGCTGCCGAGCTGTGGCGCAGCTTGGGGCCGGGGCGAGCCACCCCAGGTGCCATGCAGAGCCAGGCCAGCAGCAGCGCCCCTCTAACTGTCCTGAGTGAGAAGCCCCGGTGCAGACTGCCGGGTCCCGCCTTGGGGGCAGGTGACTTGGTCTGACTTCCATCCCTCTGGGGCCTCATCCTAAAGTGGGGCTCTCAATAAATAATCCCTTCGCTTAGGGTTGTGAAGATTAGCTGTGTTAAGCCACATAACGCACTTAGATCAGTGTGGAACTCGATAAGTGCAAAAAAAGCAGTAATGAAATCAATTTCAAAAAACCTAGAGGGCCCAAGTCTGCCAGAGTGGGAACCCAGGGCTCTGCTGCTACTGTCCAACCCTAGCTGTGGAGGAGGAATACCTCTTACTCTGTGGCTAGAAGCCATTAGTGATTGTCTTGGTCTTCAGCAGGGGCCTTATTCTACAGATGGGGAAATGGAAGCACAGAGAGATTGAGGGTTTTATCCTGGGTCACACAGCTGGTGAAACTACAAAAACTACTATTTTTCTAAGGTAAATGGTCTGGCCCCAAAGCCTGAGCACATCCCATTGAACTGGCCAAAAGGCCAACAGACAAGAGAGACTCCTGGCTTGGTCACCTTGGGTGGAGCTGGCTGTTTATTACAGCTGGTGGGTCCACAAGCCTTGGGATCCAGCAGCCTGAAATTCAGATTTTTCCCAGCTGACTCTGCAACAGCTCTTTGCTGGGGCTTCTGTCTCTCCATCTATGAAATGGAGGACTCTAGGGCAACTGATGGGCCAATGTCTGGCTCCTAATGGGAGTTTTTTGATTGGCAGTTTGGTGACTGCTGTACTCACTGATGTTACTATTAAAGTTCCACGGAGCCAGGCCTTCCTAAAAGATATAGTAGCATTCACAAGTGGGAAAGAAAGGAAAGCATCTAGTATGTGGGGGTAGCAGGGTACTGGGAAGGATGAAATGAGAGTGGAGTACCTAGAGGTTCTCCAGGGTGCAGAGACCACCATAAACCTCCCAAAGGGCATGAGTTACTTTGACATCCTCTGCCTTGTGCTCCCAACCCCTTCCTGTGCCATTTCGTTGCATAAGAAGCAGGAGCCCTGCACAGTGTTGTGGTGCACACCTGTAATCCCAGCAATTTTGAAGGCTGAAGCAGGAGGATTGCAAATTCAAAGCCAGCCTCAACAACTTAGCCTAAGTGACTCAGTGATACCGTGACTCAAAATAATATTAACAAAAGGTTTGGGGATGTAGCTCAGTGGTAAAGTGCCCTGGGTTCAATCTCTGATACCCAAAACAAAACAAGCCAAAAAAGCAGCAGCAGCAAGAGAGCCCCTCTGACATATCTGCTGGGGAAGGGGACACTCATTGTCCTACTCCTGGGGACCAAAAAAGGCATAGAAAGCTCCAATGGAGCCTGGCTCAGAGTGAGTACAGTTTGGGCTGGGTATGGTGGCCCATGCCTGTAAACCTAGCAACACAGGAGGTTGAGGCAGGAGGACTGAAGTTCAAGGTAAGCCTGGGCATCTTAGTGAGACCCTCTCTCAGAAACTAAAAGGGCTGGGATGTAGCTCAGTGGGAGAGCACCCTTGGGTTCAACTTCCAGTACCACAAAATCAATTACAGTTTGCTTATGGTTAATTGTAATTAACAGAAGTCTCCTTGCCCAGAGTGAGGACAGTGGCCACCAAGCAGGAGAACCTGAACCACACCCCCCCGCCTGCCCAAGGCTGGCACTGCCCAGCCAAGGCTCCTGCCCAGGTGAATAGTCTGCCAGCTCCATCCCACCACCTTTCTTAGTCTCTGTTGCAGGCACCCTCCCCCCAGGAAGGGAGACCCCTGCTCTCCTGCCTCTACCCTGATTGAGCTGCTTTCTTCTCCCAAGTGAGGTGGGGATGACTGGCAGTACCTGCCTCGCGCAGGTGGCACCAGTGATGGTGGGAAGTGGGTAGCACACTGCTTGGAGTTGGCAATTATAGTCTTGGATGACCTCCCCTCTCTGGGCCTCAGTATCCTTATCTGAAAAATGAGCTCTTGTTAGAATGGAATCCCCTAGTTCGTTTCCTAGATGGGGCACCTTCCAAGCCTACCCACCTAACTCTGTACCAACTGCAGACATCCCCACTAAAAGCGGGTTGAGCCTGGCACCCTGCAGTTTTTGCCCTTTGTCGATCCTCCTAACAATCCACCCAAAGGACGGTTTATGGCTCCAATGTGAAGACCAGAAAGCAGACGCCCTGCCCTGCTGGGACCTGCCCAAGGCTCACAACTGTCCACTGTGCAGCCAGGAATCCAGTACCAAGGAGAGGGGACAGGCATAAGGCACCCCCTGGGTCACCTGGTCAAACAGGGCTTCCAGAGCTCCACTGGGGTCACAAGAGGGCCCACGTGATGTCTCAGCACCTTAATAAAAAAGTGGGCCAGGGACATAGGCCCACAGAAACAGCCAGGGCCTCTGCTCTCTGGCTAGCTCCCTCCTCCTGACTGAGCTCTGAGGGGCGCGCAGATGTATTGGTCTTTAGGATAGATCGATGAAAGTGGGAGAGAGGGAACTTTTCATTAATAGGGTCTCCGATTAGAGAAGGAAATCTATCAAAAGCTATAGTCAGGAGGACAAACAGCAAAGAGCGTCTGGAAAGCCAAAAAGACAGAAAGCCCCGCCCACTGCCATTCCCGAGAGCTGGGGGAGGGGAGGAAAAGCTGAAGAGCCCCTCCACCCAAGCCAGAATCCACCTGTGGCCAGTGGGGGAGGGGGTCCTCCCAAAGCTCCAGGCATATTTGGAAGGAAGGACTGAGGAGTGTATTATCTACTTGCTGGTCACCAGCTGTCATCAGGATGCTGTGGTGCCCAGTCCTTTCCCCTTACAAGGCAGAGCTGCCGGCGAGAGGACTATTGAGCCCATTTCACACAGAGGGAAGCTGAGGCCCCGCGGAGCTGTCTCCCCCTCTGCGGCCTCCCACCTCCCTCCCAGAAAGCCTGCAGGGCCAAACACGACGTCGGCACGCCCCCCTTTCTACACACACCAGGTGAGCAGGAAGCCCCAGGTGCGGACAGCAGGTGGGAGAGGGGGTTTCCAGGAGTCGGTCTGCAGGAGGCAGGCCGAGGGCGGGGCACCCACAGACCAATGTGAGGCCCCACGGCTTGCTCTTCCCTCCCCCAACAGTTCCCTGCTGGGAGGTGATTGGCTGGTGGGCGGGCTCCTGATTGGGCTTCAGCAGGAGAGGCGGAGCACGCGGGGGAGGTCTCAGGCCCAGCTCTCCGACCCCCGACTGTGGGATGGGAGGGTTGGGGCAGCAAGGAGACTGACCTGAAAATGGGGAGGACTGTTCAAGTCCCAACTGTGCCTCTACTTGCTGTGTGACCTTTTTCTGAGCCAGTTGCTCATCTCGGAAGCACAGATGCCGGGTCTTCACTCCCAGTTACCAGGAGAAGCCCAACACTGAGAGGGCAGCACCACAGGAGCTGGACCCCCACCTCGGGCACCTGTGCTCCGACCCCTGAAGGCGGCGGTGGAGGGGAAACATGATTTCACATGATTTCGTCAGGGTCAGCTGCCCAGTCACAAAGGCAGCCTACGCTAAAAGCTAGGCATAGGAGGGGGCACAAAGGGCGGAGGGATGGACAGGTAGACACACACGAAGGAGCCTTACTTTGGGGGCCATCCTTTCCACTTCACCAGATATTCCACTTTGCCCTGGGAAGAGAGAGAAACAGGAATAGTGAGACAAATGCTTGCCCCAACCTGTCAGGACAGTGAAGTCTCAAATGGCTTTGGAAAGGATCTTGGTCCCAGATACCCTCTTGCAAACAGCTGCGCTTTGACTCACAAATTACAACCCGGGGACCCTCCACTAGATCCCTACCAACCCAGAGACCCCCAAATGCCCCTGGGGCCAAAGCTCAGAGCTCTCGTCACACATGGGGACATGCATGTATGGCCAGAGATCCACAATGGCCAGAATCTCAGCGTCAAATTCATGACAACTGGAAGACTTTCCCAATGCTCTGGCCCAATCAGCTGAGTCTGTGCAAGAAGGACCCTTACATCAAAAGACCCTAGTAGGACCCCAGAGAAGGCTGACACACTCTCCACCTTCAGCAAGGCAGTAGATCCTTCCAATTATTAGGAAACAGAGCCAGTTCCTCCTCCCTTCTTCACAAGGGACAGGGACTTTTATAAGTGTGCAGTCCAAGCACATTGATTGGGCAAAGCTCCTCTCAACCACAACTTTAAGACCAAGATATGGCACCTCCTCAAAGAGGCCTTCCCTGGCCACCCTCCCGTCACTGTCCTCCCTAGCACCTGGCAGTCCTTCAGCAGAGCATACAGCCCATCCACAGGCATCTGTACTTATTTCCTCATTCATCACTGAGCCTCATCCCCTCTGCCAGAATACTGAAGGTGTCCCTGGGGCTAAGGATGGTGCCTGGAATAGATCTCCAGTGAATGTTTTCAGAGGCTGGCTAACACAGAGGTCCCCATTCTCTCATAACCCCTCCCACCGCCCCCCCCCCCAGGTTGTAGAATGGTGTGATGGTTGTACCTGCCTCTGGAAAGCACTGGGCTTTGTAGAATAAATTAATCCTCTTTTAAACCCAGGAAAACCTGGGGGAAGGGAAAGAAAGAAGGAGAGGCAGCCCCATTCAGAAGCAAGCTAAACCCCAAGCCCAGTTGGGGAGAGAAAAGAAGTTGACCTTTGGCTCAAGATGCAAGGACTGAGTTTTCATCATGGGAAAAAAATGGGCTTGCAAGCAACCACCAGAGCTGCTGCTCCACCTCTTCTCTAACTTGCTGTGGGTCTTGAGCAAGTCACTTTCCCTGCCTAGGGGGAGGAGAACACCAGGAGCCTCCCAAAGGGCATGAGTAAGGAGATGAAAGAAAAGGACAGGGGGGAGTACCAGGAGAGGAACTTTTCCCTATGGAAGCCCCCAGCCCAACCTCCAGTCCCCCTTAGGCAAACGTGCACTGGAAGTGCAGACTCTGGGCCAGGAGAATCAAATTGGTACAAGGTGGGGGGTCCTGAGCAGCATGGACGCCTCTTTAAATTGCAGGGTGTGTGTTTGGTAGGCGTAGGCAGATGGGGAGGAGCTTCGAGGATGCCCCAACGCCGGCGGCGGCTTCAGAGCCCGGGCGGAGCTGGAAGCTGGGGACCGGGTGGTGTGGGGGCTGGGAAAGAGGGGTGTGCACTGCGGGATAAGGATAGGAAAAGGTCAAAGTCCAGCAGGAAAACTTCCATAGGCTGGAGGACACTTTTTCAGAGCTCCGCCTCCAGCTTCAAGGGACTTGTTACTAAGAGTCCACAGTGCCGAGTTCGAGACCCAGCTCTGACACTAACGCACCGGGCAAGTCAACCTGGGCCTGCCTCCCCATATTTAAAATGAAAAGGGGATGAGGCAGGACGGCACTCAGAATTCCTATCCTACCCGATCCTCGTCGCAGTTGAGGTGGACTCAGCTGCCCCCAGCAACTTGCGCCAACAACTTTGATTCTACTCGCCCCACACGGTGGCAGGGAAACTGAGGCACCAGCGGGGGAGAGAGGCCCGGCGGCGCAGAGCTGCCTGACCTCCCCCCAGCCCCACGTTCCCCTAGCTCCAGCCTGAAGGGGGTGGTGCTGGGGACCCGAGGCGACTTCTGGGGTCCTGGGGCCGCCCCCGGGCAGCCTCACCTTCCGCACGCGCTTCTTCCGGATGCTCTCCACCGCGAACACCTGCTCACCGATGGCTGACAGCTCCATGTGGGGCGGCGGGCGAGCGGGCCCGGGGCCGGGCCGGGGGCGGAGCTGCGGGACCGCGGCTGCTGCGCGCGATGCTCGGGCCGCCGGGGTCCCCGTCACCCTCGGCGGGGCGCGCACGCGCACGCGCACGCGCGCACACCCCCTCGCGCTCTCTCACGCCGCCGACGTTCCATTTTTGAACCTGCGCAACGTTTTCCTCCGCGCCAGCAGGCGAGCGAGCGCGCGCGGGGAGGGGGCGGGGCGGGAGCGCGCGGGCCTGCGGGCCGCGGGGCTCAACTCGCGCCCTGCGGGTCAGCCCCGCCCCTAGCCTCCGGAGCCCCGCCCCGGAGGAGCCCCGCCCCGCCCTGGCCCCGCCCCGAGCCCCGCGGAACGCAGCGCTGTGGCCGGGAGCAGCTGGCAGATCCCCGGCGTGGCGTGGCGGGACTTCGGTGCTGCTGCGCCGTCGGTGCGCGGCGGTCGTCCTCGCGCCCCGGGCAGACCGTGATCTTTAACACCGAGCTGCGAGGCCCAAGGTCTTCCCGATGATTCTGTGGGGCCGAAACGGCCCGGCCCGGCCTGGGCAGAAAGGATAGGGGTGCAGGGCGGAGAGGTCAGCTTTCCCCCTCCCACGACGGGGGAGCCTCCGTCCGGCACCGACCCTAGTGCGGTAGGAGTGCGGACCGCACGAGTTTCCCACGCCGTCCGGGGGCCGCAGAACCCAGCTCTCAACTCCCGACTCCGGGGCGGCGTGGCCCGCAGGTCCTAAGCAGGTTCCTCCGCGTGCGACCTTGCGCTGGCCCACCCTACTATTTGCGCCGCTAACTTGCGGGCGCAGCACCAGGCGAGGCAACAGCTCGTGGCGGGTGAGGCCGCAGTGAAGATAAGGTACACACTGGGACCTGCCACACTGCCCAGCTCTTGCGATGAATGAATATGTGGTCCAGGTCGAACTCACCCCAGACCCATCCCTACCTCTGCTCAAAGACACCTCCATTCATCTTCGCCAAGAACCCGCAATCATCCTTGCCCCTCTGGTTCTTTCCCCATCCCGGCGTCGAGCCCAGGTCCTGCCTCTGACCTCCTCGCGGTGACTCAGAGCTGCACCTCCCTCACCTCCACACCCACTGCCCAGGTTCGCAGCAACGCCTCTCACCCAGCCGCGGTCCCCTCGGGTCTAAGAGCGCGCTCTCTAAAATATGCAGACCTGGCCGAGTCCCCCAGCGCTCAGAAACTTCCCATAGCTCCCCATTCCCTTCGAACACCTGTGCTCAGGCACAGAGAAATAGGTTTACAACTGACTTCATCAAGAGCAGCAAAGGGCAGTAAAATGATGTGTCCAATAAAATTCATCCTGGAATTTTATCTCCGGTGAAAATATGGTTCAAGAATTACGTAGGAGGCCGGTAGGGAGGAATAGAAGACTTTGGATTAGACAAAGGAAAATGAAGGGAAGAGGGGTTGGGAATAGCAAAGACAGTAGAATGAATCCGAGGTAACTTTCCTATTTCATATAAATGAACACACGATCAGTTTAACTTGCACAACCACAGGAATGGGAAGTTCTACTCCGAGTATGTGTAATACGTCGAAATACACTCTAGTGCCATACGTAACCAAAAAGAACAAATATATTTTTAAAAATTATGTACCCAATGAACGAGAGTGAAGTAGTGACACAAATACAAACGCTAAGAATTCACCCCTCCCTAAGGGAAATTCCAGCGGAGGAACTTCAAAAGCAGAGGAAGATGGCCAGACAGAAGTTCTGGTGCAATACGGAAAGAAAGAACAATGAAGAACATTGATAATGGGAGACAGTAACAATGTCTTCCGGGTAAAAATAGAATTTAAGTCCAAAACAACAGTGGCTTGTAACTCTGGTGAGTGGAGCTAGAATGTTCTAAGATCCTTATATTCCTCCGGAGGAAGGGGAGCAATAATGAGTTAAGAATCAAAGTTGGAAATAGAGTAAGATTTACCCAATGAGAGGGGGAAAAACAGAACGAGAAAACCAACCAATTTCAAGGCAGGCAAGAACAGAGAGGGAAGAAACAAACAAACAAAACAACAACAACAACAAAAAAAAAAAACAAGATTGGAGGGACAAATATAAATTCAGATGTCCTAGAATTCAACAATACAAATTAACGAAATGTTGTGGTTTAAATACACAGATTGTCACATTGCATAAAATCCAGCTAGATGCAATTTGCAACAAACATCTGCAAGAGATAATTTCCTAAACTCAAGGATGCTGTGTGGTTGAAACTAAGTGCATGATGGGGAAATATCTTACCAATGCTAACGAAAAGAAGGCTGGTGCCATTATTTTAATATCAGGGGAAAAGCCTCACTTGGGACAAAGTCAGTTCATAATGAAAAGGGTCTAACTCAACAGGAGATTAGAACATTTCCAATTTGCATGCAAGCACCATGGTCTTAAAATACAAGAAATAATAAATGAAGAGACCCACAGGAGGAAACAGACAAATCCACAATTATAAGGGAACATTTAAAAATACTCTGTAATAAATAGAACAAGCAGAAAAACATTTAGTAAGACACAGAAGATTTGAACAACATGATGAAAAAACTTGACTCATGGACTTTTCTAGAATACACTTTTTATAGTGACAATGTAGTCGTCTTTCCAAGACAAGATAGTTACCAAAACGGTTCATCTCAAGAAATTCCAAGAGCCTGAAATCATATAAAGAATCATACAAAGTATATCCTCTGACCATAACATATATAAACCAGAGATTAATAACAAAAAATAGGGGCTGCGGTTGTGGCTCAGCGGTAGAGCGCTGGCCTAGCACATATGAAGCACTGGGTTCCATCCTCGGCACCACATAAAAATAAATAAAATAAAGGCATTGTGTCCAACTACAACTAAAACAATTAGAAACAATTAGCAAAAAATAATTCAAAAGCACCATATGTTTGGAAATTAAGAAGTAAATTTCAAGGACTGGGGATGTGGCTTAGTGGTAGAGCACTTGCCTGGCATGTGTGAGGCACAGGGTTCGATTTTAGCACCACATATAAATAAATAAAGATCCATTGACAACTAAAAAATATTTTTTTAAAAAAAAGAAGTAAATTTCAAAATAACTGATAAACCCAAAAAAGTAAAGCAAAATGTAAACTATATCAAATGAGACTGAAAATACTACATATTAAAAATCATGCGCTAGCTAGTCTCAGTGGCTCACTCCTGTAATCCCAGTAGCTTCGGAGGATGAGGAAGGAGGATAGCAAATTCAAAGTTTGAGGCCAGACTGGGCGACTCAAGGAGACTCTCAGCAATTTAGCAGGACCTTGACTCAAACAAAAGACCCTAAGGAAAATATCAGTAAACCAAGTCTGGCTGTATATAAAAATGATAACACATCATGATAAGATGGGGTCTAGTCCAAAAATGCAAGGTTGGTTTAAGATTTGGAAATCAATATAATTCAGCACATTAAAAGCTAAGAGGAGAGGGATGGGGATGTGGCTCAAGCGGTAGCGATCCTCAGCACCACATAAAAATAAAAATAAAGATGTTGTGTCCACCGAAAACTAAAAAATAAATATTAAAAAATCTCTCTCTCTCTCTGCCACCCCACCACAGAGCATTTGAAATGTGATTAGACCCAGTGAGAGGCAAAATCAAGCACCCATCAGATTTGAAAGACTTCCCTACAAATAAAACCCATTGTGAAATGTCTCTTTGATAATTTTGTATTTATACTGATTGCATGTTGAAATATTTTTGATACCCGAGGTTAAATAAAACATATTTTAAAAATTAATTTCACCTGTTCCTTTAAAAACTTTAATGTAGCTGTTAGAAATGTTCACATTATACCTGTGGCTTGCATTTATGGTTCCCCTTAGTTTTCTATTCGACAGTGCTGTCCCAGGCAGGAGAACAAAATGAGCTGGCCACGGTGGCACAGGCCTGTAATCCCAGTGGCTCAGGAGGCTGAGGCAAGTTCAATGGCGAGGCACTGAGCAACTCAGTGAGACCCTGTGTTTAAATAAAATACAAAATAGGGCTGGGGAGGTGGCTCAGTGGTCCAGTGCCCCTGGGTTCAATCCCCAGTACCCCCCCCCAAAAAAAAAAGAAAAAGAAAAGTAAAAGGATGAGAAATAAACTCAGCTCTCATTATTTTCAGATTTTATATAGATCTTTATTTGAATTAATAAGCATATAGCAAAGTTGTCAGCTAAAAAGCAATATACAAAAATCCATTGTGTTTTGTATTTCTGAGTGCAACGATAGACAATTTAAAACTGAAGTAATATATTATATACATATAATGCAAATATGTAAAGTGTCTAGGAATAAGTTAATAAAATGGGTAAGGTCCTAATAATGATAATAATATAATGCATAATGGAATAAAATCATAACATTTTATTGAGAGACGTAAAAATGTCTAAAAAAGATCTAAAAATGGAAACTTGATTCATGGTCCTGAATTGAAAGAATCAGAACCGGAACCATGTTGATCTTCTCTAAATGAGTCTACAGCATCAAGGACCCTAATCAAAACCACCGTGAGTTGTTTTTTTGGATTTGTTTTATTTGGAACTTGAAAATTTACTCGAAAGTGCAGAGAAGCTGAGACTAGTCAAGATCTTCCTGAAGAAGGAGGAAGAGGAGGATATGGTGGCAATGGAATCATCCCTAGAAGATACCAAGACATAAAGCAATGGGGCTGGGGATGTGGCTCAAGCCGTAGCCCGCTCGCCTGGCATGCGTGCAGCTCAGGTTCGATCCTCAGCACCACATACAAACAAAGACGTTGTGTCCGCCGAGAACTAAAAAATAAATATTAAAAAAATTTTTAAAAAGACATAAAGCAAATGGGACTGTGTTCTGTTGACACAAGAACAGAGAAATAAGACATTGGGACAAAAAAGAGACACAGCTGAGCACAGTGGCCCATACCTGTAATCCCAGCCAGTGCTCAGGAGGCTGAGGCAGGAGGTCTACAAATGCAAGGCCAGCCTCATCAACTTAACAAGACCCAGACTCAAAATTTAAAAAAAGAAAGAAAAGGGACGTGCTGTGCTGGGGATGCAGTTCAGTGGCTGAGTGCCCCTGAGTGCCCTCCCCAATACAAAAAAAAAAAGAAAAAAATTGCAGGAGTGCGGGGGGCGTGGCCACAGGCATCTCAGCAAGAGGAATCTCAAGTGACCAATAAACACATAAAAAGTTGCTCAACCTCCTGAGGAATGCAAGTAAAAACTCAGGACCTGATGCAACTTCAACCTTATCTGATGAGCAAAAAAAGGCTGATAAAAAAAAAAAAATGGTTGCAAGAAGAACACTCTACACTGCCCGTGGGGGTGGGGGTGGGGGTGGGGGTGGGGGTGGGTGCTGCCACCTGGGCGGTCAGCCTAGCACTCTTGGGCCCATTTCAACCTGTAATCTCTCTCCTGGGGACGCTCCTTACAGCAGTTCTCACAAGTGCGCCACAGAAAACATTTTTAAATGGTTCAGAGCAACAATCTTTATAAAACCTAAAACCGGAAACATCCCCCAAACCCAGTACTGTGTTCGGAGGCAGGGCAAGCCAAGCCTAGAATAGTCACAGCCTGGGTTATTATACAAAACTGGAATGGAAGCCTGGGGTGGTGGCTCAGTGGCAGAGCACTTGCGTAGCATGGGTGAGGCCCTGGGTTCAAATCTCAGCCCCACGTATAAATAATAAATGAAATAAAGGTCCATCAACAACTAACAACAACAACAAAACTGAAATGGGAGGAGCTAAAGTGCACAGAACACCTCCAATAATCTATCGGCATAATGTTGAGCAAAGGGAACAAAAACACCAACCGCGTAATCCCTCTTCTACAGTTCAGAACCAGGAAGAGTTGCTCGTCATGTTCCATGAGGATGGTGGAATCTAAGGAGAATCTAAGGAAATAATCACTGCGGAGATCAGAATAGTGATTTCCTCTTGGGCAGAGAGGTGAGCACCAACATGCAGAGGAACCTGCAGTCCTCGCCCTGCGCCCTGACTTAATTTGGAAGCTGACTGTGTGGGCTTTAGAATTCTTCTTCTTCTCAAAATACTTATAGGCTATACACACGTTTATGTATGTGTTATGTATCATATTGCAACAATTCAGTTAAATCCAAAAGATATGGTTCTGAAACTGTAGTCAGGAACCAGACACTACAAGGCACTTTGGGTATGTTGAAGGATTTTTGTCATTATCTAAAAGTATCAGGTAGTTGAGAGAAAACTGGAGCTGAAATACTAAGATTAACTAGGGAAGATTGCTCCTAAATAATGATAATGCAGGGTATACATGTTGCTGAGTCTGGCTTGAACTTGTGATCCTCCTGCCTCAGCCTCCTGAGCCACTGGGATCACAATTGTGCACCACCATGCCCGGCCTAGAAAAAGGATTTTGTGAGCAAGAAAGAAGTAGGGAAGTGGACAATGGATGAGTGACTAACAGGTTGTCCTCACCAGCTACAATCAAACTGGAAGGCTGAGTAAAACCATTTTGCAGACAAGCTGGATCTCTGAAAATGTCCCTCCTGAGCACTCTTTGTTAGGAGATCATTTGAGAATCACCTTCAGGGCTGGGAAACAGCTGAGTTGGTAGAGTGCTATGCCTAACATGCACAAAGCCCTGGGTTCAATCCCCAGCACCACCAAAAAAAAAAGAATCACCTTCAACAAAATGGAACTATAGCCCTGTGGGGTGTGGTGGCACTCCCTGTAATTCAGTGGCTTGGAAGGCTGAGGCAGGAGGATCCTTAGTCCAAGGCCAGCCTCAGCAACTTGGTGAGGCTCTGAGTAACTTAGTGAGACTCTATCTTCAAATTAAAAATTTTAAAAGGGCTGGGGATGTAGCTCAGTGGTTAAATGAATCTGGGTTCAATCCCTGATTCCAAAAAAAAGAAAATGGGCTGGGGTTGTGGCTCTATGGTAGAGCACTCACTCGCCAAGCATGTGTGAAACATGGGGTTCAATCCTCAGCACCACATAAAAATAAATAAATAAAATAAAGGTTGTGTCCTACTACAACTAAAAAAAAAAAGGAAAAAAAGAACACAGCTCGCTGAGGTTTCCTATAGTGGCTGCTTTACCACCCACACCTGGAGCTCCGCCCTCTCCAGGGCCTGGCCCACAATTGGAATTGAGAGACTTCCCTTGTAGTTACTCATTGTCTATCCACAGACACAATGTAGAAAACCGGCATTTCTCTAATGTCTAATGAATCATGATGAGCATCTTTTCAAGAGCTGATTTGCTATTCATATACCCTCTTGGGTGAAATGTTTGCAAAACTTTAGGCTGAGAGAGGAGGATTGCAAGTTCCAGGCCTTAGCATCTCAGTGAGGC
This sequence comes from Ictidomys tridecemlineatus, assembly GCF_052094955.1. Classification (NCBI taxonomy): domain Eukaryota; kingdom Metazoa; phylum Chordata; class Mammalia; order Rodentia; family Sciuridae; genus Ictidomys; species Ictidomys tridecemlineatus. Next base: position 8,426,866 of record NC_135482.1, on the reverse strand, counting down.
CTGTCTCAAAATAAAAAATAAAAAGTGCTGGGGATGTGTCTCAGTTGTAAAGTGCCCCTGAGTTAAATCTCCAGTACAAAAAAAAAAAAAAAAAATTCAATTTTTGTTAAGATACTTTGGCTTTCTAGGTCTTTTGCTTTTTCTTTCTTAAAAAAAAAAAAAAAAAAACTCTTTTTAAAAAATATTTATTTTTTAGGTGTATATGGACATAACACAATGCCTTTATTTTTATGTGCTGCTGAAGATCTAACCTGCTAGGCTAGGCAAGCGCTCTACCACTGAGCCACAATCCCAGCCCCTCTTTTGCATTTTCCATACAATGAGAGTCAGCTTGTCAGTTTCTACCCCACCCACCAATTAGGATTATTTTGAACCTACACATAAATCTGAAAGCAGTTTACATTTTAACAATGTTAATTTTTCCAATTCTTAAAAATGTCTTATTGCTCCATTATTTAGGTCATTATTTAGGTTATTTGATTTCTGTCAGTAACATTTGGTAAGGTTTTTGGGATACAATTGCTGCACATCTTTACCAGAGTCATCCCTAAGAGTTTTATTAGCATTGTAAGGGGTGTTTTTATTTATTATAGTGCTGGGGTGGAACCCAGGGCCTCACACCTGGTATGTGAGCACTCTACCATTAAGCTACACCCCAGCCTGTAATTGCTATTTTAAATTTTTAATTTCTAATTGTTCATAACTAGTATATAGAACAAGATTATATATATATTCATATATATATTTATATATTATATATATAATATATATATATATTTATATATTTTTTTAAGAGAGAGAGAGAGAGAGAATTTTTAATACTTATTTTTTAGTTTTCGGTGGACACAACATCTTTGTTTGTATGTGGTGCTGAGGATCGAACCCGGGCCGCATGCATGCCAGGTAAGCGGGCTACCGCTGAGCCACATCTCCAGCCCAAAAATTTTATATATTTTTTACTTTGACCTAGCAACCTACAACATTGTTAAACTCACTTTTCTATCAGGTTTGTTTGTTTGTTTTTAATTCTGTCCAGTTTTCTGCATCAAGAATCACATCTGTGAATAAAAAAAAAAAAACAGTTTTGGTTCATTTCCAAGCTGTAGACCATGGATCAAGACGATGTTGTATAAACATATTTAAAGTAGGTATCCTTGACTTTTTCCTGATTTTAGGGAGAAAGTACTTAGGTTGATTTGTACCAGTATACATATGTCAGCTATAGATTTGTTTTAGACATACTTTTTATTTTTTATGTTTTTTTCTTTTATGTTTTTATTTGTGATGATTTCATTTTGAGAAGTGAGAGAAAAGAAAAATGTCAGCTCATGCAGGTATAATTTCTTTCTTTATTTTTATTTACATATGACGGCGGAATGCATTACAATTCTTATTCACATATAGAACACAATTTTTCATGTCTCTGGTTGTATATAAAGTATATTCACATCAATTCCCATCTTCATGCACCTACTTTGGATAATAATGACCATCATCGCATTCCACCATCATTTCTAACCCCATGCCCCCTCCCTTCCTCTAAGTTTTTTTTCAAATACCTTTATTTTACTACTTATTTTTATGAGGTGCTGAGGATCAAACCCTGGGCCTCACTTGCTAGGCAAGCACTCTACAACCCCAGCCCAACATCGGATTTTTAAAATTTAACAATAAAGTGAAATCTATAAAGTTTGATTTTTTAAATATTGTAAAAATATAATGAATGTCCAAATTGAAAGGGTCCACTGGATGAAAATATCCCCATATCAAGACACAGGAAGTCGGGCAGACTGGTGACACATGCCTGTCACCTACTACTCAGGAGGCCGAGGCAGGAGGATCACAACTTCAAGGCCAGACTGGACAATGTGGAGAGACTCTGTCTCAAAATAAAAGTGGTGGGGGATATAGCCTGATGGTAGAGCACCCCTGGGCTCAATTCCCATTACCACAAATAAAACAAAAAAAGACATGATTTTTATGAAATTGAAATTCCAAAACTCTGGGAACAAGCAGAAAATTTTATAAGTTTCCAAAAAAGAAAAAAAAAATGAATTGTATACAAAAAATAATGAATGAGAATGACTTCAGACTTCTCAGTAGTCACCTGGGAAGCAGGGAATACACTGGAGGATGCTTGCAAATTTATTGAAAGAATATTAGTTCCAACCCAGAATTCTATACCCAAAAATTATCCATCAAGCTTGTGTGGGGGGTGTGGGGTAAAGACATTAGGACATCCAAGGTCTTCAAAAAACGTATTTCCTATGTACCTGTTTAGAGGAAGACCCTGGAGGCTATTTGCCACCCCAAAGAGGGAGCAGAAGAAGAGGGAGCCCTGAAGGCCAGGCAGGGGGGAGGGGAAGGTGCTCCCCAGGCAGGCCAGGTGGTCAGTCAGGCTGCAGCAGGCAGAGACCCAAGAATTTTCCCCAAGAAGATGGAAGGGCTTGAAGGAGAGGAGGAGGAGGAAGGGAGGAGGCGGAATTGACAGGGCAGCTGGGATGGGTCAGGCATGGCGGCTGCCTGGGGCTGAACTGGTAATAAGGAAGCCAAGTAACAGACCGGGAACAACTCCAAGGGGGGAAATGATGATTTTGGGAAAGTGAGAGGAATCACCTTACCCACAGCCCCCCACGGGGCGGAGTGTGGGAAGCCTGGGCCCACTCTCAGGGACAGGGGGGATACTCCTAGCAACATCAGCTCGGGGCGGGGTGTTCATGGTTCTCCAGGACATGTGAACAGCTTCACACCTGTGTGTGTGTGACCGTGTGTGTGTGAGCGTGTGTGTGAGCGTGTGTGTGTGAGAGTGTGTGTGTGAGCGTGTGTGTGTGAGCGTGTGTGTGAGCGTGTGTGTGAGCGTGTGTGTGTGTGTGAGCGTGTGTGTGAGCGTGTGTGAGCGTGTGTGTGTGAGTGTGTGTGTGTGTGAGATGGGAACGGGCCTCGGGTATCAGGATACCACACTTATATAATTTTGATCAGAAGTCACCAGGGAAAAGCTGCCCTCAGTCTGATCTATAAGGGAAGGAAGTTGAGGGAGGGGGAGAGGGTCCCCTTGTAGCTGCCTGGGACAGTGAGGGACAGGAGCAGGGCTGGGGAAGGAGGAGGGTCTGGAGGCCCTGCTACAGCCCAGGGAGGAGGGGAGGTGGCCCAGACCAGGGCCCAGCAGAATGTAGAGAGGTGAGCAGAGGAAGGGGGGAGAGAGAAGGAAGAAGGGAAGGAGGAGGGAGGGGGAGGAAGAGGAAGGGCAGGGGGGAGGAGGAGGAGGGGGGAGATGAGGAAGAGGGGGAGGGGAGAAAGGGGAGGGGAGGAAGAGGGGGAGGGGAGAAAGGGGAGGGGAGGAAGAGGGGGAGGGGAGAAAGGGGAGGGGAGGAAGAGGGGGAGGGGAGGAGGAGGGACAGAAGAGCGGGAAAGGCAGGGAAGGGGGAGGGGTGTTGGTGCTCTGGCTGGGGGAGGGTGTGGGAGGGTCAAGGCCTAGGACAGGGCAGTGCCCCCCACTGCGCTGGGCCTTCTCCTTAAAGGGGTTAGGGTTAGGGAGGAGGAGAGCCCCTCCCCTTCCTGCTGCCCCACCCCAGGATGGCTTCCCAGTGTGCCGCCTGTGGGGTCTCCAGGCTGCACCCCACGTTTCCAACTTGCCCTGGACCCCGATCCCTGCCCCCACAGGGCCCAAGTCTCAGCCAGCCTCTCCCCGCAGGGGAACCACGGGTGGCCTGTGTGATCCCGGCCTTCCAGTCCCGCTGCCCTCTGGGTGTCCTCTGTCCCACCTGGGAGCTCGGGCTGAGGCAGTCGCAGCCCTGCCACCTGGGGCCCAGAGCACATTCCCGGGGAGAGGCACGGCCCAGGCCTCGCGGGGGACCTCCTGGACTTTCTCCCAGCTCCACAGATACCCGTGCCCGGGACCCCTCCCCCAGCCAGCAGCCTGCTTCAGGCCGGGCAGCTCCCCCGACGTCCCCAGCCTCAGATGGCCACCTGGGAACCCGGTGGCACCTCCTCTCCTAGCTCCCTGCCTCCACCTGCTCCCTGTCCTCGTCCCTAGCAGCCTCCTCCGGGTCCCCCCCTCCTAGGCGCACGGGCCAGCTACACCCCAGGGCTGCGCAGCCCCCCAGCCCCCCACCTCCCTGCTGGGCGCCCGGGGCTCCCTCCCGCCTCCCCTGCTGCTAAAGGCCAGTCTCTAGGGCTCCTGTCTTGCTGCCCCCGGCGGGCGACCCCAGCGACACCAGGGCTTCCCTCCGACCGGCCCTGGGCGGCCCTCAGCCTGGGGGTCCCATCAGACCCGGAGCTCCCCAGGGCAGGGACCCAATCCTTGCCGTCCTGGTGCCCCCTGGGGCAGGCACGCGACACAAATTCTGCATCTGTGAGAGAAGAAATCCTGCCCAGGGAGGCTGGCCTTCAGCAGGGCAGAAAGTGGGGCGCCAGGTGGGAAGCTGTTAAAGGGCCGCCTCTGCTCCCGCCTGGGAACCCCAGGACGCCCGGCGCTTCCCTCCGCTCTGGCCACCAGGTGGCGCCAGACTCCCGGTGTGTGACTGGCCGCGCACCCCAGCCTCCCTGGGGGAGGCCCTCAGCAGCAGCAGGACAGGCTTCTCCTGGGCTGGTCCTTGGCGTCACCTCAGTTCCTCAAGGGGTCTTGCTCCATCTGCTCCCCTGTGCCTGTGCCCACCCTAGGAGGTGCCATGCCTGCTGCACAGGTCAACTTTCCCCTCCCAGGTGGCCTGGGATGAGGGTGTGTCACAGGAAAATGGAAGAGAACTGGACTTGGAACCAGGAGACCTGGAAATGGCAGTGTCCCTCAGTGTTCATGGTGTGCTGGCACACTCTGAGGACTTTATGCTTGTCCACCCATTTAATCCTTCCAAGGCCCTAGGATGTAGGAACCACTATTAGCCCCATTTCACAGGGAGCTGAGGCACAGAGAAGTTATGTAGCTTGCTAAAAGTCACACAGCTAGAAAGTTCTGCCCAATGAGATGCTTGCAACTGGAGGCAGGGATTGGGAGGATGTGATGCTGGAGCTTTGAGGAAAGAAGAGGGTGGAACAGGGGACTCAGGAAGGCCCATGGGCCCAGGTTGGCAGTGGAGCGAGCCAACCACATTGAGGAGAAGTGGTAAGGAGGGGTGGAGGTGGCACTGGGTGTGGCAGGCCAGGGGCACGGTCAAGGTTCCAGGGGAGGGGCAGGGCCCAGGGCTCCTTCCCGGGGGCCTTCCAGGGGCCTGGGTGGCTCACCCTGCACTGCCCAGCTCCCCCCTCCCCTGCCCCAGACCCAAGTCACCTGGACTGCAGCACGTTCCTGCAGCCAAGTTCCACAGTCCCCCCAGGATTCCCACCGGCCTCTCCTGCCCCTGGACTGCGGGGGGCACAGGAGGGAGGATGGGAGGACTGGGGTGGGGACATGTCATTTCTGAGTCCTGCCTGAGGCCCCTAGGCGCAGCCCTGAGCCATGTCCACCTAGGTTTGAGACCCAGGGGCCACCTGGATTGAGAACCATCTCCCTGCCAGGTGCAGGGGCACACGCCTGTGCTCCCAGCGGCTTGGGAGGCTGAGGCAGGAGGATCTCGAGTTCAAAGCCAGCCTCAGCAACTTAGTAAGGACCTAAGGAACTCAGCAAGACTCTGTCTCTATTTATACCTATTTCAGAGTTATAAATATTGCAGTATAAAGTAAATATTGATTGCATAACTAGAATGTGTCCTTATTATTAAATTCAAAAGAAAGGAACCAATTCTGCTGACCTCAGCTCCCCTGATTGCCCATCCTATGCTTTGTCCTGATGTGTCACTGATCTGTCCACAGGAATCACTCTAAGTGATCTAGTGACGCCCATCACTGGAGGCTCAAAAGCCTCCAGCCTCCCTGGTGTCTGTAAGTCAGGTGCCAATCCCGGTGTGGGACCCAAAGATCCGGCTCCATCTCTGTCCCCTAGGGTCTCCCTTTATTGATTGATTGATTGGTACCAGGGACTGAACTCAGGGGCACTTGACCACTGAGCCATGTCCCCAGCCCTATTTTGTGTTTTATTTAAAGACAGGGTCTCACTGAGCCGCTTAGCGCCATTGCTGAGGCTGGCTTTGAACTCGCCATCCTCCTGCCTCAGCCTCCCCAGCCACTGGGATTGCAGGCATGCGTCACTGCACCTGGCTCTTCCTTTAGTTTGTGACACCAATTTCCACTGAAGTCACATGGTCCAGGCCCATGACCAGAACATCTGGGCCTTCTCTCTGCACCCTGCTCATGCCACGCCCCAGGGGAACAGCTACCCCTTCTGTCCTGCCAAACACGTCCATCTTTCTTCTGGTCCATTTCTCCAAGTGGCCTCTCTGGCTCCTGTTCTGAACTCAGGCAGCCTCCTGTCCAGCCTCCTGTGCCTGGGCATCCTCATGTGAGCACTGATCTTTGGCAGGAGCTGCTGGGGCAGCCGACAGCAGGGGCAGGGTTGGGCCTGGGCCTCACACATTGCCGGGTGGCCTGGGCATCTGGGCCCTGTGGTGTTTGTGGCATTCCTGAGGCCTAAACTGAATGGACATGAGTGGTGGCCTCAGGCTGGGGATGTGGCTCAAGCGGTAGCGCGCTCGCCTGGCATGCGTGCGGCCCGGGTTCGATCCTCAGCACCACATACCAACAAAGATGTTGTGTCCGCTGAAAACTAAAAATATATATATATATTAAAAAAAAATTCTCTCTCTCTCTCTCTTTAAAAAAAAAAAAAAAATGAGTGGTGGCCTCCTCCTCCCCAGCCCTGTTCCTCTTCCAGGTAGTGTAGGGTCAGTGGGGATCCCACAGCCTCCCGGTGCCCTTCTAAGCTGCCGTCCAGCTAGGGCACCAACCAGATGCCAGGCAAGATCCTATTATCCAGACAGAGCCACTGGGCCAGAGCCCGGGCGGGGGAGGCTTGAGGGTCCCCTGCTGCACCCCAGGGCCCCGCCCTTCTACAAGGCCCAGGTCTTCCCAACCTCTACGTGGCCACCTCCACTGAGCCGTGGCCACCACTCCAGCACTGACAGCTCTTGCTGAAGGAATCCCCGGCCACGTCTGGTCTGTCTGCCTTCCTCCGTTCTCAGCTGGTCCTTCCCGCTCCTGCTGGGCACCAGGTCCCGTGGCAGATCACTGAAGCTCAGGGCACCTCTGAGGTGAGGCAGGGGCAGCTGAGGTTGCTGATGAGGGACCCAGGGAGGCTGAGACTCCAGAGATGGTCACTTTCACGGGATTGTGGGATCAGGCTCCGTGGGGCCAGGGCTGACTCCGTCAAGGGCCCCACAGCCTGTGCCCTTCCTTCCAGGTGTCCCTGGCCACTTGGGGAGAGGCAGGCCTGGCCCGACAGGTCCCCCCAAATTTTCAGCAGATGCACAGAGGGAAGCCTGGGTCGGGGTTGCGGGCCAGTCTGCGTTGGGCAGCGCGTCCAGGCTCGGGACGGCCAGCACAGGGGCTGGGAAGGGCCAAGCAGGAGGCTCTGGTGAGGAGGAAGCCTCTTACCCCATTGTGTTGGGAGGGAAAACAGGGTCCCTGGCGCGGGGCCAGCCCCTGCCTCGGGCTGTTTGGCTTTGTTTGTTTTTTTGGCCTTTTTTTCCTTTTTCTTTGGGCTGATTGTTCTCCTTGAATCTTTTTGTCCTGTTTTGTTTTTTACGGGCCGAGGCTGACCGTGCTGCCCAGTGCTCGGCCGCTTCCTGTGTTTCTGCCGCAGCGCGGGCCTCCGCGGGCCTGGCTTCCTGTTGTGGCCGTCGCCAGGGCGATCGAGCCCCCTCCCCCAGGGGGCTGTGGGGGGAGGGGGGACAGGGGTGATGTCACCGGGTGAGAAGGCGAGGGGCTGGGGTCGGGAGGGTGGCAGCAGCAGAGCGGCGGGCACATTGCTGAGGGGTGACTCACAGCAGCCGGGGAAGAATGTCCTCACATTCTTTGGGAGGTAAACAAGGTCAGGGAGTGAGCTGGGATCCTGTTTACCTGACCCAGGCCCCCGGGGACCCTGAGCGCGGCCAGGGCAGGGGGAGGGGCCGGCGCAGCAGACCCCTGCGGAGGCCCCAAGGATCCAGAGACAGACCCGGGATTCCAGTCACAGCTCTGAGAGCCACCGGGAGCAGGTCACCTGGGCTTCCCCTGTTTCTGAATGGCGACCGCGTGGCCACCCTGGATGGTGTGTGTGGCGGAGAGGGGCTTCGGCTGCCGGTCTCTCCGTCCCTCACCTGGAACAGGGCCTGGTCTACGTGGGCCTCCACACTCCCACAGGAGGCAAGCCCAGGCAGGGGGACAGAGGTCGGGGGACACCCTGAACAGGCCTCAGGGACGCCCCAGACACATGGCCAGGCAGAAGGGCCAGGGAGAGCCGGCCTCCGAGGGCCGCAGTGTGGGTGCAGCTCACCTGTCCCCCATCTTGTGGTCCACCTTCAGCCTTCCCTGAGCCTCAGAGTGACAGAGCCAGCAGGGCCCCCCCTTCCTGGCCACGAGGGCCGGCTCCAGGGCCCTGCAAGAGCAGCTGCAGGGATGGGGCTGGAGCCGGGGTGCCAGCTCCCCAGACTCAGAGACATGTCCTGCGCTGACCCTCTGCCAACTTCAAATCCGACCGGCTGCAGACGGGGTGGGGGCTGCTTCTCCCCTCCGCAGGAGCCATGTGGGAGCCCCAGGACAAGGCCCCCCCACCCTGTGGTCACAGTTGAGTGGGGGACACCTGGTCCAGTGGGTGAGCACGTGGACATCAGATCAGAGTGGCCTGGAGCCAGGGGTGGCTAGTGTGCCTCTGGGCAAATTCCTGGCCCCTCAGAGCCCTCCCCTGACCCTGCAGCCCACGTCCCCAGTGGCTGGGAGATTCAGCACACAGTAGGCCCTCAGTACGCGTTGAACCCACCCAGACTTTCACTGTCCCTGGCCGGGCCCAAACCCCCTGTCGTCCCTTGCTGACTGCCTGTCCCCAGGCAGGAGGCGCCACCAGATGCCCCGCGGTGGTTTTCCCATAAAGGGCCGGACCCGGGTTTCCCTGGACGGGGAATATCCTGTTCTGCGCCGGCTGCGGGGAGGGGGAGGGGGGAGGAGCGGGAAGGACACCGGGCTCCGCATTCCTGGCATTCTTGGCAGGCTCCCCGTCCAGCTGCCTCGGCGGCGGCTCTGGGGGCACTGGCCTGGTGCCACACGGCCGGGATCAGCAGTCCACCACGGTGCCTCTCAGACTTGGGGTGACAGGGGACCCCTCTTATGCTGGACCCACCTGCCCCTGGCTATCTCCAGGGAAGCCAGGGTCCTGTTCTCGAAGCAGACATTTGGGGTCCTGGGGGAGTCCGGTCCCCAGGGGAGGGGTGTTTTCATTTGTGTCTCGCTGCTGCCCCCGCCAGCCCACCCACCAGCCCAGCAGGGGAGCTCCGGAGAGTGGCTTGGGGGCAGGGCTGGGGGCCAAGGAAGCTGGCTTCTGATAGCCAGGCCTGGGGCCTGGGACAGTCACTCTGGTCTCAGACTCCATCTCCATGGCTCTGCCGCACTGTGGCGTCACCATCTGTGGCCCCGAACCCCCTTTGCAGAGCCTTGTCCCATGAGCAAGGGCGGGAAGCCAGCCCGGCCTCAGGCTCGGTGCCCACTGCCTCTGAGGGGCAGCTCAGGTCTGCAGGGTTCTGACCCGGGCTGGGGGCCGCAAGGCGAGCAGCGGGGCAGGGACCGGGCTCCACGCTGCTCCTGGGAGGGCCCCGGGTGGGGGGTGGGGCCTGGAGGGAAATCTGGGTCCAGATCCCAAGAATCTGCTGCCTTCCCCAAGCCTGCCCAGCACCTGGGGCCATTCTTGTCCCTGTTTCTGATCCACAGGAGCCCAAGCACTGCGGGAAGAAGCAGGGCCACTGTAGCCCCCCAGAGAGCCCCCTCCCCCAGAGACAGCTGCAGGCAGGTGGCCCTGGACCCTGGCACCTCCACCTTCCCACGAGAGGGAGGGACGGGGGCTGTGCCCGGTGGGCGCACCTGGAGCCCAGCCTGGACACCAGCCTCTGGACCCCCCCTCCCCTCTGCTGTCCTGGCCTAGAGACCCTCAGAGGGTCTGCACCAGGTGCTCCATTTCCCATGCCAGTAGCTCCTGGTGGCTTGGGGACAGAGACCAGGGCAGCCCTGGTCCAGGCCACACGCAGAGGCAGGAAACTCTCCCCAACTACGGGTCTCAGCGTCTCCCCTGGACCATCTCAGAACGGCACCACCGGGTCCCTCTGGCTCAGCCCTGTTGGCCCGGTTCTGCGACCGACCATCGGCCTCTTGTTAAGAGAAGGAGCCTCCCTGTCCCCAGCACAGCTTCCTACTCCCGGCAACCCCTTCCCCATCCCCTGACCTCCCCCAGAAAGGCCAGATCCCCCCTCCAAGCCTCCCCCTTCCTCTGGTGCCTCTCATCTGCCTGTCCTGTCTGTCTGGCCATCTCTCTGTCTATCTAAAGGACAGTTGGAGGAAAAGGCCGGAGCCCCACCCTACTGGGTGCACGTGGCCAGCGCATTGTCCACCCTCCTCTGGGAAATCGCCTCCATTGTCAAGCTGGGCCCTTGGGGGAGGAGGGCTCAGGGTGGAGGATGGAGACAGACATCTCCGTCAAATAAATTAGGATAAAATGAGGGAGTATTATGCAGCCATGATATATGACATTTTGAAGAATCATGATGACATACGAAATGGTCACTGTCTAAGATTAAAATTTTTTAAAAAGTGTCCCTAGAAGAAAAAGTTGAAGCAGCCAGATTCTGTGGCACATGCTCGTAATCCCAGTGGCTTGGGAGGCTGAGGCAGGAGGATCACGGGTTCAGAGCCAGCCTCAGCAACTTAGTAAGACCCTAAGCAACTCATCAACACTCTGTCTCTAAAAAAATATAAAAGGACTGGGGATGTGGCTCAGTGGTTAAGTGCCCTTGGGTTCAATTGCTGGTACCAAAAAAAAAAAAAAAAAAAAAAAAAGTTGAAGCAAACCCATCAAAGTTGCTAAGTCCTAACTAATCCTGTCTTCCCTTTATACTCTTGTGTGTTTTCAACATTTTTTGCAATAAGCACTTGTTGGTTTTATACTCAGAAAAAGGAGATAAATGCAACACAAATGAAAGAGAAACTAGGAACAAATACACAGGATTTGAAAGACACTAAGGCCCTACTGGTAAGCACTGACCCGGTGTTTAACTCAAGTTAGCAAACACTGAGTATGCTCCTGCTGTGTGCTGAGGCTCTGCTGAATGAAACAGAGTGGGACAGTCACTAGTAACACAGGCATAAAGCAGGACAGGGTCCCCTGAGGAGGGCATCAAGGAAAAGAGATGAGGGACCAAGAGGGCTTTGGGGACTCACAGAGGCTGGGGGAGGAGTAGGTACCCTTGGGGGGCTGGTAGGAAACGGTGAGCCGCTGGGGTCACCTTGGGGCCAGAGCAAGAATGACAAGCAGGCTCCAAGGCACCAGGGAGGTCTGGGGTTGTGGGTCATTTGGAATCCAAGTGGGAATTCCTTGGGAAAGAGTGCAGGGGTTGGTTAGCACTCACCCATCCACCCCCTCATGTGTCCACCCATCCACCCACTATCCACCCATCCACCTACCCATCCACCCATCCACCCACCCATCCACCCACCCACCCACTCACCCATCCACCCATCCACCCACTATCCACCCACTATCCACCCCCTAATGTGTCCACCCATCCACCCACCCATCCACCCACTATCCACCCATCCACCCACCCACCCACTCACCCACTCACCCATCCACCCACTATCCACCCATCCACTCACCCACTCACCCATCCACCCACTATCCACCCATCCACCCACCCATCCACCCATCCACCCACCCATCCACCCACCCACCCACTCACCCATCCACCCATCCACCCACTATCCACCCACTATCCACCCCCTAATGTGTCCACCCATCCACCCACCCATCCATCCACCCACCCATCCACCCATCCACCCACTATCCACCCATCCACTCACCCATCCACCCACTATCCACCCATCCACTCACCCATCCACCCACCCACCCATCCACCCACCCACCCATCCACCCACTCACCCACTCACCCATCCACTCACCCACCCACTATCCTCCCATCCACTCACCTACCCACCCACCCACCCATCCACCCACCCACTCACCCACCCACCCACCCTACAATGACCCTGGCTCTGCAGTGAGCCCCATTGAAATGCAGAATGAGCAGCCACGGTGAGCGGGAGGGGGGGTTAGTACTGGGAGGAGGGTGGGGGTGGGGAGTGCGGGGTCAGCTCCCTTGGGGCGCAGGGGGTGGTGGCAGCATTGGATCAACACCTGAGGGGAGTGGGTGGCAGAGGCTGGTGTGAGCGGGGGCTCTGGCAGAGGGGCTGCCTTCCCAGAGCTCCATGGGCCGCACTGGCAGGCTCAACCCGGGACCCTGTTGCTCCTGGGCCATTGTGAGGGTTTTAGCCGCAGGTGACTCAGGTGTCCCAGGCCCGTCCCTGGATGCCAAGCAGCCTGGAGGGGGAAGCAGACAGGAAACAGCCTGCAGTTCAGGCCCCAGCTGAGGACACACGTGTGTGTGTGTGTGTGTGTGTGTGTGTGTGTGTGTGTGTGTGTGTGATGGCTTCCTGGGTGATAACCCCTGAGACAGGATGAGGTCACCCTGGGGCAAGGAGACCTCAGGATTGAGCCCTGGGCCCCCCAGCTGCCCCCCAGCTGCTCAGAAGACTGAGGCAGGGGGATTCCTCAAGCCCCGGAGTTGGGCCTCTGCCTGGGGCCTTCCACTCCCCGTCCGGAGCCCACAGGCTGGGACACACCGCGTCACCCTGGGACATTGGTGGAGGTGACGTTGCACCCTCCGCAGCTGGCGGAGCCCTGGAGGAGCCCTGAGCCCCCAGGCTCCAGCCTCGCCCTCAGAGGCCCAGCTGGAAGGAGAGAGGCCCCGCGCCACCCTGACCCGGGGAGACCCTCCGAGACCCCCGAGAGGTTAGAGGGTCACCAGAGCCTGTGTGTGTTATGGGAAATAGCTTATGGCCACCAGCACCAAGGGCTGGGCTGAGGTTTGTGGTGGAGAAGGAGCAACGGGGGCTGGGGCTGGGGCTCGGGGTAGAGAAAGCAAGTGAATGAAGTGAAGGTGTGTGCCCAACTACAGCTAAAATGAATATTAGGGAAAAAACAGAAAGAAAGGAAGGACAGGTGGAGAAGAGGTCCAGGGGTCGGGTAGGTTTTTGGACCTCGTGGGCCAGCGGGAGCTGTGGAGGGTGGTGCTCTGCCGGGGTCAGCACTGGGCCCTGTCCTCAGGTAAACTGGGTGTGGGGCCGAGAGGGGTCTCCCCAGAAAGCCTGGCCACGGGTCTGAGGCCTGGGGACTCTGGGCACAAGTGACCTTACCCGCTTCCCCTTCTGCCTGAGTCAGCAGATGCAGAGGGGGAGGGCTGAGCCTCAGTTTCCCTGTCTGGGAAATGGAGGCATCCGGCTTAGGCATCTCAGCAGTCTGGCTCTGAACCCCAGGACAGGAAAGGGACATTTGTGTTCGCATTTCCCCACAAGGGTCCTGTTAAGAGAGCGGAAAGGGAGTGGGCGCCAGGGCCAGCCCCCCACTGCGGTCCTTTACCACGGGACACACCAAGAACAGCAGGCAAGACCCAGGGGCATCTCGGCTCCACCCACAGAACCTTCTAGAGACTGTGGGCTCTGTCAGACTGGAAGTGGTTGAGCACCAGAAACGGGGAATCTCCCATCAGGGCTATTTCCAGCTACCAGTGCAAGCTGCCCAGCTGGCCCGGCCTGCAGCCCAGGTGGGCAGCCCCCCTTGCCTGCCTGGGCCACGCGGGAGCTGGAGACCAAGCCGGGAAAGGGCAGGGTGGGGGACATCTGAGTGTGCCCACAGGCCAAGAGGGAAAAGGGAAAGGCCCGCTTAGGCTCCAGGGGGTCCTGGGGTGGCACATGCCAGAAGCACATCACCCCTTGCCCAGGGCTCAGCTGGGCCATACTCCACACCCTTCCTCCCCGGGGTCACAGGGAGCATGGCTGGGCAGAGATCATCCCATTGTTCAGATGCAGAGGAAGCTGAGGCCCAAGAAAGTGACTCACCCAAGGTCACGGTATAAACCTGGGCTCTTTCAAGATTCCTTCCTTAGCGGAATGCAGCAGCACCTGCCTGTAATCCCAGTGACTTGGGAGGCTGAGGCAGGAGGATCACAAGTTAGAGGCCAGCCTCAGCAATTTAGCAAGACCCTGTCTCCGAGTAAAATTTACGCAGGGCTGTGAATGTAGCTCAGTGGTAAAGTGTTTGCTTAGTATACATGAGGCCCTGGGTTTGATCCCTAGTACCACAGAAAGAGAGAGAGAGAGAGAGAGAAAGAGAGAGAATGAATTCCCCATCCCCACAGGGCAGCCAGAGCCACTCCCATTATTACACAGAGCACCGTGGGGATGAGGCCCCGTCTGTCACCTCCTTTAGGATGTTCAAATCTCCCCACAGCCTCCTCTCTCCGAGAGGCAGAGAGTAAAGGTCTGTCTGGTCCAGCTGGCCCAAGTTCACGTCCTGCCTCGGTCACTCTGTCTGCACGAACCTGGGCAAGGCAGTATCCTCATTCGCGCACAGTGAAGAAACTAATCCCTCCGCTGGTCACTGGGAGGAGTGTCACTTCCCACACGTGGAGCTGCTAGGACACGGCATGGAGTAGAAGTGACCTGCCACACAGCGAGGGCAGCTACCACGGCGGCATCGCCCTGTCATACGACCTGAGCCCAAGGCCTCGGCGACTCGTCCAGGTAAACACTGAAACAGTTTGTGGGGTGTGCCAACCTGGGGCCCTTGCTGCCTGGGGGAATTCAAGTCCCAGGCCACCGCTGTCCTGCTGTCCCTGCTGCTCAGCAGAGGCCGGGACACTTCCCCGCTTTCTCCTCTCAGCGGTGCCAAGGCGGCTCAGACAGGCGGGCATTGTCCCTCCTGCTGGGCCCAGATCCCACAGCTGCCAGCCCATCTGGGGCGCAGGGTCTTCCTGGGACCCGCCTGCTGCGTGGCGGGGGGGGGACCTTTGTGTCCCCGTTGCCACGGGAGACTCAGATTCTACACTGGACGCTCTCTCCGGTGTCCTGACGGTGACCCCGAGCATCTCCGACCAGCAGGCCGAGGGACAAAGCTGCCTTTGGCTGCAGGCGGCCAGCCTGCGTCAGTCCCCCACCAGCTGGAGGCCGGGGAGCCGCCGTGTGGCCCCCTCACCGCGTCACGGAGCACATCTCCTATCTCTGTCATGGCACGAGGTGACAAATGTTTCCCATCGATTCTGCTGCTGAAGTGTCTCTGGATCTCTGCCCTCGGTGTGCCCCACACCCGCTGCCCAGGTCGCCTCACCCTCCTCCTGGCCTGTCGGCCCGCCCTCGGCAGCTAGAGGGAGCTTTTAGAAACGCAGTTCCACCTCCTCCAACCCTGCAGGCTTTGGGACTCTCCTGAGGCGGGTGACCTTGGGTGGGCATCCGGACCCTGCATCTGCATCTGCCCTGAACCTGTGTGGACTCCTTAGGGCAAGACAGCAAAGGACCATTTCTCAGCGTTTATTTGGCACTAGGTATTATAAACCATCCAGAGAGGATGGAAAACACACCGGAGGCTGGGTGTGGATTGATGCAAATATCACACCTTCATAAATTTTGCGAACCTCAGGGCGGGGCTGCTGGAACAGACCCCTACAGACACCGAGTGTGACAGTGTTGGCAAAACATCTGGCAGTAGCCGGCGCAGTGGCGCTTGCCTGAATTCCCCGGAGCCAGGGAGGCTGAGACAAGAGGATTGCCAGCCAGGGCGGCCCTAAGCAACTCAGCAAGACCCTGTCCCTAAATCAATACAAAATAGGGCTGGGGTGTGGCTCCGTGGCCCAGCGCCCCTGAGTGCAGATTCCTCCTCTCAGGGAAGAAGGAACAAAGGTCCTGGGCACCCGACGTGGCTGGGTCTGTGCGGCCCAGGGCCCAGCCCTTTCCCAGGCTGGCTCTGCCTGTCGGAGGTCAGACCTCGGAAGCCACCCCTGTTCCCCAAACGCTGGCCTGGACTTGGCTTTTGAGCGTTTATCGCCTTCGCCACCATCTCTTTGTTGCTGGGGTTATTTTTAAGATCTATGAAGGAACCCGCTCGCCCCTGTCCTGTTCAGGACGGCGCTTGCCCTGCACCCAACGACCAGCACTGGACAAGGGCCGAGAAGGGTGCCCACAGCCTGCTGAGGAGGGACTGGCCACCTCTCCAGCCCCAGAGGGGGAGCGTCCTGGGGTGGCCAGAGGGCAGGGCCTGCCGGTGCCTGAGGGAGCGCCACAGGGAACTGGCCACGGTTCTGGAAGGAGCCGTGGGGCGGTGCCAAGGGAAGCTGGTGGGAACCGCCGTGGAGGACCTCACGGGGACCACGTCCCACGTTGCCATCGCCATGATTATTACTTCGTCTTTTTTATTGAGGAGTAATATGTATATAAAGAAAGGGGACCGTGTTGTGCGGGTCCAGCCCAGTGAATCTTCCCATGCTAAACACACAGGTGTGACCAGATCCCAGGCGAAGAGTGGGGGCGGAACCAGGGCCCGGGAAGCTCCCTTGCCCACCCAGGCACGAGTCCTTCCCCCTCCAAGAATGACCTCCAGCCTGAGTCCTCTCGTCTGTATTTTGCTGGTTGTGGCACCAGGGATTGAGCCCAGAGGCACTTGACCGCTGAGCCACACCCCCAGCCTTTGTAGTGTTTCATTTTGAGTCAGGGTCTCCAAAAGTTGCTCAGGGTCTCGCTCAGTTGCTGAGGCTGGCTTTGAACCCGCGATCCTCCTGCCTCAGCCGCCCCAGTCGCTGGGATGACAGGTGTGCGCCACCACACGCGGCTGACACGGGATTTACTGAGCACAGCTTACAAGAGATCAGCCGCTGCTCCAGAAGAGGTCACGGGGACCCCCTGACAGAGCCTCTCCGTCCCTCGAGGTGCATGGCCCAGCACTGCTCCTCTCCCTCGTGCCTTTTGTCCGGGGCAGCTGGCTGGATGAGTGACACATGTCCTTTCCACAGTGTCCTCAGCTCTGTCCCCATTGCCACTGAGGAGGATGTCACATGTCAGGCTGCAGAAACAATGACATCCTCAGCATTGGCTTGTATGACCAGCAACTGTCCAGCCGTATCTGTAAGAAGGTGGCTTCCTGCGGAGAGCACCCTCTGGCCCTCCTTCCCAGGTGCACAGGAGATGGCCGGTGCCCTCCCAGATACCGTGTGTCTGGACATTCCAGCCCAGGTTTGGGTCAATGCTCCCTTGACTTGGCCAGGTCTGGGGGTGGGAAGGGCCGTTCAGCGATGTGATTCTTACGTCCCCCATAGTTTCTCTTTTGTTTACAGCAGCTTTACTCATGGTTGCCTCCTCTTGGGAGCGTCAGGGACCAGGTCTGACCTGCATGGAACCACAGGTGAACCCAGCCTGTGACAATCTGCAGAGAGAAGCTGGCCAAAGACCACACACCACCCCACGCCAGAGAGGCCTCTACAGAAGAAAGAATGGACCCGGTTCACAGCCTCGCCCTGACCGGCTCTGGCAGCAATTCTTGGCCAATATGCCAACATGGAGTCCTGAGCTGAAGCTTCTACTTCAACTAGGTTAGTCTCTTCCTCTGTCTTGTCTGTGTCTGTGTGTGTCTGTCTGTCTCTGTGTGTGTGTCTGTCTGTGTGTGTGTCTGTGTGTGTGGTGCTGGGGATTGAACCCAGGGCCTTGTACACTCAAGCTGAGCTATGTCCCCAGCCCTCTTCCTCTTTCTTAACCTCAGGAAATCTTACAACTTTCCTGAAGCCCCGCTGTCTCGGTCACTGCCTTGGTCACTGCCTTGCGTTTCCTGGAACATGGCTTCAATGGGCCTCCCGCAATGTTGCAGGAATATCCTATTTTTTTTTCTGGGGGATTCATGCCTCTGGGGCTTCAAAGGAACCTCTGTTCGGGGATATTGGTACTCAAATTAAAGTGCAGGCACCATTTCCACAAAGTGTCCCAAGACACCTTATTAATCGGAGGCAAATGGTCAGCAAGGGCCCGGCTGGCATTTTTACAGTGAAGTTTTGGGTGAGTTTTGAATTGTTCAGTTGTTGGCAGGAGGTGAGCCGCGTGTTTGAACCTGCAGCTTAAGCAACGTGTGTTTCCATTAGATGTTCTTTTTTAGGATCCTTCATAACTGGGACCAGGATAAAATCACATTTTCCTCATCTAATTCCTCCTCAAAAATTTCTTGTCCCTGACACTGTGATTTGAGCATGACATCTTCAGGAACACCCAGAAGCCAAAGGCCACAACGCTGTCCCACTTTTTTTTTTTTGTACCAGGGATGGAACCTAGGGGCACTTACTTACTGAGTCACATCTCCAGCCCTTTTTGTATTTTGTTTAGAGACAGGGTCTCCCTGAGTTGCTTAGGACCTCACTACATTGCTGAGGCTGGTCTCCAACTTGTGATTCTCTTCCTCAGTCTCCCAACCCACTGGGATTATAGGTGTTCACCACGTTTCTTTAAGGCAGATACACAAGCTTACTTAGTTTGATTCCTCCCATTAAGTACAATTAAAGATTCTAGACACAGCGTGTACAACCAGCAGGAGGAGATTCAGGGGAGGAGGAGGCAGATGAGGATCTCAGGCCCAAAGAGCAACAGGAAGGTGAGCTTCCTGAAATTTTTTTCTCATTTTCCTCCTATATCCCACAGTTAAGAAACCAAGGCTAGGCATGGTGCCCTGTGCCTGTCATTCCAGCCCCTGGGAGGCTGAGACAGGAGGATCCCAAGTTCAAAGCCATTCTCAGCAACTTAGCAAGGCTCTAAGCAACTCAGTGAGACCCTGTCTTTGAATAAAATACAGAAAAAGGCCGGTGATTTGGCTCTGTGGTTAAGTGCCCCTGCGTTCAACGTCCAGTACCAAAAAAACAAACAACAACAATAAAAAAAAAAAAAACTTGTCAAAAGACATGAGTCTGCTGAATAAAGGGGGTAAGGAAATCCCAAACAATGTCAACCCAAAGGAATTCACACCAGAGTCAGACTGCTCCTGAAAACTGAAAACAAAGAAAAACAGTCTTGAAGGCAGCAAGAGAGAAATGGCAGCTGACCCGCCGGGAAGTACCAAGAAGGACGGTGACTTCTCACGGGAGACTATGGCACCCGGGAGGAAGTGGCACTACATCT
Source organism: Ictidomys tridecemlineatus (assembly GCF_052094955.1). NCBI lineage: Eukaryota > Metazoa > Chordata > Mammalia > Rodentia > Sciuridae > Ictidomys > Ictidomys tridecemlineatus. The sequence continues at coordinate 8,407,786 of NC_135482.1, read as the reverse complement.
CCCAAGAGCTGAGAGAACCACATCCGAGTCCTGGGTCCCCAGAAATATCCTTCAGGAACGAAATCAAGGCGCTCTTGAGTGAAGGAAAGCTAACCTACTGTAAATCAGAGCTACATTTCTTCAGACAGAGAGGACACGATGGGGAGACAAGTTCTGTCTATATCTATGCACATGCACCTGGAGAAACCACTGAAACACTACATGAATACACACTTGAGGGCTGGGTTGTAGCTCAGTGGTAGAGCGCTTGCCTCACATGCATGGAGCACTGGGTTTGATCCTCAGCACCACATAAAAAATAAATAAATAAAATAAATATCGTGTCCATCTATAAACAAAATTTTTTTTGAAAAAGGAACACTTTAAATTCTAAAAAAAAAAATAAAAATGGAATTCTAAAGAACATTTAAGTAATCCAATAGAAAACAAGAGAGAGAAAATGAAAAAAAAGAAAAACAGAGAGTAAATAGAAAAACAAAAGCAAGATAGAATTCTGCCCTAACCTGATAAAAATTACGTTAGATCATGGTTTAAATACATGACTTAAAGACAGAAACTGGCTGAGTGATTGAAAAACATTTCCTAACTGCATACTGTCCACAAGAAATTCGCTTTAGGTATGACAATACAAACTAGTCAAAATTAAAAGGATGAGAAAAATATATTATACAAATGTTAATTATGAAAATCAGAAGGGACTGTATTAAAGTTGGATGGAGTTTGTTTCAAATCAAGGGTAATTGCCAGAGGCAGAGAGGACTCCTCCAAGACTCAGCAACTCCAACATGTGAGCGCCACACAACAAAACTGTAGAAAGTGCAGAGCAAGACCTGAGAGGATTAAGGAGAAATAGAGCCTCAGTTATATTTGGAGACTGCCACACCCTCTCACAATAATTGATAGAAAAACTAGAAATACAATCAGCAAGGATATAGACCTCAGCAACATCGTCGGCTGACTGCATCTGGCCAATATTGACAGAACACCACACCCTGCAACAGCAGGCTCCATGTTCCTTTCAAGTGTCTTTGGAATGTATACCAAGATATGTGTTCCCTAACCATGAAACCAACCTCAGTAAATTTGGAATAACAGAACTTGTAGTGTGTTTTCTGACAACTGTAAAATCAAACTAGGAATCAATGGGAGAAAGATAACAGGAGTTTTTTCAAATATTTGAAAATTAAAACAAAACACTTCTAAATATTCCACAGGTCAAAGAGGAATTCTCTTTTTTTTTTTTTTTTTTTTTGAGAGAGAGAGAGAATTTCAGTATTTATTTTTCAGTTTTTGGCGGACACAACATCTTTGTTTGTATGTGGTGCTGAGGATCGAACCCGGGCCGCACGCATGCCAGGCGAGCGCGCTACCGCTTGAGCCACATCCCCAGCCCCAGGAATTCTCAAAGGAAATCCAACAATACAATGAACTGAATAAAAATGAAAGCATCACAAAGCAAAATTTGAAAGGCAGGTCAAGACGATGCTGATAGAGAGATGGCTAGCACTGACTGTGCACACTGTAGACCAAGCATTCAGTCTCAAGAACAAAGTGGGAAAAGAAGAACAAAATAAAATCAATAAACAAAGCACGAAACTGGTAGCGATAAGAGCAGAAATCAATGAAACTGAAAATAGAAAAACAGTAGAGAAAATCAATGAAACAAAAGCTAGAGGAATGAGAAGTTGTACTCCATTGATGTATCATCAAAATGCATTCTACTGTCATGTACTACTAACTAGAACAAATAAAAAAAAAATCAATGAAACAGAGCCCTAGTTCTTTGTAAAGATCAATAAAAATGTCATGCCCCTAGTAAGACCGATGAAGGAAAAGAGACAGATTCCAACACCTAGAATGAAGCATGGAGACATCACTACAGACCCTATAGACTATGCACTACCTACATACGTACAGTTAACAACTTGCGTGAAATGCACCAGTTTCTAAAAAAGGTCTCTCACAACTCACCTCATATGAAATAGTTTGAAAAATCCTAGAAACATGAAGTAATTGACTTTGTAATTTAAAACTTCCCCTAAAAGTAGTCTCCAGGCCCAAATGGTTTCAAAAGACAATCCTACAGGACTGGGGTTGTGGCTCAGTGGTAGAGCACTTACCTAGCATGTGTGAGGCACTGGGATCAATTCTCAGCACTGCATGTTTTTAAATTTAAAGAAAAATAAATGTCTATTGATAACTAAAAATACATATATAAATCAAAAATTTTTTTAAAGAAGACAATTCTACCAAACGTTTAATAAAGAATTAGTACCAACTCTACACAAAATCCACCACCCATTCATGATAAAACCTCTCCCAAAACATAAGCCAGGCATGGAAGTACATGCCTGGCCTTACAGCTAGTCAGGAGGCTGAGGCAGAAAGTTCTCAGGTTCAAGGCTAGCCTGGACAACTTAGTGAGACTCTGTTTTTAAATTAAATTAAATAAATAAATAAAATAAAAAGATAGAGGACATAGATAAATGGTAGAGCACTTGCCTAGCATGCATGAGGTCCTGAATTTAATCCCTAGTACTCAGTGGGGGGAGGCAGGAATAGAGGAGAAATTTCCTTTTGTTGTTGTTGTTGTTGTTACTGTTTGAGATTGAAGATGCATTGTATGCATGGAGGGCTCGCCTGGCTCTGATATCAAAAGCAATACTTATCTTATGATGCGACAATAGAAAAATGAACTAGGTGTACCTGGTCTTCAAGGAATTCAGGGTCCAGTAAGGAAACATGGGTCTCAGGCAAAAGGAGGAGACAATGTTCTCTGTCTTCAGACTGCCTCTGGGGAGTCACCATCCATCTAACTGCTCAGCCTCCTCCAAACAGAACCACACTGCAGCGCGCCCTCAGTGATCAAAGGCCAAAGGCTTCCCCAGTGCCGGCTCTCCCTGCCGTCAGCACAGAGCCGGAGGTTCCCGCCAGTAAAAGTGTTCCTACTCACAGAGGACGTGACCGTCTACACAGAAGCTGCCAGGGAACCTAAAAAGACCTCCCAAAACTAATAAGTGAGTTCAGCAAGAGGGCAGAATACAGAAAAAGTGTATGCCAAATCATTCCGTCAATGAACCCATGGTCACCAAAATTAAAGATATCACTTGCAGCTGGGCATGGTGGTGTCCTTCTGTCACCCAGCAACTCGGGGTTCTGAAGCAGGAGGAGTGCAAGTTCAACGCCAGCCTCAGCCACTTACTTAGGGAGACCCCGTCTTAAAATAATAAGTAAATAAATAAGTAGGGCTGAAGATGTGGCTGGTGGTTAAGCGCCCCTGGTTCAATCCCTGGCACTCCTGAAATGATCACTTACAGCAACTCAAAAAATAAAATAAAATGCGTAAGTGTCAATTTATAAAAACCAGGGACACAGGATTTGCACAGTGACAGCTCCAAAACACTGATGAAAGAAGTCGAAGACAAGCAGACGGCCCACGTTAACAGACTAGAAGGCTCCGCTTAGTCAAGATGTCGATTCTTCTCAAACCGACACACAGATTTAATGAGATTCGCTTAACAACGTCAGCGAGCCGGCTCCCTGGCATGCACAGGCTTGTCTCCCTAGCTACTCAGGAGGCTGAGGCAAGAGGCTCGCAAACTTGAGAGCAGCCAGGCAACTTAGGGAGACCCCGTCTCAACTCAAGAATTAAAAAAATAAAGATCTGGGGATGTGGCTCAGTGGTAGGGTGCCCCTGAGTTCAATCCCCGGTACAAAAAAAGAAAAAAATAATAACTCAGAATGAATCATGATCTTAAATGTAAAATGTAAAAAAACATACAACTTTCAGGGAAAAAAATAGGAGAAAATCTTTAGAGTCCTGTGCCAGGAAAACAGTTCTCACACTTGACACCAAAAGTGGGATTCATGAAAGGAAAGATTGATAAATGCACTTCACCAAAGTTTATTTTATTTATTTATTTGGGGTGGGGGCACCAGGGATTGAACCCAGAGTGACTTAACCACTAAGCCACATCCTCAGTCTGTTTTTATATTTTATTTTGAGACCAGGTTTCACTGAGTTGCTTAGGGCCTCACTAAGTTGCTGAGGCTGACTTTGAAATCAAGATCCTCCTGCCTCAGCCTCCCGAGCTGCTGGGGCGACAGGTGTGCACCACGGTGCCCAGCCAAAAATGTAAACTTTTGCTCTGTGAAAGACCCTATTAAAAGGACAAAAAGACAAACCTCAGATGGAGAGAAAATGATCCCATCCCCCTTAACTGACGGAGGACCAGTATCTAGGAGACATAGGGAACGCTCAAAACTCAGCAGTTGAAAGAAGCAGCAGGAAAATCCAATTAGAAAATGAGCAAGTGTGCCGAGACATGTCAGGGAGGAGGGGTCTGCAGATGGGAGCTAAGCACATGAAAATATGTTCAACCTCATTAATTATTAGCGAGATGCAGATTCAAACCACCACGAGGCATCATTACGCACCTATCAGAAGGGCTGAGGCCAAAAATAGTGACGCACCAAATGTTGGCACGAGGGGAGGAGCGGGCTGTGTCGGAGCTGCGGGTGGAACGGAGAAGAGCAGCCACTCTGGAGAACCGTTTGGCAGGTTCTTTAAAAATTAAACACAATGGCGCTGCTGGGCATTCCTCCCAGAGAAGGGAAAGCTCCTGTTCCCAGGAAAACCTGAGCGGGAGTGTCTACTTCCCCAGACCTGGAGACTGCCGCCATCCTGCACCCAGAGACCCCACTGCGGAACGGAGAACGCTCCTCAGCAATCCAAAGCAGAGAGCTGGGGCGGGCAGCTCCCCCGAGGGTTAGGCTGGGTGGGAAAGCCACCCCGAAAGCTCACACGCCGTGTGAGGCCGTGCACGAACACTCTTGAAGTGACAATTCACAGAAACGAAGGACGGGATCGCGGTTGCCAGGGTCGCGAGTCGCAGGGTCTGGAGAGCAGACGGAGGGGTGTAAGGGCGACAGGAGGGATCCTTGGCTGCTGGGAACGTTCTGGATCTTGCCTGTGTCGATGTCAGCACCAGGTGGTGGCATCTTTTTCTAGTTTTGCAAGATGTTGTCACTGGGGGAACTGGGTGAGCAGGATCCTTCTGTGTTACTCTTGCAGTTGCGAGTGAATCTACAATAATCTCAATGCAAAAAGTTGGATTAGCGTAAGCGGCCTCAAGGTGCCCGCCTGTTATCCAGCACCTCGGGGGTCTGAGGCGGAGGGTCTCGAGCTCAGGCCAGCCTCAGCAACACAGCAAGGTCCTACCTCAAAATCAAACGTAAAAGGGGCTGAGGGTGTGGCTGGGTGGTAGAGCCCTTGCCTGGCCTGCACGGGTCCTGGGTTCCACCTGCAGAACCGCAAAGAAAGGAGCAGCCCCGTGGCAGCCGGGTGCGGGGTAGTGCAGGGCCAGCGGGCGGGCGGGATCCAGGGGAAAGCCTGGGACCCGTGTGGACAGCGCTCAGCACCTGACGTGGGTTCAGACGTCCTGGACCAGGGCGGACCAGCTTGAGGGAGGGGAGACTGAGCCTTGGCTGAGATATGACTCATTGAAGTCTCAAGGCACCTGGAAAACAGGCCCAAGGAATGAAGAGAGCCCTTGGTACCTGGGGGCAGGTGAGAAACACACTGGGGTTGGGCTCACCTACTGCATGTTGGTCACTTTGAGAACCAAAAAAATGAGAAATGCTTCATTGTGTTTTCTGGGAAACGAATCCAAAGATGACAGAGTCCTGCACCATTTGGAGACACCAAGGGCATGCTGGCTCGGGGCCACCCAGGTGTGGCATTTTAGAAAGTCAGTCCTTGGGCAGATGGCACCTGGGCTCTGGCAGCAGACACAAGGAATGACACTCTGGCCAGTGGGTAGACGAGGGTCCGGGCTGGAGGTGGGACCTGTGATTCTGTGCCCGTCCTCCCTGCTCATGGCCCTATCAGTAACTCCAAGTCCTGTCAGAGGGGGTCGGGGGGAGCACAGGTCTTGGGACGTTCTGGAGACGTCCTGCAGAACCTCCCGTGACGAGTGTCGGCCTGAGGAGATGGCACATGCCGTTACACAGGCCCAACAGCCTTCAGGGTACCCCTGGCCCCAAGCCTCTCTGCTTCCACCTCAAGGTCAGGGCTTGGACTTTTTCTTCAAATTGCTGCGCAGAGGAGAGGAGGTAGAGCTGGTTCTCCAGCTGCGTGGGCACCTTGATCTAGAACCAGGGGACCTTGTGAGGAGCCTCTGGGGTGCTGTGGGAGGAGGGGCAGTCCCCCACACACGGCCCCTGGAGGCCATGCCTTCATGACCCCACCCCTGGCCACCCACAGCTTCCAGGGAGCTCTTGGGGGTCGTGGGAGTGACCAGGCCCTGCCCACCCTGACCCCAGGGAGGCCCTGGGTGCTTTACCTCCTGCTGCTGGGACTCGGGACAGGGCAGGGGAGGGCACTCTCTAGGTTGGAGCTGCGGCCGCAGGGCAGGGCTTGGACCCGGGTGGGGGTGGGGGTCAGGCAGCCCGCAGAAGGTGTGGGGGGCTGTGGCTGGCGACGGCACCCCTCACTCCGCTCAGGACGTAGCCTCCATGGAGCGACGGGACCAGGGGATGGTGGCAGTCGGCTCAGAGAGCTCTCGGCCTGGTGTCAGGGCCACTGCGGGGGGGACGACTGTGTCATCACCTTACGGAGGGGCCCAGGTGACCAGCACCCCACCTCGGCCTCCGTCTCCCCAGTTGGGTCTTTTCCTGCCCTTGCTGCCTGTTTGGGGCTCTCGGAAGTCCTCCGCCAGGCCGGCTGGGAGGAGGGACACCCCCAGCCCTGGGCCCTGCTGTGGGGGAGGGTGCCCAGGGCCCTGTCCCCTGCACTCGGTGGTGGTCCTCTGGATGCATCGTCCCAGGTCCTGTCCTCCTCACCCACCCTGGGAGCCTCGGGGCCAGCGAGCTGGGCCTGCCCTGGGACTCCTGGGAGGCAGGGTGGAGAGCAGGGTCAGCCCTAGTCTGGAAGCTTCCCAGGCCCCAGACAGGTGGCCGAGAAGAGCCGGGGGGAGAAGTGCAGGCCCACGCCTGTGCTTTCCGCCTTGATTAGCAAAACATTCTGCATCCGTCACGGGAGGGGACCGTGGCTCCCTGCTGTCAGTCACCAGGGAAACACCAAGGGCTCCAGCTGGGCCCAGACCCTCTTCCCACGAAGTCTTGGAGGTCCGGTGCCCTCCCCCACCCAGAGCCCCCGGGACAGGTGTCAGGGGGGTCCCCGACCTCAGCTGCTGCCCACCAGGAGCGTCTGACTCACGGCCCTGCTCACACTCAGGGCTGCCGGCCATGAACCCTTGGGGGCAAAGCCTTCCCCGCGCACAGCTGCTGTGTGCACAGACCCAGGGGGTGCAGACACACTCAGTGCCACTCCCCACTCCGGCTGCCCAGTGTGGGGCACACAGTAGGTCATCATGGATCCTCCTGTGGCCTGTGTATTTCTCCCACCCACTGCCTTGGCCAGCTCCCCACCGGGATCTGAGCCACCCACAGAGAGGACCTTGGCATCCCCAGGGCCCAGCACAGGGCTCCGCGCACAGTAGGAGCGCAGGAAGAATTTGTTGAATAACTGACCCGCAGCCTCACCCAGGCCCAGCCCCGCCTGCCCACCTCGAAGCCCTCTCCCTAGGGCCTGCTCCCAGGTCGCTGCCTGACTCTCCAGGAGGGGAAGGGTGGTCTCACGTCCCCCTGGGACCCAGGGCACCTGGCCCCTCACCCCCACCCCAACAGTCCCTCACCATCATGTCCCCTGCCTGTCCGGCCACTCTGGCTTCCCCTGCAGGCCCATGACTTCCTGCAGCCAGGCCAGCCTGGAGGTCAAGGTCACAAGTGCCCAGCAGAGACCACCTGGCCTCAGATCCCAACCAATGTCTCTCGGACCCCGGAGGAGGGACAGTGACATGCTCCTTGTTCTGGCCATCACGTTCAGAGGCTCTTTGTCACCTGTGTCCCAGGGATCACTGGCTACCACAGCTGACTTGGCAGAGCTCTGCACCCAGCTTTTCACGTGACCCTCCACGATCACCCAGTTTTCCTGGGGCGCCCAGGGCCCAGGGAGGGTGACCTGCACCCCAGCGGTCAGGCCTCCTCCTGGGACCCTCTGCAGGGTGGGGGGGACGCTGCCCAGCGCCTGCTCTCCAGGCTTCCCCTCTGCTGCTCACCCCTCCCCCAGGGAGCCTGGTGGCAGGAGACAGGCCTGTGACACCCTCCCGGGAGGAGCCCTCACTGTCCTGGGAGTAAGTCACAGCCCTCACTTCATGTTGTCCTCAGAAAATTTCAGGGGGGTGGTGGCTCCATCTCCATTTTTGAGAACACGGGAGTGAGAGTTGCACGTCCTGCCGAGGTTGGAAAGGAATACTGACACCGCCGGCCACGCCGAAGGGTGTTCCATAGGAACTTCACCTTCAGCGCAAGAGACATAAAAATCCTATTTACAGAGGCTTAGAAGACGAAATGGGGATTTGCTTTTCTTTTACAACTGGGCTTGCCCTGTTCCCAGCCTTCTCTTGACCTCTTCATTTTCTTTATTGCCTCATTACTGTAAAATGGTTGCTGACCCTCCAAGTATCACATTTGCATTCAAAGAGGAAGTGCTGTCTTCCTGGAAGTCTCTGCCTTTTTGCTGAGGGATTGTTCCCACTGTCACATCCCTGAGCACCCAACTGGCTTTCTCTTAACAATCCATTAGCCAGCATGACATCATGTGACCACATGTTGAGAAACCACCAGTGCTGGGGAGCCCGGTGGCCGGGGTTGGGTTAGACAGATCACAGTCCTTCTTCTGGCTCTGAGATGGCTGAACTTCCGCTGTTCACACAGCAGTCGAGGGTTCTGCTGAGCAAGAAAAGGGAGGGCCGACCTCTGGGCAGAACCCCCCCGTGTCCACCCCACATCACCCAGAGCAGCTTCCACGGATCACCTCAGCCGAGCCGGGCAGTCCTAGGAGCCAGGGCTGGTCCAGGCCGCGTTAGCAGATAAGGAGACAGAACTGGAGAGGGGCAGGCTGAACCCTGCGCCTGCAGGAGGGCGGACGCCGTCCTGCCCTGGGGTCTCTGTCAGGCCACACTCACTTCAGCCTCACTGCACCCATGCCCTCCGATGGCCCTCAGGCACCTGAGTGCCAGGTGCTGACCGCTGACAGCGGCAGGTGAAGGGGCAGGCGCGTGGCTGCAGAGTTCCAAGTGGCCACTGGGCACTTGGGAGCTGCACGGGAGCCTCCTGTTCACCACCAACATCTGCTACACCAGGCACCTGGCCAGGCCTCGGGGCACAGGTTGGTGGCTAGGGGACAGACCTGGCCTCTGGGACAGACTTGGGCCAGGCGTGGCGGAGCACACCTGTAATCCCAGCAGCTCAGGAGGCTGAGACAGGAGGATAGTGAGTTCAAAACCAGCCTCAGCAATGGCGAGGTGCTAAGCAACTCAGATCCCGTCTCTAAATGAAACACAAAACAGGGCTGGGGATGTGGCTCAGTGGTTGAGTGCCCCTGAGTTCAATCCCCAGTAACAACAACAACAACAAAGTAGACAGACTTGGCCCATCAGCCCCGGCTGGCTCCAGGAGCTTGGGGAGAGGCTATCTGTATGGATTCTGAGGGGGAAAGGCTCAGTTCCCCCCAAGAGGGCTGCAGGGCAATCTTTCATTTTCTTCTCTAATTTTTGAAAAGATTGTGGTAAAATACACATAACATAAAGCTTACCACCTCTGTTTTTGAGTGGTGTTTAGCAGATTTGTATTGTTGTGACAGTATCACCACCTTCTGCCTCTGGGTCTCCGCATCTTGCAAAACTCAAACTCTTTGTATCCATTACATGCTAACTCCCCACTCTCCCCGCCCCTGGGCTTGGCAACCACCACCCTGCCACTGTGCCTCTGCCCGTCCCCATGAACACAGCCACTCTGAGGCCTTGAGGAGCAGAATCCTCTTCTGTCTGGCTTGTTTCACTTAGTGCATGGTCCTCAAGCTTCCCCCTGTTGGGGCATGCTGGAACTTCTTTTTCAAGGCTGAGTATTATTCCATTGTATGGATGGGACACACATTGTGTATCCACACCCACAGATGCACATTTGGGTTGCTTCCACCTTGGCACTGTCATGAAGGATGCTTCTTGTGAACCCAGGTATACAGATGTCCCTTTGAGACGCTGCTTCCAGTTCTTTTGGGTACACTGCACTAGAGGTGGACCGGCTGGACCAGATCATAAGTCTGCATCGAGGAACGGCCATACCATTTTCTCCAGAGGCTGGAGAAAATGTACCATTTTATATTCCTCCAGGGGCAGAATGAACTTGAGACTGACCTTGAAGCTGGTCAGACGCGTGGAGGCGAAGGAGAAGGTCGCATGCAGGCAGCTGGGGGCTGAGGGTCCAGGCGGTCAGACCACGCAGGGCCTTACAGGTCTCCTTAGTGAGTCTGAGCCCCCTTTGGGGACAGGGGCAGTGGCACGTTTCGAGCATCACAGTGGCTTGACCTCTGTGCTGTGAGAAGGCTAAGGGGGCAGCTGAGAGCGAGGTGGACTGTGACGGGATACTCTAAGGTGAGAGGAGGAGACCCAGGAGGAGGGGCTCCATGGCTGGGGGCAGGGAGCGGGAAGACCTGGGACCTCAGCCATGAAAGAAAGAAGGAGCGGGGACAGCAGAGCCGCATCTGCAGGTTGGGACCGCGGCCACCCGTGAAGTCCCCAGCAGGCGCAAGTCTGCCTCCTGTCTCTCATGAAATGCTGCTATTTGGTTCATTGTGGATTTGCGCTCATCTTGATTTCTTTAAAAATCTGCATGAAACGATGACATGTCTGGGTCGCTGAGGGTTTTTTAGGTGTCACCTTAATCTTTGCACCTGAAGCAAGTGCCTGCCTGGCCTCACCCTTGTCCTTGCCCCTCAGGCCAACACCACGGGCTGTGTGCCCATCGTTTGCCACCACTGTGCTAGGATCTGGGGACCCAAGAGCAGGTGACATAGTTGCACTTCTCCATCCTCAAGTCTGTGGCCAGAGATAATAAATCACAAGGGACAGATGTTTACAGGAGGATTTGTTCCGCACCAGCCTGGAAGAGATGAAAGACGTGCGACCCCCAATGAAGTCGATGGTGCACTTCTATTTCATTGTTTAGCCCCTTCCCCCCACCTGGACCCCTCCTCAGGGCCTCAGCCCCACGAACCACCCCCTCTTTAGAAACCAAAAGTGCCAGCTGCTCACTTCCTCCAGCTCCTACGCAGCCCAGGCCCGTGGGTCTCACTCATCACCAAAGATTGAAAAACCAAGCAAGTCCTGAACAGGAGCAGAGCGCACCCTGTCAAACCCCGGGCCAGCAGACAGAGCGCGACGCTCGGCTCCAGCGCGTGGAGGGCCGAGCTCACGGGCCACAGGCCAGTTCTTGGCACGGCCATTCTGGGAACATCCTTTTCTTCTCAAGCAACCAGAGTCCGTTCCTGTGCCCTGCAATTAAGAACGTCGCCTTCTATAGGAATGGGGGCCAGGAGTGGTTGCAGGTGGCGGCCTTTGGAGGAAATTGGTTCTGTGGACGGCTGGGGACCAAATCGGTTGAAATCAGCACATGACAGGGCAGACCTGGCGACCTGTGGCACATGGGGAACGGGACCTGCTTTGCCACCTGGGACCAGCTGCGGCGAAGAGCCCAGGGAAGGCCAGCTCCGAGACTGGGATGCAGGTCCCGACTGTGGAGAGAAGGAAGGGCGTGAGGGGCTGGGCTGTGGGGGGCTCCGGCAGGGCCGGGTGGCTGGCGCCTCAGAGGACAATATCCTAAAGTCTGGGGCTCCTCACTGGCTGGGCAGCTGTCGTGACCCTCACAGACCCACCGCCCTGCAGGATCTTCAGACTGGAGTCAGGTCCAGCGCTCCCTGAGGGCAGGATGGAGTCACCTTCTGTCCCAAACCCAAACCTGTGCAGAGCTTGGCGATTTCGCCTCGTCAGGAACCTGGAGGGTGCCCGGCAGGAAGGAGGGCCGTGGTTTTGCTGGGGCTGAGTTTACTGAGAGCTGGACCAAGCTGGACCAAGCAGCAGCAGGTCTTGTTCGGGGGTGGCCTCAGCACGGGCGACTGATGTTTCCACCCTGGCTGGTGGGTGGAGAATGAGCCAAAGCGGAGCCCCCTCAACTGGAGTGGAGAAGACAGAAATGCTGGACATGGTGGAGTGACCGCTTATGACCGACCGCCCTTAGCCAGGACCCCTTGTGACAGCCCCACTGCTGTCTCTTCACCAGGGTGGCCAGAGCCACCTTATGGGGGTCCAGCAGCCTTAAATATGCCTCAGCACCTGGCTTAGGGGTCCTGCCCCAGGTTTCTGGGATGGCAGAGGTCTGGTGACAGCAGTGCCACCCAGCCAGCGGGCACAGCTGTAACAGGCACAGGACCCGGTACCAGTGGTGCCATCAGCAGGGATTGGTGGGCTGACGGATCCCAAGTTCCCAGGGCAAAACCAGCGCGGCCCGGCAAGGACCTCTGGACTACCCCGGATAGGTCTGAGCCATGGTCACAGTTGGTGGCCCCAGATGAGACCTGTGCCCCCCAGACCCACACCTGACCAGTTTGTGGACCCAGAGCTGCCCAAACAGAGGGAGGACCTGGCATCACATCTGGGGTCTCCCCACGAACATCCCCCTGAAGGAGAATTCACTGAGCGCTGGAGGGCAGGTTGGAGCTCCCTGGGCCTCATCTGCAACAGGAGGACTGGAACATGTGACCAGGGCTGCAAGGCCATCCAATAGAGCGCTGGACAGCCGAGCAGGCGCGCAGCACTCCTGTCCCTGGCAGCAGAGGTTCCTTGTTGGCTGCCAGCCTCACCCGCCTCCTTCTCATTAGCTGCCAGCCTCACCCGCCTCCTTCTCATTGGCTGCCAGCCTCACCCGCCTCCTTCTCATTGGCTGCCAGCCTCACCCGCCTCCTTCTCATTGGCTGCCAGCCTCACCCGCCTTCTTCTCATTGGCTGCCAGCCTCACTCGCCTCCTTCTCATTGGCTGATAGCCTCACCAGCCGTCCTGTGGCTGGGCCAATTGCTGGCTGCTGGGAGGAGAGGTGAGAACCACTGCTGGGCCGTCATTGAGCACCTGGAGCAGGTCCACCTTTGGCAGTGTCTCTAAACTGCGCAAGCGCTCCGTGAGGGCCTGTAGCAGGGGAGCCACGTCCCCTGCGGACCTGGTGTTGTGTGCTAAACCTGTACTGGCCCTACTTAAACTGAGGTGGCATGAGCAGAGCCTGGGACATGGTGAAGGTGATAGGAAGAAGGGAGGTGGATCAGTGCATGGGTGGGTAGGTGGATGAGCAGATGGATGGATAGGTGGGTGGATGGGTGGGTGGATGGGTAGTGAAAAACCAGCCTCTATCTCAGAGCAAAGCCTTCCAAGGAAGGGGGCGTGGCCCTTGTCCTTGGAAAGGCCCACAGAGCACTCCTAGGCACATACCCACCCTGCTGAGTTGTTCATCTACAAATAACAGGAGAGGTCTTCGGTGCCAGGTGTCCCTGACTCAGTTAGGCTAGGTGAGGACCCATAGCAACCCCCTAGCAGCCACCAATCAGCATGAGACAGGGAAAATGCCTGGGGTGCCAGATGACCCTCCCAGGAGTTTATGGTGGTTGAGAACATGTTGGGAAACCATGTAGTTCCGCACGAACACCTCTCTCGGTTTAAACCAATCAGTTCAAATGAATCCCCCTCTTGTACTAACCAATCACCCCTACCCAACTTTTGTTCCCGCCAGTGAATGTGCTAATCATGATTTAGAGTTGTTTTATGATTTTCCTGAGCTTGTGATGATTTGCTAAGAGCTGTATGTGGGGTCCCTGCCTTCCCCAAAGAGTGTATAAAACCCTGGGCTCGGGGCCTCTCAGCGTCACCAGTTGCTGTGTGCACAGAGGACCGAGCTAGCTCCCAATAAACACCTCTTTGCTGCTTACATCAATCTTGGTCTCTCGTGGTCTTTTGGGGGTCCCGAATTTGAGCATAACAGTAGAAGGATGGGTGAATGAGGGGATGGGGTGGATGGATGGGGGGTGGATGGGTAGATGGATAGGTAGAAGGATGGGTGGATGGATAGGTAGATGGATGGGGTGGATGGGGGGTGGGTGAGTAGATGGATGGGGTGGATGGGGGGTGGATGAGTAAATGGATGGGCGAATGGGGTGTGGGGGTGGATGGATGGGTAGATGGGTGCAAGGATGGCTGGATGGAAGGGCGAATGGATGGAAAGGTAAGTGATAGTGGGTGGATGGACAGGTGGGAAGGTGAGTGGGCAGGTAGCCAGGTGGGTGGGTGATGGATGGTTGGATGGGTAACTGTAGACCTGGAGAGAGTTGAAGGCTAAATAGAGCAAAGGCAAATTCAACATGACCGACCTCTGAGGGTGTTCAAATCAAGGACGATGCTTCCCTGAGCACAGAGGAGCGGGTTGAAATATCTGATCTACAGCCAGCAACACCCTCACAGTGGGCCATTCCCAGTCACTGCGGGGTGTGGCTGGAGCCGTCCAGCTGCTGTGACTGGGGGTGGTCGCTTGCCTTTCCTCCAACCACACCTCTCATTCATTCAACAGGGTTTGTTGAGGGCCCACTGTGTGCCAGACATGCTCCAGGCTCTGGGGACAGAGTAGTGAACTAGTAAGTCCACCTGGAATTTTTTTTTCTTTTTCTTGGTTGTGGGGAGCAGCACACATGTGGTGACGCAGACGTGGACATTAGCCATGCAGATAATCAAGCAGGTAGGAAAGCGGAGTGGGTCTGAGGCTGGGGGCCATGCCCTGGGCCGGGCAGCCTCTCAGAAGGGCTATTTGTGTGGAGGCCCAGCGGGAGGGCAGCCAGGAGCAGGCCGAGGAAGGAGGAATGGAGACTTCTCCACAACCCCACAGGAACCTTGGCTGAACTGGGGCTGCGACCAGGATTACTGCAGATGTTGGGGTTTGGGGTTCCTGGGCTGACGCCTTAACTGTGGCAACACCAGACACAGTGTCCACAGAGGGTCCAGGCGGGTCCTCTGGGCCTGCTCCCGTGGCTTTGCCCACCATGTCTCCTCCATCGCGGACAGCACGCTTGCTTGGGGCTGACGCCTATGGCACTTCATAAGCAGGAAATGTTCATTATGTTACTTTATGGAGGTGGCAAATGCTAAGCCTCCAAAGAAGGTGACCGCTCCATGCTCTGGTTGAGAAAAGGGACAGTGGGCTTTGGGCTGAGACAGGAAGGCTTGTCAGGGCAAGGTATTAGTATTTGAGGGCAGTGCCAGGGGCAGAAAACCCAAAGTAAAGAGTAGCTCACACAGGAATGTCTTTCTGTAATAGCTCCTGAGCCGTGGAGTCCAGGTGGGAGCTGAGACTCCCTCCCTCCCTCCTCAGCATTTGGCTTTGACCTCATGGGTCAAGGTAACAGCTTATGCACCAGACATCACAACTGAATCACAGCTAACAGAGCAGATCTGAAGAACAGAAAGTCTTTTTCCCAGAAGAGGTTTCTAGAAGAATGCCATTTTAGCCTGGGGATTGACCCCCAGGCCCCTAGAAGGCCCATAGACTTGGCATGGCTGCCGCCTGGGAACGCACACCAACAGGGAGGGAAGCAGACATAGATGCCTGGGAAGCTCCGTAGCCAGGGGCAGGTGGGCGGCCCAGCTGCGGGGTCCCCGGCTCACAGGTCTCCGGCCCTAGCCATCCCCTCCCAGCCGTCTCCTCCTCCCGACCAGAGCCTTTTCTGCTGCCTGGGAACCCAGAACTCTGGTTGCTTGGGGCAGAGGAAAGGGTCCTACAGACATGAGCGCAGGGCGGGAACCCCAGGATGGACTCTGGGAGCATTCCTAAAGGAGAGCAAATGAATGAATCCATGGACCAACCAATGTCGGGGAGCCCCAATGTTATTCAGTAAACATCAGCCACGTGGCCTCTGAGAGTCCTCTTACACACTCCCTGTGACAGGGAGCTCACTACTTCCAGGAGCAAGATGGCTTCAGTTTTAGATTGTCAGCTTCAGGGTAGACAGCACGTGGGACTGGAACACATTCAGCATCTTTCTGTGTGCTGTTCCCAACTTCAGGAGCAAGGGAAAGCACGGGGGCCAGGGCGCAGCTCAGGGGCAGCATGGGGAGGCCCTGGCTTGCACCCCAGCACCAAAAAATAATCAAACCAATGAAAAAGAGAAGGCCAGGAGGCTGGCGCTTGGGGATGGCCAGTCTCCTCCCCTCACGTTTCTGGGCAGGTTGTGGCCAGGTGGCGCTGTGCCTTGCCACACCTGGCGGGGGAGAAGCTCAGTTGTGCTTCCTCCTCCAGCCTCCCGGACTGCGCCCTGCAGCCCATCTCCCGGGAAGGGTCCAGGTCAGGGTCAGGGTCAGGGTCTGAGCTTCGGGCCTCCAGAGCCACGGCGGGAGCGCGCGCCCTCCCGCCCAGCGCGCGCCCGGGCCGCAGCTGCGATCGCAATCGCGCGAGCCTGGGGCGCAAGCTGCGGCCACCTCCTGCCAACGCAGAAATGTTGACAGTCGCGCGCGATGCGACGCCAGCACAGACCGCCAGAGAAGTCGCTGGGTTTTCGTTTTGTGGTTATTTCTTTTTTTTTACAACTTTAAATACGGAATATAAATAAATTTTACATTTAAAAAATAAAAGGAAAGCCCCCAAAAATATAATCACCGACTTTACAAACTGAAGGAAGCAGGCTGGGGGTGCGGTGGGAGGCAGGGGAGGGAGCGCACCCCCCCCAGGGCCTCCAGGTGCATCTCAAAGGGAGGGGGTGGGGCGGGCGAACTCCCTGGGTGCTTCCCGCAGACCTGGAGGGGACAGCGGGGACAGCAGAGCCCAGGCCTCTGTGTCACCATACCAAGGGCTCACTCCTGTCTGACTACTCCAAGCCACAGCTTGGGTCAGAACAGGGGAAGTCCACACAGAGCCTGTGTGTGAATTAGAGACAGGATTCTTTTCCTCGGATGCTTGGCCTACATCTTCCAGAAACTGTCATAATAAATAGACAAATCGGCTATATCTAGGGTGTGCAGAATGCTCCCTTGCATGCAGTGCCCTTGTGCAGTACACACCCTGAATAACCTTAAATGGCAGTCTTGGCTGGGTTGGAATAAGATGGGCAGGTCTCCTGCTGCCCTGGCCCCTGGCCTTCTGCCTTGGAGAAGAGTGATCGGGGTCATCTGGGGCCTCAATCCGGGGTCCAAGAACCCCTTGGTAGAACAGACTGAAGGGCCAGGACAAGAGGAACACCCAGGGTGGAGGTAGAGAGATGAAACAGAAGAGGAAGTGAATTGGGTGGCACTGGGGGAGGGGCGAGACGGGAAGAGCAGGGGACGCTCAGGTGGCTGTCTAGGCTCACCTGAGGAGTGAGCCTCATCTAACCTGCCAGAGGGCACTCAGCCACCGGCCCAGGAGTCCCCGTCTTTGGAGATTCATACATATAAAGAGAAAGGAAGCCGCTGTGAGCAGAGGTGGCCCGGAGGGGACAGGGCAGCAGGTCTCCAGTCTGTGCCCCTGACGCGTGGTCCTGGCCGCAGGAGTTGGAGAGATCCAGGTCACCTAGAGGTGTCTCCGGGAGCTGGCCTGGGGTCCAGGGACCGGGTCCTGAGGGCCACAGGCGGAGTTCCTCGGGCCAGTCCCCAGCACTGGGCGGGGGTGGGCCACGCGTGGGGTGGTGTGGGAGACCCTGTCCCCTCTGTCTCTCGCACTCCTGCCCAGGTCCTCGGGGCTGGGGAGGGGGCAGCGGTGACTCGGCCCTGGTTTCCTTCTGGAGCTGCTGGGCAGGGCGCCGCCAGGAGGAGGGTGGATGGACACGTGGAGGGCGGGGGCAGCACCATTGGCCGTCCGCATCAGGCATCGAGACAGACGGACGAGGGGGACGACATTATCACTCCAAGGACCCCATGGGGGCAATACAGCAAATACCACGTTAAATAACCTGCGGGCCAAGCAGAGGGACATGGTCAGGACGGCCAGGGTCCACCCTGCTCTCGGCAAGGCCAGAGGACCTGCCGTCAACCCCGATCCCAGCAGTGCTCCAGGCCGGGAAACTGGAGCCGGTGGGGGGACTCGGGGTCTAGAGCTGGAGGCTCCGAAGTCCCCCACCCTGCGCCCTGTGGACGGGCCACTGGTGACAGAACAGAGGAGGGTGAGCCTCCGGGATGCTCTGCAGGGACAAGGCCTCCCCAGGTCCACCCGCCCGCCCCGGGCCTCACCTGCCCACACTCCTGCCGATGCCCTAGGCCCCGAGGGTCTCCTTCAGCGCCGTCTTGTCGTGTGTGTGCTTGAACTTCCGGTGCTTCCCCTTGGGCGGCCGGCGGACTCGCACGGTCCGAATGGTCACCCGAGTCTGGGGTGTCCTGGCTGCTCAAGAGAAGGGAAGAGCCATGAGCACGGCCATCGGGGGGTCTGCCCTCTCCACCAGGTGGTCCTCTGGGTGGAGGGAGGGACAGGAGGTGCCCTGGGGCCAGGCATCCTGGGGTCCGGTCCCAGCCCCCCTGGTCCCCAGCTGAAGAGGCCCAGGGACCATCACTGAGCCTCTCCCCGCCTCACCCAGACCTCTAGTGTCCAAGAGGGTTCACTACCTCACAAGGCAGCTGGTGGCCAGGGCAGACCTCTAGGAGGAGGCTTCTAAGCTGAGACCCAATTGAAGGGAAGGAGCAGGGCTCCTGAAGAGCCGGGGAAGTGTAGTCCCAGCACTAGCATGAGCAAAGGCCCAGCCACTTGAAGGTCCCAGCCCTGCTAGGGTGAACAGTACTGGACACTGGCAAGGCCAGAGGACCAGCTAGGGGCTACCTCCTCATATAGGGCCTTTCAGGCTGGGAGGAATCTAGATTGTTCTCCAGGACAATGGTGCCTGATCTGATTTCCACGCTTAAGAGGCACCGGCTCCCAGCTGCTACAGGGGAGGTAGGCTACAGCTGCAGACTGGGAGCAGGCCCTGGGAGGGTGGGTACCTCGCTGCTCCTGGGAACCCGCGGGGCTCCGGGTCACAGGCCGCGCAGACACCACCGTCTCACACTTGCAGGCCAGGTGGTCCTCCAGGGTCACCGTGGCCTTCTTAAAGGTTGGCTTCTTCCGCACGATCTCGATCTTTCTCACCTGGAGGACAGGATCAGGTCAGCCCTGGAGCCCGGGAATGGGGTGCCAGGGAGGCGCACGGCCGGCTGTTCCCACCTGTCCCTGGAGCCCAGCTTTCCTCGAAAGCCCAGGGAGGAACCTGCAGGACCCATGTTTTGGCCTGAACAATGGCAGGGACTTGCCCTCTGCCCCCGGGAGCTTTTCCATCAAAACAAGCCCTGCGGCCGGCCTCAGCCCCCGTCCCCCAGAGAGGGAGAAAGGCATTTCCGGGCTGTCCTCAGTCCTGGGGCACCAGCCAAGGCCAGGGCTGGCAGAGGCAGGAGATGGTCGTCTGGAAGGAAGCGGGGCGGGGGGAGGCGGGAAGGGGGAGGGCGGCAGGCAGGTGTGTGTCTGTGTGTCCAGAGCTCGAAGGGCTGGGGCCGGGGACACTGTGGCAGCTGTGGGTGGAGCCTGACATTCCTAATCTCGGGCACTAGGCCCAGGCCAGGATGGCAGGGACTGGGCACAGGCCACCCAGTAGCCCAGGGGAAGGGGGTGTGGCCAGGCGGAGCCAGCACCAGGCCGTGGTGAACACCTGGCAGGTGCACAGGGGAGGCCTGACCAGGGGTGCAGAGCCTGTCCACACCCATCAGAAGGCTGGTGAGGCTCCTGGGCCCGGCCCTGCCCAGCCTGAGGCCAGAGCCCTCGGGGACAGTGGATTCTGCACACTGCTTGGGACCAGTGTCTGTCACCTGGGGTGTTTTCTCGCCTTCCCTGTTAAAGACACAGCTTGCCTAAGGGATAAGAGAAGTAGTCAGAGCGCAGGACCCCTGCCCGAGCCTTTCTGAGACCCCTGAAAAGGGGAAAGTATCAAATGTTTGTGGACATGTCTGAGGAACACCATGGGATTTTATAAAGTAGGAGAAAGCGTCCATTTCTTAACGTCCCACGAGCAGCCCCACTGGGGCTCAGGCCTGGGCACACGGGTCCTGACACTGTTCCGTGCCCCTCTACGCTCCAGACGGGGAGGTGGCCAGATGGGACGCACCTGCACGGGCCGCAGCTGCACCTGCGCAGGCCGGCAGCGCACGTTGCGGCTGTTGCAACAGCCAGAGCAGCGCTGCACCTCCACGCACGGCGGCCACACCAGGAAGTTGGCGTTGGTGCGGTCCAGCAGGCGCCGCGAGATCTCGAACACCTCGGTGCGCGTCTTGCACTCGGCGATCATGGCTGGCTCCGCCGCTGCCAGGGGCCCTACGGGGAGGGGAGCCGCGTCAGGAGGGTCCTGCCTGAGCCCCTGCCCGGCTGGAGAACGGGCAGCGCCCCTAGCTGCCCTCCTGGGACCTGGGTGCCTGTCCCACCTCCTTCAAGCCCAGGGGAGGCTGCAGCCCTGGCGATTGCCAGCTGAGGGTGGGGACTTGGTGGGTGTGGTGCTCAGATCGCCTCTGGCCAGCGCTGGCCAATGCTGGGGCTACTGTGATTTTTCAGACAGAGAAACTGAAGCTCCGAGCACTAACCCACCCGAAGCCACAGATGGCGGCCAGCCCAGACACGTCTACAGTGTTTTGAAGACTGCAGGTGGGCAAAGGGCCTCAGGGTGATGCTGGCCTTGCCTGGGAAGGCTTCTCCAGGGCTGCTGACCTACTGTCTCCTTGTGGCCTCGGCTAAGGAGCAGGAGGCAGTCCTGGGCCCTACAGCTTCAGGCCACAGCCTGGAGCACCGTGGCAGATGTGCAGCCCACAGAGTGCAAGTGACAGCAGCAGGTTGGGACCCCGGCCCTACGCTTCCTACTTTCGAACCCTCACCTACTTGCGAACTCTCTCTGGGCCTCTGTTTCCAACTCTATTAAATGGGGACAATTGCATCTACCTCTAGGGTTGAAGTAAGGAACAAATGAGTGTTAAAGTGCCCAATTCAGGAACAGTGTGGGGACAGAGGGCCTGGTGACTCAACTCCAGGGTCACACTCTCCCAGCCCCACTCAGCCCGAGGACGGGGTCAGGGCGTGGAGACAACCCCTGGCACGCTGGCTGGCTGTGTGCCCTGGTTCTTCTTCCCTGGCTCCTACGCTGTGAGGGGACGCTGTGGGGACCCTCAGTCTTACCCAGGCTCCTCCTCCCACGAGAAGAGCTTTCTGGCTCGCCTCCGGGGTGAGTCCGGGTCACGTTCAGGTCCAGCTCAGCCCCGTCGTCATCTGCAGGGAAGTGGACATGCTGTTGAGCACGGCTGCCACCCAGCACAGGCAGGAGCTCCGGGCACCCGGCAGGGCCCTCCGCCCTCTGTGAACCCAGGGCCCGGGCTCGGGTGAGGGGGGCCCCGGCAGAGCCCTAGGCGGCCATGAGGCTGGCATGGTGGAGGGTCTGCCTGCATCTCCAGGGGACTCCAGCCCCACTCCGGTCCTTCAGCCACATTTTTGGCCAGAACCCATGTCAATGGAGTTAAAAATAATCCTTCCCTCTGCTACTGTGAGCAGCCTGCAGACCCGCGCCCTGGAGGCCAGCTCCCAGTGCCCCTCCGCCCAGCGTTCCCACAGGAAGTGCAGGATGAAGAAATTCCCAGAATCCCCGGGGGGCAGCCAGCCCTGAGCACAGCCCCTCTGGAGCCGGAGCGAGGGGCTGGAGAGGGTGGGGTGGGAGCTGGTGGCAGGGAGAGGGGGCAGGGGGCGGGGTCCACTAGGGAGGAGCTGGGCCACGTGCCCTTGCCAGGTCGCGCCTCACCCCTCATCCTGCCCTCCCTTGTCCTCCCAGCATGGCCCTTATTCCTGTGGTCACTGACTACCTCGCCCCTCTCTCAAGGCTGGGCCGCTGCCATCTCTGCCAGTGGCACTCCTCGGAGACACCGTGCCCCTCTAGAGAGGGTGGTAGAGCTGGCTACTGGGAATGGCGGGTGGAGAAGAGTCACGAGCTCAACCCTGAAGCTCGCTCATGAGCCAGCAAACCAACAAAGGGGTGCTGGGGACCAGTCCCGCCGCCTGTGACTCAGTCTCCCCGCCCACTGGTCCCATCAGGACAAAGGCCCTGCTGACTGCACCCGCTGTCCAGGGTCCCAGGCTTGGAGGGGACAGTCCTGCAGGGAGCCTTGACTGGCCAGCTTCCCACCAGCCGTCTGTCTGTCCCTCTCCCTGCCTTCCCTTCCCTCTGCCATCTCTGGAATGTCCTGGTGGGGAGGAGACGACTGGAAGATGTGCTTTGTGGAAATGTTAAGTTGATTAGGAAAAAATAGCCACATGGCTGCCTCGGGACAGTCCTGCCATTGAAAACCTCTGTCCAAGATCCGACCCCACGGGGTGTGGAGGGGCTGGGGGTTGGCCTTGGAAAGCAACTGCACAAAGGCTAAATTTGGAAGTTGCCCCATTGTGTGGCCAGGGCTGGCCAGCCGGGCACAGGCGGGGCTGTGGGAGACTCGGGTGGGGGCCTGGGAACAATAGGTGGCCCAGCTGGGCCCCTCCAGCGGCCACTGCCCCCCAGCCCCCCAGCCCGGCGGATTGAAAGGGCCCGGGAATGCTTTTGAGAGGGCGCCAGGGGCCCAACGGGGCGAGGAGACAAAGGCAGGAAGTGCTGTTCCCCCGTAGATAGCGCCAGGCAGGGATCACAAAGTGACAGAGACGGGACCCCAGGGGGAAGGGGACCCGGGGGTGCAGGGGGGGTGCCGGCCAGGGCTCCAGGGACCAGGCCAGAGGTTAGAATAGAATGGAATTCGCTCTGAAGACCGCGGTATAAATATACCCGCCCCGCCCCGCGCCACGTGCGCGCCAGGGAGCACGTGCCCGGCCCCGCGCGCTCTCGGCACGGGCAGGGCGGGCACGCGCAGGGCTGCCGCTGGCCTGGGCCAGGTGTCCCCGGGAGACCTTGAAGGCCTGGACCCGGGCCAGGGGGCAGGGCAATGGCTCCCCGGCACCGCCCTCCCGGCGGGTCCACACCTGGAGACACTCAGCACCGCCCCGGGCTCCCCAGCCACACGTGGGCGCTTCTCCGCCACACCCCACATCCAGGTACCAACCTGTGTGCCCTCCGTCTGCCGAGGCGGGTGTGGCTGGGCCCTCCCTGGAAGGCAGGAGGGCTGCAGGGGCCCCAGGTCTGTGGGTCCCTCCCAGCTCCTCCACAGAGGCCAGGGCATGGCAGAGGCACCAGGGGCCAGGGGCCAGGGCAGGGAGGAGGATGCGATTTACCTACGGAGTCACTGTGCAGCAGGCGCTGGAGGTCCTCGAAGGAGCGGATGGAGCGGTCACTCAGCATCTCATAGAGTTCCTCGGGAATGGGGTCCCCCTGCCAGGCAGACACGGGGACTGAGCAGCCTGGTAGGGGTGTTCCCCACTCTCCAGCACTGGCCTCCCCCGTGGAAGGTTCTGGCAGGGTCCCATCATGAGCAAGTGAACAGTGAAGCTGGGCCAGACAGGACCCAGGGGGACAACCAGGAACACCAAGGCCTTGGGACGAACCTCTGAAATGCAGCTCAGATGTGACACCCCAGCCCCACTCCCCACCAGGAGCCCCAGCCCGCTTCCAGCTGCCTGTTCAACTTCTCCCCTCAGACCACAGGTTCCGGAAAGGCTCTGGCAACCAGAATTCTCTCTGCTTCTCTCTCCACACCTGACCACTGAGGACAGCCGGCACAGATCACAGGTGACCTAATGACCCCATTTTACAGATGCGAAGACAGAGGCTCCACAGGGATCATCCTCTGCCCGTCATCCTATTATCAGCAGGAACCGTGCCCAAACCCAAGTCCTTGGTCAGCAGAGCCTGTCCTCCAGCCTCTGGGTATGAGAGGCGTTTAATAAATGCTTGTAGCGCTGGATGGTCTCAGGAGGCCACCTGTTCAGGTCTCGTGTGAAAGAGGAGAGAGGGAATCCTCAGACTCAGCGGGGAGACCTGCAGCTGCCCCAGGCCCCACCAATCTCTATTTTTAGGCCGCCCCTGGCCTGTCACCAAACACACTTGAAACTTAACAAGCACTTTACCAGGGCCTCAGTCCTGCGGAGCCCTGCTTCCTCCAGGGAAACCACAGATCCTACGACAACACGAGAGGTCACCGCCACATCCCCGTGGTCCCAGGAGACCCGAGGGCCCGATGCCAAAGAGGTGAGGAGCAGAAAAGTCTGAGAGGCAGAGTCTGCTCCACCCACCAGTCAAGGGGAGCAGAAAATGTGACCACCGCGTGTGCATGTGCGTGTGCGTGTGCATGTGTGAGTGACCTGGCCACATGCACATGGAGGACCGTGTGGCCTGGGGAAAAGCCCTGAGAGAGGGCAGCAGACTGGCCGAACGTCCAGCCTCAGTCTTCTGGGCTGAGCAGGGAGGAAGCCCTGACCCATCTGAAGGTGGGCAGGGGGCAGGAGGGGCAGAGAGGCTGCCCCTGCCCCGCCTGAATGGGAAGGGGGTCATCTCAGCCCCCAGGCACCCCGCCTGGAAAGCTGTGTCCTCCACGTTTGTGGGGACCCAGGGGTGGTGACACGCACCCACAGGATTGCTCAAGCCCAGGAGTTCAAGACCAGCCTGGCACCAGGCCAAGATCTGGTCTCAAGGAAAAACAAGCTTTGGGGGCCTTGACACTTGTGGTGGTGTCAGGGACACCCCTCCAGGGGCCCAGCGGTGTCCTGCGCTGGCCCCCATGTTGACTGGAAGCTAGAAAACTTGGATGGGGAGTGTGATCCCTGCGAATGTCCCTGCAGCCCAACCGCAAGGGAGAGTCTACACTGCAGTGTTTTCCAAATGTCCACAAAGTATCCATCCCACTAGCAGAGGCAGGTAGGTGGTCTCCAGAGAAGGAAGCTCCTCTGAGTTTGGTCAAACCCCAAACTGACAGTCTGGCGCTGGATTACATGCCCCATGCTGCTATCTACTGCTGTGTGACCTCCGACTGGTCAGTGCCCCTTTCTGGTCCTAGCTCTCATCTGTGGATCAAAGGAGTTGAAAAATATTCGACTTGATTCTAATGCTGCCTGGAGGCAACAGGAGGAGCAGAAGAAAGCCAAAGTGGGGGTACCCCGCCAGGCCTCCCAGGCTCCCTCGGTGTGGAGAACGAGAAGTATTTGTCGAGTAATCATTCAATAACCTTCCAGGAAGGGGCCCAAAGCCAAGGTCTCCTTGCCACTGGAGAGGTGGCCACAGCTGGTAGCCGGGCAGAGCAGGCAGACCCCCCAGCAGGCCTAGGGATGGATGCCCCTGGCCCAGGCCTCTCAGGCTGGGGCAGGGACAGCACAAGACAGACTGCAGAGGCAGGAGTACCGTGCATACAGCAGGCACTCAATAAATACTGGTATAATGCATCAAGGGACTCTCTCCCCTCCTCCCTGGGGTCCTCTCCAATATGATTTTCCCACCTCCTCCTCCAGAGGGCCACCGGGATCCTCTTCCCCAACCCCTAAAAGTCCCCCCTCCAGGCGCGAGGCCTTTCCTACTTGTGCTTCTGCTAATCTGGCCACTAGACACCCAGGGTTCCCAATGAAGCCCCGGTGTGGCAGCAGTGACACAGCTAACAGTTGTCACCTGCTGACCGTGAACCATGAGCTCCCCATGAGCAAGATGCTGATCAAGCCACCAGTCCCAAGAGGCCAGTAGCATTTCTACCCCATCTTCCAGATGGGAAAATGGAGGCAGGCCCGGGTCTAAGGACAGTGAAGCACAGCCGGGTCCTCCTCAGGCCCAGCACACCCACCCTCTCCCAGCCCACCAGGGAGGGGGGGGGTCCAGGTGTCCCTGCTCTCTGCTGATGCCCCAGGGCCTCAGCATGGCTGAGGTCCCCACTGGCTCTTTACCCCTGTGGTACAACAGTGGTATTTGCATCGCAGTGACTGGACTCCCTGAGGACACTGGCTTAGCTGAAGGCCTTCTGTGGTCCCGAGCAGGGGAGAGCTGCTGGTGTCTAGTAGGGGGCGGCCGGGAGACTGCCCAGCACCCCACTACGCACAGGACGTCCCCACACGATACAGCAATACTGACCCCGGTGTGCAGAGGCTGAAAGACCCCACAGCAGAGGGGAGAGGTAGCCCACCCACTAGCCAGAGCATCCTGGATCCAGGGAGCAGGTCTTTTAACTCTCAAAAACCTCAATTAGCAGGGCGCAGTGGCACACACTTGTAATCCCAGAGACTCAGGAGGCTGAGGCAGGAGGCTCTGAAGTTCAGGGCCTGCCTGGGAAACTGAGACCCTGTCTCAATATTAAAAAATAACAACAACATCAACAAGGGCTGGGGATGTAGATCAGTGGTAGAGCAACGGTGGGTTCAGTCCCCAGCATAGCTCCCCCCAAAACCAGCCCCCAAAACAAAAACCTTGGCTTCTTCGTCCTTTAGACAGACTAAGGAAACCTCGCCCGGGGCCGTAACTGCAGAGCAGCCAGCAAATAGCCAGTACTTAATGAGGGTCACTGTCAGTATGGCTCCTTCGAGGGCAGCTGCAAGTGGCACGCGTGCCCTGGGCCAGCAGCACAGGACATTTTCAAGAGGACAATGAGTGGGTGGACAGTGCCCGCCGTGGGAGAGCCACTGCATGATCCCCTGCGTTGGGCCACAGGAAATGGCACCGCAGCCCCACACTGACACCACCTGGTGCTGTGGGGGCTGGCAGGTCCCTTCCGGGACTGAGGGTGGATGAGGGGTAGGGACAGTCAGCCTGTGGTCAGCTCCAGGATGTGCTGCCCTGACTTCAGGGACACCTGTCTGGAGTCAGAGGCCACTCTGGGTGTGGGAGGATGAGCTGCCCGGAGCCTGGCTTCCCTGGCCCCAGGTTCTGGAGGCCCCAGGTGGGTGCCGCCCCACCCCCATAGACAGGAGAAGAGGCCTGGCCCCTGCAGAAGCTGCCCCAGATCTCAGGCCTGAGGCTCTGGCAGGGCGAGGGTGTGGCCAGGACACGGCTGGGGCAAAGCCAGCCCCGGGAGCCAAGGCAAACAGCCTCCTCCCGCCCTGCCCCCAAAGCCAGCTGCCAGAGGTAGGAGGGCACCCAGGAGCGGAGGCCAGGTGAGCTACCTGCTCCCAGCAGACTGGCACATCAAAAGGGCTCGAACCCCACCCTCCACCTGGGCGCACGCAGACACACTCTCCGGCAGGCCCTGGGCCCGGCAACCAGGGGCGCTGACCTTGGCCAGCAGAGGCAGAGGCCCACTAGGCTCCGCGTGCCCGGTGGCCAGGAGCCACAGCCTGATCTAGGTGGGATTCGGAGCCAGGCCCGGTGGGGAGCCCTGGCCAGGCGGACCACAGACGCCCTCTCCACCAGCTTCTCCCTCCCTCACTTCACTTCCTGTGGCTTCTGGGACCCTCCCTCCTGCTTGGCCTCCCGGCCTCTTGCTGCAGCAAGAGAAAATGTCAAAGCAGGAAGAGAAGAGCGAGGGGCCTGTCCATCGATGGCAACCATCACCGCCATCACTGCTGCCACCGCCAGGGCAATTCCGCTGCTCCCTGGGAGCGGGGTGAAGCCAACCTTCTTGTTGCTCTTTTTTTTAAGCTGGTGGAAGCTGAGGTCCCGCTAGAGACACGGAACACCTGATGGTCCTTCCCCTCTGTCCTTTCCTGTCCTGGCAAGACAGAAGAGAAACAGACACCTGCTTCTCAGGGTAGGGTGGGAGGTGGTCTTGAAAGCCCGATGACTTTTCCTCTGGGCTGGCCAGAGAACAGTGTGCCATGAGGGCCACCCTGGGGGCGAGGATGGAAGGAGGGGTGTTTCTAAAGCTGGCCTGGACCCCGCCCTGCCCTACATTCACTGTCCTTTCCACTTATTTCCCAGTTGTCCACCAAGTCCCAGGGACCCTGTGATCAAGACAAAAGCCCCAGAGTGTAGTTGGCACTCCGGTGGGAAAACAGAAAACAAACAGCTGAATACCCGGAAAAATAAAAATAGTCGTCATAGAAGGAGCATCTGGAAGACAGGAGGGGAAGATTTTGCCAAGGACTTCTAGAAAACACCTCACCCCCCCCACCCACTTCCTGGCTCTTGCACCTGAGCCTCCAAATCCTGTCTGACCTGGATTGCACACCTCCAGGTCTGGGGGGGGGGGTTGCAGCAAGCTGGTTTCCACCCCTAAGGCTGGCAAAGGGGGAGGCAGCCAGGGGGTGAGAGGAGGACCCCCCCACCCCTTCCCAGCAGAAAGGTGCTGAGGGTGCTGAGGCGCAGGCATCACATGACAGGGGCAGTCTACCTTGCCTGAAGCCAGCTCAGCTGATGGAGAGGGGACCTCAGAGGCCTCTGCAGACTCTGGGCCCAGCACCGACTCGGAGCTCCTATCCCCCTTCCCAGCTGCAAAAGCATCCCTCCGACATGCCCTAGGACAGGGCCACCTCCCGCAGCAAGCCCTCCCTGAGTCTCCCTACACTGGCAATTCACTCTGAACTGGTCCCAAAGTGAACAGGTCCCCTTTCCCATCCAGGTCTCCTCCGCAGCGGCTGGAAAGCTTTCACAAACTGCAAAACACATCCAATTGTGGTCCTGCGTCCTGTGTTCCTGTGTTGGAGGTCACTGACTAAAGTCAGGAAGGGACGTGTCTGAGCCTCTGCCCCAGGCACATACTCCAGGAGTTGAAGAGGTGGTGCTGGAGAAGCTGGAAATGGCCAGGGGAGGCCGCGGGAAACCTCCTCCAACTGGTAGCCAGACTCTCCAGACCAGCCGGAATCTGCAGGGCAACAGCCCAGGATAGGAATCCATTGGTGGTGGCCCCCGGGGCCCTCCTATCTTGGAGGTTCCCATCAGGCTTACTGAAAAGAGAAATGCTCTAGACATCCCTGCTCGCTTCAGTCACATCAGCGCCATTTACGGTCACATGGGGGTGGCTGAGAAAAGCAGAGGGGTAAGGTTTGAGGGGCGCCAAACTGAACTGACCAGGCAAAAAAAAGGTGGGGGTTGCTATGGAGTCCGGACCCAATGGAGGCTTCCGTCGCCCTCCGAGGACCCCAGGAAGGAAATGGGGTCATTGCAGAGGCGGTGAGGTGCCAGGGCCGGTGGTGGACCCACCTGTTGCGCGGGGGCGGGCACCTGGCACTGGGTGTACGGAGCCGTGCGTTCCTGTGTACGTGCGTGGGTGTGCGCGCACGTGTACTCAAGCCGCGTGTGCAGAGGCCGTGCGTGCGTTTGTGTGCAGTGCGCGCGCGTGTGTGTCCCGAGTGTGCACGGGCGTGGCAGCGGCGGGCGCGCGACCTGGCCGCGGTAGTGCGTGCCCGCCGCCGGAGCGCAGCATCGCCTCCGGCCAGGAGTGTGCATGCGTGGGGTGAGTGAGCGAGTCGGGGGGCCGGGCGGGGTGGGCTGCGGAGAGCAGCCGCGGGGCGCCACCGTTCCCAGGACGCCCTGGCACCGGGCCAGCCCCCTGGTCCCGCGGCGAGGCGGCAGCTGGGGCCGGCCGGCGCCCCCATCCCCAACAGCTGGCCGCGGCCCGGGGGGCTGCGGGAAAGGCGAGGAGGGGACGTCGCGAGAGGCCTGCGGGCGGCCGGGCCCAGCCCCGCGTCCTCCCTCCCGGGTGCGGGCCGCGGGGGGCGGCCGCGGAAGGGCGGGGCCCCAGGTCAGGCGGCCGGCGGCCCTCGAGGAGCCCCGAGAACAAAAGGAGACGGTGACGGCTCCTTCGTGGTCAAAACAACCTGCGCTGGCGGCGGCCCAAGGCCGGGCCGCTGCCTGGAGCCCTCCGCCTTAACCCCTTCGCCGCCGCCGCCTCTAGGCTGCGCCCCGCTGGAGGCCGAAAAGGCTGGCGCTCCCCGGGAGCCCGCGGGGTGCGAGCTGAGGACCGCGGCGGGGCGGGGGCGGGACAGGACCCAGGCTCGCCGCCTCCCCAATGCCCTCCTCCCCTGCACCTCGCGCCTCCTCCGGCCCCGCCCCCTTTCCCACCTGGATTCCGGCTGGACTTGCCAACTCACTGCTACGTGCGCCTGGCAGGGTGGGGGCACCGATCGAGACCCGGTCGCTCCCGCAGCCGTTTCTACACCCCATCTCCCCTGCAGCTCGGCTTCTGCAGGCGGCGCGTTCCGCACCCAACATGCGGGGGAGAGAGGTGCTTCCTCTCGAAGGGCGCGGGCGCAGGTATGGCGGGGACTCAGGCACACACCGCCCCGGGGGCTGGATTCCTTACGAGCCCCAATCTTCTTCCTACGCTACGCGCCCAAGTGCCCCAAACCTACCCGTGCCTGTCGGTCTCCCTGCCTCTCTCCCTATGCCAAGACACAACTGCTTCTGGACAGTTCGAGTGCCAGGCATGCCCTGCGCGGCCCGAAGTGCCCACCCCAACCCAGAACGTTAGCCAGGGTGGGACCCGAACCCCCGCAAAAGGTCGGCGTGGATGTCACCGGTGTGTAAGCTCGCACCTCCAGGACAGGCTGGGTCCTGGACAGAACCTAAGGCCAGGCTGGAGCCAACGTGGGTTCGGAAGAACGCCCTGCCTTCTGCACCTCTGGCACCACCCCACCCCCGTCTCCCCCAGCTGGGAAAGGTCTTTCACTCAGGTTCTGGGGAGGGGGCAGGGCCACACACACCCTCCCTAGAGGCTAACAGACTCAGGGACGTAGATTCTCCCCCATGGAAAGAAAGCCACTACTGCGCCCTTCCCTTAGAGCCTAGCCCCTCCGGACCTCGCCTTCCAGTCCTCGGGGTCACCCAGCGCCCGGCGCCAGGCTCTTGAGCTGGAAGGGTCCAAAGTTCACTGCAGGGAGAGGAGGGGGCGGCCAGGCGTGGGGGTGGGGACGATGAATGCTGAGAACCGGCCCCAGCCGCCGTCGCAACTCACCTCGGCGCTGACCAGACGCAGGTAGCAGCAGAGAGACAGGAAGAGCGCCCAGCAGCGATTCATGCCGACTCCGGGCCCGGCCCCGCGGGGCCCCGGACGCGTAGACGGAGCGCGCCGCCCCCGCGGCCAGGGCGGGGGGCTGGGCAGGAGGGTGGGTTCGGCTCGGGTCCGCGGCGATCAGGCGCTCAGGCCGCTGCAGCCGCCGCCGCGGCTCACCCGCATGGCCCCCGGGCGCCGCCGCCCCCGGCCCCGGCTCCGTCGCTGGGGGGCTGGGGAGGACCTGGGCACGGGACCAGGGTCCGAGGCCGCTACCTGGGCGGATCCCGAGCCCGCGCGAGCATCCACGGCCGGGGGGCTGCGTCGCGAACCAGCCAAGGCGTCTAGCCGTGTGGGGGCGCGCAGGGGACTCCAACCTCCAAGAGGAAAAGGAACGCGGCAGTCGGTGGCTCGTCTTCCCTCGCCGGCTAAAGGCGTTTTCCTCTGCCCGCTGGCTTAGTTTTTCTGCAACATTTTCTGGAAAGGTCCCCCAAATCAGAAAGCGCAGGGCTGGGCACCTCAAAGCGCGAGTTTTCCAAAAAAAACTTTTTCCAAAGTTGGCTCTGCTGCGGCGGCTCGAGCACCCGGGCAGGGAGAGGTGCAAACTCCCGCCCGGGCCGGGTGGGGGGGGCGGGAGCGTGTGCGCCCTGGCGCGGGGCCCGGGCGGCGGGCACGGCTGCTCCGCGCGCGCGGCGTTCCCGCTGCGCGCTCTGTCCGGCCCGGCCGACAGGTGGACGCGGCGCGAGTCGGTGGGTCAGTCCGCCCGCCGGCTTGCAGCTCTGGGCGTCCTCTGCGGGTTGAGAGCTGCGGCTGCTCCGGCTTTCTCTTTGCAACGAGGCTGGAGGGTGGGATTTTTTTTTTTCCTTTTTGCGCGTGTGTGTATGTGTGTATGTGCGCAAAATATCTCCCAGGAATGAAAGATGGGCGCTGGCGGCCGGAGGGGAACCCTCAGGGAGGCAGCGGGGGAGGCCGCGGGCGCGCGGGGAGGCAGGCGGGCCGCTCCCGGCTGCAGGAGGAGAAGTTGCCACCCTTTCAGCTGTTCCGGCTTTTATAAAGGAGAAGGGAGAGTGGAGAGGTGGGTGGAGACAGCCTTTCCTCTTCTGGCCGGGAGTCAGCGCCAGGAGGGGGCTGGAGCTTGGGGAGGGCCTGGGGTGAAGGCGGGGCTCCTAGGGGTCTCTGATAACCGGGTAGCCCCTCTGCCCATGAATCTGGTCGGGGGGAAGAAGATCCAGGGGCGACGATCCCCTTCCCCCACCCTCAGCATAGGGACTGCTGACCCGTTAGGAGCCCACGTGGTTAGGGGTGTCTCCAGGGCCCCAGGCAGGAGCTCAAGCCCCCTCCGGGACCAGACTGAGCAGCCTGGCACCCGCATCGAGGATCCGGACTCAGGCTCTGCAGCCTGACAGCCTGGACTCAGATCTGCCCTGGCACTGAGCAGCTGGGTCACCTTGGGCAAGTCACTTCCCTCCTGTGCTCCCAATCTCTGCTCAAAGTGGGGACAGGGTTAGGGTTTGGATTAAATATCAGAAAGATCCGGAAGCACCCAGCTGAGCTCCAGCCACAGGGTAGCCCTGCAGACCCCACGGCCACTTGGCTGCGAACTGGGTCTGCGCATCCTCCTCTAGCTGCTGCCTGGCACACAACGGCTCCGCCAGCTTGGGCGGAATTGGAATTTGTTGAACTGCAAAGTCACACGAACCCCACCACCCTGCCGCATCCTCCAGCTCCACCAGATCCAGCAGTCGCCCTGGTGTTTACTACCTCCCGCAGCCTGGTCCCAGCCCAGGGGCCTCCCGCCCACACCAGCACTCACACAGTTAACGCCCTCCACCCCCTGCGCAGGGAGTGCTGTGTCCCTGCCTTCAGCAGTCACACTGTCACAGTGACACAGTCACACTGACCAAGCCCAGCACACAGCCACAGGCCCACCGCATCTCATCCACTCCCACAGTCCTGTCACCTGTCCTTTGTACCCAGATGAGACCCCGGTGCCGGCTGCCGCTCACACCTGCACACACCGAGTCTGGCAGCTGCCTCTCTCTGGACCTGCACGGGGCCGGGCGAGCCTAGGGAGGAGCTCCAGAGGGGCCTCTTTACAGATGGCCGCAGGCACCTGTCCTCCCTGAGGGCTGCCTGGCGGCCTGGTGCTGAGGCTGGGAGGTGACCCAGGGCAGGTGGCCAGGCTTCAAATCTTTAGTGTCCCCAGGAGGGTTGTTTAGCCCCAGGACCTCAACTGTCCCCTCTGGGAGCTGGAGCTGTTCCTGAGGTGGAGGGAGGGAGGGATTTCAAAGAGGCCTGGTGGCATCTTGGGGTGGTGGCAGTCTGCGTCTTTGTGGTGATGGGTTCCTGGGTATGTACTTCTGTAGAACTGAGGCAGGCAGTCCTGTGTACCTCGGGACACTGTGCAGAGCGTTTGCCCAGCCCGAGGAGTGGTCTGGAGCTCAGATGCAATAGTCCCTGCTCACAGAGACCCTTACCCCGGGGACCCCGTGCGGACAGGCGGACACATGCATAAGCAGATAAATTAGGGAGGCAAGGTCACAAGCAAGGGGGGAGGGTAATCCCTACACACTCGACTCATGTTTAAAGATTTAGAGATTAAAAGACAATCTTGACCTTGACCTGTGTCCTCACCTAAAAATGAGAATAGCTACCATTACTGTTGAGCGGACCCTGTGGGGGGAGTGCTCCTCTGTCCATCTAGCTTCTCAGTGCTTCTGTGAAATTTTACTTCTGTTTCAGGTGGGGAAACTGAAGCACAGAGGGGCCAAGCAACTTGTTCAAGGTCACACAGCCAGTAAGTGACAGAGGCACAACCTGACCCAGGTGGACCAGCTACCAAGCCCCGTGCTTACCAACTAAGCCGAGCTGTTTCCTGGCAGGCGACGACGATGACCAAAACAGTGACACATTTTGCACGGGGCTCTTGTGAGCATCAAGTGCATTAACACATGTGACCGAGTGAAGCACTGAGAGATACAGTCAGGGAGGAGATCAGTCCTGGCGTTCGGGGACCTCCCTGTCCCTGAGTGAGAGAGAGAGAGTCCTCCACAATCCAGAAGTGGCAGGACAGGGACCAGCAGAGGCATTGGGAACCACCTGGCACCTGGACCTAAATGCCATTAGGAGCAGAACCCCTTTCCTGCACCTTCTCCTGGCAGACAGGTGGCTCCGGAAAGCACACATCTGCCTCTTCTTCGTGGCACCTCCTCCAGGAAGCCCTCAGGCCCAGTGCTTGCTCTGGGCTCCCCAGTATGTCCTGTCATGCCCCAGTGTCAGTCTAGCCCTAGACAGTTCAGGGTGAGCCAAGGTCACGGCTCCCTGCATGTAGTAGTTGCTCAACCAAGTGTTTACTGAAGGAACAAATAAATGAATAAACATCTTGCCTGTTTCTTTCTCTGAATCCTGGCCGGTTTGTAGCGTGAGACTTTAGCCTCAGAACCATGGGGACCTGTGGGCCCCCTCCCAGGAACACAGCGGAGAATCTGGAGGTATCAGAGCGGGGAAGGCCCCACCCATCTTCCACATGAGGGCCATCGGGGGATTGTGCCCTCCCGCAGGGAATGGGTCACGGACCTTGGGGTGGGGCCCGCACCCCACACTGCACCCCAGGCCACTAACAGGTGGGAGCCCAGCAGGAAAGCCAGAGCCGCTGCTCAGCACGCAGGTGGGGCCCACCCGGCCGGGCTTTCTGGACTGGGCTTTAGGTGCCACGAAAGCCCCCTCCACCCCGGGTGGGGCCAGGGGAGGAGGAGGGCCCACCCCCAGGTCCTGCCCACTAGTCCAGAGGGGTGGGGACCCGTGTGTCCTGGGTCCCTGGGTCTCAGAGGAGCCTCGTCTGTGCCACGAGAGTTTGCCGTGCCCCACCTGGTGGAGGAGGACGTGGATAAGGGGCCGTCCACACCTGCACCTTCTAGCCCTTGCCTGTGTCACCTCACAGTCACCCAGTGAGGGAAGGAGGGCAGCACATGCGTGCCCACAGAGGGGGAAAGTGGACCTCAGAGGGGGAAGAGGCAAGACTTCCAGTCCAAGACGGCTGGAGTTCAAATCCCTGCTCCACCGTTTACTAGCTGTGTGACCTTGGGCAAATTACTTAACCTTTCTGAACCTCACTATGAAATGCAGGCAACCCAAGTTCCCACCTCACTAGGTTCAATGGGTTGAAGCACATAGCCCTGTGCAGATGTAGGTCATCATCGTGGTCATTCGTCCAAGCTGTGTGCGTGCACACACACACACACACACACACACACACACACACACACACACCCTGCTGGAGTTCCACAGCCAGAGCTGGGGGGGGACAGGGCTGGAGGGACCACAGGCTTGCACTTGGGGTGGAGGGGGGTCCCCACCAGGTTCTGCCCTCACCCGTCACCCTGGTGAGTCTCTGGCTGCTGTGCCGGGGACCCCAGGAAGGCAGGCAGACAGACAGACCCCAGGCCTGGGCCAGCCCCGGAGCCCACCCGTGGCCTTGGGACCGGTCCTGTACACAAAGGCGGGGAAGCGCCTGTTTGTTTTCCTGGGGCTCCGCGGGCATTTTTAGCTCCTCCAGACGAGGAAGAGGATGTGGATGTTTGGACGTCGTGGTCCAGTGGCCCGGCAGCTCCCTCTACCCGCCTTGGACGCTGGCAGAACTGGAGCCAAGCCCTCCAGGGGCGAGGGGAGCCAGGCCCCGTGGCTGGGAGAGCCGGCGGGGCTGGGTAGAGCCACCCACCTCGACACAGGACAGCAAGGTCATCTCTCCCAGAGAAGACAGGTCCACCTGGGCCTCTGCGGGGGTGGGGGCTGGCCCGGAGGAGCTCCCGCCCCGGTACTGAGCACCAGGGCTGTGTTCCTGCCGAGGCCGGCAGCCCGTGAGGAAGGAAGTATGACCAGCCCCTGAGTCCTCCGCTCTGCCCTGGGGGGCTGGTGCTTAGAGGGTGCTCACACCTGGAGAAGAGGAGACTGAGGCTCAGAGAGGCAAACCAGCTGGCCCAGCATCCCCCAGAAAGGAAGTGGCAGCACCAGCATTTGACCCAAAGCTGTGACGCCAAAGCCATTTCCACGTTACAGGAGGCTTCCCCATGGGGGGCAGAGTGGCCTGCACTGGTTGTCCTGGTGACTCTGACTTGGGAGGCTGAGGCAGGAGGATCACAAGTTTAAGGCCAACCTCAGCAACTTAGGGAGACCTTATCTTAAGATTTTAAAAAAGGGGGGCTGGCATGCAGCTTACTAGTAAAGTGCCGCTAGCTTCCATCCCCAGTACCCCCCCTTAAATATTAACTCAGTGCGTCCCCGTGTGGACTAATGGGGGAGGCACCCGGGAAAGAAATGAGCTGGTGAGGAGCAGGGTTCCGGGCCTCCAGCACCCACCCATCTCACCAGGGCAGGAAGCCGTGGGCTACCTCGGGAGGGAGGCTGTGTCCTGGATGTGGGTTAAGTTGCCCTCTGCAAATCAGGGCGTCCCCCTGTCCCCTCCTAAGGAGCCGACGGGGGATTCTGGAAGGGACAGGGCAGGAGAAGCCCAGGCAGGGAGGGGGCAGCCTCTCTTGCCAAAGAGAACTCCTTGTAACCTCAGGAAACCTGCCTGTCGGAAGAATGGGAAGCAGCCAGGTATAAAAGGCACAGATGATCCCTCTCCATCGGAGCAGAGGCACCATGACACTGTCAGGCAGCTGCTCCAGGCCCGGGAGGTACCGTCACTCATTCAAACTGCACAGCGCACCTGCAAGAGCTCGGCCGTCACCAGCCCTCTTACAGATGGGGAAACCAAGGCCTCCGGCGGCTTCGCAGGGTTGGGGTGACGAGGAGAGAGCTGGGATTCGAACCCAGGCAGCCCGGCACCAGCAGCACCCGGTGAACCTCTCCCCCACCCACCCGACAGGCCAAGCGAAGACCGACGGTGTCTGCCCTGGCACCTCGGCTGCCCTCACTGCGGAGTTTGACGGGCTACCTCTGCACCTGGCTCTTAGTTGTGCTGGGAACCTAAAAATAAAGCTTCTCTCTCTTTTTTTTTAAGGCAAACATGGTGATGCTGCATGGTTCACTCCTACGTCAACTGCCCGGACCTCCCAATCACCTAGGGAAGGTTTGTTTTCCCCACTTACAGACAGAAAAACTGAGTCCAAGGCCTCCGTGTTCTTATCTGTAGAACTGGGGTGCACATGGTCTGGTTCTGGGGAGTATGTGCAGATGAGCCGGTGCCCTGAGGGTGTCCTCACAGAGGAAAGGCAGGACTACCTACAGGCCGAGGCAGACAGACAAGTGCACACACGGCCGGGCAGCGGTCACGGGAGTGGGTAGCACAGGTAGGGCAGGTCGCCCAGCAGGTGTGACTGACTGTCTCAAGAGTGCTCGGTGCTCCTTCACCGTGCACATCCCCTGAGGTCACCCAGGTATTGTCCGCGGTCCTAGATGGGGGCTGGAGGCTTCCCACCGCCCCTCCCCCCACCCCAGGGCTGTGACACTCTTCCTTGGGTGACACAGGGCTCTTGATGTCGTGGGACCACATCTGGAACCTGGTGAGCGGACACCGATGCTCAGCACGGAGAGGGCTGGGGAGTGGGTGCCTGGTTCCAGTGCCCCTGCTGGGGTGGGGCTCCCCGGTCACCAAACTCACTCCATCCCCACAGTGACGGCGGCATGGCCTGCCCGCGTCACAGAGGGGAAAACCAAGGAGGGAGACAGTGATTTCTAGATGGCTCAGAGGCCTAGAGCTGGAGCTGGATCCTAAGTCCCAGGACTCCCAGGACAGGGCCCCAGGGAAGGAAGGGGAGGCTTGGGGAAGAGCCGGCTGCAGGTGGGATCTGGCTGGTGCGCAGGAGGGTGAGCCTGGGTGGCGGGAGGCAGCGGGGCCTGGGGAGACAGGCGGCTCTGTGTGTGCACCCCAGCTACACAGGCCTGTAAACGCGGGGACTGACTGGGCAGGTGACACCCGGGTGCCAGCCCTGGCCACCGGGCCATGAGCCCCAAGCAGGCTGGAGGAGCCTGCCCTCCGGAGACCACCGCCGGGTGGAGGATGATCTCAGCTCCCTCCGTCCCCCACCCCCCAGCTCCTTCCTGTTTTGATGGAAGGAAAAATTTTCAGCTTTTCCTTCTTTATTTTTCCAGACGGGTGACTCGCTGGGGAAAGGAATTCCCCCTCCCCACGCCGCCGTCATGCCTGGTATCGATGCCATAGATCCAGGCCCATCCTGTTGTGCTGGGACAGTGGCAGTTATTTTTGGGTGCCTTGCGGGGGTGGCGCCCCAGGGGAGGGGATGTGGGGTGCCAGGCTGCCTCCTTCCAGTCCTGGTCCCCCCCAGGCTCCTCCCCGCCCCCACCGTCCTCCGGCCGCGCTGGGGGGAAGGAAGCCCCGCTCCCTCCGCGGGGTATAAATAGCCCAGGTGGTTACTCAGCCGCGGGAACATGATAACATGAGTCACCCGTGAAATCAAGACAGCGCCGTCAGCCCGGGCACCGCCCCGGGCACCGCAGAGGTGGGCTCCCGGGAGGGGCTGCGGGGCCGGGACAGCACCCTGCGGGGTCCCAGCCAGCGGAGAAGCTGCCAGGCCACGCATGGTCTCAGCCAGGCCACAGGCGGAGTGGGACAGCTCAGCGTCCCCACCCTCTCTGCGCATCTGGAGGGACGGCTGCCTTCCCAGGGCCTTCCCCAGCCGGGAAGGAGGAGGAGGGCAGGGGCCACACTCCCAGCATCCTTGGGTCCTCTCCCTGTGCCCGTCGCATGGGGCGTACAGAATAAGTCCATTGGAACTTTTGGTCCCCTCGCCCCATTTCCAGGACAAGTGGCTTTTGGGGTCCCCTGGGCCTCGATGGGGACCTGTGGGATGGAGCAGGGGGTTGGGCAGCAGCAGAAGGGCCTGCAGGGCCACGCCCACCACAGTGGCCCTGAATCGAGGACACTCTGCCTAACACCTTCCTCTGCGCCTGGCTGCAGCGTGGGCCCAGAAACAGGACACCCTCAAGGACCTCGCGCAGAGCCATGTGACCAGCCAGGCGGCAAGGCCAGGGCCTGGCCCTGCAGGCTGGATCAGCAGCCACCCAGCTCCGGCTCCTCACCCAAGTCCTCTGCTCCGACTCATCTCCAGAGCCACACAGGCCCGGACCCCGTTGCCATGGCAACGGGCTCTGGAGCCAGCGCAGGCCAGGCCACGTCTCCCATCCGCCTCGGGCCACCAGGCCTGGCGGGGACAGCGGGGCCACATGGGAGGGAGGAGCCCACCACACCTGTCCTGGTAGGGGAGTGTCTGGCGGGGCACGGCGGGGCACAGCGCGTCTTCTGTCCAGGCCGCCTGTCGAGGCACTAGGCGACCATGTGACCACATGGCTCTGTCCCTGGGACTGAGCCTTAGGACCCCAGAGTCAGGGGGAGATCGTGAGTCTCCTGGCTGTTGGGAGGTGGCACAGCTGAGGGCGGAGCACTGGGACCCCAGAACCCCCACCTCGGCCATGCAGCACCCCCACCATCTCTGGCCTTTGTCCAAAGGGAGCCCCCAGAGCCGCTCCCCTGGCTCCCAACCCTGGCCTTGTCTCTTCTCCAGGAGACAGCCCCACCCTGCCCCTGCCCCCTGCATGCCCAGACAGCTTGGCATGGCCCGGACCCCGCCATTCAATGGGTAGCCTGCCCTCTGGCCCCTCACACAATAGGGACTCCAGGAATACTGTCCCCCAGGCTGAATCAAAGGCTCTAAATTTAGCCCATCTGCTACTGCGAGCTTCCTGCCCCTGCTCCCTCCTTTCCAGGCGATGAGGTCACCCCGGAACCGCCTGCCCCTGCAGCCAGGCCGGGGGCTTTCCAGGTCCGGGGTGTTCTGCGGCTCTGGGGGACAGGGCCTTGAGCGTCCTCCTCCCTCCAGGGCCCTGGGGCCCCTCCTGCTCCTGGCCACCCCGGCCCGTCTGAGTCCCGGGAACGTCACCAAAATGACTTATGGAGAGTCCAGTCCATGCTGGCCCTGCGCCCAGGAGAGGGCAGCGGACCGGACCGGGACAGGTCCTGCCCTCTCGGCAGGGACAATCAGCAAGTAGACCATAAACCCCCCAGACAATGTCACTCACGGAAAGAGGCACGAAGGAAATAAAGGAGAGATGCCATCACGCCCCAGGGTGAGCGGAGGGCATCGCCTGGAGGGGTCAGGGAAGGCCCCGGGCGACACCTGAGCCGGGGCTCGGATGACCAGAAGAACTATTCCAAGATCTGGGTGGGGCTGCCCCCTCCAGGCCAGCGGAGGGTGAGGCAGACGCCGGGAAGAGCCCCCTGGCCCCGGGCGCAGCTGGGGGGTGGCTGCGAGGGGGCCGTGTGCGGGGCGGCCAGCGGCCCGACTCGATTTTAAAAAGCTGTGTCGCTGGCACATGGACAGGACGAGGAAGGCAAGAACTGAGCACCCTCAACTGCGGGCAAAGGCACCTTGAGGAGTTTCCTCCTTTAGTCCCTTCGTGAGTCACAGTGGCCCCGAGAGGATATGTGTCCCACAGCAGGTCAGCTGTCCCCGGAACACCGCTGAGAGTAGGTAGTAAGAGGCACTTCGTCACCTGCCTCCAGCCGACAGCATCCCCACCTCCAGGCTGAGCTAGGGCCCGACCAGGCTCCATGTGGGGGTGAGGGTCCGCAGAGCCCGGGGGCCCCATCCCTGAGCGGGGAGGGTCCCCTGTCTCCTGCCGGCTCCCTCCCTCAGCGCTGACCGGCAGCGACCTCCCCTCTGTCCCCCCTGAATGGCTCCACGAAGCCCCTCCCCCCCACTCTGCCAGGAACCCAGGGTAGGCAGGGAGTGAGGGGCCTGGAATGTGGCCCTCTGATGCCACACTGTGTGCCAGCCTCAGCAGAGACCTGGGGGCCACACAGAGGGACCATCAGCTCTCTTCCAGAATGGCAGGGGCCAGCCGAGGAGGGCAGGGTCTCAGCTGGGGACATCTCCTGTTGGAGCTGCTGTCCCTGCTTCCCCCAGGGTGGGAGCTGAGACCTAGCAATGGTGACCCTACCCACCCCTGCAGTGTCTCTTGCCACAAGGGCTCAGTGTGAGCATTGAGGAGGTGACAGGCCCCAACCCAGGCCAGGCTTACCCTAGCACTCCTGATCTCCCCAACCCGGCCCCTGAGAGGACATTGAAAACCTCTCTGCTGGCCAGGGGGAGCCCAGGGAAGGTGGAGCGAATGGGAAGTGGGATACTCAGTGAGGACCCGGACTCCAGCTGTGTGACCTTGGGCAAGTGACTAAACCTCCCTGAACCTTGGTCTCCTCATTTGTCTAACAGCAATAATTACAGGGCCTGACCCGCTGGGGCTCCTGGGGCAGAGCGTTTTTCTTAGTGAGTAGCTGGGGGTAAGAGGATATTGGGGTTCACGCCCCCCCAGTGGTCCCAGGGTGCTGGAAACCTCTGGTGAGGGTAAGGAGCAGCTGGAGGAGCCGGGGCCAGGAGAGGTGGCGGACATCCACCCAGTCCAGGTCCACGGTGCGCCGGCGGGCACTGGCTCAGCCAGGCTGCGGCAGGATGGCAGGCGGGTGAACTCCTCGCCCCGCGGCTGAGCCCCCTCCCTCCGCAGCAGGACCCAGGCCAAGGAGGCTTTATTTTTAAACCTCAAACAATGGCTGGCCCGCTCAGCCTCTCCTCCGAGGACAGAGGGAGCGTGGAGGGAGGGGCCAGGCTTCCTGGGCCAGCATTCCTCCCCAGAGGACGCCGCCCTCCTCCACGACAGGCACGGAGCCGGCTCGGCCCTCCTTCTCAGCCGCAGGGGGTCGGGATGCCAGGATCTTCAGCAGCCCCCGGCCCTGGCCAGGCCACCCACCCCCAACCCCACCTGACAGACGGGGCCCCTCCAGCCCTCGCCACTCCCCAGGGCAGGGGGACACCGTCTCCTGGGAAGGCTCCCCCCGAACCTGTCCAGCACCCGTGACCCCCTGACGCCCCTAAGCCCCCTTGCTCACAGCCCTGTGGGAAACTCCTGCCCCTGTGCAGCAGGACGCTGTCCCTGACAGTGACCTGCAGTGACAGTCGAGCCAGGCAAGGGTGACTGGATGAGAGTCAGGGGGAGCAGCCTGTGTGGGACCCAATGTCAGCCCCTGCGTGACCTTGAGCAGGACCCATCACCATCCTTTGTCCCGTCATTTCCTCTTCTGGACAACGGGGACAATAAGCCACCCCACACCATCACACGGCGAGAAGGGTCTTGGCTTCTGGGTGGGCAGGGGACGCTGGAAATGGGGGCCCAGCCCCTGTGGTCCCGACAGAGACCCACAGACCCACACCCGGGCCAGGCCACCTGCTTCTCTCCCAGGTCTGCCACTGTCGGCCTCGGACCTGGGAGGTCAGATAGGTCACCGCCGCTGTCACCTCTTCAGCTGCAGAACGGCTGAAGCCACCGCGCCTCCCGGGGCTGCCGCGAGGTCAGAGAAACACGAAGCTGGGCGCCGGGTGACCCCAGAGTGTGGAGGACACCGGGCGTGTGGGGACAGGACCGGGCACCAGGCTGGAGGTGTGGATCTGCACATGGGCCACGTGGTCCCGTGTCCTGGGCGAGGCCGTGTCCAGGCCTGGGGCCTGTGTGGGCTGCCGGTTAGAGCTTGGTGCTGATAATGCCAAGGTCGCGGGTTCGTTCCCCAAACGGGCCACCAAATGCCACAGTCTGGCTGGGCACAATTCAGGAGCCACTTGTCAAAAGAAACTAACTTTATTTTTAGAACTACAAACGCCAAACAAAACAGCTCCTCACGATAAACCCTCAGAGCCCAACTGCCACCACGGGCTTCCCACAAGCCTCTCACCCACACCAACCTCTCCACGTCCCACAATCCTCCTGCTCTTGAGGCCGATTGGCTGGGTCGTGTGGGCGGAGCCAAAGAAGTCCCCCAATGAGCAGCTCTGTGGTTTGAAAGGGCAGGGAAACAGCCCAATGAGCATCACCACAGAGTGACCTTGGGTGAGGGGGGGCGGGGGGGTGGGGGGTGCAGGGGGACAGGAGGAGGGCATGCAGTGGTGGGGTCCCTCCTCGCCAGTATCGTTTCCTGCTGGACGGGGAGCACAGGTCACCAAGGTCCCCTCTCTCCCGAGCCTGGCCCCCCCCACCCCAGAGGGAGACTCCTAGGGGAGGAGAGGGACGTCCCGGGGAGAAGGGAAGGGCTTGGCGTCTCCTGCCTGGGCATCCTGGCTCCCTGCCTGTGACACAGCGAGTCGTCCTTGGCCATCCCCCCATCCTGTGGACTCTCCTTTGTCCACTGCGGGGACCCAGTGTCCAGAACAGCGCCAGGCACATAGTAGGTGCTCAGCGAGCTACGCGACTGCCACCTCCGTGACCAGGCCCAGAGCGTCCCACTGCCCCGTGGCCCCTCCTGCCCCTTTCTCAGGCCGTCCCTCTCCAGCTCCCTCCCGGGCAGCCCCGACCTGCCCTCGGGCACCTGAGTTTTGCCTTTTCTAGAATTTCTCATAAGCAAGAGCATGTGATCGCGACATCTGCCTCTGCAGAGCCAGCTCCCGAGGCCACAAGGGTCAGAGGAGGGGCCCGTCAGAAGGTGACAGGCACAGGTGACAGGCCCAGGAAAGGTGAAGGGAGGCTGGCTGGAGAACTGCTGTGGGAGGACTCTGTGGCCAGGTGGGAGTCTGGGCCTGGGGCAGCTGCCCAGATCTAAGAAGGGCCTCCTCAGCAGAGGCCAGGAGAAGTTTTGGGGGGGGGGCGCTCACAGACACACACACAAGTGAGCACTCACAAGCACGTGAGCACACTCCTGCTCACACATACAAGGAGGAGAGCAGGCCAGGCCCAGAAGGACGGCTCCGAGGCAGAGCACGGGGTCCAGGCCGAGGCCTGCTTGGTTCCTCTTCGCTGCCCAGGAGAACCCCCTCCAGGCTGCCCAGGGAGGAGCCGCGGCCGGCCAGGGTGGGCTGGCTGAGTGGAGCCCGCTCCGTGGCCCCTGAGGCTGTCACGGGAAGCAGCACTTGGTTCTCTGGACGCTGGCCTCTGCAGCCCCAGCCGCCCACGCAGTCCCAAGTCCAGCCACTGACCACAGCTGTGTGAGACCCCAAGCCACACAGCCTTGCTCAGCCCTGGCTTCCTGACTTCCTGACCTGCAGAAGCTACGAGAACAAGCTGCTTCTTGTAAGTTTTTTTTTTTTTTTTTTGTGGGTGGGGAGGGTACTGGGGACTAAACTCAGGGGCACTCGACCACTGAGCCCCATCCCCAGCCCTATTTTGCATTTTATTTAGAGGCAGGGTCTCACTGAGCTGCTTAGGGCCTCACCATTGCTGAGGCTGGCTTTGAACTTGTGATCCTCCTGCCTCAGCCTCCCGTGCCACTGGGATTACAGGAGTGCGCCAACGAGCCTGGCTTCTTGTAAGTTTTAAGCTACTAAATTTGGGCTGGTTTGTTACGCAGCAGTAGCTAACGGATCATGATCCACTGCCAATCCTGTTGGATCAATGGTCAAAATAACCCACCACCAGCGCCCAAAACCAGGCCACTGTGGTCTCCTGCCTGGCCTCCCGCCCTGTCCTTGACTCTGCCATCCATGCAGCACCACAGCCAGAGACTCTGCTCAAAGCCCCCAGTGACTCCCGCGGAGCCCAGACAGGGACGCGCGGCCCTGAGCAACCCCACAACCTCCCTCTCCTCAGTCCCCCCACTCCCCTAACTCACTCCACTCCAGCTCTGGGGCTTCGGGCT
The DNA here is from genome assembly GCF_052094955.1 of Ictidomys tridecemlineatus. Taxonomy (NCBI): domain Eukaryota; kingdom Metazoa; phylum Chordata; class Mammalia; order Rodentia; family Sciuridae; genus Ictidomys; species Ictidomys tridecemlineatus. Next base: position 8,363,457 of record NC_135482.1, on the reverse strand, counting down.
GCTCCCCAGACTCACCAAGCACACCCCTTCCTCAGAGCCGCCACCCACGCTGTGCCCACTAGCTGGGGTCTCCCTTCCCACCGGCTCCCACATTCTGGAATGTGAGATGCCACCCATCAGCAGACCTCCCCGACTCCTGCCCCTGCCTCCAGCACCCCCAGCCTTCACTTCCTGCTCCTGCTGAGGCTGGTAAATCGTGCTCGGTCTTTCGCTGCCTGTCTTTCTTGTGTTTCTGCAAGCCCCTGCCAACGGAGACTTTCTATGGTTTATCTTCAGTGCCCAGAGCAGGGCCTGGCCCGCCATGCAGCTGCGAGTGAGTGGATGGATGCATGTATGACTCATCTCACCTCTGATGGTGACAGGGTGACAGGGAGAGCTGAGCCTTTCAAGACAGGTTGCTCACAGGAAAAAAAAAAAATCCAGCCAGGCACCATGGCGCACACCTGTAATCCCAGTGATTCTGGGAGGCTGTGGGAGGAGGATTGCAGGTTCGAGGCCAGCCTCAGCAACTTGGCAAAACCCCATCTCAAACTAAAATTTGAAAAGGGCTGGAATAAGGGTCCGTGGAGAGCACTCGCCTATCGTGCACAAGTCCCTGGACTCAGTCCCACGAGTTCCAAGGGGAAAAATTCAGAGGACCTGAATAGACATCCCTGCCAAGAAGACCTACGAAGGCCAAGATGCACGTGGAGAAACGTCTGCATCGCGAATCACCAGAGAGACGCAAATCCAGCCCCCAGAGAGCTCGTGACCCGTCAGTGTGGCTATCATCAAAATCACAAGAAATAGCAAATGCCGGGTGAGAACGTGGAGGAAGGGAGAGTCCCAGACCCGTGGCCAGCACTGGCAGGACAGCCCGCAGAGCGGAGGTTCCTCAAAACACAAGACCGTGCTCTGCTCCCCTGACCCCGCCGCGGGGCCCAGAGCCGGGGACAGGAGCGCAGCAGGTCCGAGGTGTGCACTCCGCGATGATCCCTGCAGCGTCCTTCAAGAAGTGCCCTCGACCCCAGCGTCCATCGGGGGATTAGTGGCTTAAGAAAACGTGGCCTGTCCACAGTGGCCTCCCACGCAGCCGGAAAAGAGGGTGATTCTGTCATCTGCAGCAACACGGGTGAGCGGGAGGAAGTGGCATGTGGGGACGCGGGGACAGGGAGGGAAAGCCACGTGTGCTCACTGATATGCAGAAGTTGAGGAAGTGGCAGCAGTGGAGCAGCCCTGAGCAGAGCCAGGGTGGCGGCTGGAGCAGGGATGGCGGGGTCAGCGCACAGGCTGGACAGAAGGGTGACTGCATGCTCTGCAGCGCCCTAGGATGGCCAGGGCTGAGGTCATGGAGAGAGTATTGCAACATCGTCAGGAGAGGGATCCTGAAAGTTCCCAGCACAAAGAAAGGATCCAGGTTAAAGTGATTGACACGACAATCACCCTGATCAGCACCCAGTGTGCATATACTGAAATACCACGCCGAACCCCAAAATGCACAATCATCATGTCTCAATTAAAAATCAACATTTAGAGGTGCAGCGGCGCACGCCTGTAATCCCAGCGGCTTGGGAGACTGAGGCAGGAGGATCGTGAGTTCAAAGCCAGCCTCAGCAACAGCAAGGCACTAAGCAACTCAGTGAGACTCCGTCTCTAAATAAAACACAAAATAAAGAGGATGTGGCTCAGTTGTCGAGTGTCCCTGAGTTCAATCTCCAGTACCCACCACCAAATTAACATTTAGCAGGTTTGGTGGTGCACACTGTAATCCCAGAGACTCAGGAGGCTGAGGCTGGAGGATCGCAAGTTAAAAGCCAGTCTCAGCAAGAGTGAGGCCCTAAGCAACTTAGCAAGATTCTGTCTCTAAATAAAAAGTGCTGGGGATGTGACTCAGTGGTCAAGCACCTGCGGGTTCAATCCCTGGTAGCAAAAAAAAATTAACATTTAAATTTTTAGAAAGTAGGTTGCTCTCCTGCCCATTCAAGCTACACCTAAAAGCTGGTGGGTCATTTGCCTGTTCAACAATGCTGGTGCAGGGACAGGGTCACAGCATGTCAGAACTTTCTGGAACCTTTGAACCAGATCTTCTCCAGTCTCAGGGCTGCCACCCTCAAGCGTCGAGTTACCTTTGCCTTAGCTTTCACACGTCCACCAAGGGATGCCCCCCACACCCCAGGGGCAGGGGAAGATTTACCCCACAGCTGTGGAGCCCTGAGCCCCAGCACCTCCCTAGGAGCCCCGCCCACCGTGCTCACCATCACCCAAGTTTCCCTTAAAAGAAAATCTGGAGACTGATGCACCTAATGGCCCCTAAGGCCCTGCCCTCAAGGTCATCCTGAGAAGCTGGCGAGTTACTGCCCTGGGATGGTGCCTGGCACAGAGTGGGCTTCGAGGGCCAGCTCTGCGCTTGGAGCCAGGAGTCCGGGTGAACAAGATGGACCACGCCCCGTCCCAGCAGAGCCCATGTCCGGGCCTGGCCAGGCGGGCAGGTTGCCCCTGGGGGAGCCTCGACAGACCTGGGGGTGAAGGAGGAGGCCAGCGGCTGGAGGAGACCAGAGAAGCCAGGGTGCTGGTGGGCTTCCCTGTCCCCACCTCCGAGGGACAGCTGGGTGCTGCTCTGCCACCCCCTCCCGCCTTCTGAGCTCAGCCCCACCCAGCCCCAGCCCAGCCTCCACTTCCCCTTCCCCTGGAGACCACGAGGGCAGGGAGCACAGCCTTTCCTAGACTGCATTCCCCGCCCCTGCAGAGGGCGGAGCGGGCACGGCAGCTGACCCTCCTCCCCTTCCCCTTTCCCAGCCCTCCTGGGAACCTGGGGCTCCCCCATGCATCAGACACACTCTGGGCCTGGACGCCCCTCCTGCCCTTCTCCCTCTGACTGGAGCTCAGCTGTCACCTCCTCTTCCCAAAACTCCCTGAGTTATAAGAAGAAAATGAATCTTGTTCCTGTCTATACCCCAGCGCTTCGTGCACGGGTGGATGGGTAGATGGGTAGATGGACGGGTGGATGGGTGGATTGGTATATGGATGAGTGGGTGGATGGATGAGTGGGTGGATGGATGAGTGGGTGGGTGGGTGGGTGGATGGATGGATGAATGGATGGGTGGGTATATGGATGAGTGGGTGATGGATGGATGGGTGGGTGGGTGAATGGATGAATGGGTGGATGGATGGGTGAGTGGGTGAGTGGATGGATGAATGGGTGGGTGGGTGGATGAGTGGGTGCATGGATGGATGGGTAGGTGGTGGGTGGGTAGATTGGTGGGTGGGTGGGTGGATGGGTAGATGGGTGGATGGATGGATGGATGGATGGATGGATGGGTGGATGGATGAGTGGGTGGATGGAATGGGTTGATGGATGGGTAGATGGGTGGATGGATGGATGGATGGATGAGTGGGTGGGTGGATGGAGGGTGGGTAGGTGGGTTGGTGGATAGGTGAGTGGGTGAATGGATGAACATTAGTTCACAAAGTGACCTCCTCAGAACCCTGGATCAGGGCTGCCACCCTCAAGCGTCGAGTTACCTTTGCCTTAGCTTTCACACGTCCACCAAGGGATGCCCCCCACACCCCAGGGGCAGTGGATGACTGGGTGGATGGATGGATGGATTGGTGGATAGGTGGGTGGATGGGTGGACGGATGGGTGGGTGGATGGGTGGGTGCATGGGTGGGCGGGTGGACGGGTGGGTGGGTGGGTGGGTTGGTGGATAGGTGGGTGTGTGGATGGATGAACTTTAGTTCACAAAGTGACTAATGTGTCCGAGGAAAGCCATGGGTCTATGAGGAGCTTCTTGGCATTTCCTGAAGCAGCAGCTGGGAGGGTCTAACCACTCTCAAAGCCCAAGTCACAGGGTGGACCTGAGCCAGGCAGCCTTGCTTCAAATCCTGGTGCTGCCCTTTGCTGACCTTGGGTGAATCTCTCGACCTCTCTGAGCCTCATTTCCCCGCCATCAGTGCTGTCTAGCAGAATGGTTCTCAGCATTCACAGAGGTGACTGTGGGCAGCCGGGACCCATGAAGATCACTGGACACACACGAGTCCTTAATTAGGTCTGTGGCCCTGGTCTGGGTCTATAGCATGGCACACACGTGTGTGCGCACAACTACTACTTGTGAGAGCAGAGGAGGAGGCCGGGATGCCCCGGCTGAGGTCCTCTGGCTCGCATGGCACCCTGGACAGAGGCCACCAGAAACCCCAGGCCCCACCCAGCTCCTGCTGGCCCAGGCTGAGGGGGTGTGTGCCACCTGGTTCCTGCTGGTGGACACACTGCTGCCCAGAGACGCCGCCATCCTCCCCTCCCGGGCCCTCCCAAGGGTGATGGGGCAGGGGGACTGAGGGACACTGCAGGTGACCTCCTCCCAACAGACAGAGACCCCCTGGGAGACGCCCACCCTCACCGCGGACCCAGTCCCCCAGGGAACAGCGACTGGAATCACGGTCACAGCCAGAGTAAGGTTTCAGAGACCCCGGCCACTCAGGGGTCCCACTCAGCCCCCGGGTGCCTCCCCCGAGGGCCGAGGAGATGGCTTCGGGTAAAGAGGGAGTTTAGGAAACTCAGAGGCCTCTGGGCAGGGCCTTCTGCGGAGGACGCCCAGGCCCAGGAAGGTTGAGTGAGTCCCCACAGTCACAGCGCAGGGGAAGAGCCTGGCCACAAGCCTGGACGCTGCCGCTGGCCGAGCTCCGCCCTCACCGTGAAGTTCCTGGAGATCACCCCCGTTCAGACTCGGGGACAGCTGAACCTCTGGGGGCCAAAATCAATCCCGGGGACTCCCTGGCAAGATCACTAGCATTTTTGGGGGTGTCTGAGGCCAGAGCTGCTCTTCCAGGATCCGATAATAATGACACCACAGGACACACGGACGGTCAGGCCCATTTGACAGGACGTACCACTGAGTCCCACGGCAGTGGCCCTGGTTCTGATACTCGGCCAGCACCTGCAAGCCCAGAACCCTCCCTGAGCCAGTGCCCCCCGGGACTCGTGCAGCTGGGCAGGTCTCACACAGCCCCACCCCCGTTCCCAAAATGCTATTTTTTTTTCATTTCTTTACTGCAAAAGCGACAATACAAGCTTACTTACAAAATCTGAAAAATGCAGAAAAGTCAAAATAAGGAAGAAAGGTCACCACCCACCGCCCCCCACCCAGAGACCGTCATTGTTAAGGCGTGATGTATTTCCTCCCATAGTTTTTTTGTTTGAGGACTTTTTTTAAAAAAAATCCATGGCTGAGATCATACTGTATATTAAAAGAAAAAACCGCCAACGGTGGCATCCTGCTTTGCGGCCCTGCCTTTAGATCACGGGCCCTTTTTTCGGTTATTTTGCCCCCATTTCTTTTTCCTTTCTCTGAGCTTCATTTTTATTGGCCGCCTAATATTTGGTCCAGTGGAAGTTCCATAGTTTATCTAGCCATTCCCTTCTTGTTGGGCATCACGGTTATTTCCACTTTTTTGAAGTTATAAATAATAATGGATTTTGATTGGTATCTCTGTATTGAAAGGCTTGTGTTTTCCATATTTAGGGACAACTCCTAGGTACCAGGCTGGTGCCCTCAGCCCAAGTGCCTCCCTGGGGACCTGGGCCACCCGCAGTGTACCAGTGAGCAGAGAGGCCCTCAGAGGTGAGAGCCCTGCCCCGGGCGGTCAGCAAGGCCCATAGCCTTCCTCAGCTTCCCGCCCTGCTGGTCATTCGTTCCTTCACCGAGTTCAACAGATGAGGGAAGCTACTCTGTGCCAGGGGCGGGCCTAGGCCCAGAGATACCGCTGGGGACCCAGCAGACAAACCTGGGGCCTCAAGGCACTGCCACCTGCAAGGCATGATGGGAAGGAGGGCAAGTGCAGCCTTTGCAAACTGAGGTCTGCTCATTTGCATACTGTCTCATTTGCATGCCATCTCATTTGCATGCCACCCAGGGAGAAGTGGGCAGCTCTGAGGGCAGAGCCGTGGTCTCCTGGGCCTCACACTCTTTCCTAACATCTGGCCTTCTCTTAAAAATTGAGAGATTTAACCAAAACCTTAAGGGGGAAGGCCACACCTTAAATGAGAGCACTTACCAGGCTACCTGGGTTGATGTCACCAGGTGGCCCCAACCCTGGGTCCACTCCTCCTCAAGGGTTTTATTTTTTATAGGGGGGGAGGGGGGATGGAGCCCTGGGGCACTTTACCAATGAGATAGTTCTCTGTCGGTTTTTTTTGTTGTTGTATTTGTTTGTTTTTTGTTTTGTTTTGTTTTGCTTTTGTTTTGAGGCAGGCTCTCACTAAGTTGCTGAGGCTGGCCTCAGACTTAGGACCTCCTGCCTCAGCCTCCCAGGTCACTGGAATTGGTGTGCACCACCCGGCCCGGCCACCCCTCCTCCAAGGGTTTCTGATAAACGAAGCCAGTGACCACGGGGGCAGTGCAGCCCCACCCCAGCCTCTTGCCTTCTGTCCAGGCCCAGCCAGGCCCAGCTCCCTGGGTTTCACCTCTCTGCGAAGGATCCTTCTCCCTAGATCCCAGGCTTCCTGCACTGAACAATGGGACCGGGATGTCCCTCAGCCTCTGGCCTGCAGGAGTGTGGGGACATCTGACCAGGACACCAGTCCTATTCCGGGAACCCAGGGAATGGAGCCACGGCGCCGGAGAGGGCCAAGGGGTGGCGGGGCCAGAAGTCCCTGTGCCCCTCACTGAGCGCCAGCCTCTGGCAGGGAGGAGCAGCATTGGGTCGCGCCTGGCCTGAGCCAGGGCTCCACCCTGCTGGGCCGCGCTGTCCCCACTGTAAAATGAAGAATGACAAGGTCACCCCCCCCGCCCCCCAGGAGCTGGTGCTCACTGTGAAGGCCTGGCCTTAGCCGGGTGACGGGGGGGGGGGGGGGTGGGGGTGGGCAAGGTGAAGCGGGGCAGGGGGTGCAGCGACTGCACCCAGAATGCCACCCCGCCTCGGGCAGAGCGTGTGGCCTTGGACGAGCGGCTGAACCTCTCTGTGCCTCTGGTTCCTGGTCTGTAAACCGCGAGGCTGATAAATTAACAGCCCTGGGGACTACAGCAGTGTTTCACCCGCGAGGTGCTTGAAGGACAGGGTGTGCCCTCGCTCAGGAACACGGTTTGTCCTCACCAAAAGTCACCTTGAGGCTTGGTCCCCAATGTGACGGCATTGAGAGGGTGGGACAGGATTTAAGAGGTATCGGGCCATTTCCAGAGAACACCGCTCTCTTGCAGGACTGGGGTCACTCTCATGGCGTCAAGTTCTAAGGCCAAGCCCCTCCTGTTTCGTCTCTTCCACCTGCATCTGCTCGTTCTTCCTCATTTCCACACGCAGGAGGCACGAGGCAAGCAGATGCTGACAGCACCCTGTTGGACTTCCCAGCCTCCAAAACTGTGAGCCCAAATAAACCTCTCTCCTTCATAAATTCACCGGTGTTGGGCATTCTGTTACAGTAACAGAAAACAGACTAAGACACATGGTGATTTAAAACATGGCACAATTCAATTCAAAAGGCCTGGATGTCGGCCGGGCTGTGTTGCTTCTGGGGGAGGACCCGTTCTCTCCCCTCTCCAGCTTCAAGAGGCCACCTGAACTCCTTGGCTTGCGGCCCTGGCCTCCATCTTCAGATCTCCCCTGTCATCCCACCCCTCCCCTGACCCCACCCTCTCCTTTCCTTCTACTTTGTTAACGTTTAATTCTGAAGAACTTAGGTCCATAGAAGGGGTCTCCAGGTACCCTACCACGTCCCTGAGGGCATCTCCATGCCCACAGCGCGTCATCACACTGGCACCGCCACGTGCTCCGCTCGCTCCGTGAACTACAGACTTGATCCCGAGGTCACTAGTGTTTCTTTCCTTTTTTGGTACCAGGGGTTGAACCAGGGGAGCTTCACCACTGAGCCACACCCCCAGCCCTTCTGGAGACAGGGCCTCACTACGTCGCTGAGGCTGGCCTTGGACTGGTGATCCTCCTGCCTCAGCCTCCCAAGCCACAGGGGTCCCAGGCGTGGCCACTGTGCCCGGCCGTCACCAGCTGCTCATCCCTGGCCCTGTTCCCTGATTCCTTCAGGACCCCGTGTCATCTGGCCTGAGTCCCTTAGTCCCCTCTGTGTCCCCGTCTGTGGTGCTTCCTGACCCGTCCCTTCAGGAGGGCTGCCTGGGCACTGTGTAGGAGTCCCTCCATTTGGGGTTTTTCTGGGGGCTTTATTGAGGCCCAGCTCACACGTCACAGCGTTCGCCCATCTAGAACGTGCCGCTCCGGGCCGGGTCCCTCACCTGGGTCCTGGGAACACGGACACACCTGGTTGTAGCCCTGCGAGTCTGCGGCCCCCTGCCTCCCGCCCATGCCGACCTGTGATGGCGCCTCAGCACCGAGTCCCTCGTAGGGTTGCCACGGGCCCTGCGGGTCGGGCGCCGTCACCTGGGCGGCCGTTACCAGGCTCAGGTGCACCTTCCCGCCAGCCGCCACGCCCAGGACCCCCTGAGCCCCCGCGGGACTTGGCTCCTAAAGGCCTGGTTAGCCCTGTCACTGCCGTGTCCCCATCCCAGGCGCCGGCTGGAGCAGCTGTTTTACGGGGGGGGGGGGGGGGGGGGGGGGGGGACCAGGGACTGACTGAGGGGAATCGACCTGAGCCTCAGCCCCAGCCCCACTTTGTATTTTATTCAGCTGCTTAGAGCCTCGCTCTCACTGAGGCCGACTCTGAACCCGCAGTCCTCCTGCCTCAGCCTCCTGAGCCACGGGACCACAGGCCACGGCTCCCGGCAGAAGCAGTTATTTTTGAAGCCACCATCGTGCAGCGGCAGTGTCCTCAGGCTCCCCCACGTCCACACCGGGCACGGTGACCGGGTGACCGGCCGTCCACGCCTGCCGCCGAGTGTGCCAGGGCCTGGCGGAACGCGCCCTCGGCTCCATTTCACAGCCCAGAAACTGGCCCCCAGAGGAAGGAGCTCTGCGCTCCCTCACGGGGGCCCACGTGCATGGCCCCGTGACAGGGACACGTAGGCTGGGAGCCCCAGGGAAGCGACGCAGCTGTGAAACCCTGAAGTGACCCGAACCTGGGTAACTCGCCCCTGCTCCGACCTAGTGTCCCCGCTGCAGGGACCGCACCAGAGGCCCCAGACTCCTCCAGAGCCAGGATCCAGTGGGCACCCTGCCCTCGCCAGGATCCTCCAGGCACCTGACTGGCCCGTGCCCAGGCCACGGGGTGTGGCGGCTTTGAAATCTGCCATGTTCTGCACATAGTAGGTGCTCAGTGAAAAACGGAGTGAAGGGGCCGGGCGCGCCCAGCCCCCCCCAGTGCTCACCCCCACCCCCTTCTCACCCCACCCCTGGCCTCAAGAGGGACAGGCACCGGTGCTGCGGGCGGTGCCCGTCTCCGGGGCCATGGGTGACAGGGGCAGCCGGGGCGGAACAGGAGAGCTGTGAGCGGCCTATCTCCGGAGGGAAGTGGGCAGATAACAAGCTCTCACTTTCCCGCGGCCGCAGGCTGGAGATAACCCAGGAGGAGCCACCCACCTGCCCGGCTCCCCACCCCGCTATCACCGACTCAGGCTGAAACCCAAGATGCAGCTCGGAAGAGTGGCGGGGACCGCGGCGATAACAGGGGACTTGCTGCGGAGGACGGTGACTCCCGCGTCCCTCGGAAAAGGGCTCCTAGGCGGCAGCTGCCCTTCCCCAAGCTTGTCCACCCCGTGCTCACCAGAGCTGCCCTAAGACACAGCCTCTGCCTAGACAACCCAGGGCCCTTCAAAAGTCCCCAGTCCAGCCAGTGTGGTGGGGCGCGCCTGTGATCCCAGCGGCTCGGGAGGCTGAGGCAGGAGGATGGCGAGTTCAGCCTCAGCAATGGCAAGGCCCTAAGCCACTCAGTGAGACCCTGTCTCTCAATAAAATACAAAATAGGGCTGGGGACGTGGGTCAGCCGAGTGCCCCTGAGTTCAATCCCTGGTACCAAAAAAAAACAGAGCCCAAGGGAAGCCGATGCGCTGTCCAGCCCTCTTGCTAACGAATGAAGAGAAGCTGAAATCAGAGAGGTTGGGAAGCCTGTGCAAGTCACACAGCATTTTGACACCAGAGGAAGGACCTGAACACAGATCCCCCAGCCACTGCACGTTCCTCTTTAGCACATCAGGCTTCTGTCCTCAAATACTGTGAGGAGGGAGCCCAGGGGTCAGAGACACCAGGTCTAATTCCAGAAGAAGGGTTCAGGATTGGAGAGGAAGGAGCCACAGGCGTGGGGAGGGGCCCAGAGTCAGGAGCCGGGCCCAGGTTTCTGTCCCCAGCTCTGCCACCGACTCACCGTGACACCTCGATCACGTCCCTCCTCCTCTCTGGGCCTCAGTGTCTCCATCTGCCCAAACAGATGGACGTGGCCTGTGGGGTCGCTCAGCCCTGGCGTCTCCAAAAAAGAACCGGGAGGGTGACGCCGGCTTCCCCGAGCGCCGTCCAGCGGCCGAGGGACGTCCTCCGTCCCAGGGGCGCAGGGCAGGGCCGCCCTCCCCCAGGCTGCCCTGGAGGAGCCCCCAGCTGCTTCGCCCCCTCTGTCCACGGCTCCCCAGAGCTGCTCGAACCAGGGGCTGGCGGGTTGACGCGGTCCAGCCTCGGGCGCTGCCCCTCCGCGGGTTCCCGGAAGAGCCACCCCTGGGCCGTGCTTCCTCCTGGGGACCTCGAGGGTCGTGGAAGCTTCCAGCACCCAGGGCTGGGGGTCGATGGATGAGGAGGTGAACGTGAGAACCGGTGAGGCCCCAGGTCTGCAGCCACCCAGCCTCGTCCCTGGCGCCACGGCCACCTGAGCTACCCTGAGGCTCGCAGCAGAATAAAGCTGGCCGTTGGGGACCCAGCGGGAGCAGGCGGTGCCTGGCGGGGCTCAGAGGTGGGGGCAGACACGGGCCAGACTCGGGGCCCAGCTCTGCGGCCCGAGGTGCCAGGGGGCCCTGGGAGCCCACAGCCTCCACCCCACCACGGTGACAGGCTCCAAGGCCCTCGCCCTGGCCGCTGCCCCACAGCGCTGCCTCTGCCACCCTCCCGAGTGACCGAGCCTGTCACAGAGGGTGATGACGACCGAATGAGACGCCGTCACTCAAATGGAAATTTCTCCAAAAGAGAAACGATGGCCAGAGCGGTTGGCGTTTAGGGAAACGGGCACCCGGCCCTGGAGAGGCAGTGAGGACGTTGGCTGGACAAGGACAAGTGGCGTCCTCATTTGCTGCTCTGGGGAACAGCAGTTCAGCCACTTTAAAACCAGTTGGCAGTTCCTCCAAATGTGACATGTGGCCAGGCACCTGGAGTCCCAGCGCTCCGGAGGCTGAGGCGGAGGATCGCTTGAGCCCAGGAGTTGGAGACCAGCCTGGGTGACAGAGCAAGACCCAGAGACGACGCCATCTCAACACGTTTGACATGGAGCTGCCGTGGAACCCAGCACCTCCCCTCCAGGTACTCGAGAGGGGACAGGAAAGCACGTCACACACGTGCGCAGACGCCAATGCCCAGCCATGTGCTCCTAATGGCGAAGGGTGGAAACGCCCCACGAGCCACCAGCTGCTGAGCGTGTCAACTGTGGGACAGTCACACCATGGAATACTATCCAGTCCTGAAAAGGAAGGGAGGTCACCAGGTGTGATGGCACATGCCTGTCTTCCCAGCTACTTAGGAGGCTGAGACAGGAGGCCTGAGGTCAGACTTAGCAATTCTGTGTCTCAAAATAAAACAAAATGGGCTGGGGGCAGCTCAGAGGTGCAGCACTTGCCTACCGTGCCTGGGCTCTGGGTTCAGCCCCCAGGTCAAAAAAGGAAAAGAAAGAAGGAGGAGCTTCAGAAACGCACCCACACGCATTGAGGGAAGAAGTCCTACCCCAGAGGCCGCAGACGGGGGACTCCTACGTGAAATGCTCAGAATCGGCCAATTTTCAGACAGAGGACATAGGTCAGTGTTTCGGGGGCTGGGGGGCGACCTGGGGAGTGACGGCTGACGGATCGGGTTCCTTTGGGAGATGATGAACGTGTTCTACGTTGGAGGGCGCGATGGGTGGACCTCTCTGCAGATACTCTCAAAACCCCTGACTCACGGGCTTCAAATGCCTGCGCTTTTTACGATCCGTGAATGACCCCTCGGTCGTGTGCTCAGGGGCCGGGTGTGGTGACGCACGCCAGGCGGGCGGCTTAGCCAGAATCTGTCTCAAAAATAAACCCACGAGAAGGGCCAAGGCCGTGGCTCCACGGCAGAGCGCTGGCGTAGCCTGGGCGAGGCCCGGTTCGGTTCCCAGCACTACCAACTGAGAACCCCGGGTGCTGCACCACGGAGCTGCATCCCCAGCTCCACTCATTTTTTGAGACAGGGTCTTGGTAAATTGCCCAGACTGGCCTCAATCTTGCAGTCCTCCTGCCTCAGCCTCCCGAGTCACCGTGCCCTGTTTAGGATCGTTATTCTTGTTATTTTCACTGTCATCATTTTCTTTTTCCCTTACACCAACCTAGAAGGTGGGCGTTTGGCAGGGAAGGCAAAGCGAGTCCTGGAGAAGTGGGGTGTCCAGCAGGAAGTGAGGGGCCCCGACACCTCCCTTGGACATATGACAGAGGGCCAGGGCTGAGGGCCAGGCGGAGGGCCGGAGCCCTCAGCTGCGTGTCCTCCTGCCAGGCCCAGGGGAGACTGGGAGAGGGGACCAAGGGCCCCACGGCTGGCCCTCCCGTCCCTCCCACACAGGCCAGTTTTCCCATTTATCAGACCAAGAGGCCAAGGGGAGATCTCAGCCACCCAGAGAGGATGTCCCTAGGTCCCTGGGCCTGGCCCCGCCCTGGAAGGCAGGATGTGGCTGCCAAACGTAGTGGGGGAGGAGGCGCGGGGGCGGGCGCAGGAATCGCATCCTGGGGACCAGGAGATGGGAACTCCAGGTGCTCCTGCCCCGCTTCCGCCGCAGCCTGGGGAAGAGGCCGCCTCCCGGGACGCAGCGCCTGGCCCCGAGCCCAGAGCCCTTCCTGGACCCGGTGCCAGCACTTCCGCTCCTTCTAGGGGGGCCACAGGCCTGCGTGACCCGGGCGCCCACGGCCCCTGGGGGGTGAAGCCGCCTGTGCCAGGCGCCCGCGGGGAATGAGTGAGCAGTGGGCAGAGGCGGACCCCAGGCGCAGAGCCTGCTTGTCCCCAGAGTGGACAGCTGCCCCCGGCCCCGGCCAGCTGGGCTAGTCCTGATTTTTCAAGAGAAGCCGGAAAGGCACCTGGAATCTCCGGGTTTGGGACAGGCTGGCGAGCCAAGCGTGCTCCCTCCCGGGCAGCGACAGGCCGCGGGCCACCCTCAGCAGCACCGGGCGGGTGGTGGACACCCAGTGAGGCCCAGCGGGGAGGGGAAGGGCCTGTGGAACCCTCAAGTCGCCCGGGGGCTGGGGAGCAGGGCCCAGCCGCAAACCCAGGTCCCCCCAGACTCGCAAAGCTGCCCCACCAGGCGATTCCTGGGTTTAAACAACAAACCGCCACCTTCCACCCTCCATCTGTCCCCTCCGTCGGGCCAAGGAACAGAGGAGCACCCACCCAGGGCGGCCGCACGGGCGGCAGGAAGCACTTTGTGTGTGGTGCCGGTGGCCACCATTGTCCTGGACGCTGCCGTCCAGGGGGCGTGTGTCGGGGGCAGAGCCAGAGGGCGAGAGCCCCGTGGCGGGCACCGCGAGGCCCCCCGTGGCAGAAAGCTCGAGGACAGGCCAGTCCCCATGGCCCTTGACGGCTTTGATCTCTGGACACGTGGACATCAGCTCCTCCGCAAGGGACCGTTGGGGTCATTTGTTCTCCTTCCCCCTCATCCATCGTCCACTCCTGGGACAGGAAGGGGCACGTGGAGGGGCCTGGGCGGCTCCCTGGGAGCTGAGGATGGGGCAGGGGGCTCACCCTGGGTCACGCAACCCCAGTCGCGGAATGTGGCTCTGGGGAGGGGCCAGGGGCCTCCCTCTTCCCCTCTGGCCTCCCTCTCAGTGGAGGCTGGCCTCCAGCCAACCCGCCCGGCTGCCTCACGTTCCTTCCCTGAGCCACGGGGGCAGCCCCAGCCCCCAGCCAGGCCCCACGCTCCTGCCTGCCCAGCTGGACTTGGAGCAGCTGGACTCCTTCCGGGAATGGCTCAAGCCCCAGGTCCAAAGGCCACCTGTGTCCAGCAAGACGTGTTCCCACCCCCGAATCTCCGGTCCAGCTGGGGCTGCCACAGCCCCCAGCACCGCCTGTGTCTGGGAACCCCAGGGCATCCTGCCCCAGGTGGGGCTTGCAGCAGGATGTCCAGGGGAGCTGTGGTGTCCCCTTGGGCCACGTCCAGCATTGCAGGAGGGGATCAGCACCCCATCGACTCCTCTGATGGAGAGACCAGAGAGATCAGGCCACTTGGCTAAAGTCACACAGCAGGAGGAAGACATGGCTGTGCTGGGTCAGGAGCCATGGAGGCCAATTTGGTTCGTAGAGCAAATACGCAGATGCCCTGGCCCACTGCTCCCTGTCCCTCTGCCCTGCCTCACTTTGTCCCCAGCAGTTGTCCCCTCTGGGATAGACCACAGAGTTGGATGTGTGACGCCATCTGTCCCCAGGATGTGTGGTGTTGTGGGTCGCGTTGTGTTCCCAGCACCTTGAACCTTAGACTCAGATTATCTGGGGTTATTTGGGGGCCCCTATGTGCGCACAAGGGTTCCCCAGGTGTGGAAGAGGGGACAGAAGAACGTCAATGTCAGAAACATTGGGTGATCCTATGCTGATGGCTTTGTTTGCTGTTGTGGTTGGGTTTTGTTTTGTCTGTTTGCCTGTCTGTCTGTCTGTCTGTCTGTCTATTTGTTTGGGTGCCAGGGATTGAACCCAGGGGACTCCTAACCAGGGGAGCCGCATCCACAGCCCTTTTTTCTATTCTATTTTGAGGCAGGGTCTCGATGAGTTACTCAGGACCTTGCTAAGTGGCTGAGGCTGGCCTTGCACTTGCGACCCTCCTGCCCCAGCCTCCCAAGCCGCTGGGATCCCAGGCTAGCCCCCCATGGATCACGCACATGCAGCCCCCTTGTCGTGTCCCTGGGTGGAGGACTGGCAGGCGTCCAGGGCCACTTTTCCTCTTTCACTATGACACACAGGCCACGAGGGTGCCTGAGAGCACGTGGGCCAGTGTTCTCAAGAAACGCCTGGGCCGCCCCTCGCTGTGTGGGGCTGGGCCCGTCACTCTACCTCTCTGAGCCTCAGTGTCCTCCGCTGTTGAATGGAGCCTGCTTCACCACAGTGTTCCTGGGCTGCGCCGGCCCCAGGTGTCACCCCACCCTGCAGCTCGGCCTGGGCTGGGGCTGTCCCCTGGAGCCAGCCCAAGGCGCTCGGCCTGCAGCCCTGGGGCCTTCAAGGTCGGGGCTCCACGGAGCTCCACCGCGCTCACGGGGTCACATCCCAAGTGGGCTACTTCCTGCTGGGGACTTTGAGCCTGTCACTCGCCCTGTGGCTGGGTCTGGGCCTCCTCCCCTGTACAGGAGCCCTCTGAGAGGACACGGTGTGAACAAGGATGGGACAGACACACTTCTGGCCCTCCAGCAGCTCGGCCCCGGACCGTGGGAGCCCCTGGGGGAGCTGGGGGCTCGGCCTGGGACCGGGCAGGACTTCCTGAGGACGGGGCACACGGAGGTCCTGGGGCAGCCGCTGCTCGGGGCGTCCTCCTGGGGGATGGGCGTCAGCTGTCCTGGGCCACAGGCGCCCCGGGCCAGGCAGGAAGGTGGCGGGTTTCCTGGGTTCCTCAAGTTGGGGGACGAGGCCAGAGCAGGGCCGACCTGGCAGGTGGTTCCTTGTGGCCACTGCTGGGCCTGCCCGGGAAGGCAGCCACCCCGGGCCCTCCCTGTCGCCAGCCAGCGGTCAGGCTCGGGCGGCCTGATGCCCCCTGTGCTGACTCATGTCCGCCCGGCTGGCCTTGGCGCAGGGAGGGGCCGACCCCACTCCAGGCTTGACCTTATCAGGCCTGGCTGTGTCCAGCACTGGACATGGGCAGGGCCTCGGCACCTCCCCTCCCCCCCCTGGTTGGGCAAGGCCCGCATGAGCTCATGGGAGCCCCAGGCAAGGAAGGACAGGCAGGGCGGTGGCCCAAGAGGGACCAGAGCCACAGCCCGCCTGGGGTGTCCTGTGGGCTTGCCCTCGGCCCCCTGCCCGCTGGGACAAGGCTGGGCACCGGCTATTTTTAACTCCCAAATGAGGACCAGTGGGCCCTGGATGTGGCAGCTGCTGCACTGCCCTGGCCCTGCCCGGCCCGGGGCACACAGGGGCATGCGCCCAGCATGAAGCTCACGCAGGGGGACGCGCCCAGGCGCAATAGCACTCACGCGGCTGCACAAGCTCCTACGGGGACAGGAATGGGCCCGGGGTCTGTCCACGGCCTCACACCTGCAGGTGTTCCCCCAGACGCTTCGTCGAACCTCGGACAGGCAGGCACCCTCACCCCAGGAGCCTGAGTGGCCGAGCGTCACTCAGCTGTGTAAGGGTCCCCAGAGTGCCACCCATGTCTAGTCACACCTGTCCCTTGCTCCACAGACTTCAACCACTAGCTGGCCCTTCTGATGGTCCCCTCCAGAAGGCCTCGGCCTGGGCTGTGACCAGGCAAAGACTAAGAGAAGGACCTTGGAGGAGACAGTGCAGAGGGCTGGAGGTGCACAGAGGCGGGGCAGCCGGCCTGGTGGTCAGGGAAGGCTTCCCGGAGGAGGAGCTCCCCAAAGGAATGAGCAGTAAAGGGCTGTCTGTGTAAAAGAAGCCTGGAGTGAGGAATGTGCTGCTGCTTAGACACTAAGGGTGACGATGGCATGACAGCTGCTGTCAGCCAAGTCCTGACGCAGCACCAGCCCCGCCCACATGAGCACACCTCACTGTCACCATCAGGGAGGCCTTGGCACAGGGCCGGTGAGCCCGCCTCCAGCACCACGCTCCTGACCCGGCTGCTGGTGACATCGTTGGTCATGGGGTTGTTCCAGCCACCTAATTCTGTGAAGCAAATGATGCCAAAATGTAGTGGCTTAAAACAAGAGTGGCCATTAGCTTCGCTCACAGATCTGCAGTGAAGCCGGGCTTGGCATGGAAGACACATGTTTGCTCTCTGCGGGGTCCTACTGGGGCCACCTGGTGGGGGGCTGGACCGTTTGGGAGAGCTCTGCGTGGGGGGGGTGGGGGACAGCTGCAGCCCCTGTGCCCTCGGCTGGGCCTTTCCCTGGGGCTGTTGAGCTTCCTCACAGCATGGCCGCCGATTTCCCATCAGCGATCCTCAGGGGGGAGGGGAAGTTGCAGTTTATTACCATCAGGGGCCAGAAACTCACAGTGTCACTGCCGCCACATGGACCAAGCATTGGCAGAGCCTGATTCCAGGGAAGGGCATGTAGACCCCCACCTCTCAATAAGAGGAGTGATCGATAATTGCGGGGAAAGCTCGTTCTAGACCACCCTAGTGAAGATGGAAGGTGGGCAACTCGTGTCGAGGCCCCATCACTGTGCCCTGTCCCAGACCCCAGGACCCCTCGAGGCCAGCCCTCGGTCCTGGTGCAGGCAGCCCCTGCCCTCTCCATTCACATTTTCTTTTGTGCCGAGCACAGAGAGGCCACTGTGTGTGGCCACAGAGCTCCACTGCGCGGGCATCTGGGCTACAAATGGGCAGCCCCAGTGCTGCACGGGAACAGGGTGCCCAGGCTGGGGGCTGAACTCCATCAGCCCTGCCAGAGGTCCCAAAGAAGTCCCCAGGGTTCCGGAGCCCCTGCCCTAGCTCTTGTACTTTCTCCTTACTCACCGCAGGGGATGGAAACCCAAGCAGGGTTTGGAAATGGGCATTTCCAGATCCTGTGTAGGATGCCAGAATCAATGTCCTTCCAAGGTCCTCTACCCCTAAACCCTAGAATTCCATGAGTCTGGGATCAAACCTGAGAGGCTTTTCCATGATCTTCTCCTTAATATGCTGTTTCTAACACTTTTGGGGGGTAGGAGGGTACCAGGGATTGAACTCAGGGACACGCGACCACTGAGCCCCAGCCCCAGCCCCGTTCTGAATTTTATTTAGAGACAGGTCTCACTGAGTTGCTTAGTGCCTTGGCTTTGAACTTGCGATCCTCCTGCCTCAGCATCCCTAGCTGCTGGGATGACCGGCGTGCGCCACCACACCTGGCTCTAGTGCATTTTGACTCAGTCTGACAACATCCAGCAAATTGCAGATGAGCTTACCCTTTAAAAAAAAAAATTTAGTTGTAGATGGACACAACAAATTTATTTTATTTACTCATTTTTATGTGGTGCTAAGGATCAAACCCAGGGCCTCTCACGTGCAGGGCAACACTGTTCCTCTGAGCTGCAGCCCCAGCCCCAAGCTCATCCTTTTGATCCAGCGATTCTTCCAGGGAATCTTCCAGGCTTACATCAGGCATGGGCAAAGGAGACGATTCAAGGAGAAGCTGGGAATACCCTCCATGTCCATCAACGAGGACCCATTACCTGCGGGGTGATAGAGCCACACGTGGAGCTAACACCCTGAAAGGACAGAGTCAGCTTTGGGAGCAAAAACACGAAGCAGCCTGGAGTAGTGATGCCGTCCTGTAATCCCAGTGACTCCAGAGGCTGAGGCAGGAGGATCTCAAGTTTGAGGCCAGCCTCAGCAACTTAGCAAGACCCTGCCTCATTACAATATAGAAAGGGCTGGCTGGGTGACTCGTGGTGGAGTGCTTGTCCAGCACTGAGGCCTTGGGTTCCATTCTCAGGCCACATGCAAAGGAAAAGAACACAGGTGGAGCCATCTCCCAGATAACACGCAGAGGGGACAGAGCCCTGGTGGATGGACCAGGGTGTACACATACCGAAATTTCCAAATACACCTCTGTGTCTACGCCACAGCTGTGCCTGGCTAGCAGAGAGAACCCCCGAGGGACACACAGCCGACTGGGAAGGCTGTGGCCTCTGGGTGTGCATCGGCTTCCTGTAGCTGCTATAACAAACGAGCACACACTGCCATCCACGCACACAGGCTGAAACGAGAGAACTTTATTCCCACAATTCTGGAGGCTAAAGTCCAAGAGCAAGGTTTGGGCAGGGCAGAGCACCCTGTGGGCTCTCGGGGAAAGCTCTGGCCGGTTCCACTCCTGGCTCACCATGCTCCCTGGCTGTGGGCCGGGGGCTCCAGTCCCGCCTTCTCTCCCGACTGCGTTCAAATATTTCTCCTCTCCCTCCTATAGGGTCACGCGTGGATTTGGGGACCACCCTGATCCAATGTGGCCTCATTCTGAGGGCCTCCCTCTGGGTACATCAGCCATAGCCATGTTCTGAAGAGCCGGGCGGACACGGACTTGGGGGACCTGCTCACCGGGGGTAGGAGGGCAGGCGCCCCTCCCCCACCCCTCGGTCTTGCTCCCAAGCTGGTGTGTCTGAGGCTCGGGTGGCACTCTGCCGTCCCCTCCTTTAGCATCTTTGTACAATTCCAAATTCCCACAAGACACGATGTCTTCAGAGATCCTTTGCCTCCCAAGCCCAATGTCTCAAGAGTCCCCTCCACCACGAGGTCACCTCTCCACACCTGCCCCGGATGACCAAGCTGGAGGTCACTGCGGTACGGTCCTGGGGCCTTGGGGAAGGACTCCCTGAGTTCCTGGCAGGAGGACCCTCGACACTCTCCGCCTGGCGCCTGCTCTGGGGGTGGGGACGCCACTGGGCAGCCGTGACCCACCCCCCCACGAAAGGGTCCTTGAGAGTCCTGGACGTTCGGGCCCCACCCCTCATGGCGCAGACTGGGAAGCCGAGGTGGACGGGGCCTTGACTGAGGTCCCCTCCTGTCCCATCCCGTCTCAGCAGGAACCTGCCCCCAGCCCCCTCCACCCTGCCAGCAGACACCCCCTCTCCCTGGTCCCCGGTGGGGACAGCAGGACAGGAACATCAGCCCTGATCACAGACGAGGGACACTGAGGCTCGGGCGAGTGGAGGGGGAGGGCCTGTCCTTCGTCC
Source organism: Ictidomys tridecemlineatus (assembly GCF_052094955.1). Taxonomy (NCBI): domain Eukaryota; kingdom Metazoa; phylum Chordata; class Mammalia; order Rodentia; family Sciuridae; genus Ictidomys; species Ictidomys tridecemlineatus. Next base: position 8,343,593 of record NC_135482.1, on the reverse strand, counting down.
AGTCAGACACTCCTGGGCCCAGGCCCCCTGTCGGGCCACACTGAGCGCTGAGGACACACGGGGACTCCGTCGCCCGGGGGGTCCAAACAGACCCGCGGACCCAGCAGCCTGGCGCCCCGTCTGGCTCTGGGTCCTGTCTTCTGCCCTCTGAGGGCCCCTCCTCTGCAGCTGTGCTGTGGCCCGGGACCGGGAAGAGCAGGGTGGGCCCATGGCCATGACCAGGACTCCCCTGCTGTCTGGGGCCTGTCGGGTCCCATCCCTGGGCTCCAGCCCCTGGGGGAGGGGGTGGGGGCGGGGAGAGGGCGCGCGGCCCAGACATCAGGGGCACTCAACCGAGCCCCCTGGGTCTTGGGCAATTAATTAATCATCAGCTGCTTAAAGATTAACGAGGGCAGAACGGGAAAGGCCTAACCCCGATGGGGTGCAGAGCGGTGCCTGTCCCCTCACTGGACACCGCTGGCCCACGCACCCCCCCCACCTCTGTCACCAGCCTTTCCTGGTCTCCAAGGAAGGAAAGCCGACCTCACGTTGGGTGGCCGCTGGGCAGTGCAAGAGGGGACAAGGAAGCTCTTCCAGGAACTGGAGCCTGATCCCGGGGCCTGGCGTGGAGACTGGCCTGGAATCCCAGCGCCTCTGGAGGCTGAGGCAGGAGGACTGAGTTCACAGCCAGCCTCAGCAGCTTAGCAAGGCCCTCAGCAACTCAGCGAGACCCTCTCTCCCCAAAAAAAGGGCTGGGGGTGTGGCTCGGGAAGCGCCCTGGGCGCCCTCCAGGTACCGCGCTGGGCTGCGGCACCCTCAGTGAGGCTCCCCCGACCTCTGTCCACCACCCACAAAACGAGGGCAGCCGTGGCCCCGAGGACCCCAGGAGATGACACCTGCCAAGCTCTCAGGTGCTGGGTGTCCCCTGAAGACGGGACCCGGAGTCCCTGCATCCATACCCTGCCCCCATGGCAAAGTAGCAGTCACCTGAGGTTCAAACCCCCAGGACCAGGTGCGGGAGGTGAGTCAACTTCCTCACCTGGGCTGGCTCACCTCTGAGCAGGGGCGGGGCCGAGAGGACACGGAGGGACATCTTCCCTCTCTCCTCAGGTACAGCCACCCCCCAGGCCCCTGGTGGCCAGGGCCAGCAGCCCCCAGTCAGCGAGTGTGACAGGGGGACTTCCAGACGAGCCACCTTCATCTCAGCTCCCCAGAGGCAAGGCTGTAGCTGGGGACGGCGGCCTGTCCCCGTCCCCCCTCCCCTGCCCGTCAGGTAGCAGAGGCCAGGCGTGCCCTGCGTGGCCACCAGCAGAGCCAGCCACCTCCCCTTCCTCTGAAGGTGCCGAAGGGTCATGGAGTGAGCCGTGGTGACTCAGGTCTGGGAAAGACCCATGAGGTCATCTGGCTGCCTGGGCCACCGTGTGAGCTCAGGAGCCTGTCTCGGCCCCTGGACTCACCGGCCTGGGGGGTCCCCAGGAAGGGCAGCGTCTGCCCTGCGACTGCAGCAGGATGGAGCCCTGCCCGCTGATGTGCGTGGAGACTGACCCTGAGGTTCCCAGGCCCTGTGTCCACCAGGGAGAACAGGCCCGGCCACAGCCCCTCCCCGGCAGCCACCCGAGAGAGGAGCCCCTCTGGGCCTGGCACAGAGCCAGGTGTGGCAGGCGTCAGGGGCAGATCGTGAAGGTGACCGTGTGCTGAGCCTTCTGCCAAGCAGACCCTGATGACCAGACGAGCTGACAGTCCTCGCCCGGGACCACCCCAGAGACGTGGGCGCCAAGCCTGCACCCCAGCTGCAGGCCCTGGAGCCTGGCCAGTTGCCCCTCTGGACCTCCTGAAGGCCGTCTGGCCCCGTGGCAGGGGACACTAAGGTGTGACTCCCCTCCTGGTCGGACACCAACTGCAGCAGGTCAGAAGACCTGGGAAGGGGCCAGGGTCCACAGCTGGGCGGGTGGCGGGGGAGGGCCGAGGGGTTGGGGAGGCCCTGCGGAGGGGGCACAGGGCCTGAGGGGGCAGGAAGGCCAGAGCCACCCCTGGGCCAAGCCCACAGGGAGGGACCTGGCTGCAGGAGGCAGCCTCAGGCAGAGGATCTGGGGAGGAAAGCTCTGCATGGGTAGGCTTTGTTCTGGGGACAGAGTCCCCACCAGAACAGGCAAGTCCCGCTGCACGAGGCGGAGGAGGGGAGTGAGACGTGGGGAGTCCCCTCGATGGGCTCAGAGACCCTTCACACCGACGGGGAGAGGGAGGCCCAGGGAGCGGGGCCTCGCCCGAGTCCCCCAGCAAGTCAGTGGCACAGAGAGCTGGTGCCCTTCCCCCGTCACCCTTCCAAAGCCCAGAGGCCGCTCAGACTTGCAGGGGGTGGCACCAGGGAGACCTGGCCCCCGGAAACTCCCAGCCGCTGCCGTGCCAGGCTCTGACTCTGGACTGCGGTGTCAGGTGGGCAGGACGCCAGCCTCGGGCGCCCACAACAGGGGAGCCGGCCACAGGGGAGCGTCCCAGACAGGCCGGGTGCATTCCTGCCGGGTGCCATTCTGCCCCCCCAGCGCCCCACCCTGTCCCCCGTACACAGTGCCCATTGTCTGCCCCAGACACTTGGAACTGCCGCTCTGGCCCCAACACCTCCCGTGCCCTCCCCTTCCAGGTGGGGCCCGCAAGCCAAGCGCCCCTTCCAGGCCCCCAGACCCAAGGGCAGCCGAACAGCCATGCATTTATCTGGGAATCAAGCAAGGATCAGAGAGAGCCGGTGGCTTGTCCCAGGTCACACAGGCCAAGCCCAAAGCCCTGGGCCTCAACTCCTTCCTCTCCCCTAAGTGCAGGCCACGGGGCAGCCCAGCCGGCCAGCGCCAACCTGCACCCTGGTGGGCCAGGCCCTGCCTGTGAGCGTATCCCCCTTCTGCAGACCAGGAGCTGCTCAGGGAGGACAGAGGCCTGCCAAGGCCACCCAGCGAGGCAGCAGCGTGTTGAGAGCCAACCCAGGTCAGCGTGGATCCCCGGCCCACGCGCTTTCCACCTCCCGCAGGGCACAGCTCAGCGCTGGAGGCGGAGGCTGGGCGCAGCCAGGAGAAAGTGGGTCCAGAGCCGGCCCAGCGGGCGAGGCCTGGAGCCGAGGCGGGGCAGCTCTGCTGAAGACTGGGCTTGCTCCTCCGTCCACCCCGGTGGAGATGTCCACCCCGGGTGGGGACGGACTGATGGGGCCAGATGACAAGTGCTTGCTGGCTGGGCGAAGGAGCCCAGGGACATCAGCCCGTGAACACCAGCCCCCCACCTCCACGCCCGTGGGTTTTCATTCCCCGGGGCCTTCCGTGACCTGTGGTGACCAGCCTCACTCTAGCCAGGAGCCCAGCATGAGGTCCCTCCCCAAGGAGCCTGGAGCCCCTTCCCGTGCTCCCCTCAGGACCCTTCAGACACCTGCAGGCTGGCCCCGTCCCCCGCCACACCCAGCAGGCGACCTTGGTCTGTCCCCTCCTGATGTCCATCTATGACGTTTTTGCCTGTTTTTCTGCCTGCCCCCCCACCCCCCAACCAGAATGGAAAACGTAGAGTCGGGGTTTCGTGTCTTTTGCTGATGAAGAAAGAGAAGCATCAGGACGAGGCTCCGATAGCCTCTGGCCAGAGCACCCCAGCACCCTCCAAGATCAGGGCAAGAGCCTTCCCCACAGAAGCACCTCGTTCCTTCTCCAGTCAGTCGTCCCCACCCCGTCCCCAAGGCTGCGCACTCTCTGTCACCAAGTGCCCCTCCTGTTCTTGACCTTCATGCAACAGGACTTGTGGGTGCCCCCCACCCACACTGGCTTCTGCACCCAGTGAGATTCGCCGTGCTCCTGAGGGTGAAGGGGTGACTCGTGGCTCCGGCAACGAGGTGGAGTGGGTGCCCGCAGGGAGGCCAGGGCTCTGCACCACCAGGGAACAGTCCTGGGAGGCGTGGAGGCCATGGGGCCAGGACCAGGCTAACGCACAGCAAGGCTTGAATCACCCCCCGCGGATGGCATCAAACCTGCAGCCACCAGCTCCAGGGCCACCTGCTGCAGCCACCTTCCGGCCTCCTCTCTACCGTCATGAGCCTCAAGGCCCGAGTTTGGAAATTGACCCCTAGTTCAAGATAAGAGTTGATGTCCAGCAAGGGACAGTGATTTTCCCGAGGTCACACTGCTGGGTAGGGCTGAGCCCAGGCTCCTCGCTCCGCCCTGGGGACCCCCACCCTGCCTCCCAGCGCTCTCCCCGTCAGACCTCATCTCTGCCCAGGGTCCAGGGGAGCGAGGACGTGTCTGAAGAGGAGGGTAAGCCCCCGAAGCCCCTCCCCCAGGAAGCAGGCCTGGCCCTGGGCCTGGGGCGCCTGGGGCAGGGTAACCCCCGCCTGAAGTCACTGTCTCCCCGGGGTGACATCATCAGCCAGCCCGAGGCTCCAGGGCAGCACAGCTGGGGCACCAGGCAGGCCGGGGCAGGCCAGGTGGGTGTCTAGAAATGCTCACCAGAAAAGACAGAGGGACGTCTGCAGCCCCAGGGCCAAGCCCAACAGGGACAGAGCCCCACGCGGCTCGGAAACCAGAGTGAGGGGCCTTGGGGCTGGGGAAGGCCTAATGGATGAGAAAACTAAGGTCTGCAGTGTGACAGCCACCCCATGTCACAGCAAGAGGGGGCAGACAGGACAGGAGCCCCCGACCCCCAACAGGGTGCTGTCCATCAGGGAAATCCCTGGGACATCTCGCCCCTGGCCCAAGGCCCCCCCTCGCGCCCGCCGGGCCGGCTGGTCAGGGCGGCTGAGTCCGAGGATGACCAGAGTCGGCAGGGCCCGACCTTCCCTCAGAGGCTCCTCCCACGACTTAACTCCTTCAGCTCTGCTGAATCTTCAGGAATCTTGCAACCAGCTTTTGAACACAGCCTTTGCCAGACATTGAAGTCTTCCAACTTGCGCTTTCAGGAGCTCTCCTCCCGCTGCGCGTGCTCCCGAGGTCCCAGCGTCTCCTGCATCTGGACGGTGGCAATGCTGCAGGGTGATGTCACGGGGTGCTCCTGTGCACGTCTCACCTACTGGGCCCAGCGGCTTGAAACCGACCCTGACCGGCCGGGCGCGGTGGCACCCGCCTCTAATCCCAGCAACTTCGGAGGCTGAGGCCGGGGGATCCAGGTTTGAGGCCAACGATTTAGCGAGGCCCTGAGCAACTCAGCAAGACCCTGTCTCAAGATAAAACAAGAGAAATGGCTGGGATGCGGCTCAGTGGTGCAGCCCCCGGGTTCCGTCCTGGGGACTGGGGGGTAGGAGTATTTACACCACTGAAATCGGCACACGCTGCAACTGCTAAGCACTCGGCACAACTCTGCTCACGCCCATGAGCCAGGCTCTCCCTCGGGGACGCCTCCAGAACCTGCCTCCTCTACCCTCTGGGTCCCAGCCTGCGTCCTTTCTCACTGGGACCCCGTCGCACCCCCTGCCTGGCCACTGCCCATTCTGCGCTCAGCAGCCAGAAGCACCCTGTGGCCGTCAGGGATGGCTGGTGCCCCGACTGTCCTCCCACCACCCAAGCGTCAGGGTCTCCAGCTCATCTGCATGTCCCCCGGGAGGTTCTGGCCTCTGCACACCTCCACCAAGGTGTCTCCACCAAGAGATGCCCCTGAGCCCCCTGAGCAGCAGGCCCCAGCTGCTGCCTGCCCAGCACCCGCTGCTTCATCACAGGAAGCTCTCCGCACCTGTCTCCGGTGTCTGCGTGGATGGGGTTTCTCTCTGCCCTTCCCAGGGCTGCAGCCCAGCGAGGGCTACTTTATTGAGCACCTACTATATGCCTGGCACAGGAGGCCTCTTGAACAGTGGCCACCTGAGCCCGTGGGAGGGCTGAAATGATAGGGCTGGGGGATGAAGCAGACCCTGTGCCCCCTCCTCCAACGTGCCCCTGCCAGGCCCCCCTGGCCCTGTGTCCCTTCCCTTCCCTCCCTGTCCCGGTTTCCAGCTTGTGCCGGGGCCCCTCCCGCGGGGAACAGCGGCAGGAATTCCTGGCCCTGAGTCAGAGGAGGCGCCCCGGCAGGCAGGAGGCAAGCGCACGCCAGGGACTGCGCTGAATTCCAGCTCCCACGGCCGCTGGGAGCCCGCCAAGCAGGCCCCTGGGCAGCCCTCCACCCAGGGAGCCGAGGAGAGGGCCGCGGAGCCGGGTGGAGGGGGCAGCCGAGGGCCCCCAGGGGTCCACGCCCCCCCAACTCTTCCCAGAGATGGCCGGAGGGAGGCACGGAGGGAAAAGAACGGGGAGGCTGACTGTGGCGGGGACGACCCAGGGAGGAGGGTGACCCAGGGGCGGTGACCCAGCCGGGAGCCCAGGGCGTCTGGGCGCTCAGTGGGGCCGCGAAGCCCCTCCCCACGCTGTGCGCGCCCCTGCCCAGCCCCGGGAGCGTGAGCGCAGCAGCAGCAGCCGGGGCACAGAGGAGGAAGGTCCCCTGCCTGGCCCCTGGGTCCCTCCTGTCGCCGTCCCCTCCTCTTCCTGGGTCAGGGCCAGTTGTGAGAGGCTCGGGCAGCGGCCTCTGCCCAGCTGTCAGCATCAGAGCTGCCGCCCACACCCACAGCAGCGCACCTGGCCGCCACCACCCCACCCGGGCCCTCTCCTCCCCCAGCCCCCAGCCCCGGGACCCCCCCACCTACTAGGTGGCATCAGAGGGACACAAACAAGACGTCCAGGACCACCAGGACCACAGGCCTGTGAACCAGAAAACTCTAGACCCACGGTGGCTGTTGGGACCCCAAGACATTTCAGGACCCCGTCACGGCAGGGGCACAGCGTCTGGCTGACGCAGATCAGACCCAGAAACTTGGATTTAGGGACCTTAAGGAGCAGGGCTCTGAGGACCAGAAAACTCCTCAAATCCCAGTGTTCCACAGGACGGGCGCCCAGGAGGAGGAGGCAGGAGGCTGTGCTCCACAGGATGGCGGGAGGGCTGGGAGAAGCTGGGAACAAGGCCAGCAGCCCCCCTCCAGGCCCCAAGGCCAAGAGAGAGAAGCAGAGGAGAAAGACCAGGTGGATGCCAGGGGTTGGCGGCCAGCGGTGGTCACCGGGGGTGGCAGGCTCGCTCCCTCCTGGCTGCAGGAGCCTGGAATTTTCTCCGCAGGAAGGGCCCACCCTCCTAAGGATGGAAAACAATCCTTGGCATCTGGTCCCCGCGGCGGGAAGGCCTTCCACAATCGACCATTATTATCCTCCCTGCTCCACCCGCAGCCCGTCACCGGGGAAACCGAGGCAGGTGGGGTCTAGATCAGGAACCCGAGCTGGGCATGGTGGCTCCTGCCCTGAATCTCAGCCACTCAGGAGGCTGAGATAGGAGGATGGAAAGTTCGAGGCCAGCCTCAGTTATTTGGCGAGGTCCTGAGCAACTCAGTGAGATCCAGACTCAAAATTTAAAAAAAAAAATCTGAATGAGCCCCCGGCAGACTCCCAGCCCTGACTGCCCAGTGGGAGCTGAGACCCCAGGGAGGGCCCTGGTCGGTCCCTGGCCGGGCAGGTGGGAGCTGAGACAGAGAGGGCAGCGGTTTGCCTGAGGTCAGCTGGTGCCCGCCGCTCTCATGCCCGGTCCAGCACGCGCAGGCCCCTCCTCCAGGACGCCCTCGGGGCTTCCACAGCTCCTCCTGCGGCCCCTCGGCTTTGTCGCTGCACCAGCCAGGTCCTCTAACTGCTCATCTAATGGCCCTGGACTTGGATGCTGGGTGCTGTGTGTGACCGTGTCCTCTTCACAGCCTGCGTCCCGCTGATGCTCCTGCTCAGACACCTCCCGTGGCTCCCCGCTGCCCAGGACCAAGTCTAAGAGGCCTTCAAGTGAGCTGGGGCCGTGGCCGCTGTCAGCTGTCTGCCGCCCCATCCTCCCGCCAGGCAGATTCTCACAGCCCCAGCGCCCCGTCCCTGGGGGCCTCGTCCCCTGGCCCAGCCGGGCTGCCCCTCCCTCCGCCCTCCCCAGCGGCCAGTTCTTCTGCACCTTCCTGGGAGCGGCCTCCTCTGGGGCCTCGGGCCTCCCCCCTGCACTAGGCGCCCCCTCCTCCACTGGCCTGGCCTCCCCGGTCTGGACCCTGGCCTCCGTTCACCGCAGTCAGCCAGGGCACAGGACGACTCGTCTGATTCCCATTTTCCAGGTGCTGAGACTGAGGCCCGGGGTGGGTCACGTGGCTGGGGGCAGAGCTGGGGTTGGCACCCCGCCAGGAGCTGCAGGCTGTGACCTCAGGCGTCCACTAGGGGCAGGACAGCAGCCCAGAGCCCAGGGCACCGTGGAGTCTCGTGACAGCCAGCGCCAAGGACCCAGAACCATCAGGCCGGAGCCCCCCAGCGCCACCCACCTGGACCACCGGCCACCCCCCCACCATGCCCGGACGCACGCGGTCACACCAACATGGACGCGGCCTGGCCGGGGACCTGCAGGAAACGCTAGGCCGCCCAGGCCTGTCTCACTTCCGCTTTCCCTCAGTTTGCTAGGGAAGTGGCCGCAGCCTCCTCCCGCGCCCTCGCACTCCACGCCACGTCCTTCCCACCCCCACTTGTCTGGCAGCCTGGAGGACAGTGGCCAAAAGAAAGGATCCCGCCCTGCCCTCCTGGGAGCAGGACAGTGAAGTGACGGGGCAGGGGACAGAGGAGCTGGCGCGGCTGAACGTCCAGGGCGCAGCAGGCCAGGGACCAAGCAGAGACAGTGCAAAGGCCCTGGGGTGGAGTCAAGCTGCTGTGCTAGAGCAACAGGAGGAGGCGGCTTGGCTGGGGCTGAAGGCAGGGACCACAGGGAGGTGAGATGGGGAGGCGGCAGGGCCAGGTGCTGACTCGGGCCTTTGCTCTGCATCCAGCAGGCACTCTGCAGGGCTGGGAGCAGAGGAGGGGTACAGTTTGCCCTGGTCTGGAATTTGCTCTGCTGGGCGTGGAGCCCAGGGCTTGGGCCGGGCTGGGCCAGGGCTCTGTTCCGAGCTGCATCCAGCCCTTCCTTAGTTTCTGTTTGGGGACAGGGTCCTGGCAGCGTGGCTGTGGTGCGCTGCAGTGCCACCCTCTCTGGCCTCCTGGCTGGTCCCCCACCTCTGCTCTGGACCCCACATCGTTTCACCCAGCCGCCAGCACCCGCGTCAGAGCCTGACACAGCGGTGTGTGCCTGTCGTCCCGGCTCCTTGGGAGGCCGGTGACCTCAAGTTCGAGGCCAGCCTGGGCACTTTGGCTCAAGAGGATCCCATGTGGCCGGGAAGATGGTCCCAGAGCTGAAAGCAGCGAAAGGGGTGTTGGGGACGGTCAGGGAAAGGCAGAAGGCGAAAGGCCACATCAGGGGACCCTGGCACAGGAGCCTGGAGAGGCGCCCAAGAGGGCGCCAGGAGCCAGCCAGGAGGCAAGCAGGGTGGGCCCGCCGGGCACTGGGCCCTGCCTCCTGACCCTGCCCTCCCCCCTGCCTCCTGCCCGCCCAGGGGTTAGGAGCAAGTCAGAACCAGGACAGCTCCCGGCACACGACAGATGGCCCCTCTTCTCACCCCATCCGACTGCAGAAGGGCGCTCCTCCAGGGGCCCCGCGTCCCACCTGCTGGCCTCCAGCCCCGGCCTCTCTTACAACCCGCTCCTGGATGGTGACTTTCCTAGGTCCTGGCGGCTTCCAGCCCAGGCTTCCTCCGCAGGTGGCCCTGGCGGGGGCCTGGTCCACCCTCACCCCCAGCAGGAGCCCCCTCCCGGGAGGCCCCTCTCCACCCGCACTGACCGGCCCTCAGCCTCCCCGGGACCTCAGGTTGCCGACGAGGAAACCGAGGCCCAGGCAGGCCCCACCTCGCGTTCCCAGGGAGCTGGCCCAGGGCCAGCTGTCCCCCTGCCCAGCCTGGCCGCTGTCCATACCCCACGGCCGTCGGGTCGACCATTTCGTATTTTCTTTCCTCTTTCTAACTTTTCACCTGGGTCAGGTGTCCCTCTGCGGCTCGGGCTCCAGCGGCCCTCTCGCCCCAGCCCCCCCAGAAGCTGGGACTTCAGGTGCGCCCCACGGTACCCAGGGTGTCCTGGGGGATTATGCAAGAGTTCCCACAGACCAAAGGACGTGGGAAGGTCTCTCCGTGTCCCGGGGGGCTCCCTGTGACTTGCTCTTTTGCTTGGTGACACGGTAGGGGTGAGGGGAGGTCCTGGGTCCCTCCTGTGGGGCACAGGAGGCTCCAGGGCCTTGGTCTGTGCCAGGATGAAGCTCCCAGGCCTGGGAGGCCGCGCTGTCCTGTATCACTTCTGGCGTCCGGGACCTTCCGGATCCTTCCCAGGATTTCAAAGATAAGAGCCCAGCCGGCCAGCTCCTGAGGCGAAGCCCCGCGTCACACGAGCTCATGGGCAGGCTCACGTGCTCATCCCTCTGCCCTGCCTTTGTCCCCCCACCGTCCCTCGCTGAGCACCTACTTTGTGCTGGGCCCTGCTGACCTCTGGGACCACAGCACTTAGAGGCGGCCCAGCTCACGGGTGGGAGGACAACCTGCAGGTCAGAGGGAGGTGCCCGGGTGAAGGGCAGCAGCATCCCAGCTCCAGGCGGACAGTGCCGTTGTCCCAGTTGGAGGGAAGATGGACATTTGAATTTTATGTGAAAGCTCCTGATTTTTCTTTTTCTTTTCTTAGTACTGGGGATTGCACCCCAGGTGCTTTACCACTGCGCTACAGCACCACCCTTTTCCGTTTTTATTTATTTATTTTTAATTTTATTTATTTATTTATACCTTTGGGGTCTTTAAACTTTTCTTTGTAGTTTGTAGGTGGACACCATGTCTTTATTTCACTTGTTATTTGTTTAATATGGCGCTGAGGATCGAACCCAGTGCCTCACGCGTGCTAGGCAAGTGCTCTGGCACCGAGCCCCACCGCAGCCCCTGTTTTATTTTAATTTTGAGATAGGCTCTCACGGAGTGGCTTAGGGCCTCACTAAGTTGCCAAGGCTGGCCTTCAACTTCTGCCTCCTGCCTCAGCCTCCCAATTTGGGCACTTTGGATTTGGGGATTAGGAAATCTCAATTTTTCTGGTTACTAGTCCATGCAAATATTCAAAAATCTGAAAAACTCCCAAATCTGAGACACCCCTAGGCCCCAGCACTTCAGGTCAGAGATGCTGAAGCTATCCGCCACTTAACCTCCAGCACGGCCCTGGGCGTGGCTTGGAGTCCCAACAGGACTCACACATCACACAGTCCACTCATTAACCACGAGCTCGGCCCTGACAGCGGGAGTTTGGTGCTAGGACACTGAGCCCTCCAGCCCTGGCCAGCTCTCTCCCACACACCGAGCCAGGACTGTCCCCAGGCATAGCCTGGCAGGCCATCGGTGTCTGTGTGGCCGAGGCACAGCAGCCTGGGGTGAGCTGGAGGCAGAGGGGCCGATGCCAGTCGCATAGTAGGTGCTTCATAAACGTTGCTGACATGAATAAACGAATGTGCGGTGCAGCCAGGGAGGCCGCTGGGCCAGGGAGGGCCCTGCACTGGACGAGGGGTGCACATGGTGCTTGGAGGACAGTGTCAGGGGGCCCGACTGTCCCTCCAGATCCTCGGGCTGCCCTTCCAGGCCCTGCTCTGGGCCCCAGAACACTGACCTCCAGGGATGATGGGTGACATCCACTGGCTACTGTGCTGCCCCAGGGGGGTTGGGTCCTGAGGGACCCGGTGGCTGGAGGTGGGGCCAGCCGTGTGCTGGTGGGTGTCCAGGAGCCACCTCGGGAGGAAAGGCCTGGTGTGTGGTGAACCAGCTTCCCTGGTGTACGCTTCTGCCACAGCGTGGGCATGGCGTCCTGACGAGCCTGGGTGTCCCCAGGCTGGTGTGTCCCCAGGCTGGTGTGTCCCCAGGCACTGGGCCATGGTGGAAACGGGGTCCTGCTGACGTCGGGTGTCTCTGGAGCCGTGTGCTCACGGGAGCCGGTGCCCCTCTGAGCTCAGACCTCGGTAGAGGGACCTCGTGGGACGAGGGACCGCTGCCTGGCCCCAGCCTGAGGTGTGGCGAGGCTCAGTGACAGTCACCATCGTGACCACCACCTGGGCCCCTGCGCCCTGCCCTGGGCTGGATGACCAGGCTCTGCAGTCTGGCTGGGTGTGGATGTCTGGGTGGAGGCCTTCTGGGGTGCCCACTGGCTCTGAGGTGGCGGCCAGCGGGAGGGGGAAGTGGCCAGCGGCTCTCTAGCGCCTTGGCTCCCGGCCTCCTCCTCTGCCTGGCCGAGGGGGACTTGGCGGGAGGGCCAGGGAGGCAGCCCTGCACCCCCTTCTGTGGAGAAAGCAGGGGCCACGAGGTGTCCTGAGACCGGGGCAGAGGACACAGGGTGCTGCGGGGACCCCTCCCTCAGGCTCTCCAGGGAGGGGGGAGCAGGGGTGCTCGGAGCCTGGGTTCGAATCCTGGCCTCCCTCTCCTGCAGTCTGCCCTGAGGGAACCATGCTTCATCTCTGCGCCGCAGTTTGGGCTCATTCAGTGAGAACGAGCCCTAAGGAGCCTACTGTGATCTAGGGGGTGTCTCTGGACCAGTCGGGCCTCAGTCTCCAGCTGTGAAGTGGGAATGGCGGTCATCGGGATTGATGAGACAACTCTGAGTCTAGCACGAGGCGTGGCACCTAGTAGGTGTTCAATAAATGAGTCAAGATATGCCTTCTGTCCCCTCATGGCACAGGGTGGGGGTGAGACGCTGCACCTCGGGCGAGTTACCTACCTTCCCTCAGCCTCGGCTTCCTCCCGGCAAGCTGGACCGTGGAACCTGCCTGAGGGACAGCCCTGCAGTCTCGGTGCCTGGTGCAGACACGCCATTCCCAGCTAGGTCCGCCTGTCCCTAGAGCGGCCTCAGTCAGCGTGAGGTGGGGCCCTGGAAGGTTCTGGATGCTTCCCTCCAACTGTACTCCAGAGAGCCTGTGGGTGCTCCCGTCCTGCCTCCCCTGGGTTTGGGGGCTTCCTCTCCGTGGTCCCGCCTGGGCTGCTGGGCGTGCTCCTGAGGGGAAGGGGAAGCTCTTTGGGCTCCTGGGAAAGGACTGATACTGGGTGGGTGGGCAGTTGGGGGGCATTGCCTGAAGGACAGGGAGGAAGGCTGGACCACGAGGCCTCTGACGAGCAGCTGCCTGCCGAGAGCCATGGAGCAGGCGACGGCCCACTGCCCTGGTAAGGCCTCACCAGGCTCCAGGTTGGGAGCACTTTGGGGTGAGCCACCAGGTGCGGCCAGCTGGCCTCCGCTCTGCCCCGGGGCCATCCCCTGTGAGCTCTGCAGACTCTGGCTCTGACGCACCTTTTAAGGCAACGCAACGGCGGCTCCTGCCACCACCTCCCTGTCCCCACTTGCTCAGAAATTCCCAGCAGGTTTTTTCTTTTCTTTTTTTCCTTTTCAGGGGGATTGGAATGAGACTCCGTGTTCTGTCGCCACAGATTCCAGAGGCAGGTCTGGGAGTTCAGAACGTGACAGGAAGTGCACGCCATGCCACCTGGAGGGGCAAGGCACAGGAGCCCACGACCCACCCACTAGTCCCAGGGACTGCTGCAGGCCTGACCTGCCCAGGGCCCACTCTATTCCTCAGGCCAGGGCGCTGCCCCTCCTGGAGCTCTGAGGACAGGGAGGCCTCATCCTGCCCCAGGGCTTTTGTGCTGCTCCTCTGCCTGGGTGCCGTCCCCACAGAGCTTGCAGGCTGGATCCCGGCCATCCTCCTTTGGATCCCGGCCATCCTCCTTTGGATCCCGGCCTTCCTCCTTTGGATGCCAGTGTCATGTTTCTCCACAGTTTATCTCTTCTAAAGCCACCCATCCCCTTTATTGTTCATCATCTGCCTCCCGGAGTGGAACAGAGGCCCCTGGGAAGCTGGAGGTCCCCGCCATGTCCAGACAGCAGACTGTGCTTCACAAAACCAAAACCCTGTGCCCCACCAGGCGGAGCCAGCGCTCTGCACTTGGCCTTCACAGCCCCAGCTGGACAGCGAACTTGGGGTCCCTTCTGAGGAACCATCCTGGCAGAAGGCCTGCCTCCCAGAAGCTGGGACTTGAGGAGATCTAGGCTTGGAACTGCTTGGAAGGTGACCAGTCACCCCAACAGGGGGTTTCAGGGAAGGGATGTGGGGATGGTCAGTAGTGAGGGCCCTGCCTTGCTCACCAAGGCTGTCAAAGGCACCCTGTAACTTGGACAGGTGGACCTGCGGGGTGGCAGCCTCCACTGACGGCCTGCAAGTGCCCTCAGCCTGGAAGCCACCCCACATCCCCATCCAGACACAACCACAACTGGACACCTAGCCCTGGGCAGGGGACGAGGCGCAGCAATTATTCCTCAGACCAGCAAAGCCTTCCCTCCCCAAGCAAGAAAGGAGGTTCCAGAAGTCAAGGGTGGCCGCAATGGGAGGGGGTCCTGCCATAGCCCCAGCAGGCCTGGCTGAACCAGGAAGACCCAGAGGCCCCAGGGAAAAGGCCCTGGCCTTGGGCAGTTTCTTGCCAAACTCTGCAACTCAGGATACTGGTGACCTAGGGCCTGGAGCCCAACACCCTTTGCTGTGCAGTCAAGTCCCTGGACTGTGGGATGAGATCCTATCCACCCATACCTGGAGCACAACTGAGGGGCTCCCCCTGGCTGCCAAAGGCTTAAGTGCAGTGATAACAGAACCTTAGGTAGAGCCACCTGCAACCTCCTCCTCACCCACTAGGCTGCCTGCAGTTCACATGTAATGGGGAGTTTAGCCTGAAGGCCACCTCATTTGAGAGCTACCAGGACCCAAGTGGGGCTGAGCTGGGCTGAGTAAGGTAGGAATCCCTCCCGTTAACAGAAACGGCTCAATCTGGGGAGCAAGTTCCTACTGATGGCAGTCAACCCAAAACCCAGCTGTAACATCAGGGTCTGTCCCAAAGGTAAAGACCTCAGCCCAGAATGGTCACTTTTAAGGACCTGGGTGCTGCTGCACCTCTAGGCCACATCATGCCTTTATAATCCTTCTAATTACTCCAGAAGCCATGAGGCACCACTCCTGCGTGACATGGCCTCTCCCACTGCCATGTCTTGGATAAGGAAACTGAGCAAGCCACAACTGGTAGGCGCCCTGCGTGGATTAGGATAACTGTGCACTGGATGGACCTAGTTTTGCCTTAGGCACCAGAACATCAAGTGCTCCTCTCTCCAAATCCCTGGCATCACCCAAGCTGTGCAAACAGAACAGACTTCTATAGCTAAGGCTCAGCTGCCTCACCCTGGTGACAAATATTGACACAAAGCACTCTCCCCCCCCCCACAGGTTGGCTTTCTCGGGTGTGGCCTTAGCTTCCTTCACATCTTGTCTGCTCCAGAGATGGGGCCAGGTGGGCAGAAGGTCAGAGCCCACCAAAGCCCTGAGAGCTGCAGAGGACCCTCTGGCCACTGTGCACACAGGCCTTTGTCTCTGAGGCCTTGCTACTCCCAAGAAAAAAACAGAGGCAAATGTCACTAAAATGCTTTATTGGCCACAGCCAGCTGCTCAGGATCCAGACATCAAGCACCTTCCTCCTTGGCAATGCGGTCTTTCTTAAGTGGTCCCTGTGGAGACAGGAAGGCCAGAGATGAAGCAGGCGGCAGCAGGAGTAAGCACTCCCTAGGGGACTGAGGGGAGCACCCAGGATGGGCCACCACCAGAGCCCCTAACCCCAGAGCAAGGTAGCTGGCAAAAGGGCTCACCATGAATGCTTTCTTCTCTTCCATGGTCTGGAAGCGGCCATGGCCAAACTTGGAGGTGGTGTCGATGAACTTAAGGTCAATCTTCTCCAGAGCTCGCCGTTTGGTCTGTACCAGCAAGGACTGTGGCAAGGGGGAGGGGGCTGTGACTTAGAGGCTCCCCAGCATCTCAGCTCAAGAACCCACACAGCACCATCTAGTGGCCCAAGCTCTGAACTTGTCCCATCAGGCAGAGGAGCAAGAGGACCCTGAGAGCAGGATGACCATGAACACAGGAGCAACTAGCCAGACTAGGAATTTCCTCCTCCAGACTTCAAAGCTGGTGTCAAAGGGAAACCAACGCCCTCCCCTCAACCCTCCCACTCTGGCTCAGCACCAAAGGCTGAGCCTGTGATTCTCCACAGGGGTGAGATCCTGAAAGGATGCAGGAGGTCACCCAGTGTTACCTTGCGGAGAGTGAGGACCCGCTTCTTGGTCCCCACCACACAGCCTTTCAGCATGACGAAGTCATTGGTCACTTCACCATAGTGGACAAAACCACCCTGGGGAAAAAGCAAGGCCACGGGGTCAGCAGATTAAGCATGGAGGCAGCTGCCCTGCAGACCTGTGAGCTCTACAGATATGGCAGACCTTTGGGGTCAGATTGTCCCTGGCCATCTGACTGCAGGGTTTCTCAGAAGGAAGATAACAGGGAATGGTTCCTTGTCTGACTCCAGCGCCCAGTACACATTCTAGGCCTGATCACAGAACAGCTGGGCCTGAACCCCTACCTTTTTAGTCAGCCCCATCTAGAGGGCCTAGACTTGCAAAGCACACAACAGGGTGCTGTGCAGGGGCCAATGACTGACTGCACCCAGCACCCCAGAGAGCAGGCCCCTCACCCCACTGCCAAGGCCTGGGCAGCTCCACAGGGTACCCGGGCATCTTTGCAGGTGGAGGCAGTTCAGCACTCACCAGAGGGTTGATGCTCTTGTCAGACAGGTCGTAGTCAGTGGAAGCATTATTCTTGATTAGTTTGCCATCCTTGATGAGGTAGCCCTGGCCAATCTTGTAGATCTGAAAGAGATGCATGAGGATCAGCACCTGGGAAGACAGGTCTGAGTGCCTTGGGGTGGGGTGTCAAGGAGGAGTCCCCCAAATAGGACAGAGTCCACCCTCTGCAAAAAATAAATAAATCACTAGGGGCAAGGTTAGAGCACATGCGAAACATTGGATCTGATCCTCAGCTCCACATAAAAATAAGTAAATAAAATAAAGGTACTGTATTCATATTCATCTATAAAGCTCAGGCAAGAGGATCTCAAGTCCAAAGGAGTCTCAGCAACTTGATGAGAACCTATCTCAGAAGACTGGGGATGTATGTAGCTCAGTAGTCAAGCACCAAGCACCCCAGACTCAGGCCCTATCCCAAACAAAAGGACAATACTAGAGAAAATGCCCAGGTGCCCAGGGCAGGCCTATAAACAGAGGACCACTGCATCACACCAAGAGTCATCCTTCTTGGAACCAGCTGATGGCATCCTGCAATTATCCTGACCCCCAAGAACCAGAACCATCCAAGGCCAGTGAAGATCTGAAGCCCACTGACACCACACAGGCTGCCACCCAAACAGCAACATGGACTACAGGCCCTCAGGGTTTCTCACCTTCTTATTGATCTCGGTGCGGTGATGGTAGCCTTTCTGGCCAGCCCGAGCCACAGAGAATGCCACACGGGCAGGATGCCAGGCTCCAATACAGGCGACCTTACGCAGCCCTCGGTGGGTCTTGCGGGGAAGCTTCTTGGTGTGCCAGCGACTAGTGACCCCTGGGGAGAACAAGCACTGCTACACCAGAGGCCTGGCACACACACCACTGGCCCTTTCCTGCTGGGAGTGCCCAAGGGCAGAACCCCAGCCAGGGAGACCACAGGGCTGTTCTCAGAAGGAAGGCAACAGGGAATGGTTCCTCAGTCTGACTCGGGCGCTGTGCCCAGCACACATTCCAGGCTTCATCACAGAACAGCTGGACGCCACCTCCCCCCAGGGTCAACACAACAATGTGAGCCTCTGCACAGCTTACCTTTGTAGCCTTTGCCCTTGGTCACTCCTATGACGTCAATCATCTCATCCTGTCCAAACACCTGGTTCACTGGGACCTGCTGCTCTAGCCTCTCCCGGGCCCAGTCCAGTTTCTCAGCCACAGTGCCTCCATTCACCTGGATCTCCATCAGGTGGGCTTTCTTCTGGCGCAGAGGAAGCAGCCGCATCTAGGAAAGAGCAGGCACAGCTCAGCTCAGGCCTGGAGTCCCTCTGGTAGATCAATGGAGGCTGAGACAGCCCTGTCCCCGTTACTGTCTTTTTAGCCAGTTCATCTACCCTTACTCTACTAAAAGTTGATTTGGACAGGAAGGCCTGGTAAAGAGCAGACAGCAGGGGTGTGGCTCACTATAGGAGTAGCTGGCTAGTGCGCAAGGCCCTGGGTTCCATCCCCAGTGCCAAAACAAACAAACAAAAAAACCCTACACAAGGTGTTAAGGGTTAGAAAAAAAATGCACCGGAAGCACAAGCTGAGGGTTGCTGGTAAAGGTGCTTATCCTGTACCCCAGCTAAGCTTGGCCTCACATTCCTATAGTCCTAGTTACTCCTTATGGCAGGAGATCCCATGTTCAAGGTTAGCCTGGGGAACTTAGCCAAGACACTGTCTCCAAGAGAGCTGGGGATGTGGCTCTGTGGTAGTTTTCTGGTTCAATCCCAGTACAAAAAAAAACCTCTACAGTCCATCCATTCACCCATCTAGTGATCTCTAACCTCACAGGGCTATAGAGGCCCTGAAGCTAGGACCACACCAGACATGAGGTGCTTATTTCACCAAGCCAACAAAGGGCCCACTCAGTTCACATCAATGCAGCATTTCACAACTAACTTAACCAGTTGGGTCAACAAATTTGAAAGGGATTTTCCCAAATGAGGTATGGTTTCCTCACTCACGGTGAGAACAGTGCCCTCTGCTGGAAAGAGAGAGACCTACGCATATAGGGACCCTCTAGAGGATACCATATGTCCTTGGTTGGGCACAAAACCCTTGTGAGCTTACATCTGAGCAGCACTTTTTTGGAAGACTCAAACCCTTACATGCTTGCCCACCATGCAAGAGGCCCTGGGTTCAATCCCCAGCATGAAAAATAATGTCTTACTTGATCAGGTACATCACCAACAAGATGACACAGGACATGCTTACCTGAGTGTGGGCGATAATGCGGATGACCTGGCAATATTTCTTCATGCTATTGAAGTCCTTCTCCAGTTGCTTCTTGCCCATGTCATCCTGCCACTTCTTGCAGTATTTGGTAAAGGCCTTCTTCTTAGACTTATGCCTTCAGGAGCAGAGCAGAGTTGGGGAAGGGGCCGGGCGCAGACCTTCATCACCCTCGAGGGGTGAGCGGAAGGCATACTGGCACCACCAGGGGATGGGGCTCATTGCCGGCTTCTAAGGAGCCTTTTCCACCGGCAAGCGGAGCCTGGATGAAGCTCATCGGGCAGAGCCGAGCGGAGCTAAGCAGAGGTCCAACAAGGTTAATATAAGTCACAGATATCCAAAGCACTATTCTTGCTCCAGGGTACCAGAAAGCTCCCTTTCTGTACCTTAGCAGGTACTATTCTCAGTTACTAATAAGAAACCAGGGTGCTAAGCCAGGGCTAGAAGCCCAACACTACCACTGCCTTATCTCCTGTTTTTGGGAGTTACAAACAGCCAAAGGAACACAGACAACCAATTGCACTAGGCTGACCGGAATTAAGATGCCAGTTCTTAGATCAAGAACCAGTGCTGCTAAAGTTGACCTCCAGGTTTGGTTCTATTCAAGAGGCCAACTTAAAAAGGAGACAACAGCTTCCCACCACTAGAATTCAGGCACTGTATAGTCTCCCTGGTCTACAACCCAATGCTGGAACTGCATGTTCTGGCTCTTACCAGTTCTTATAGAAGCGCCTTTTGCACTCATCACTGATATGTTCAGCAAAGATGGTCTTGAAGGTTCGGAGGCCTCTAGGGGTTTCCACGTAGCCCACAATGCCTACAACCACCATGGGCGGTGTCTCCACTATGGTCACAGCCTCCACAACCTCCTTCTTGTTCACCTCTGAAGGCAGAAAATAGGACAGGAGTGAGCTGACATGAATGCCCACACAAGGTGGCCACACAACCTTCTCCTTCAAGTGTTTACATTTAACTTAAACCCAACATCAGGACTCTAATACGGCTTCAGTTCTCTCTAGAAACCTAAGCAATCTCTAGGAACAGACAAATTTGTGGCCTGGACAAGAGTCCCAAGTACAATGGTGTGTAACAACAGATCTAAATTTACTCAGGTAGACAATATAAACTAAGTGCTAAAAGCTAGTGCTGTGGGTCAACCAAGTGTAAATAAAGGCAGTGTATATTCCAGCCTTGTTAGTGAAAAGTCACCAAGTTATCACACACTCTATGCTGTGGCTCTTCACAAATTTACTCAGCATGTTCCATGCCTCCATAAGTACACTTAAACATCAGTCCTAAAATTTAACACTCCCATCCCCTAACTTAGACACACAGTAGCACATACGTACTGGATCCTGGCCTATCAACTTCCCGGACGATGTGAGTCATGCCAGCCTTGTAGCCCAGAAAGGCTGTGAGGTGGACAGGCTTTGAAGGGTCATCCTTTGGGAAGCTCTTCACCTTCCCTCGATGCCTGCTGCTACGCTTTCGAGGCAAGAAGCCTAAGGATCCATGTCTGGGAGCGGAGAACTTCCTGTGAGACTGGGGAAAAAAAATAAAATATACCTGTGTCAGCCTCCAGGGTGGCTGGGATTACAAATATGCCCCAGCACACTCATTCCACAATGTTGACTCTCAACTAGACACCCAGCAAGGCCAGGATCACCCACAACACACTGCCTCCTTCTGAATGTTGATTGGGAACTATTTCTACAAGAAACAAAGTCATCCAATGTGCTCTAAGAGAACTAGAATATTAAAAACCGTGTTAACAGATGATTTGTCACCATGATTCTCACCAGTGAAGCGACTCATGGGACAATAGCTGGTCACTAATAATGGTACCATAGTACTCTCCGGCCCCTGGGACAGAGCCAGCGTGGTACACAGCAGGCCAACAGGACTCACAGAGCCATATCAGAACATGACAATCAGCACACAGATTCTGTCCGCCCGTCAATAAGTTCATCATGTGAGGTTTCTGGCGAGTCTAGAGGCCTTCAAGTTGCACCAAGGAATTTTCAAAGGGACCCTTTAAAACTCTTGCCAATAGTCTCCCCTCGCGCATGCGCCGGCCCCCGTTTACCAGAACACCGGGCGTCCCACTCAAGACCCTCCTGGCCCGGGAAATTGCTCTTGAGGATTAATAACAACTATCGCTAAAATCTGGCGAGGTCGGAGCCCAGAAACCATCTACGGCTTCAATTGGGCGTCCAGGCCAGCTTTCGCCCCAAGGCCGCTCGGTGGCCGACTTGAAATCCCAGGGTATTCCTCCATAACTCCCTTCCCCACAGGCCTCGCGAGTTTCCAGAAAAATAGGCCTCACTGCAGTCCCTACTGTATCCCCTGCGCTCCCAGAACGAGCTCCCGGGACCGGCCAAGCCGAGATGGCGACGATGCGCGGCAGATTCCACCACGCCGACTTTGAAGCCAAGAAGAAAGACGCCATTAAGGAACTCACCATCGCGCCGCCAAATCCCGCCGGTAGAGGCCGATTGGGCCTTGGTACACGATATATAAAGAGCCTCTTGACTCCGCCCCTTCCGGCGTGCGAGCGCGCGCCCGCGGCGGACGTCGGGTCGGAGGGGCGTATGGGGCGCCATTTCCACGCACGCTTTCCCACACCTAGCGTAAATTCTGAGAGGACGCGTGTTTCAGGAAAAAAAAAAAAAAATCTACTTAGAGGCCCTACGGCGAGCGGAAGAGTTCAGACTTATTAAAAAGATACTGAAACGCTGGGTGACCGCGCGGACTGCGACAGGTCTACGGTGTTCTGCAGCAGCCAAACTTTATGAGAGAGAAAAATGGCTGTAGTCGTCGGGGGTTGAATAACCCCGCTGTAGGCTTCTTTCACGTGTGGTAGCCAGTTTTAAGCCTAACCACATGGGCGTTGTTGCCATTTTGTTTCGGAGTTGAAGAAGCAGCTCGTTGGGGTGAGCTAGTTGCACGGCTTTCGCGAGCTCCCTCCAGCCCTGCCTCGGTCGTTCTGGTGTCCAGCTGCAGGGTTCCGCGTCCCGAGCCCGCGCCACGACCTCGGGTCCTGCCCTCCAGATCTTCCCCGGAACCTGAGGTTTCCTCGGGTTCCGCATTACCCGCGAGGCTGCCGCCTGGCCTCGCTCGTGCCCCGACCTCCTCCCTCCCACCCGGGCATCGTGGTCCTGGGCACGGCCTTGGCACCCACGGTGGGGTGAAAACCATTCTCTCATTTAACCCTCACAGCGTCCCTGAGAGGCAGCATTTGATAGGTCCACAATCTATTACTGGAAATCGTTGGAGTCAGTGGTGTTTTGAAATCCAGCACATTTTGGATCTTTGGAAAGGAAACATGAGGCCAGGCGAGATGGCGCATGCCTATAATCCTAGACTGCAGAGGCTGAGGGAGGCCGAGGCAGGAGGATCTCGAGTTCAAAGCCAGCCAGTGCCCCTGGGTTCAGTACCCAGGGGAAAAAGAAAGTTAATATGATGCACATACTGTGTACTGTGTTATCTATCCTCTCTGCCCTCTTGACTGAGACACGTTAGCATTTCTACAGAGAAATGTGACTCCCTATAGTTGCTTTTTATCTGAGGGAGATATATTCCAAGACATTCCTCTCCCTTGTCTGAGGTTGCAGATAGCATTGAATGCTGCATACACCATGTTTTTCATCTGTATATGATACACACACACACACATATACACAAACACACATCCCTTTGGTAAAGTTTAACATCAATTGAGCATTGTGAGATTATCAACTATAGCAATAATATAATAGAACAACTATTGCTTCGGGAGGTGGGGAGCACCTATGGTGCCCTCAGAGGCTGGTGCAGGAGGATCACAAGCTTGAGGCCAGCCTGGGCAGCTTATTGAGATCCTGTCTCAAAAAATAAAAAGCATTTGGATTTTAGTTCAGTGGTAGAGCCCCCATGGGTGGTTCAATCCCCAGTCTTGTTATTTGGGTAAATAGCAGGGGGAAAAAAAAAAAGTGTGTGTGTGTGTGTGTGTGTGTATGCGCGCCAGCGTGTGCTATATATACACCATAGTAAAGACCACTTAAAACTTATCAGTTTTTGAATCCCATTTCCCCTGAGATTAGGGAGGGTAGAGATTAGGGAGGAGCTGGGAGAGAGAAGAAAAGAAAGAACCAAGTCCATTTTAAAAGTAAATTGGAGTTAGTCGGAGGAAGGTTCTAGAAAAGCAGCGGCAGCCCCGGTCCTGTGTGGAGGTGCTCTTCAGCAGCAGTTCTCAGTACAGCGCCAGGACGAGTCCGGTTTGCATTTGTCTTTCTTATCTCACTTGCCTGCTGGAAATGGGGCTGAAGCGACTGAGTCGGTGATGGAGAGAGAAAAGGTACAGTTCCCTAAACTCTTTATTGGTGGCTTAAGTTTTAAAACCACAGAAGAAAGTTTAAGAAACTACTTCGAGCAATGGGAAAAACTTAGATTGTGTGGTTATGAGGGATTCTGCAAGCAAAAGATGAAGAGGATTTGGATTTGTAACCTTCTCATCCAAGGCTGAGGTTAATGCTGCCATCTCTGCAAGACCTCCTTCCATTGATGGGAGAGTGGTTGAGCCAAAACAAGCTGTAGCAAGAGAGGAATCTGGAAAACCAGGGGCTCATGTGACTGTGAAGAAGCTGTTTGTTGGCAGATACCGAGGAACACCACCTTAGAGATTACTTTGAAGAATATGGGAAAATTGATACCATTGAGATAATTATGGATAGGCAGTCTGGAAAGAAAAGAGGCTTTGGTTTTGTTACTTTTGATGACCATGATCCTGTGGACAAAATGGTATTGCAAAAATACCACACCATCAATGGTCATAATGCAGAAGTGAGAAAGGCTTTGTCTAGACAAGAAATGCAAAAAGTCCAAAGTTCCAGGAGTGGAAGAGGAGGCAACTTTAGAGGAAGATCTGATGGATATGGAAGCGGAGGTGGATTTGGGAATAGCTCTAATGGATCTGGAGGAGGACCTGGAAGTGGTGATTTGGGAGATAGCCCTGGTTATGGAGGAGGAAGAGGAGGCTATGGTGGTAGAGGATCTGGATATGGAAACGGGGTGGGGGCTATGGAGGTGGTTATGACAACTACGGAGGAGGAAATTATGGAAGTGGAAGTTATAATGATTTTGGAAATTATAACCAGCAACCTTCTAAATATAGTCTAATGAAGAGTGGAAACTTGGGTGGCAGAAACATGGGTGACCACGTGGTAGAGGAAATTATGGTCCTGGAGGAAGTGAGGGTTATGGTGGGAGGAGCCGATACTGAGCTTCATCCTATTTGCCTTGAGCTTCATTGTATAAATAGGCGAGGATGAGAGCCCTATCGAAATAACAGTGTTAAGGAAATTCTTATCTCAGTCATACATAAATATGCAATGATATGGCAGAAGGCACCAGAGCAGATGCAGAGAGCCATTTTGGAAATGGATTAGATTATTTAATAACATTACCTTACTGTGGGGGAAGGATTGTAAAAAATAAAAATAATGAAAGCCTTTGAGACAGTTTCTTAGCTTTTTAATTGTTGTTTCTTTCTAGCGGTCTTTGTAAGAGTGTAGAAGCATTCCTTCTTTGATATGTTAAATTTGTAAGTTTCAGGTGACATGTGAAAACTTTAAGATTTTTCTCAAAGTTTTGAAAAGCTATTAGCCAGGATCATGATGTACTAAGACATAATGTTTTCCTTTAAAAAATTTAAGTGCATATGTAGAGTTTTTTGGTTTTTTTTTAAGAGAAAGAGAGAGAGAAAGAATTTTTAATATTTATTTTTTAGTTTTCAGAGGACACAACATCTTTGTTTGTATGTGGTGCTGAGGATCGAACCCGGGCCGCACGCATGCCAGGCAAGCGCACTACTGTTTGAGCCACATCCCCAGCCCCATGTGTAGAGTTAAGAAGCTGTTGTACATTTATGATTTAATAAAATCTAAAGGAAAAAAAAAATTAAAAAAACTTATGAATTTTTAGTGCTGGCAGTATATCTTATTGGTAAAGCATGTGCTTTAACATACACAACGCTCTGAATTCAGTACCCAGCACCAAAACAACAACAACAAAATCTTATTGTATATTTCTGAAATTTTCCATTTAATATTTTCTTTTTTTTTTTTTTAAGAAGAGAATTTTTTTTTTTGAGAGGAGAGAGAGAGAGAGGGGAGAGAGAATTTTTAATATTTATTTTTTTTAGTTCTCGGCGGACACAACATCTTTGTTGGTATGTGGTGCTGAGGATCGAACCCGGGCTGCGTGCATGCCAGGCGATCGCGCTACCGCTTGAGCCACATCCCCAGCCCTCCATTTAATATTTTCAAACTGCAGATTACAAACCTTGGAAAGCAAAACTGCAGATGGGAGGGATGACAGTCACACATAGCAGGAGAAAATACAAATAGCCTCACGTTTGTCCCATGACCTCGGGTCCTGCTCTCCAGATCTTCCCAAGAACCAGGTGTTTCCTCAAGTTCCACAACAACGCTGCCTAATAATTTCAGGTTAATTTAGTTTTTGCTGCCAAATTATTTAAGAAGTTTTTTGGTTTTCTTTTTGTGTTGAGATATTATTCCCTTTTTACAGAGAAAATTAAGCTTAAGGCCAAGATATTGATAACTTGACAAAAGTCACACAATTAATGAAGGTTGGAGCTCAAGTCTATCTGATTCTAGTTTTGGATTTTCACCATGTCTGACTTGGGAACCAAGAACACCCCCATCATTAGTGTGGTGGCACATGCCTATGGTCCCAGCTCCTAGGGAGGCTGAGGCTGAAGAATCACTTGAGCCCAGAAGTTCAAGACCAACCTGGACAATATAGCAAGACCCTGTCTCAAAAAGTGGAATGTTCAGGTTTAAGAAGAGCCAGGCGTGGTGGTGCACACCTGTAATCCAAGCTACTTGGGAAGCTGAGGCAGGAGGATCACAAGTTGGAGGTTAGCCTGGGCAACTTGAAATCTTGTCTCAAAATAAAAAAGGGGGCTAGGGCTGTAGCTCAGTGGCAGAGCGCTTAGCATGTGTGATGCACTGGGTTCGATCTTCAGCACCAGTAAAACTAAATAAATAAAGGTATTTGTTCACCTAGAACTTAAAAAAATAAAATAAAAAAGAACAGGTTTAATGCTACTTACCAAGATGTATGCAACCCATCAGGTTTTGGGGGTGTAGCTCAGGGGTGGCACACTTGCCTAGTATGTGCATACCCTGGGTTCCATCCTCACTACTGCCAAAGAAGGAAAAGAAAAAAAGTTGCACAGCGTTGTGGCCATGCCTATGATCCCAGCGACTCAGGAGGCTGAGGCACGAGGATTGAAAGTCTGAGGGCTTATTAACTTAGGGAAACTCTGTCTCAAAATAAAAGGGGCCAAGGTATAGCTTAATGGCAGAGTGCTGCTGGATTCCTTCAGAGACAGACAGAAAGAGAGATCCATCGAGATGTAGGATCACATTCAGAATATACATTTTCAAAATCAAGAGATCTCTGTGTTTGTGCCAGAGGTAAATCGCCCTGCCGTTCAGTTCTGAACTTCCATGTAGCCAAACCAAAAATGAACATTACTAACGTGATTCACATCATCCTCATGATGAAAACGAACAAAGAGCCAAAGGAGTCCACTGTGCCTGAAATAAGGCTTTAGTGTTTGTTTGTTTGTTTGTTTTGTTTGTTATTGGGGATTGAACTCGGGGGCACTCAACCACTGAGCTACATCCCCAGCCCTACTTTGCATTTTATTTAGAGACAAGGTCTCACTGAGTTGCTTAGTGCCTTGCTTTTGCTGGAGCTGGCTTTGAACCCACAATCCTCCTGCCTCAGCCTCGTGAGTCACTGGGATGGATTACAAATGTGCACCACTACGCCAGGCTCCAAGGGTTTTAGATTTTTCTCCTGGGCAGGGGGTTTCCTACTAAAGGAGCCAGAGTGGGATTCAGCTGATGATCCCCGGAATACCTCCAAGTGACGCAGAGAGGCTGTGCACACTCAGCCCAGACCAAAGAGCTCACGGCAACCTCTCAATCCCTAACAAGGCACTTGGGTTGCGTGATTGCTGATTGCTAACTTAATTCAAAAGCGAAATCCAAAGTCTGGAAAGAAATGGATCGACTGTTTGCTGTGATCTTCCATCAGTACTGTTTTTCAAAAAGGAGCTTCTTGCAAGCAGTGGGAAAGGTCCAGGGTTTGGCTCTAATACCTGTAGGACGGAGGTTCTCTGCTGCCAGGTAAAACCAGAGGTGTGTGCTTCAGCTGCACTAGAAGGTTCACAGGACCCATGGAGGACGGGAATGGAGAGACCCGGAGGGCCACAGAGGAGCTGAGTGAGGAAGGTCATCGCCTCGCGGAGTCACGTTTGTCAGGAGAGGAATGGACACGGACACCCCAACACTCCCTATGGCAGCCTGCCTCACCCGTGAAGCAACAATGCCCCTCTTGACAGGAGCTCCCACCCGCATCTTTGTGCTGTCATTGATTGTTGCAAAACCACTCAGCCCAATTGACAGGCAGGGCGCTTGAAGCCGAGGTCAGTTAATATGGGCTTGTGGTATGAGTGCAGCCCCATTCCGCAGGGGCAGGAGCCTGGACCCAGAGCCTCCAGGTTATGAAAGCCCCTCACCCTGCTCCTCCGCCACCAGCTGTGGGGGAGAGGCCCTAGGGGGCAGGGCAGGCAGGAGAATCTGGCAGCTCCTGCTCCTGCTCCTGCTCCTGCTCAGCTTGGGCCTGGCGAACTTCTATGTGCCCCTCCTGGCGCTGCAGGCACAGATGACCAGCCCGGCCTCGCTCTGCGTCTCTGTCTCCATCCTGGGCCTCTGCCTCCTGTGGTGTAGCAGCCTGCCGGTGGCAGGGGCGCTCACCTTCATCCTGGTCCACAGGCTGTGCATGGAGAGGCTGCTGCCCGTGCAGCGGATCCTGTGGCGACGCCTGACCATCGCCAGGATCTGGAGTCTCCGACTGCTCTCCACGCTGATCCGCAGAACCTGCCAAGGCACCCTGCACCTCCTGCGGCACCTGCAGTGGGAGGCCAGCCTGACCCTCTTCTCCATGGCGCAGTGGGCCTTCTACAGCCTGGTCGACTCCCAGCACGAGAGCGGCAAGGCCTTGGAGCTGCTGCTGCGGGTGGTGCTGCAGCCCATGGTCATGGCCCTGCTGGCCCGCTGCCAGGACAGGATGTGGGCTGCTGCAGCGTGGGTGGCCCGGGCCGTTCGGGGTGGTGGCCTGAAACTCCTGGGGCCAGCCAGGCTGTGCTGGGCAGGCTCCAAAGATCTAGATGCCGTCACCACCAGCCTCCCTGCCACCAGGGTCCCTTTCAGCCAGCGTTTCCCTGGGCCTGACCCAGCCTCGCTGAGCAAGCTGCCGTCAGCCTCCATCAGCCTGTGCGTTGTGAATGGGGACACAAACACCAGGCAGGGAGAAGGAGGCTGTGGTTTTGGGGCGACCAACATACCCCTCAGCACCAGGTTCCAGAGCAGCAGGCCGAGCCGCAGGGCCGCCAGGTGGTCATCCAGGCAGGCCCTGGCCCAGCAGGTCAAGGCCTCCTGCGTCCTCGTAGTCCTTCTCTATATCTACGCCGCGTCCGTCTTCGTGCAGATCTTAAAATAAAGTGATCTGATGTGGGCCAGCCCTGGCCGCCTCTCCTGCCTGGCTTTGTCGTGAGCAATTGAGCCATCCGTCCACTGAGGCGCATGCCCGGTTCAGGGGCAAGGAGCGGGTGCCTGGTGTGCACACTAGGGTCTGGGCTGGGGCCTGGGTCTCAACTTGTCACCACCGTGTCCTTGGGAGGGTTCCTTCCCCTTCTCAGCCTCAGTTCCCTTTTCTGTAAAATACAAGTCACAGGGCTCCAAGGGGAGGGGATGGGGGATGAAGAGAATTTGTAAACTGTGGAGTGCCGGTCCCTCTTTAGGCACCCCCAAAAGAGTACACGAAGCCTCTCTGGCCAACATTTTATGTCCTGCCATAAATGGAAGGACACGACCAACTCATGAATGGACTGGTTTAATGTCTTTGAAATGTCAGTTATGCTGGGCGCCATGGTGCACACCTGTAATCCTAGCGGCTGGGGAGGCTGAGGCAGGAGGATCAGGAGTTCAAAGCCAGCCTCAGCAAAAGTGAGGCACTAAGCAATTCAGTGAGACCCTGTCTCTAAATAAGATACAAAATAGGGCTGGGGATGTGGCTCAGTGGTCGAGAACCCTGAATTCAATCCCTAGTACCCCCCAAAATGTCAATTGCTTCTATATTGATCTATAAAGTCATTAGAGTTCCAATCAAAATCCTGGGGGATTTTTTTTTTCCAGCAGGTTGGCGGATTCAAACGGGTACTAATATGGTAAGGAAAAATCAAGGTCCTCAGAGCCAAGATGTGGATTGTCTACCAGATTTTAAGGTATGTTACAAAATCCCAGTAGTGAAACAGTGTGGCAGTGGCAGAAATAACAGAAAAATGGAATAGAAAGCAGAGCCCGATGGAGGCCAAGATGGGAGCTTGGTACCCAAAGAGGGACTTCCCAAATCAGTAGGGAAGCAAGGGCTATTTAACAGGTGAGGTCAGAGAAATCTGGTCACTACGTGAAGAAATAGAGAAATACCTAGTGGGGTGACTGGTGCTCCCTAGGGGTAAGGCCACTGAGTGCTGGCATGGGGGCACACACCTGCAATCCTAGCAACTTGGGAGTCTGAGGCAGGACGATGGCAAGTCTGAGCAGCCTCGGCAACAGTAAGACCCTGTCCCAAAATTTAAAATGAGGACTGGTGTATAGTTCAGTGGTAGAACACCCCTGGGTTCAGTCCCCAGTACCAAAAGGGGGAAAAAAGGATAAAAACACGCCTAGAACCTGTGGATGTGGGAGGCCCTATTTGGAAAAAGGATCTTTGCAGGTGGAATTAAGCTAAGGATTTTGAGATCAGACCATTCTGGATTAGGAGGGGCCCTAAACCCAACATTATAAGAAAAGTGAAGCTGGGTACAATGGTGCACACCTGTAATTTCAGCAGCTTGGGAGGCTGAGGCAGGAGGATCGCAAATTTGAAGCCAGTCTCAAATTTTAGGTTGCTTACTTAGGCTATAAGCAACCTAATGAGATCCTGTCTCAAAATAATAAGTCTGGGGATGTGGCTCAGTAGTTAAGAGCCCTTGGGTTCAATTCCTGGTACCAAATCGATCAATAAATAAATAAAAAGAAGGAGAAGAAACAAAAAGTGAGGAGGAGAAAACACAGAGAGGCCACATGAAGACGGTCACAGGTTAATGTGACTAAGCCAAGGCAGGCTAAGGGTTGCTGGCAGCCACTGGAAGTTGGAGGAGAGGTGTGGAATAGGTTGTCAGAGCCTCTAGTAGGAACCAACCTGCAACAACTTGATATTGGACCTTCTGCATCCAGAACTATGAGAGAGAATATTCTCTACTGTTCTAAGCCACAAATATTACGTAGTTTGTTATAGCAGCTACAGGAAACTAACACTGATTCCTACTTTGTATCTCAACTGTGAACCTAAGTTCCAAAAAAATGTTTTTTAAAGTGTTACATCAATGTAAAGGTCATTTTGTATGCCAAAGAAAGACATTTATTATGTTGGGGAAATAATACTAGCCACATTTTTTCTTGGTGCTGGGATCAAACCCAGGGCCCACGCATGCTAAGCAACCCTCTGCCATGAGCTACACACCCGACCCCTCAGCTGCCATTTTTATTTATTTCTTTTTTGGCGGTGCTGGGATGGAACCCAGGGCCTTGTGCATCTGAGGCAAGCACTCTACCAACTGAGCTACATCCCCAGCCCCCTGCCATTTTTGAAGGCAGAATAATCCTTTATCTCATTGTTTCATCCCAGCAACTCTTTGAGGAAAGCACAGTTCTGTTGATCTGTTTTATATCTAAGGAAACTAAGTTTGAAAAACTTATACATTCCTGAAGTCACAGAGGAGCTCTGGCCTTGAACCACAGACCTTGCAGCCCCTCCAGGTTCCTCTCACGCCCCTTTCCGACTCTTCCCTCTCCACTGGCGGACTTCCCAGTGTCCCTCCAGGCCTAGGGCAGTGCCTGCCAGCTTGAGCAGAGGATGACCAGCTCCAAGGCCGGAGGCCCTCCTAGGCCCCTCCCCCACCGCGCCCATTCACTTGCTGCTCAGGGAAACTGGTGGCTTCCTCACTTAGCCCACCACACCCGAGCCCTGTCCTCCTCCCGCTGGACTCCTGCACCAGCCCCTGACACGCCATCAGGGGAGAGAACCAACCACTCTTCTCTCCCAGCGTCCAGTGACTGCGGCACCCACTGTGCTCCTCTCGCCCCCGGAATCCTGACCCAGCACCCAGAGGGGTTTTATTTACTTATTTATTAGCTATTGATGGGCCTTTATTTATTTATTTGTTTAGATGTGGTGCTGAGAATCAAACCCAGAGCCTCACACATGCTAGGCAAGTGCTCTACCGACTGAGCCACAACCTCAGTCCCCAGAGAGGTTTTATTGACACTGTAAATCAGACCACGGTCATCCCACCAATAGTACCCTCCAGTGACCTCCAGGAGTTTGAGGCCCACAGGGACTTCGAGCTACATCCAGGCACATCCCTGGGCTTCCCAGCATGGCTAACTCTTATTTTAAAAGTACATTTTGAAAGAAGATTAAGTTGATTCGTTTTTTGGGAGCAGGAGGGGTACTGGGGTTGAACTCAGGGACACACAATCACTGAGGCACTCCCCAGTGTGTGTGTGTATTTAGAGACAGGGTCTCACTAAGTTGCTTGGTGCCTCACTTTTGCTGAGGCTGGCTTTGAACTCCTGATCCTCCTGCTCAGCCTCCAGAGCTGCTGGGATTACAGGTGTGCACCACTGTATCTGGTCAGTTTTTTGACTCTTGGTGGCAGGGCGCCTGCCCAGGCTTTGGGGCCAGTTCCCTAGTTTCCTTTCTCAGCATGAGGAAAGTTTGTTGCAGGGGAAAAAAAAATTGATCAGGAAATTGGGGAGATGGAGACTTTAATTTTCTTTTTCTTATTTATTTGTTTGTGTGTGGTACTCAGGATTGAACCCAAGTGTAATCTACCACTGAGCTTTACCCCCAGCATTTTTAAATCTGTTTTTCAATTCTTTTAAAGATTTCTTTTTTAGTTGTAGATGGACACGATATCTTTATTTTTAAATTTTTTTATATGGTGCTGAGGGTGGAACCCAGCCTCACACATGCTGGCTGAGCGCTCTACCTCTGAGTCACAGCCCAGCCTGTTTTTCAAATTTTGAGGCAGAGTCTTGCTAATCGCTGAGCCCAGCCTCCAGTTTTCTGTCCTTTGCCACCACGTCCCTCTGGGGCTTACATTTTTCTTCATTTTTTCTTGGTGTTTATAATCTTAAAGGCTATTTCAAGGCTCTGTGACAACACCCGCTGGCTGGGATCTATTTGCAGGTATATAGATCAGGTTCCTTGCGTCACTCTTCTTTACTGCAACGTACAGAGCCTTGAAATAGTCTAAGGGGAAGAAGAGCCTGTCGGGGACACAGGACCAGACAATCCCTGGGTGCAGCATGTCATTGAAAGGAGTGTCAATCATCTCTTTGGTTTATTCCAAAATCTTCCCATCTTCCTTGCCCTCCTCTCTCCTCGAAACCTTCCCCTGTCCCCCCTCCTCTGTCCCCCTCCCCTCCCTGTCCTCTTCTCAGCCCTGATCCTCCTCTTGAGATTCTAAATTGTCATTGTCAGCTCCACCAGCGATAGGGTCACCTCTGTGATGCCCAGTACCGAGCACACAGTAGGGCTTCACGAGAGCATTTGTGGAGGAACGCCAGGTGAGCATGTTTGTCTGTGGGATTGTCAACAGCACCGGGTCCCCTCCCTCCCTTGAAGCTAAGTGGTGTCCCGTGGGAGGCTGGGCCACCCTTCCTCCTGGAATGGCCGTTTTGTGTCCCGGCCTTCAAGTCTCTAGGAACCTCCTCTTTGCCCTCCCCAAACACCGTGGGGGTGCCCCCGCACTTTGCTGTTTTAACAAAGTGACCAAATAGCCTGAGCCTTGGTTTCCTCTGGGTAAGGAGGGAAAGGCCTTATCTAGGGCGTTCACATGCCGGGGTCTGTTACAGACGTTACATACCTATTCATTATAAAGTTCTAGTAGAAGTTTAAGATTGACTGTCTCATCAGTCTTCAAAGTCCTCCAGAACAGTGCTTCTAAACCTGTGTTGTTTTTGCAGCGCTGGGTTCCAACCCCGGGCTTTGTGCGTGCTAGGCAAGGTCCACTGCTGAGCTACCTGCCCAGGCAAAGTCTCCATAAATCACCTTCCAGCAGCTTAATACGTGGGTTCTGATCCCAGGGGCTAGGGAAGCTGAGGCAGGAGGATCACGAGTTCAAAGCCAGCCTCAGCAACTTATCAGGGCACTTAGCAACTCAGCCAGACCCCGTCTCAAAATAAAATATTAAAAAAGGGCTAGGGGTGTGGCTCAGTGGTTAAGCACCCTGGGTTCAATTTTAGTACAAAAAAAAAAAAAAAAGTGTGTTCTGGCCCAGGAGGACTGGGATGCTGAGGCTGCGGGTCGGAACACTCCTTAAGTAGCAAGGTCCTAAGTAGATCTTATTATCCCCATTTTGCATCCCAGATTACTAAGGCTCAGAGAGGTTGAGGGCCCCACAGCTGACAGAGGTCAACAGGAGATTCAGGGACAGAGTAAAGCCGAAGTCATCAGCCTTGGCTGCCCATTAAAGTCACCCAAGGAGATCCTAAAAATTCTGACTCCCAAGATAAATCTCAGAACTAAATTACAATTTCCAGGGGCGAGAAGCAGGTGTAGAGTTTTGTTTGTTTGCTTACTTGTTCATTTTTTGTTTTGTTTTTGTAGTGGTGGGGGTCACATCCAAGGTCACACACATGCTAGGCAAGTGCTCTACACTGAGCAACATCCCCAGCACTCCTTATTTTATTTTATGACAGGATCTTTCCAAGTTTCCTAGGATGGCCTCAAACTGTGATCCTCCTCCCTCAGCCTCCCAAAGGCTGGGACCACAGACCTGTTCATACTCCTGGCCACCACTGGGCATTTTTAAAAGCTCTCTAGTAATTGCAAGGTAGAGTAAAAACTGAGAAGTACTGGACTAAAGAACCCAGTTTGCTGAAGTTAGGGCATATCCTAGCCCTTTTTGTTTTTTATTTTGAGACAGGTCTTGCTAAATTGCTTAGGCCTTTCTAAGTTGCTGAGGCTGGCCTCAACCTTATGATCCTCCTGCCTCAGCCTCTGAGCTCACGCCCCCCTCTTTTTATTTAAAGTGTAGTTTTATTTTGACAAAGGGTCTCACGAAGTTGCCCAGGCTGGCCTTAAATCTGAGATTCCCCTGCCTCAGTGTCTGGAGTCACTGGGATTATAGGTGGGTGCCACCACACCTGGTATAAGAGATATTCTCAGCTTAAAGGTTGAATAAAAGCTGGCAGCAAGCTGAATTTGGTGACCCAGAGGAAGAATACAGCCACCCACCTGGGAAATTATTTGCTGGTAAGGGCTGTTAGAAAGACTAAAAAGAACTACAGATCAACAAGAAAAATACAGAAAGACTTCATTTCCCAGGCTCCTTTGCAGCTAGGAGTGTCCCGTGACTGCACTAGGCCAATGGAATGAGGGCTGAGGGATGGGCCCAGCCCTGCTGCCCGGGCCAGATCGCCAGCACCTGATCCCTTAACTTTTCTCTTTGCTTCCCCCCACCCCACCTGTGGATTGAACAACCCTGGGCCTTGTGCTGGTGCTAGCCAAGTGCTCTACCACTGAGCTATCCCCAGCCCCATCACTTTTTTTTTTTTTTTTTTGGTAATAGAGATTGAACCCAGGGGTGCTCTGCCACCGAGCTATATCCCCAGTTCTTTTTATTTTATTTTCAGACAGGGTCTAAATTGCTGAGGGTCTTGCTAAACTGCCAAGGCTGGCCTCAAATTTGTGATCCTCCTCCCTCAGCCTTCCAAGTTGCTGGGATTACAAGCACGTGCCACTCTGCCGAGTGTCACTCTTTTTTTTTTTTTTTTTTTTGGTACCAGGGATTCAACTCAGGGCTCTCGACTACTGAGCACATCCCCAGCCCTATTTTGTATTTTATTTAGAGACAGGGTCTCACTGAGTTGCTTAGCGCCTCACTTTTTGCTGAGGCTGGATTTGAATTTGCCATCCTCCTGCCTCAGCCTCCTGCGCTACTGGGATTATAAGTGTGTGCCAGTGCACCCGGCCACTCTTTCTTTTTCCAGTGTATTCTGCAGTGTCACAGAAACCACACACTGAAGCCAAGCATGATGGTGCACGCCTGTAATCCCAGTGACTCCAGAGGCTGAGACAGGAGGATCACAGAGGCCAGCCCCCACAATTTTGTGAGACCTCATCTCAAAATAAAAAATAAAAAGGGCTGGGAATGTGGGCATGGAGCTCAGTGGAAGTGCGCCTCTGAGTTTAATCCCCAGGACCACAAAAAAGGGGTGAGGCCAGGAGATGGAGGCTGGATGGTTTCAGTGGGAAAGTGGTTGCCTGGCATGTGTGAGGTCCAGGGTTTTTATCCACAGCACCACAAAAACAAAGACATGGTATCAAGGGGAAGTCCTTTTTTTTTTTTTTTTTTAATTGTATTTGGACACAATACTTTTGTTTTATTTATTTTTATGTGGTGCTGAGGATGGAACCCAGTGCCTCACATATGCTAGGCAAGTGCTGTACCTCTGAGCTACAACCCCAGCCCCAAGGAGAAGTCTTTAAAGGCTAAACTGGGGAGGATTACACAAGATATTTTGAACTGATAATCTTGGGCCTCAGCGATCATAACAGGTGATGATGTGAGGTTGAACTGACAGTTGCGGGGTGGAAGTACTTTTGCCCAAGACTGAAGTGGCTTTTTTGCACGGGTTAGTTCTGGCAGTCTCGGGTGGTGGTTAGTAGCAGGCAATCGTGTGTCAGACCCTTCCTCACCACCTTCTGGCTTTCGTTACTTCTTTGTCAGGGTTGACCCAAGCGACTCCATCTTTTTTTTTTTTTTTTTTTTTGGTGCTGGGGATTGAACCCAGGGCCTTGTGCATGCAAGGAAAGCACTCAACCAACTGAGCTATATCCCCAGCCCCCTGCGATTCCGTCTTGATCATGGCAACTCTCCTATTTCTTTCCCGTGGACGGGAACTAGTGCAGACCTCCCAGGTGAAGGGCCTAGCCTCCCGGGACTGCCCCTTGCTGCAGATGCCAGTCTCAAGTCCAGGTGGTCAGCTGTCTTCTGACCATCCCACTATAAATCAGAGCTCCCACACCCCACCGGGGCCTCGGTCACTTGCTAGGGGGACTCACGATGCTCATGCTTTGTTCCATTGCGTGGCTTATTATAAAAGATATTTCAGAATAGGAATGAAGAGACACGTGAAAAGGGACACCAAGTAAGGACCTGAAAGGTGCTGTGGGCAGCAGCATCTGTCTCCTTGGAGTTGGCATGTGCCACCCGGATCCATTCCCTAACCAGGATCCTCTGAGCCCTGCTTGTATTATTATGGAAGCATCATCAATGATTGGCTAAATCATTGATCATCATTGGTGATCACCTTAACCTTCAGTCCCTCTCCCCTCTCTGGAGGTCAAGGCTGGGGCTGAGAATCCAACCTGGTGTGCCCTGGTTGCCTTTCCCTTGGTTACTCTAGGAGCCGCCGGCTCCCAGTGATGTCGGCAGCACACGGAAAGATATTATCAACAGGACGTTCCAAGAGCGATGAGGGCTGCGCGCCAGGAGACAGGACCCAGACGTTCTCATTTTCTGGTTATTTCACGATGCCCACGGACACAGGATGAGAGCTGACTGAAGGGGGCTCACCAATGGTGGGCATGGGGGTGGGTGCGAAAGCAACCTTCCAGATGGTTCTGTATACCCTGCTATATTCTTCACAGTGAGAATGTACGCAGCATTAATTACTTGTGCAATTTAAAAAAATGTGTTCTGAAAAGAAACAAAACAAGGGAATCATCTGGGATTTTTTGAATTATAAATAAATACCTCCTGGCGCCTTCTGAATCAGAAGCTGGGGGAAGGGGAAACGGGTGATCGTGAAGACCCCAGGTAGCGCTGCGGGGCACAGGGCTCTACACCACTCAGCTGGGGCTCGCAAACCAACCAAGCTTAGAACCCTAACTCCGCTGTCCCGTGGTACCCGCCAGCAACCCCAGCTACTCAGGAGGCCAAGGCAGGAGGATTGCAAGTTCAAATCCAGACCCTAAAGGACTTAGTGAGACCCTGTCTTTAAATAAAATATTTTTTAAAAGGCTGGGGGTGTGCCTCAGGGGTTGAGTGCCCCTGGGTTCAATCCCCAGGATCAAAAAAAAAAAAAAAAAACTGAAACTGGAGGCTGTGCAGACCCTGAGCCCGGGGCCCCGGGAGTCAGTGTCCCTCTGCTTTCTACCCATGGAGCTGTTGGCTTCTGAGCCTGGCTCAGTCTGTTTTATTTTCCCTTCTTATGTTTTATCCGTGTCTCTCTGGGCATGCACCAGAGGCCTCTGGTGGCTTATTCTTATGCTGCTCCAAGTGCTGGTGACTGAAAACCCCTGCCTGTCACTCACTGCCTGTCGTGATGTTGTGCTGCAGGCATTGGGGCTCAGCGAGTCTTCCAAGAGGTGCCAACTGAGGTCCCCTGGAGGCACTGGACTGATTCCATGGGTTAGTCTGGAGGGTGACAGCAGGGGATGGCTGGAAGCTGGTCTCCCCTGGGACCCTTGGCAGGAGTATTTACAGGAGGTCTCCGTGGTCTCAGGACTTCTTGCTTGAAAGCTCAGGCTTAGAGAGTTCCAGTGAAAGCTGGTATTGTCTGTCATTCTGTCAATCCACCAATCACCAGCTGGTTTACATTCAAGGGTAGGAGACATAGACCCCTCCTCTCGGCAAGAAAAGTTTTTTTCTTTTTTCTTTTTTTTTTTTTTTTGGTACCAGCACTTAACCACCGAGGCACATCCCCAGCCATTTTCATTTTTTATTTTGAGACAGGGTCTTGCTAAATTGCATAGGTCCTCACTAAATTGCTGAGGTTGACTGAATTTGCAGTCCTCCTGCCCCAGCCTCCCGCACTTCTGGGATTAGAGGTTTGTGCCACCTCAAGAAGTTCTGACGAATATGTGTCCATACTTCATTTGCCACCTTGCTTATTTTTTTAAATATATTTTTTAGTTGTAGATGGACACAATACCTTTATTTTATTTATTTATTTTTATGTGGTGCTGAGGCTGGAACTCAGTGCCTCACATGTGCTAGGCGAGCCCAGCCCAGAACACCTTGCTTATTTTCACTCCCTGGACCATGAGATCCTTATAGGACAGAGATCATGCACAATGTCACTGTTGGATCCCAGGAGTCTTCAACTACCTGGCGAACCGCAGTGTTTCACATGCATTGAAGAAGTGACTGGCTGAGTGTGTGACACACAGGCTTGGCTTCAACCTCACCTGTGTGAATGTCCTTGAGAAAAGAATGGGTCGCTGGGTTTGATGAGAGAAATATTGTTGAGTTGTGCTAAATTTCATTTCAAGGACCAGAGGATAGAGTAGGAAAGAAATGGAAAAATTTATCAGTTAAAATGAATCAGTAAGGGGGCTGGGGTTGGGGCTCGGTGGTACAGCGCTTGCCTCCCAGTTGAGGCTCTGGGTTCCATCCTCAGCACCACATAAAAATAAATCAACAAAACAAAGGGATAGTGTCCATCTATAACTAAAATAAATAAATAAATAAATAAGACAAGAATGAATGATCGGCTCACATTACTGAATATAAGTTAAACCTTACTCAGATCCATTGGCACCCATTGGCACCCTGAAGGGCCCACCACATCCTGCTAATAACCCCCAACCAACCCAGAAGCAGCGAGTCCTTCCTGTGGTCTAACCGCCCACCCCAAGCTTCTCTGATTCACATCATCCCACCCCCTTATCCGTAGCCGAGGAAGGTTTAGGGTGCTTTCTTTCCCCCAAGTCTACCTTATGGAAACCGCTCAGCTCTAGATCCAGCCGCTAGTCAGTCCTGGAACTCGTCCCATTCCTGGTCTTTCTCTAGCGAGCGTCGGGAACCGTGCGCTTACATCAGCCATCTCGGGGCGTCGAGACAGATGTGGCAACAGCAATCCAGAAAGGTCCCCGGGATTGCATTAGGAGACGCAGTTCTGCCGAGGTGCTCCCCGCGCCGGGACCGCCCCGCCTCCGCCCAGCCAACTCCGTCCACCTCCGACCGGCACCGAAAACACCGGCCTCGGGGGGGCAGGAGAGAGGCGGCGCGGCCGTCCGCGCCTCGGCCGGCGGGAAAGCGAACTCCGGCAGAGTGGGACGGGATCCAGGCAGCCCCGGATTTGCAGCCTGACTTGCAAAACCAGCCTGACTTCCTTCTTTGGCCTCATCACCAGCACGGAACACATCAGCACAGATGGTCGGGGGATGTTTCCACACTGTGCAATGAGAGATCAAAAGCAGAGGTTCACGCGCAGGAGCGCGCCAACCTCCCCACTAGCCAGAGCTTGGAGTTCTAAGAAAACGCCTGGTGTGCTATCTTATTTAAGTCCGACCATAATCCCCAGAGGCAGGTACTATCCTTATTTCCATTTTTCAGATGAGAAGTAAGGTCAGAGAGGTGAAGCCGATTGCCCAAGATCACACAGTAGATGTGGGGGTGGAGCCAGGACCTCCACCCATCCCCCCAAATATCTGATCTTGAAGCTCAGGATCCTAAACCCTTTCATTCGTTTGTATGATCAAGTCTTAATGCCAGTGGATTAAGGACAGTCTTAATTCTTCACCCAATGCCCCTATGACTAGCACAAAGCCTGATGCAAATAAATAATCATTGAATAAAAAAGGAGTGATTATTACTCATTGATCTGCACCACATTATACGTGCACATTTTTTTCTCCATTAAAAAAAATTAAGCTATTCCCTTGTTTTCTTTTGTTTGGTACCAGCATTGGAACCC
The DNA here is from genome assembly GCF_052094955.1 of Ictidomys tridecemlineatus. NCBI lineage: Eukaryota > Metazoa > Chordata > Mammalia > Rodentia > Sciuridae > Ictidomys > Ictidomys tridecemlineatus. The sequence continues at coordinate 8,303,914 of NC_135482.1, read as the reverse complement.
AGGGGCGCTTAACCCCTGACCCACATCCCCAGCCCTTTTTAATTTTTATTTAGAGACAGGTTGTTGCTGAGTTGCTCAGGGCCTCACTGAATTGCTGGGGCTGGCTTTGAACTCACGATCTCCCTACCTCAGCCTCCGCAGCTACTTGAGAGGCTAAGGCAAGAGGATTGAAAGTTCAAGGCCAGCCTTAGCAACTCAGTGAGGCTCTGTCTCAATAAATAAATGCATAAATGAAATTAAAATAGGTATAATAATAAAAATATAAGGGCTGGGGATGTGGCTCAAGCGGTAGCGCGCTTGCTTGGCATGCGTGCGGCCCAGGTTCGATCCTCAGCACCACATACAAACAAAGATGTTGTGTCTGCCGAGAACTAAAAAATAATATTAAAAATTCTCTCTCTCTCTCTCCTCTCTCTCCTCTCTCACTCTCTCTTAAAAAAAAAATAAAAAATAAAAAAAAATAAAAATATAAGAAGGGCTGGGGGTAAGCTCAAAGGGAGATTGGCATTCAGTTCAATCCCCATTACTACCACAAATAAATAAATATGCTTTATTTTCTTACTAAAATAAATAAGCAACTTTATTGTGTATCATCAACATATACAAGTATAGAATGTTTCCATCATCTCCCCAGAGTTCCCTCTTCTCCCTAGTAGTAAATCTTTTCCAGGCCCATAGCCCCTAGGAACCACTGATCTTTTTTCTGTCCTGATACTTTTACCTTTACAAGAATGTCCCATAAGGCCAAGCCAAGTGCAGAGCACCTGGAGTCCCAGCTACTTACTTGGAAGACTGCAGCAGGAGGATTGCTTAAGCTCATAAAGCTGGTTTGGTTTGGTTTGGTTTTGGTACTGGGGGATTGAATTCACTCAGCTACATACCCAGCCCCTTTTATTTTTCAATTTTAAGACAGAGTATTCCTAAATTGCAGAGGCTGACCTCAAACTTGCGAGCCTCCTGCGGAGGACCTGGGATTCCGGGCCTGTGTCACCATGCCCTGCTGCTCATGCTTTTGCCCCTAAGTGGAACTCAAGTCTATTCTCCACAGATTGGTTACAGCTCCCCTATTTGCAGGATGTTTAGGTTGTTTCCAGGTTTGGGCTACAAATAAAACTTCTACAAATATTTCTGTACTGGTTTTCAATTCTCTAGGGTATATCTAGGAATGAGATTGCAGGACCATATGGTAAATGAATAATTTACTTTATAAAGAACTGCTACAGTATTTCCTGAAGAAGCTATCCATTTTGTCTTTCCATTGGTGTTGATAAGAATTCCAGTTGCGATGTGTCTCATTGGCACTCAATATTGTCAATTTTTAAGAATATTTAGCCATCTTAATAGGTTTGTGGTGGTATCTCATTCTGGCTTTTTCGTTTTTGGCAGTGCTAGGGATGGAACCCAGGGCCTTGAGCCTGCTAGGCAAGCTGCCTACCATTGAGCTACATCCCTAGCCCTCATTCTGGTTTTAATGTGCAATTCTTTTTTTGGGGTGGGGTGCTGGGAATTGAATGCAGGGGCACTTGACCACTGAGCCACATCCCCAGCCCTATTTTGTATTTCATTTAGAGACAGGGTCTCACTGAGTTGCTTAACACCTCCCTTTTGCTGAGGCTGGCTCCGGAATACGCAATTCTCCTGTCTGGGACTCCTGAGCCCTTGGGATTACAGGTGTAGGCAACCCTGCCTGGCCTTAATTTGCATTTCTTTAATGGCTAATGATGTTGAACATCTTTTTATGTGCTTAGTTACCGTTTGTAGGCTGGGGTTGGTGGCACATGCCTGTAATTCCAGTGGCTCAGAAGCCTGAGGCAGGAGGATGGAGAGTTCAAAGCCAGCCTCAGCAATTTAGTGAGACCCTAAGCAATTTAGTGAGAACCTATCTCTAAATAAAATCTGAAAAAATGGGCTGGGGATGTGGCTGGGTGGTTAAGTACTCCTGGGTTCAATCCCTGGTTTTAAAAAAAAATGTTGCCATTTTTATGTCTTTGGTGAGTGCATGTCTGTTCAAATCACTTACCCACTTTTTAAAAAGTGTGTCGTTTTCTTATCATTGAGTTTTGACAGTTCTTTGTATATTGGGGATGCAAGTTCCTTATCAAATATACACTTCACAAATATTTTCTCTCAGACTGTGATTTCTCTTTTCATCATTCTCTTGTTTCTTCTCCCCCCACCTTTTTTTTTCCTCCAGAGGGGTTCTCCCTGTTGCCTAAGCTGACTAGATCTTCTTGCCTCAGCCCCCTGAGTTGCTGGGATACAGGTGCCCACCACCATCCGTGGCTTCATTCCTTCTTTTAGCAGTGCCTTCAAGGAACAAGGTCCAATTTATTGATCAATTGTTCCTTTGATGGAATCTATTCTTGGTATCTACTAAGAACTCTTTGCCTAATCCCCAAGTCACAAAGATTTTTTTCTTGTTCTACAATATTTTTTTGTTTTGTTTTTGTTTTTGGTACTTGGGATTGAATCTGGGGTGCTCTACCTCAGAGCTATATTCCCCAGCGTTCTCTCTCTCTCTGTGTATGTATATATATATTTTTTAAATTTTGAGAATAGTCTTGCTAATTTGCCCAGGCTTGCCTTAAACTCCTACCGTACTCCTCCTGAGTAGCTTCTAGAAGTTTTATACAATGTGAGTTGCTACTTCATAAATTTGCTAGACTAAATGTGATAGTTAATGATAACCCCTTAGCACAGACTAGGTAGAAAGTAAACAATAAATTGAGTCTAAGGTGGACATTGGCCTACTCAATGTTAGAGGTGCCCTCAGCCCCACCACGCATTTCCTCTGCACAGATCTTTCTGGGATGACCGGACACCAGGGTGGCAAAAGTCTCTGCAGACATTCTTGTCCAACTGCTCTGGAATCAGAAGGTCGGGAAAGGCAGAGACGGGCTCCGCAGGGCGCCAGACCTGGGAGGCTGCCCTTTCCACTGCACCCAGAACTGTTCCTTCCAGCCTCTGTTTCCATAAAACCCGGAGTGATGGGGACTAAGGTGTGTTTGTTGAGCACCTACTGTGTGCCAGGCCCTTGGAGACAGCAGTGAACAAGACACAAAAACCTGAGCATCGGCAGCACAGAGACTAGCAGAGACAGCGAAAAATAATTACATAATTAATCACGAATTAAGGAAGGGGGTAGGGTGATGGGAACGAGGACGGAAGTCTGACAAAGAATTTATTGTCCTTTCCCAATCTCTGCCCCAGGGCCGGGTCGCTCCAGGAGCGGGTGGAGGTGGCGCTGGGACTCGCATGACGTCACCTAGGAGCCAGGTGCAGAGGTGGTCCCGGGAGGCGGGGCTGCCTTGGGGGCTCTGGGAGGAGGTTACTCATTCCCGGCTCACTGACTCACGCGGTGAATGTCCCTGCGGCGCCTACTGTGTGCCACACACTCCGTGACGGGGACGGAGGCGCCCCCTTTCCTCTCTATATTTGGGGCAGACGGCGACAGGAAAAGGGCAAACCCATGCATAATCACGGAGTTGGTTTCAGGCAGAGCCAAGGGCTTTAGGGCGCCCGGGACGGGACGCGTCCGTACGGGCTGCACACTCCACTCCTCCCCCTCACTTTGCAAAGAGGTCACCGCGCTAGCGACGAGCGCGTCCTCCGCTCGGGGCCGCAGCACGCGCGCCCCCAGCACGCGCGTCCCCCTCGAGCCCGGCGCGCGCCGCCCAGACCCCGCCCGCGTCCGCGAGCTGGGCCCGTCGCGTACGACGCCCCCTGGCGGGAGCCCTGGGCCGCGCCGGCCGCGCGCAGGGGAGGGGGCGGGGGCGCCGCGCACGCGCACGGGCCGGCGGCGCGCGCCGAGCGGGGGGCGCCGCGCGGTGCAGCCACGATGGAAGGGGGTGCTTACGGAGCGGGCAAAGCCGGGGGCGCCTTCGACCCCCACACCCTGGTCCGGCAGCCGCACACCATCCTGCGCGTCGTGTCTTGGGTAAGGACAGGAGGGTGGCAGGGCCAGGCCGGTGGGGTGTGGAGGGCGGTGCGCCGGGACCGACCCCGACCCCACCGGGCCCCGCGGAGACGCGGCCGCGGGCGGGAGCTGCCCTGCTGGCCGCGCTGGCGCCGCGGTCCCCCATTCCCCGGCCCGTGCGAGGGGCGCTGGCTCCGGAGGACCCCGTTTCCCGGGGCCCCCGGCTTGTGCGCCCCGCGTCCCCATCGCGTGACCTCGCGCCGCGGCTCTGCAGCTAGCTGCTCCGGTGGCGCGCGACCGTGGGGACCCCGTACGGGTCAGGTGGCCTCAAGAGGGGAGCGGATCAGGGCATGGATCACCTCGCCGGGGCGCACGCCGCGCCTGCCCTGGACGCTCTAGGAGAGGACAGGGGACCGGGATTTTGTGGCCCGGCTGGTTAGATGCGGAGCGAGGGGTCTGGAGCTGAGCAGGATACCTGGCTTCCACCAAGATCTGCATCTCCTTCGCGGCGTGACCTTGGGCAGGGAACCACCCAGGGAATGTTAACTGGAAAGGAGAAATTCAGATCCGAGGTGGGGAGAGCCACCGCTTCTGTCATGCCTCAGTTTCCCTATTTATAGAGCAGGTGGGCGGAGCCTCCTTGAGGCTCCCTTGCTGCTTACATTTTATGAATCCCTAACCCCGCCTAGTGTACACCTGGATGTCTCTGGGGCGCATGTGTCTGGGAGGAAGATCCCCTCCCCACAGTGAAAACAGGGGCCTATTCTGGACCTGCAGCCCAGTGAAGCCCAGGACCCCCAGTGCTGAGTGGGTTCTTAATCAGATCTGGGGATCTGAATCCCCAAACAGTGAGCAGAGTGGGGGTTCAACATCCCAGGGAAAGAAGGCTGGGGGGGTGCTCGGGGCTCCCTGAGGTTGGTTGGTCATTGTGAAACACACTCAAGGAAGGTCGTGCCTCTGTAGTCTTGGGGCACATTACTGCTGGGCCCAGACAAGACCAGCTTGGATTGGGGATTCTGGGCCTGGAGACTGTCAGGGGACTGTTTGTGACCCCGACCTTTGGGAAGTGCCTTTCTTTCTGGGGTTTTTCGGGGCCATATCAGGATCTGGTAGGTGAGACAGCTTGGGTACTTACTTATCTCTGGCCTCCCAAAGTGGAAGCAACTCTTTATCTAAAAAAGTTAAAACCCCCTCCTGAGGCCATAGGAAGGATGGCCCACCAGATGGGGAGCTTTTTAAGGGTAGAGAAGCCCAGTTCTGTTTGTCTTTGTGTCCTGGCACCCCAGGCATATCCACAAGGGTTTGTGGCACTGAATTTATTTGGGGCTCCTAGAGACCCCAGCAGGCCTGCGGCAAGATGTGGGCCCTGGGGACCTGTCTGGTCAAGTTCGCTGGCTGTGTGCACTGCTCCCACTTGCCAGCCCTAGGGCCTCTGGCCTGGGAGGCTTGGCTTGTATGGGGGTGTGCTGTTTTATCTGCTTGGGTCATTTCTCCTGTGATGGCTTCATTTAGCAGAGCTTTATTGAGTCTGTGAGGCCCTGAGGGAATCAGGGCCGCATGACTCAGACACAGCCCTTGTGTTGGGGAGCCCACAGTCCCACCGGAGAGAGGGCCAGGTGCCCCCAGGCTGAGGTCATGGGAGGCAGGGGAGTCTCCCTGCCCTGGAACTGGTGGCCTGCATGGAGAAGGGGGTGTCAAGTTGGCAGGAGGAGAAGGGTTTGCACTGTGCACATCGGGGTGACAGAAGGTCATTCCAAGCAGGAGAAAGAAATATAGCTGGATGGAGTACCCATCGTGGGCAGGCGCAGCAGCTCCCCAACACCTGAGGAGCTGAGGCAGTCCCCGCCCCAGGTTACTGAGCATGAAAGTGTCCCAGGAAGCCTGGCGTGGTGGCGCATGCCTGTAATCCAGAGACTCTGGAAACTGAGACAGGAAGATGGCGAGTTCACAGTCAGCCTGGGCAACTTAGCAAGACTCACTCAAAAGCAAGAACTGGGGGCTGGGGATATAGCTCAGTTGGTAGAGGGCTTGCCTTGCATGCACAAGGCCCTGGGTTCAATCCCCAGCACACCAAAAAAAAAAAAAAAGAAAGAAAGAAAGAAAGAACTGGGCTGTAGCTCAGGGGTAAAGTGCCCTTGGGTTCAAGCCCCAGTACCAAAAAATAATACTCAATAAAGGAAGAGTGCAGAATCCTGGAAGTTCGAGGTTGGAAAGGACATAAGGGGTATCAAGCAACCCCCATCCAATGCCCAGATTTCTCCCTCCACCTCCCAGCAGTGCTCCACACACCTAGGTACAAAGTGCTCCTCATCTTTGTTGGGGCAGAGACATCTGATACAGGCTCATTGACACCTTTTTTTGGAGGGGGGGGATTGAACCCAGGGACACTTTACCTTTGAACTCCATCCCCGGACCTTTTTATTTTTCATTTTGAGGCAGGATCTCACTGAGTTGCCCAGGCTGGCCTCAAACTTGTGATCCTCCTGCCTCAGTCTCCCGGGTCTCTGGCATTGCAGGTGTGCACCTGTAAATAAGCTTTGCAAGAAATAAATAGTTCTCTTTTCTGGTCCTCATAATAATACCTGCTGATTATTGGAAAATATAGAAATCACACACGATGTTTGCACAGGAACATGAACGTGCTTCATACCACTCAACTGTCCATTTAGAAGTGGTGAAGTCAGGGTAGGGGTGCAGCTCAGTGATAGAGCACTTGCCTGGCATGCACAGGGCCCTGGCTCTATCCCCAACGCTACAAAAAAAGAAAAAGAAGAAAAGAAACGATGAAGACAGCAAAATTCATGTGACATGTATTTTACCACAATAGAGAAAACTGGGCAAAAGCACCCATGTGAAGGGTCTAGGAGGAGCTGCCGTTCGGCAGTCTGTGGTGTGCTGAGACATCTTAGTCACTTGGGCGCTGGGGGCAGATGCAGCCAGCGAAGGGCCCTCAGAGCTCCCAGTCCCCCTGCACCCAGAGGGCTTCCCTGCGAAGCTGATGGAGCTTGAACTCTGAGATGCAGGTGACTGATGCATCCTGGCTTGCCAGAACTTTCCTGGGTTTGGCACTGGAAGTCCTGTATCCTGGGAGCCCCTCAGTTCCAGAGAACTGAGCTGGTACTCCGGTACTACCCAGGCCCCCACTGCAGCTCTGAAAGTCCCCACCAGAATGTGCACCTAGACTTCTGGTTTTCTAAAATCTTACGAGAAAGGTGGTTTTCTGTTGTTTTTCCTAAGGAGGGCCCCTAAACCAGGCAAGCTGCTGGGCCTCCCCAGAGCAGGACCCGCCCTGGACCCGGAGCCACAGAGGCCCTCAGCCTGGTGTGTCCCTTGACCAAGGCTCTTGAGCCCTTCTGTGTCACTGTTCCCCCAGGCTGGGCAAGGCCTGACCTGGGTTCTATCAACCCACCATCATCCCCAGTGGATCCCGAGTGGAGAAGCCGGGCTCGCTTTGCAGATGCAGCAGCCTCCGGAGGAGCCTCCTCGCCTGTTGCCCACCAGGCTGCATGTCGGGCGTCCTGCAGAGAAATTCTGGAGCCTACTTACTGCAGCAGGAAGAGGTCTCGGGGGAAGGCAGAGCCCCCTGGCCAGATGACTTATTCATTCCACAAATACCAAGTCCCCAGCTCTGTGCCAGCTTATGTCCCACTCAGGGGCCCTTGGTCCAGTGAGGAGGACAGAGTTGAGCTGGCAAGCACTGCCCAGGAGGCTCAGATCACTAAGAAAAGGAAGCCCTGGGGGTAGGAGACCCCTCTGCCTAGAGCGTCTTGTCGTGGAGCGCTTTCAGGGGAGGTGACAACTGAGCTGTTAAAATAGTAGGAAGGCCAGATGGCACACGCCTGTATCCCAGCAGCTCTGGAGGCTGAGGCAGGAAGGTCACAAATTTGAGGCTGGCCTCAGAAATTTAGCAAGGCCCTAAGCAACTTAGCCAGACTCTGTCTCTAAAGGGCTGGAGATATGGCTGGTCACTAAGCACCCCTAGTACCAAACAAAGGTAGGAGGGACGGTCCTGGCAGAGGAGCAGCCTGTGTGAATGCCCGGAGGCATGAGGTGAGGCTGGGTTTTAGAAATGATGAGCCTCTGGGGCCCCAGGGAGTGTAGGTAACAGTGACAGGGGTCAAGAGGCTGCCTGGTGGCTCTGGCGGGGTCTTGGTTGAACATGGGGAGCTGGAGGGAGGGCTCCGGAAGGAGGAGGGGTGGCTGTCTCCGGGGCGCTGGGCCTGGAGCGGCCTCTGGGGGCTGGTGTCCTTTCTGGAAAGCTGTGGTCAGGTTTGGTCTGCCTTTCCCACACCAGGCAAGGCCCTGTCACCTAGGAGGTGGGTCCATGGCCGACTGTCTCGGCTTCCTCCTGGCCTGCCTGCCTGCCTGCCTGCGCCAACTCCCGAGCGGCCCCTCTCTCCGGCCTCTGTTGGGGTCACCCCCTGCAGGAGACGTGGGCTCTTGGGTTTCTGCCTTGGGTCTTGAGCAGCTGGGGTTGGGAAGCCTGAGGAGTCTTGGGGTTTAGCTCAAGGACCATCATGGGGACTGAGGAAGACCCCTGCCTCTCCTGGCCTGGACCAGGGATCGGAGGCCACATTGGCCGGGGTGTGGGGAGGGCGGTGAGCTCCTGGAGGGCCCTGTTGTCCCCCTGTAGATGGAAGACAGTGCTGGGTGGAGGGAGCCACGGCCCTGCCTGAGGGAGTCCCCAGCCACGTGGGAAGCCGCACCTGACCAGCCCCGCATGACCTGCCTGGGCAAAGCCGCGGGGCAAGTCTTGGCTGGAGAAGAAAGAACAGAGGCTGCAGGGGGGAGGCAGATGGCGGGGCTCGGAGGAGCCACACTTGGCATCTAGACCTGAAGAACTGGCTGTCCTTGGGGGGAGGCAGGCGGGGCGTGGGAGTGTCTGTCGCAGCCCCGTCCAGCCCTCGCTGACTGAGTGACCTGAGCAAGATGCCAGCGCTCCCTGGCCTCAGTCTCCCCATCTGTCAATCGAAAAGAGGCCAGATGGAGCGGGCTGCGGTTCCAAGCCTTCTGGCCTCGCAGAACCCCACTCCTGCTTCTAGAGGGTTCCAGGCAGGCAATTTAGGACTGGCCTGTCCATCTTTAAGTGACAAATCAAGAATGTCCCCCCATGCTCTTGGGTGGCCTGCAGCACAGCTCCCTGGGGGGGTCCTCGGGTGTGGCAGAGCATGTTACTGGAGTCTGGGAAGGTGGCCGCGTCCCCGTGTTTCTGGGGGAGCTCCCTCTTCCAGAGGTGGGGTTTGCCCAGCTCCTCTCGGCTGAGAAGGCAGGCGCCAGGTGAAGGGGACTTCAAGGGACCTGGTAGCTGGTTCGCTTGGGTGGCCTCAAGCCATCAAGCCCACGCTGTGCTGGTGGCCAGAACCCCAGTTGGCTGAGGCTCCCCAAGTAACTCGTAGCCCATGAGGTGGGACGTGGCCTGTGTCCCCGAGTCTTACCAGTAGCTGTGGCCTTGGTGTTGACTGCCTTGTAACCTGGCCTGTCCCCCACCCTCTGGTCAGCCAGCTCGGTGGGGCCTAGAGGTGGGGGCCCCTCCTGGCTTCTGAGGCCACCAGGGGCCATTCTTCTGAAGCTTCAGGTAGGAAGCCCCTTCCCTCCAAATATCAGCCCAGGACATGTCCCCTGATGCCCCTCCTGCCCTCAGTCCTGGTTCTTGTCATGCCCACTCCATGGTCCTTCCCACACCCAGACGCCCTCCTCCCACAGTCTTCTTGTCACCTGCCTCAGCCACTGTCACAGCCAAACCTGGGCTGTTCACGCCTCCTCCCGGTACCCAGCCCTCCCCTCCCCCTCCAGCTCCCCACGCTCACCCTGATTCCAGGGCTCCTTGGGCCTGGACCACTGAGCCACTGACCTGCCTGCTGACCACCCTCAGCCCTGGTCCACCTGGGGCCTCGGCTGGTCATGGAGCCCCAGCTCTGGCCCTTCTGACGGGGCACCCCCGGCACAGCTCCGCTGGCCCGCCGCTCTCCCCCTCCTCCTAGGTTATTGCTCCTGTTCGTGGACCAGGCCACTAGATGTGTCCCTCTCGTGCTCAAGGCCGAGGATGCAGAGCTCCTCCTCCTCCCTCCTCCTCCCCTTCTGCTCTTGGCTCTTCCTCAACTTGGGATGGGCGAAGCCCCTCTTAGGAAGACCCCCCTCGTGTCTCTGGTCCCGCCCAGGGGCTGTGTGTCCATGGCCTCCTGCTTTCCGTCACACCCCTCCAGCAGGCTCTCCCAGCTGTCCCATCTTGTCAGGGTCATCTGTGACCTTCACTTTGCCAAATCCGACGGCTGATTGTCATTAGTGGATCCCTGAGCAGCATGGGGCGGCAGTGAGGGCTTTGTCCTGTCCTCCCAGCGGGTCCCAGCCGCAGGACGGGACCCGTGGGCTTGTTTGACGTTGGCCTAGAGTAGGCCCTGGGTGCCCCACGCTGGCCAGGGAGGGCTCACTTCTAGTGGAGGGAACCGGGAACCCAGGTAAAATATGGGGGCGAGCATGTACCTGAGTGAAGTGACACTAGCTCAGGCCCAGGTGACACTGGAGTTGGGAAAACTGCAGCCCGTCAGGCAGAGAAGGAGGCGGTGCGTGGCAGGGGCTGCAGGTCACTGTCCCAGGCTAGGGACCCTGGCTGCCCTGCCTTCCTCCCTCCACCATTGTCCCCATTCAGGTCTCGCCCCATTCAGTTCACGTTCCCGGCTGGTGGGGTGAAGCCTCCTGGATCCCCCACCTGCGCCCACTCCCCGTGGGCCCTGTGCCCAGGGTGATGGCTGCCGGAACCCTCAGAGCAGGGGCTCCCCTGCTGGCGCCGGTCTCTCCAGGAGGCGAGGCAGGCCCGGGTCTGGGTCTCCCTCTGCGCTGGCCCTGATGGGTGGGGGCTGGCCGGCAGGCGGACCCGGAGGAGGAGGGCAGACAGACCTGGGTGAGGGAGCCACGGGCCTTGCTGCCCACCTTGGGAGCCCTGGGGCCAGGGGCCGGGAGTGCTGGTTGGCAGCCCTTCCCCAGGCCGTGACCCCGGCCTCCCTGCTTCCCGAGGGCCTGGGCTGGCGGAGGTTCTGGCTGGAGGTTCAGTTCGCAGCAGGAGTGCAGGGGCCCTGGGCCAGTCAGGTGAGCCCTCCCTGGGCTCAGTCCCTCTCTGATGAGACCTCAGGGCCCTGTGGTTCCACAGCCCCGGGAGGGTGAAGAGGGGTCAGTCTGCACCCACATCTCGGCATCTGGAGCCCGGGCCCTGCTGGCCAGCTAGAGCCTGTGTGAAGATTACCGCCTAATCCCCTGCAGGTCCCTCCCAGGCCGCAGGGCAGGGCAGGGAGGAGGGAGCCAGGGGTCATGGCAGCCATTTGTCCCTGTGCTGCTGTTTCTGCCACAAGACCTGGGGTCAGCCCTGCCCTGGGGAGCTGTGAAGGGGGCCCTCCCAGCACCCGGCCTTTCCCAGGCCAGGAGGGGATCAGGCCTGGGGCAGGTGCCTCCCGCAGGCAGGGCCCAGCTCCCAGGGGGTGAGGCCTGGGCCAGGTGCAGGCCCAAGCTGGGGCACAGGCGGGGAGCCCTTTCTCCTGGCTCCCTGGTGGCTGCCTGGGCCTCTGTCAACCAGCTTTCACTCCCCTGGAGGGTCTCCCCTCAGTCTGGGGAGGGACTTTCACCCCACAACAGGGAGGAGAAGCTTTGTCAAGGAGAGCACTGGGGGACTAGGGGACACTGCTGACCTGGAGTCTGCGGAGGGCTTTTCGGAGGAGGGACCTCAGGAGGGAAGTTAGGTATCCCAGGGAGCAGCCAAGACAAAGGTCCTGAGGCCACACAGTAGGAGAGGGGATTGAGGAAGAGCTTCATGGGGTCTGGGGTTCATGGGGGAGGGGGTTGTAATTCTGGGAAGGGTGAGCCTCAGGGGAAGGGCTTCCACAGGGTAGTGACATAATTTGGCTGCTGTGAGGGGCAAGACTGCTGACCTTGCTGGAGCAGGGTGGCCAGGAGTGGCTGGGAGGTTGAGGAGGCTGGAGGATGGATGGGGGTCGAGGGCAGAGCCAGTGTGTGGATGAGGGGGCAGCTCGAGGTCCTGGGGAGGCCAGGAGTGGCCGGAGGCAAGATCGGTGGCCCACGCGGGGCCTCTGAGCTGTCTAGGGAGTAGACTCCACCCTTAGCTGGGCGGGTGGCAAGCCTGGAGGACGGCAGGATGAGCCCCGCTGTTGCCCGGGCCTCCTTGGAGGAGGCGAGGAAGCCCAGGGGGAGGCTGAGATGGTTCCAGGCATCTGGATGTGGGCAGTAGCCAAGGCCACAGATGAGGGCTATTGAGCAGGCCACCTGGCTGCCTGCAGTGAAGGGCAGGGACCATGGGCTCCTCCCAGCTGCCTGGCTTGGGGACAGATATCTCTGTGCAGAACTGGAGATGGTGCTGGAGGCCGGGTACCACAGCTGCCAGGTGTCATTTTCTGCAGCTTATCTGGGACCACCCCTGCATTTGTCCACGGGTGTGGCAGTGACCTCTGCACCCCACGGCGCTGGTCGCGGCTCCCCAGCAGCCTGGGTCATCAAACGGGCAGCGAGCCCCTGGCACGCCTGAAGGCTCCATCTGAAGTAGAGACATCCTCTGGTCCCTCAAGACGGGCGGCCAGGGCCCCCTTTTGCCCCATAGGGCGGGGCCCAGGGATGGACCAGGGCCGCTCCTTGGTTTCCTGCTGATCTTGGAGTGTGGGTCTGGAGTCTGCTGGAGGCTACGCCATGCAGATGTGTTTACCTTTATTTTTCTTTCGGAGGGTCTTGGTGAGGGTTAGTGGGATTTCTTCCCCTCATGCCCAGCCCACGCGGGCCCAGGTCTCACGGGGGAGACAGATGGGTAAATAAGTCCGAACCAGGAGTGCTGACATGCGGGAGAGTGACTGGGAAGGTGGGTGTCTCAGAAGGTGGCCAGGGTGTCATCACAACCCAGCAGGGTCTCCAAGGCTCCTATTTGACAAACAGAAAGGTGGGACACACCCTGGGCAGGGGACAGCAGGTGCACAGCTTCTTGACAGCCTGTGTCTGCGCCATCCCCTCCCTGTGGAGTGGCGGAACAGGCCAGGGGCAGGGACAGAGGCCTGCAGGCCACAGAGACCTGGTCCATCCCTGGGTCTCTGATTCTCTGTGTTTTTTAATTCAGGAGCCCAAAATCCTGGAATTCAGGTCTGGGACTGTGGCTCAGCTGTAGAACGCCTGCCTAATGCAAGCGAGGCCCTGGGTTCGTTCCTCAGCACCACGTAAAAATAAAGAAATAAAATAAAGGCATCGTGTTCATCTACAACTAAATAATTAAATAATAATAATAATAATAATAAAAAAAGAAAAGATCCTGAGATTCCAGGAACCCGAGCTTCCTGCAGGTTTGTTTTTCTGAGTCTGACGCGGACCAGCACCGAGTGCCATCTGGAGCTGTTTCTAAAAAGACTCGGGATGGGATTCAACAGAGGGTGGGAGCCGCGGGAGAGGCCTGGCTGTTGGCTTGGTGCTTGTTCTTCGCGTTTTTCTTTATCTCAAGGGAAGGAGGCAATTTTTCCTGGGCCTATGGGTGCCCAGCAGCCTCCCTGGGTCCTGCCTGGCTGTCACCAGAGGTCTCCATAGGCCCCTCTCCTCCCCCTGCAGGTCTGCTGTTGTGTGAACTTCCCCCAGGCCTTGGCCATTGGTGTCACATCCCGTTCTCCTGGGGTGCCCTGGGCGTGCCTCGCCTCTCTGCAGAAACAGCCTTAACGAGTCACTCAGGGCGGCTGCCTGGCCCCTGGAACCTTGGCTTTAGAGGGACTCTGGTTCAGGTGCTAACTCGCCCTGACCCAGAGTGAGTGTCCCAGGGACCAGAGTGAGTCCCCCTTCCTCCTGCCTCCTACTGTGGGGGGCCAAGCAGTGGAAACCTGAGGCCCAGCCTGTTCTTGGGGGGCTGCTCCTGGAGACGTTCCCTCCCCTCCTGAGCCTGGTCTTCATGTTGGACCCCTGGCCTTCAGGGACGTGGCATCTTGGGGTATGCGCCATCTGTCCCCAAGCCCGCCTTCTCCGCACCCCCCTCGTCCCCTGGCAGGGTCTGTTGGCAGGTTCCAGGGGCTGCCCCTCCAACCTGATCTGGCAGCCCCTCCCCGCCATCTTCCCCCCCACACTACCCCCTTAGGTTCTTTTCAAACCTAAGTCAGATCTGGTCTCTCAACAGCTCTCAAGTCTGCAGTGGTTCCTAGAGTCACCTGAGAGGTTAAGTCGCTGCCCAGGGTCACCCACTGGGCGAGTGGCTGGACTCCTGCCCCACTGGTAGCTCCCCACAGCAGGGTCTCAGCAGGCCAGCCTTGGTGGCCCTCCCAGCGCTCCGCCCTGTCCCTCCCAGGTGTTTTGATCTTGTGCTTCCCCTCTTGGGGACACGTATGCAGCTCTTTCCTCCTGGCCTCCCCAAGGACTGCCTGCTTTGTTCCCCCAAGAGGACCCAGTCTCCCGGCTCCTCCTCTGCTGTCCCAAGGCCCAGACTGCCGCCTTCTGCTTCCCCTCCCAGGCTCTCCTCTTGGCCTCTGGGAGCCTGAGTTTTCCTGCTTTGGGAGGGGGTCCTCTCGGGCGGCAGTGGCTTTTCTCCAGCCGCAGGGAACGTGGGTCTGTTAGGAAGTATTGCCCCAAAGGGGTCCTTCTTTCCTGGGCCTTTGGAGAAGGAAGTGAGCCCTTACCAATGAGCGCTGCGGGATGCTGCCTGGCTCTTGTGTGTCTCAGTCTCCCCAGAGGAGAGGTTCGTTTAAATTGTGTGTGTGCTGGGGACAGAACCAAGGGCTGCACATGCCGGGCAAGTGCTCTACCACTGAGCTACACTCCAGCTAAGAAGTCGATTTATTTTTTTTAGCAGAAAATCACATTTATTAAATTTCTAACCTATGAGAGGCAATATACTGTGTTTCATATTTTATTCCCATTTTTATATGTTTATTTATAGATGACAGAAGAATGCACTGCAATTCTTATTACACATATAGAGCACAATTTTTCATATCTTTGGTTATATACAAAGTACATTCACACCAAAATTGTGTCTTCATACATGTACTTTGGATAATAATGATCATCACATTCCACCATCCTGCTAACCCCATGCCCCCTCCCTTTCCCTCCAATCCCTCTGCCCTATTTACAGTTCATCTATTCCTCCCATGCCCCCTCTCCCTATCCAACTATGAATCAGCCTTCTTATATCAAAGAAAACATTTGGCATTTGGATTTTTGGGATTGCCAACTTCACTTAGTATTATCTTCTCTAAATCCATCTACTTACCTGCAAATGCCATGATTTTATTCTCTTTTTATTTATTGCTGAGTAATATTCCATTGTTTTTTTTTTTATCCATTCATCCATTGAAGGGCATCTAGATTGGCTCCACAATTTAGCTATTGTGAATTGTGCTGCTATAAACATTGATGTGGCTGTATCCCTGTGACATGCTGTTTTTAAGTCCTTTGGGTATAGACAGAGGAGAGAGATAGCTGGGTCAAATGATGGTTCCATTCCCAATTTTCCAAGAAATCTCATACTGCTTTCCATATTAAGAAGTTAATTTTTATAAAATTACCGAGGCTCAAATTACTTGCCCAGGACCACACAGTGTGAGCAGCAGGCCTCATTTTTGGGTCTGACAGGTCAGTGTGAAAAATTTTCTCTAACCAAGAATTTTTATTTTTTAATGTTGTTGGACCTTTATTTTATTAATTTATTTATATGCGGTGCTGAGAATGAAACCCAGTGCCTCACAGATGCTAGGCAAGTGCTCTACCTCTGAGCCAAGACCTCAGCCCCCCCAAGAGTCTTTTCTTTTCTGATGGTTTGGTGACATCTGGCGACATGCAGGACTAGACCTCAGACTCCTGCCCTGGCAGTTTTTTGTTTTTTTTTTTTTTACAATTTCACTCTATAGGTTCTTCTTCTTTTTTTTTTTTTAAAGAGAGAGAGAGGGGATTTTAATATTTAGTTTTTAGTTCTCGGCAGACACAACATCTTCGTTTGTATGTGATGCTGAGGATCGAACCCGGGGCCACACACATGCCAGGCGAGCGCGCTACCGCTTGAGCCACATCCCCAGCCCCCTGCCCTGGCAGTTTTTGGTTACAAACTGGAGCTTGTCGCAGTGCCAGGGTTCAAAGTCACAATTCATAGGAGCCCACCTTTCCCTGCAGTGTGACGGAGTCTGCTTTGCCTGAGGGGTGGCCAGGAGCCCTTTGACAGTTGTTTTGAAGCCTGGCTTCTTGTCACTATTTCTGTCTTCTGAGCCTCAGACTTGGACTCCAGGCCTTTCTCCCTGCTGGTCCCTCTGATGCCACGCCTTCTTCAGGTGCCCTGAGGCTGAGCGCCTGCTTGGCCAGGTGAAAGGAGCTCTGGCGGGAATCCAGAGACGCCAGGACAGCTGCCCGTTGGGGCTGCACCTGTTGCCCTGTTAGTTTGGGGGCCGCGGGGGGCGGGGCCGCGAGCCAGGACGTCCAGCCTCCGCCTGCGGCCTTGGTCGTGTGGCGTCCCAACCAGGCCTGGCAGATGGGTGCTGTGGCCCATCCAGGACGCGCCTCGGGTCCTTTCTTTTTATTGCGGCCAACCTCGCGCAGCTTGCGATTCCTCACCAGTGCCTGACTCAGTGGCGGGGGGCGCACTCTCCCTGCTGCCCGCCGGATGCTCGCCACCTCTCCCTGGTTCTCCCTGTTTTCCACAAACCTTTCATCATCCATAAGAACACCCCGTGCCCATCGGATAACCCCACGCCATCCAGCAATCCAGCCGCCTCCACCTGCTCTCTCTCCACTTGCCTTTCATGAGCAGAGCGCATAAGAGAAATCGTACGATGTGGCCTGACTTTTTTGTGTGTGTGCTGGGGTGAACCCAGGGCCCTGGGCACCAGACACTCCACCACTGGCCAGGGCCCTGTCCCCACGTCCTGCTTTCCATTGCTTATTTTTCCTTCACCGGCTCGTCCCCTATCGTGCCTATCAGTGCTCTGTCCCTCTGTAGGGCTGAACGACAACCCTAGTGCGGCCGAGCCATTGCTCGTTTCTCTCGGTCCCTCTGCCAGTGCGCATTCGGGTGGGGATCGTGTCCTGGCCCAGCGTCTCCACTTTTGATCATGCCCTTCTTTCAGGAAAAAATAGAAAGTAAAGACAAGTGGACCTGGAAGATAGCAATCCCTGCCAGGTCTGCCACCAGGGGCCAAACATGGGGCCAAATCTTCTGGAGTGTATGTGCCTCAGCTCTGGGTCTCCTCCTCGTGGTTTCGGGGAGGCAGGCAAAACAGGGAAAAAGCATGAACTTTGGTGTCGGGTCTCCTGGGCTTAGAGCCCAGCTGTGCCACATTCCAGGCTGTGTCTCTGGGCACGTTCACTAATACGCATGCCTTCACCACCCCATTGGTAAAATGCTGGTGGCACTGATGTATTCAACAGCTACTGCTGTGTA
This sequence comes from Ictidomys tridecemlineatus, assembly GCF_052094955.1. Taxonomy (NCBI): domain Eukaryota; kingdom Metazoa; phylum Chordata; class Mammalia; order Rodentia; family Sciuridae; genus Ictidomys; species Ictidomys tridecemlineatus. The sequence continues at coordinate 8,286,614 of NC_135482.1, read as the reverse complement.
ACAAACTGCCCCCAAACTCAGGTCTTAAGGCAACAAACATGGCTGCCTCACAGTTTCTGTGGGGCAGGACTCTGCCTTGCAGGGTGCTGCTGCCTCCAGGGCTGTCACAGGGCCACACTCACAGCACCCGCCAGGGGCCCTGGTCTCATCTGACGGCCCCCACGGGCAGATCCAGACTCAACTTCACTAACGCTGTGTTGGAGGAATCCAGCCTGTGGGGGGACTCAGTTCCCGTGGGCTCTTGGCTGTTCCTTTCTGGAGCTCAGAATACCATGCTGGCTTCCACCATTGGTGCAGGGACAAGCTGGGGGTGGGCAGGGCTTCTTGTGACCTGTACCCAGGAGGGAGACCTCATTGCCGCAGTCTGGCTGGGCACAAAATCACGAGCCACTCACAGCCTTGTAGATTCAAACAGCAATTCTTTATTCCCGAACTCTCACCGGCACTCTACACGCACGTTCTGGGGAAAATCCACACTTCCACTGGGCTCTGCATCCCAAAATACTCTCTGAATCCCGCGAGAACTCAAGGGGAACTCAAGGAGTGGGCGCGTGCCTGAGGCAGCAGGATACGCCCTATTCCCAGCAGGATCCACACCCTAAACCTGGAACCACCCTAAACCGGGATCCGCCCTGGTCCTTGAGCAGGGTCACCTTTCTCAAACATTGATGCAATGTCACTGCAAATGACCTGGGTCCAAGGCAAGCCCATTTCCACAATGGAGAGTCCTCCCTCTAAGCAACATGGGGTAGGCTGACAAGGAAATTGCCATGCGTCATTCCTACTTGGCTATGCCTCTCAGCACCTCATCACCTTTGCCATATTTTTTGTCTGTTAGAAGTAAATTGCTAGGTCCAGCGCTCTCAAGGGACCTTAGGGACACAAGGTCATGCACTGCTGGATGCAGGGTCATTGGGGCCACCTCAGCTGCTGCCTACCCAGCTGAAACATGCCTGTCTGGGGGCCGTTGAGGATCTACATGAGGTGGCACATGTGGTGCTGCTGTTGGCCCTGGCAACAGGGCAGGGACTGAACACAGCCTGAGACTCCAGAGGGAAGGGCGGGGTGGGGCTGGGCATGTTCACACTAGGAGGGCAAAGGCTCCCCGTTCTGGGGCCAGTCCAGCCTTGATGCTGTGTAACAAACTGCCCCCAAACCCAGGTCTTAAGGCAACAAACACGTTTGTTGTTGTCCTGGGCCCTGACACTAGGGGACCTTGGTGTCAGGGCCCAGGACAACTTCTCTGGCTAGGGGTTAGCGCTTGCAGCTCAGGAAGGAAGCAGTTGACCCGACTTGCGCTGTGTGACCTCAGGCAAGCTGCCCTGGTGGTGGGCATCTCTGGGCCTCTCTCTGAAATGCCCACTCACCGCCTGCCCCATGGCTCAGAGAGGTCAGAGGGGTGGGGGCAGGTCCCGGGGCTGGGGCAGCGCCCCCCCAGGCTCACCCCGCACCCCTGCAGGTGTTCTCCATCGTGGTGTTCGGCTCCATCGTGAACGAGGGCTACCTCAACAGCCCCTCGGAGGGCGAGGAGTTCTGCATCTACAACCGCAACGCCAGCGCCTGCAGCTACGGCGTGGCCGTGGGCGTGCTGGCCTTCCTCACCTGCCTGCTCTACCTGGCCCTGGACGTCTACTTCCCGCAGATCAGCAGCGTCAAGGACCGCAAGAAGGCTGTCCTGTCCGACATCGGCGTCTCGGGTGAGCCCTGCTGGGGGACCTAGCCGCCGCCCCCTCCCCATTTCCCAAGGAGGAAACCGAGGTGTAGGCGGGTGAGGGGACAGACTCAGGGTCCCCTGGCTGGCAAGGCCCGAGACCCCAGAGCAGCCCTGCTGCGCCCCCTCCTGGCGGAGCCTGTGAAAATTAAGCCAGGGCCATGGGACCCTGGCACACAGTGGGTCCCTGGAGCCCGACCCCCTTCGTCTGGTGGCCTGTAGGTGACCTGCCACCCTTTGCCCTTCAGAAGTGACCTTCAGCCCGGGCCCCCTGATCTGGGACCCCCAGATCACGTTACCACAGACCCCTCTGAGCCTCACCCCAGGTCTCAGAGGGCCGTTCTGAACTAGGGGGCTTTGTGAGCCTCCACCCCCGGAGCTGCCCCCACACCAGCCTCTTCCCCCAAATCCCCACTGGTTTTCCGGAAGCCTGAGCAGGGGCGCTGCAGCCTCCCTCGCTGGACAGTGGCTGGCCTCGGGTGGGCCTAGTCAGGGACGTGGCTATAAACTGGTGTCTGGCGGTTAGAGAAACACTGGCCCAGCTGACTGCTCTCTCTCCCTCTCTCCTCCTCCCTCTCCCCCTCCCCCCTGCTGTGGCCCTCCCTCTCTGCCCCACCCTGCCCTGTCCACCTGGCTTGACCTCCTGTGGCCTCCCCCTCTGCATCTGACTGAATCCTCCTGCTCCTCCTCCCCTCCCCCTGCACCCTCTCCTGCTCCCCTCCCCCTTGCCTTGCCCTCTGGGGTGGGGAGCGCGGGAGACCTGCCCGTGAACTTGCCCTGTTCCTCGGTTTCCCTGTTTGCTTTCCACACACCCTGTCCCTCACGCTCTGCCCTCACTGTTCTGCCTGGCCCCGGGGACCCCAGCCTTCTGGGCCTTCCTCTGGTTTGTGGGCTTCTGCTACCTGGCCAACCAGTGGCAGGTCTCCAAGCCCAAGGACAACCCACTGAACGAGGGTACGGACGCCGCGCGGGCCGCCATCGCCTTCTCCTTCTTCTCCATCTTCACCTGGGTGAGTACCGCACCCACCGGCCCAGCGCCCAGGGGGCAGCCTTCCCGCAGGGCCTCTGGCTGCCTCTGGAGCTCCCCCTGCAGGCCCAGCCCCACAGCCCAGCCTCACAGCCCCGCTGCCGCCCTGGGCACAGCCAAGGCCCTCACTTTGATGCAGAGCAGCTGCCCCAAGTCATAGACTCTGGGGCCTCTCTGGATGGTATTTATCATCCCATTTTACAGATGGGAAGGTGGAGCCCTAGACAGGGAGGTGGGGCTTCAAGTTTCGCAGGCTCAGGAGACCGGGTTCACACGGTGGGGCTGCCTCCGATTCCCCAGCTTCTGTCTTCCCATCTGGAGAATGAGGGGATTGGAGATGGCCCGTGGGGTGGGGGGATCACAAACCCTGGTGTCCAGGCAGGGCCGAGAGCAGGTGAGTGGCCAGGTGGCCTGTGCACTCTAAGGGGCCCCTCTGCAAAGCGCCTGTGGCCATGCAGAAATTTTTCCAGAGAAACAAGAAATCTAAATTTTCACATGAAATCTCATCTTCACGTATTGGTAATTTATTTACATTTTTAAAAATATATATCCCGTGAGTCAAAGAGAGCAGGCCCCTGAGAACCAGGCTGGAGACCGGGTCTTTGTGGGCGCACCGCATGGCCTCCCGCAGGTCTAGGAAGTCTCTCTCTCTTCTCCCCGAGCTCCGTCCTGCAGAGATCTAGGGTCACCCCAGCTCCAGGCCCCTCAAGGGCTCTCCCTTCCCCGCTGCGCAGCCCCTGCCCAGCCTCCTGCAAGGAGACCTTTGAGGCTGCGTGCACCCAGCCCTCCCTGCTCCTCCTCCCTCTTGCGGTGACTTCTGCCTCTTCTCGAGGGTCCCTGGACTTGCACTTTCTTTGGGGACACCCAACCCACAGCACAATATCTGGAGCTGGAGTTTGGAGAGGAAACCGGTAGCCCCGTCCCCGTGGGCCAGCCAGGGCCCCTCTAGGCTTTTATGTCTTCAAGCCTGGGTGGGAGACGGGATCTCAGTCCAGACGGGCACCCAGAACTGGGCCCTGCCACCTGCAGGCAGAGCTTGGAGGCAGCTAGCCCAGAGGTGGGGCCCACAGAGGAGCGGAGGTGAGGGGACACCAGCATTTCCGGGCTATCTGAAGCACCCGGCCGAGGTGCCAAGGCCTCCCTCCCTGCTAGCACCGCTGCCCTCCGGCTCCGCTCCAGCAGCCTCACCCCTGCTCTCTCCTGGCAGAGCCTGACCGCTGCCCTGGCCGTGCGCAGATTCAAGGACCTTACCTTCCAGGAGGAATACAGCACACTGTTCCCTGCCTCGGCACAGCCGTAGCCCCAACCTGCAGAGCAGGGAGCCCCGTGCCCACCTAGTGCCAAAGATGCCCAGGACCCCAGGACAGGGCACGGCTGGAAGAGTCAGACCCTCCCTGGCTCATTCCTTCACTCCTTGCCCCTTTGTCCGTTCTTTGTCCGTTCATCCATTAAGTAAACGTTTATTGAGCAGCTATCTTGTGCCTAGTGATGAGTTAGACAGGGATCCTGCTGCCCAGGAACCCCCAGGCTGGGAGGGGAAGACAGACATCAGAACCTCCCCAATGGGCTGCAGGCTGCTAGAAGGCTGGAGGTTAGTCCATCCACGGGCTTGCCAAGGGTGTCCGTGGTCCAAGGTGCTGAGCTGCAGGCACCGTATGATCTCTGTGTCCACAGTTGTGACATGAAGGATGGTCTTACTGTCTCCCTGGAGGCTGGCTGCCGAAAGGGGCCTGGCCTGGACTGTCAGAGGCCTTTTGATTTGGTTCTGCTCTTGTGTGCTGTGTGACCTAGAGCAATCCCTCTACCTCTCTGAGCCTCAGTCCATATTCCTGGCCTGACAGGTAATAATGGACCAACCTTTCACGGTGGTCATGCAGATGAAATAAAGGCCACACAGGGTTGGGCACAGGAATGCTCAATAAATGTCAGCTTCTGTATTCATCATTCCTTCACCCATTCACTCATTCACTCACTCACTCATTCACTCATCCTCCCGGAAAGTCAGGGGCAATTTGCGCTTTGGGAGGGAGCCTCTTGTGAGTCCTCACTCTGCCGAAGGCTCGGCCTCCCTGTGCCCTCAGCCGCCTGGACAGGAGCCTGCCTCTTGCTCCACTCCAGGGCAGCAGAAGGCTGTGGCACCAGGCCTCAGGGCGGGGCCTCGGCTCGGCGGAGCGGAGCCCAGGTGGCGCCTGGCTGCTGCCCCGCGGGCGTGCTGCAGGGACGTGCCTGTTCTGAGGAAGAGGGCCAGGTGTCCACGGACCCCAGCCACCTACTGCGGCCTGGATGGTGGGAGCCCAGGCCTGGCCTCTGCTCCCGACCTGTGGCCCATTGAAGTGGTGACCAGATGGGCCTTGAGCCCACGGGGTGGGGCTGACCGCAGCCACAGTCCTCGCTGCCATGGCCAGAGCCTCTGGGGAAAGGGCTCGCCGAGGTCATCTGGGCCAGCCCTCTGCCTCTCTGAAGGATCCAGCCTCCACAGTGGGAGTGGAAGCGCCGGAGGGGCCAGGACCGCAGGCCTTGTCCCTTCAGGAGTCCCATTGCGTGTCCCCTGTGCGCTCTTAGGGCTGCTGACAGCTCAAGGCCCAGTCTCCGAGCCCCAGCAGCCAGGGCCCCAGACCAGCACCGAGGGCAACCCCCACCTGACGCCTCAGCCCAGCTTCTCCCTGCTCCGCCCTCCTCAGGACCGTGGTGCTTAGTGGCGACACCCACTTCCCAGCAAGGGCTGCCAAGGCCGCTGCGGTTGGCACCTAGTTACCGAGCTCCCGGCGCCGCCTGGGCAGAGTGTCCCCGCTGCCACCCCCTGGCCCTGTGGGGAAGGAGTTGGGGACCTCCGTCTCCCAGCCCTGCAGCCGGGGTGCCCAGCACAGCGTCTTCCCCAGGCAAGGTCCCCAGGCTGAAGATCCCCAGGCAGGCGTCACCAGACCTCTGAGCTGGATTCTGATGGCGAATTTGATTTACCCTTAGCTCAGAGTGGCCAGCGTCGTCGTCCTGAAGACAGTGTAATTGCTTTTAATGAGAAAGAATGTCCCTACGCATGTGTGCACAGCCGAGTCTCCTGACTGGGCTCTGGGGGAACCGGGCCGTGGGGTCAGATGAGGTTAGCAAAGTTTGGCTGCCACCATTCCCCCGTGGGGATCTGGCAAGTCCTGTGGTCCTGAAACTAGTTTCCCTCCATTTAGTTCCGTTTCCCAAACTTCTCTGACCATGTGTTTCAGCAAGAATTAGAGTGAGCAGCAAGTGACGGAAATCTCAAATAACCGCGATTTCAAAGAAGTCGAGGTGTAGGGAGTGGCCCAGGACTAGCGGAGTGGCTCTGAGGTCTTCAGTGACCCAGCCATCTTCCCTCTCTACAATGTGCTTATGGACTGTGTGGTCCACTTTGGCAACTAGAGCTCCAGCAATCACATCTGTGTTCCAGGTATCAGAGCAGAGAGTGGGACAGAGAACATGGGGGCACCACAGTGGCTAGAACTTAGTCTACGCCTAGCTGCAAGACAGAGGATGGCTTTTAGGAGGTGCCAAGATTTCTCTGGCCTATTAAGAAACTTTTTGCCGCATTCCACAGGGCAGCCCTGAGGTCACAGTTCGAGGAGGCGGCTGTAGGCTTTGGGGCCATCTTAACCCTCCACAGTGGAGGTCAAGACTTCTTGGTGGCCTAGAGTGACCTCTGGGCCTCAGGCAGGGTGGCCCCCAGTTGGCCTTACTTTCACTTCAGTGCTTTCGGGGCCTGAGACCCCCTACTGCCTGTGTCCTGTGAACTAACCTCCACTAACCCGGCTCTTGTCTGTCTCTCCCCTAACCACCCCTCCCACCTGTCCTTGTCCCTGCTGGCCCCCGCCCCCAGGCAGGCCAGGCTGTGCTGGCCTTCCAGCGGTACCAGATTGGCGCCGACTCGGCCCTCTTCTCCCAGGACTACATGGACCCCAGCCAGGACTCCAGCATGCCTTACGCCCCCTACGTGGAGCCCAGCACCGGGCCGGACCCCGCCGGCATGGGTGGCACCTACCAGCAGCCGGCCAACGCCTTTGACACGGAGCCCCAGGGCTACCAGTCGCAGGGCTACTGAGCCGCAGTGACCGCCTGCCCCACCCTCGCGTGTCCTGCCCCCCGCCCTCTGCCCTGCTCTCCGCCCCACGCCCTCCCCTCCCAGGCTGCCCTGCCCAGCACCCCGCAGCCTCAAGGTGTTCCGCTGAGGTCCCGGGAGCTCTGGAGGGGTGGGAGCAGCCAGGTGTTGGGTTCTCTCTGCCTGAGTGTGCAAGTGTGTCCGGGGCATGTGCCCAGCGGGGACTGGGGACAGGGGTGAGGTGCATTCATTCATTGCATCCTCAAGTGCTTGTTGAGCGCCTGCTGTGTGCCGGGCCTGTGCTCAGCACATGTGGGGAAGAGGCAGAGATGGTCCCTGTCAAGGGCTGGGTGAGATGTGGAGGGAGCCCTGTTAGCACCAAGGCAGGGCTGGGGTGATGCCCGGAGGTCTGGTGGCATGGGACTCAGGCTGTCACCCCCAGAACCTGTCAACACACCCGACCTGCTAGGATTGGCAGGTTGAGGAAGCTGAGGCCTGGGAAGGTCAAGGTCGCTTGCCCAGGTGGCTCAGGAAGCTGGCAGTGAAGGCAGGGCTGGGCAGGCAGCCCCGAGGCTGGTGCCTGCCCGCTCTTCCTGCCCTGCCCGCCCCCCCATCACGAGCCTGGCTCCGTGGTGTCCTCGTCCTGGGGCCATGGGCACCTCAGCCCCGAGACACCACGATCCTGCTGCAAGCCAGGGGCCTGCTCCTGTGGGTGCCCACCCTTGGCCTTGGCCTTCTCCAGGGGTGCTCGCCCTGCTCGCCCATGACCCCGTGCTTCCTGCTCTGTGTCCTGCAGGGAGCTCTAGCAACTCCCTCTTGGTCTCCCAAACGACTGGCTCCCCAGGTCCCTACCCAGAGCTGGTGGGTAAGAAGGCCAGGTGGGGGGCAGGGCTGGCCCAAGGTCCCAAAGAGCCGGTGGAGCTGAGCTGGGTTTGCTGCCTGGGTTTCTTGACCCCAGTCACCCAGCAGGTGCCTGATACCCTGCCTGATCTGGGACACTCATCCTCCTCTGGCTGGGGTCATCCAGGGATTCTGGCTGGAGCAATCCTGGACGTGGGGCATCTTTCCCTGGCCTTCCAGAGGCCTGCTATAGGAGGCAGTGCAAAGCCCCCAAGGGGACCCAGGGAGGGCAGCTGGTGCAGAGTGGCTCAGGGTGACTGGGCTGCAGCGGGTAGGGCATCGGCCACCCCTAAGACACAGGCATGGGTGGGGCCTGTGGGCATAGCGGGCCCTTCTGAGCTGGGCAGGGAAGGCTCTTACATAAGGTTCCTCCACCCTGAGCTGCAAGTGACAGGGAGGCTGCGTGTCTGTGCCGTCCGTCCTCTTGCACCTCTCTGCCCGGTGCACACGAGCCAGTACCTCAGGCAGCAAGGCAGAGGGGATTGTGGGTTGGCCACAGGGATGGGGCAAGAGAGCCCTCGCCCCCTGACCCCTTCGCCCCTTGCCTTGTTCACTCTCGGCAGCCAGTTGTCAGGTTCCTGTGCTGGGGACACGGAGGGTGTGCATGGTCCCTGCCCTGCCCTCAGAGCTTATGGTCCATTGGGAAGACAAGCACCAGCCAGAAAAGGTACACAGAGCCCGTTGAGGGGGCGAGGCGTGGGGCAAACCCCGTGAGCCCAAGGCTCCCCTGAGCAAGGGTCCTGAGGTGGGCCAGGAGCGGGGAAGGAGCAGCACTGTCCCCCTGAACAGAAGGGACGCTCCATAAGCACAGGCGAGCTAGCAGTGGGCGTGGATAGAACTGGGTTCTGTCCAGGCCCCCAAGGGCAGTGGGGTGGCAGAGGGCCTGAGACAGCTGGACAGCAGCTGGGTTCCATGTGAAAATGAGACAGAGGGCGACAGATGTTCCAGGGTAGGATTTGGACGGGACACGCCCCTGAGTGCTGCTGGAGGCCTCATCGCCCTTCTGCTGTCTGCGCACAGCCCCTTGGGGCCCTGAGCCCGAGGCCCCTGGCATCTCGAATCCCCTCGGCCTCCTCCAATGCCCTCTGCTTTCCTTTTTTCCAAATTTTCCTTGGAGAAGTGCCCCACGCCCCGCCCTCAGCCCAACCGTGCAGGGTTTGGACTCCCCCTTCCCCATCAAGCACAAGAGGCCCCGGAAATGGGTTCCACAGTGTGGAGCTGCAAGGACCCTTAGAAAGGCTCCAGTCTGGACAGGAAGGCAGTAATCTGTCCAAGGTCAAGCACAGAACAAGAGGTGGGGAGCCCTCTCTTCTGCCTCCTGAGGTGACATGATCCTGTGCAATCGGCCGTCAGGCCTGGGTGGCTCCTCACCACCTGGAGGTGTGATAATGGAGGGGCTAATTCCCAGGGGCCTGCGTGGGCTTCCCCTCGCCCTCCTTCCCTGGTGAATCTCCATCTCAAAGACTCTTGAGGGCCCCAGGCTCTTCCTATGTACCAAGAGCTCCCACTTGTTACCCCTGGGGGCCGCTAGCCTTGGCCCAAGGCTCCTTTGATTCTCTAAGGAGCATGAAGGGGGACCGCCCCCCAGAGTTTATGGAGGATGGATTGGTCCAGCCACCTCCCAGCGCTGCCCCTGACCTGACACTCCCAGCCCCTGGTGCCCACAGCCCTTGTCTGGGTGCCCTGGCCCTTCCCGCAGCGGTACTGCCTGTGTATAGTATAAATATATATATTTTCTATATATAAGATGTATAATATAAGGCTCCACAAATATATCTATGTGTGTGTGTGCGTGCACGCGCACGTGTGGTGGGGGTGGTCCCCATCCTGGGCCCCCATCTAGACCCCCCACCACCTGGTCAAGTCTCTCAAGAGTGAATCCAGTGGCCCTGTGGCACCCTCCTTTATGACATCTGTCCATTTGTGGTGAACCAAGTGAAGGTGGTGACTTCTGGTGACATAGTAATAAAGTGAAGACTCAGAACCCGCCAGCGGATCACAAGTTGTCAGTGTTTCTTTGTGGCTTGGGGTTGCCATCGCCTCTGTCTCCCCTGACCTGGGCCATGTCTTATTTGTTTGTTTTGCAGGACTGGGAATTGGACCCAGGGTGCTCTACCACTGAGCTACATCCCCTGCCCATTTTCCTCTTTATTTTGAGACAGGTGCTTGCTAAGTTGCCCAGGCTGACCTCAAACTTGCAGTCCTCTTCCCTCAGCTTCTCAAGTAACTGGGGTTACAGGCATGCATCACAGTGCCTGCCACGTCTTATTTATTTATTATTGTTCGGTTAATTTTTAATTACACAGGAAGCTATTAATTACATGAAGCTCCAAATATATTCTCCTTTTTAAAAAGTAAAATTGTAAAATCGCTGCAACTGAAGCCAGTCTCTCCCTGATGTGCACAAATGCACACCCCCGCCCCCCACTTCCCTGTCCTGGTCTCTTCTCCAACTCCACAGGTAACCAGGATGAGGAGCTTGGCCTCATTCCAGACCATTTCCATCTCTTCAGTATGCATGGTCTGGGACTCTGTTTTTAAAGTTAGTGGCCCTCAATTGGCCACTGAGTTAGCCTAGAAAGTACCAGACACTGCCGGGTCTCGGAGTTCCACAGCAGACAAGTCCCCACCCTTGCAGGGATGGTCATCCAGTGAAGGAAGTCTGGGTTAGACAATCTCAAGCCGAAGTACAAACTGTGAGCTGTGCTGGGGCGGGGTTGGCAAGAAGGCCAAAAGATGCGGGTGAAACCAGGAGCTCAGAGACAGCCCTCTGAGCAAGTGACACCCTGAGTTCTCTAGGATGAACAGGGGTTTGGCAGCAAGGGGGCTGGCTGGGGAGGAGCTTGAGAGTGGCAGGTACGGAAAGAGGAGAATAAAGAGGGACAGGCTGAAGGGGACCCACCACTCGAGGTCTCAGGAATGTGGCTTGTTCATTCTCTAGGGGTTCATTTTCTGGGGGTCTAGATGGGGACCCAGTGACATGGAAAGCCACTAAGGGTGGTGGCCAAACTGGTGGGTTGCGGGCGGAATAACCATTGAAAGATGCCATCCATTGTGCAGACAGAAGGGTCACTTGATGATGAAAGGGCGGAAGAGGTCAAGACGAATTTGGAGGAGCCAACAGAAGGACGAAGAGAGATCCCAGCTGATCAGAGCAGGCGCGGGAGCTGGGGTTGGGGTGGAGGAGCAGGTTAAGTCGGCCCACTGTCAGTCATGATGTGACCACGCCCACACTGGTGGTGGCTAAGCCAATCAGGTCGTCTTCCTTCACGATGAGGCACAAGGATTGGCTAAGTAGAAGTGGGAGGAGCCAATTCCGAGAGAAAGAGGCCTAGGGTGCCGAGGGCCTTCGGGGACCGCACTTCCGGTTCCCCAGGGGCTAAGCCCTTGCCTTGAAGGGACTTCTGGGCCGGGAGCCCCACCGCCTGGAAGACGCGGCCAGGAGGCTGCAGCCTGCCACAAGGAACGAGCCCTGGGGCCCGCGGCGCTGGGCCCTACCCAGTGCTGCTGTGGGCTGGCCAGGCCACCCACCCTGATGGACCCCGGGTTACTGCCCATCTCAGTCAAGAAGAGTAACTGGGACGCGGAGTCGGTATTGCTTAATGGTCGCGCCACCCGCCACGTGCAACCGCTCCCCGCCCTCATTCAAGTCGGAGCGGCTGTCTTCTGACACCAAAGCATTTGTCACTTGTACTATCTGCCAGGGTCCCGGATGTGCCCCGCCCCAGGGTAACTCTGCAGCAGTTTTACTTTGAGAGCTCTCTAAAGGGGATGATGGGAAGACAAATTGGAAAAGTTGGAGCTCCAGGGGAATGTGCCAGCCTTCCCAGGTGACCAGAACAGTTGTTCATGCTGTGATGTTTTAATTTTTATTTATTTATTTATTTATTTATTTGCAAGTGGAACTGGGGTTTGAACCCAGGGGCACTCTGCCACTGAGCTCTATCTCTGACTCTTTTTGCTAAGTAGCCAGAGGCTGGCCTCAAACTTGCAATCCTGCCTCAGCCTCCTGAGTTGCTGGGATTACAGGTGTGCCCTACCTCGCCAAGTGTGATATGTATATTGTTATTATTTATTTATTTAAAAATTAACCAATAAATATATTTATTTTAAAATATATTTATTGATTAATTTTTTAGTTGGACACAATATCTTTATTTATTTATTTACTTTTATGTGGTGCTGAGGGCTGCAAGGGGACAGCATGTGCTAGGTGAGCGCTCTACTGCTGAGCCACAACCCCAGCCCTGTTATTAATTTTTTAAATATTTATTTTTTAGTTTTAGATGGTCATAATATCTTTATTTTTTTAATGTGGTGCTGAGGTGACTCATGTATGCTAGGCGAGCAGGCTACCACTGAGCCACATCCCCAGCCCATGTATATATTATTTTAATAACCTGTTTATGTGAGTCACCTGTTTTTTCTTCTATTACAAAAAAAGTTAATATTAAAATTGCCTTCCTCGGTAACAATGAAGCGTCACCTGAACATACAATTATTTTCTATAGGATGTGATGACCTTTCTACATAATTTCCATGTGTAAGCCTGAGGATTTTTGCTTTGCAATGTTGCAGCAGTTTTCAAAACTAGAGATTCTAAACTCTTTGGAAAATTCTCTGTTATGTTTTATTGCAACATCAGGCGGATGCTTTTGTTTTGTAACAATTTAATAATTCACATGTTATATTTTAATAACTCACATATCATGACAAAGTTTTCCACCCTGGTGGGATGGCAGGCCAGTGGCAGGTGGGTGGCACCTGGCCAGTGCTTGGGCTGGAGAGCTGGGAGTGCCTTTCCAGGTGGACCCCTTCTCTTGCCTTGGCGTGATGGGCTTGGAAGTGCTACCACCATTGTTTCTTCTGTTGCTGCCAGTCTGGGCACAGATTCTGGCCCTGCTGTCCCCTTGCAGCCCCACAGTGTCCCAAGCTGCCCAACCATGTGAGTGCATGCCAGGTGGCCAGGGCAACTACTAGGCACCTGTGCTACTCACTGCCAGTCATTCTCACTGGCCTCAACCTGCTCAATGCCACCTGGCGTATCCTCTCTGCTCCCGCATATACTTCCTTGTGCACTGAATTTGCTGCAAAACACAAGTTCAAGGATGAAATTATGGAACGTTCCAAGACAGCACAGGGATTTGGCAGCACATTATTCTGAGAGCAGGGCCGGCCTGTCAGGGTCACACCCGAGAATCCAGCCCCACTCCCAGCACTGATTCCAGCCTTGTGCATTTCCCCTTTGTTCTATTTTGGATCCTTTTTGCTTTTCCTGCTCTCCCTGTGAATTTAGGCAGCTGCACTTGACCGTGGGTTGGAGCTACGTGGAGCACTTTATAAAGCGTTATCTGGTTCACAGCTTCCGATACTTGTGTTAGAGACGCCCTGATGCTCCTGTTTCACAGACAAGCTAGGACAAAAGGACACGTGCCACAGCCAGGGTCACCCGGGGTGGGGCAGAGCCTGGCCTGAACCATAGTGTGTCCATCTTTGAAGCCGCGCTCTCAGCCCCCGCTGCCTTTCCTTCAATCCTTCTGCACGCTTTGGGTCACTCGCGCCCCCTGAAAGCCTGTCTCTAATGTGAACCTCCTCCCTGCGCTGCGTGTCTCTGGAGTGGCAAAGGCTTCTGCTTTGGCTCCCCATCTGTCCCCTTGCTTCCCCTGTGTTCTGGTGTCTTCCCAAGCCCTGTCCCAATTATGTGTCCTAGAAATGCTACTTCAGACGTGTGAGAGATTTCAGGAAAACAGAAAGCCCTCTGCACAAGGCGCCTCAAAAGTCTGCAGGCATTTCACGAGGCACCTCGCTGAACCCGGCCGGGGGGAGCCCTCGGGTCCACCTGGCGGCCCCAGGCCTATCCTGGGGCCTCCTCTCCTCCACACTCCCTTCCCTGCCAGCCCATCTGGTCTCCCAGCACCACATGTCCACTGTGTCCCCGCTGCTGTCCAGTGTCCTCGCCCAACTCAGGCCACTCCAGCTGCGTTTACCCTGAGACACTCAGGCCCTGTCCCCCAGCTGACACGCTCCACGCTGGCGCCCGGGCTTTCTCTTTCGGCCTCCCATCTGTGCTCAGCGCCCTTCTCGTTTTTCACATCTGACCTGTCAGCACATTCAGCCAGCTCCACTGCTGACCACCTCGCGTGCACTGTGGTCCCCCTAGTCCAGGCCACTCCGTTGCTCTGCCCTACGGGAGGGGCCACTCAAACGGTGCCCGTGTGACCTTAGCCAGTGTGTCCTCGCCAAGAGCAGCGTGTTGATTATCATTGTGTAATAACTCAGAATTCACCAGAGGCTGTCCTGAGCGAGACCTGTCCTTCTGTTAATCTTATTTGATCTTCAAATAACCATACAAAGGGAGTCCTGTTACTATCCCCACTTTACAGATGGTGAAGGCATGGAGAAGTTAAATAACTTCTCCAAACTCATCCATCTAGAGTGGCAGAATGGGATCCAAAGACCAAGGAAGTTTTAACCATTAAGCATTTAAAATACAAATCAAAGCCAGGCCTGGTGACGCACACCTATAATCCCAGTGATTCAGAAGGCTGAGGCAGGAGGGTGGCAAGTTCAAGGCCAGCCTTAAAAATTTAGTGAGACTCTATCTCAAGATAAAAAAGAAAAAGAGCTGGAGATGTTGCTCAGTGGTTATGTGCTCCTGGGCTCAATCCCAGTAAAAAGAAAATGTAAAAAATAAAAATTCTCTCTCTCTCTCTCTCTCTCTCTCTCTCTCTCTCTCACACACACACACACACACACACACACACACACACACACACGAACGGATTGGCTCATGGCCCACCTCTGCTCAAAAACTTTCAGGAAGTTGGCCAAGTGCGGTAGCTCATGCCTGTAATCCCAATAGTTTGGGAGGCTGAGGCAGGAAGATGGCAAGTTCAAAGCCAGCCTCAGCAAAAGTAAGGTGCTAAGCAACTCAGAGAGACCCTGACTCTAAATAAAATACAAAATAGATGTGGGGATGTGGCTCAGTTTTCTAGTGCTCTGAATTCAATCCCCAGTAACCCCCCTGTCCCCCACAAAATTTCCAAGGCCCCACAGGATCTGCCCTCTACTTCTTCAATCTCGTGCCTGGCCTCTCTCTCCCTCGTTCCAGCCACTGGTGCTCCTAGCACATTTCTGTCTCAGGGCCTTGCACTTGCTGTTGCCTTGGCCTGGAATGCACCGTTCCCCTCTCCCCTGGTCTGTGCTCAAAGACACCTTTTAGTGGGACCACCCTTGGCCACACCTTTTTAAAGGCAGCCCCTCTTCATTTTCCTACATAGCACCTGTTACCACCTGACACACGTTTACTGATTGATTTTTTAAAATTGCTCTTTTTTAAAATGTATCTTTAGTTATCAATGGACTTTATTTATTTATATACGATGCTGAGGATCGAACCCTGTGCCTCACACCTGCCAGGCAAGCGCTCTACCACGGAGCCCAGCCCCAGCCCTACTTATTGATTTTATCGTCCATCTGTCCTCACTGAATGTAGGTCCCCAAGGGCAGGGATGGTGTTGGTCTATCAGGGGCTAAAGTCTGTGACATACACACAGCTGCTTAATTGAAGACTGACAGGTTAATGAACAGATCTGCCCACCAAACTTCCTCTTTCCCCTGTGTCACACCCAGTGACCCCCAGGTATGGTCCTAGACCAGTTCTCCTCTCACCCACCAGATCTCATTGACTCACCTTCGTAAATATTTTCCAAACTGCCCACTCCCACGTCCCTCTGCCCTGCTTCAGCCCTGGCCTCAGGTGCCTGGAGAGCACACGCTGCGCTGCCTGCCGCGGTTTCCTCGTTCTGACCTTCTCAGTGTCTCCCCGCAACCCTCCCCTGCCAGGCCTAAACCTGCTGTCCCTGGAGTGCCCACCCCCACCATGCGTCCTGCTGCCCGAGCCAGGAGCCTGCAGTTCCCCTCCCCTTCCCCTGCCCGCTGCTGCCAGCTTTGACCATTAGGATATTCCTGTGAACTGTCCCTTTCCTTCCACCCTCATGGCCATCGCCATCGCGACCCTTTATCTAGGCTGTCTCGGTAGCCTCCTAAGGCTGGCCTCCCATCTGACCCAGGGTGATCTTCCTAAGTCACGGAGACATGACCATGTGGCTGCCACTCCATGAGCCCCTCACCTTACAAGACAAAGCCCCTCACCTTACAAAGCCCCTCACCCTACAAGCAGCTCCTTCTGGGTGAGCTGCTGCCCCCCTCCCCCTGGACTTCCTGTCCTTGCCCAATCTCACCCCCACTTGGGGCATGCTATTTCCTTGGCCTGCATGGCTCCTTCTCCCTGCTCAACTGCCCACTCCTCTCCCCTCCCACACCCAGCTTAAAGGCCATCTCCCTGTGAAGTCTCTCTGCCAGAATTGTGGCGGCCACCCCACCCCAATCCACCCCAGCTCCTGAGCCAGATCACACTGACAGAGGTGATAAAGACCAGAAAGTGGTGAGGAGCTGTGGCCGCACCCCAGGGTCAATGGCACAGCATATGGAGGAAGGGAGGGGAGGGGAGGCCACACACCTGGAGCAGATCCCAGGTCCCCTGCTCAGGCCTGAAGAGGTTACTTCTTTAATCGCATAACACCCTGGGGAGCAGGGATTTTAAGAACAAAGACACCGGGGTAGGTGTACAGGATTTACTAAAGCGATAAAGGTAGCATTTCAAAGCAGTGGGGGGAAGGAGAGATTATTGAATAAGCAAATTTTATAGGAATTTGGCTCTTTTATCTGGAAACAATGAAATTGGATCCCTTCCATCCAGTTGAAATCCCAAACAAGAATCAAGGTTGCCTCATAAATGAATGTGGACATGAATTTAAGGTGGGGAGTCTTTTTTATCAGGAGACACAGAAGACAGGTCATAGAGGAAAATGTTTGATTAGGCCATGTAAAGATGTAAATGTTCAGCTGTCAGAACATCAATGAAATGAGAATGAAAAACTGGGGGAAATAATCCCAACATGTTAGCAACAAAAACACAAGCCTGTCATTGAAATAGACAACTCACATAGGAAGAAATACACATGGGCCAATATATGTACCCCAAAATGTCCAATGTCTGTAGCAATCAGAGAAATGTAAATTAAAACAAATCAAAGTACCTTTGTGTGTGTGTGTGTGTGTGTGTGTGTGTCCCCTAGGGATTGAACCCAGGGGCCCTTATCACTGAGCCACATCCTCAGCCCCTTTTTATTTTTTATTTTGAAACAGGGTCTCACCAGTTGCTTAGGGCCTCACTAAGTTGCTGAGGCTAGCCTTAAACTTATGGTCCTCCTACCTCAGCCTCCTGAGCCACTAGGATCACAGGCGTGCACCACCACACCCAGCCAAAGTACACAGACGAAAAAGTACCCTTCTGAATGGCCAATTTTCAAGCATCAGTGCAAGTGGAATGAGCGTGTGGTGGGGTGCCACGGGAGAAGGCATCTTAGAGGTGCCAAGCTGTAAAACTGCCATTTGTAAGATGGTGGGCAGTTTTTGCATTAAAGGGCCCGAGAGGGGATTTATTCCGGGAAGACCCTCCTTTTGTTCTTTAAAGGCCTTGTCCGGCAGCTGGAGGGAAGCGTCTGCCCAAAGCCAGGCACTTCCGACTGCGGTGTCACGTCTTCCATTCAATCCTGTGAGCTGGTGTGTTAAAGAATAAAAAATGTTGACAGCGATATGCAGGAAAATCTTGTGATTGTGATTGTGTGTGTGTGCGTGAGCATGTGCTCACCTTGTAACCACCGCTTCCACAGGGGGCTGCCCGAGTTCAGCAGGGTGCCCTGGGCCTGGCTGGGGCCCTGGTGTTATCATTTAGATATGAGGTGTCCCCCCGAAACTCACGTGTGAGTCAAAGCAAGAAAGTTCAGGGGTGAAGCGCTGGGGATCCGAGCGCCTTAGGCCACGCAGCCTGGGATCCACTTGGAGAGACTGACCGCGTAACAGGTGGGACGTGGCTAGGGGGGGCACTGGGGGTGCCGTCGGTACATATTTCGTCCCTGGGGACTGGAGCTCTCTGCCTCCTGGCGCCCTGGTCTGAGTGGCTTCCCTCCACCACACCCTCCTGCCTCGCCTCGGGCCCGGAGCAGCGGAGCCGGCCGTCTGTGCACGGAGACCCTGAAACCGTGAGCCCAAATAAACCTTCCTCCTCGGACTGTGGAGCCAGGTCTTCTGCTCAGGGCGGAAGACAAAACAGCAACAACAAGACCTGACAGCACAGGCCGCCAGAGCCCGCCTGGCTGGAAGATGCACGGTCACTGGCCTGGCGGTCTGGCCGGGCCTGGGGAGGTGACCAGCCCTCTAGCGGAGCCGGGACCTGCCCCAGGGGAACGCTATTCCCACTGCGGACCCTTCAGCCTCGGCCAGGGCCCCGGGTGCGGTGCCGGCCTGTGGCTCTCCCCCGTGGGACACGGCTGGGCCTGACCCAGACAGCGGAGAGGCAGCGGGTGCCATCCCAGGCAGGACCTCCAGCGGCCAGGGCCAGGCTGAGATCCGCTTCCACCTGCCCCAGGCCTGCGAGAGGCTTCTGCTCAGCTGATGGTGGCCTCGTTTCTGTGATTCAGGAAGGGTGCCCGGCCCACAGGAGCCACCAGCCATCCCACGAGGCCTGGGGAGGTCACCAGACTGTGGGAAGTGATGTCTCTGACGAGTCCAGAGGACAGGCCGTGGCTGAGAGGAGGAGCCACAGCCAAAGTCGGGACAGAGAACAGGAACTGCGGGGGGACAGAAGCAGGGGTGGGGAGTGGGGTGGGGCCCTGCGAAGCCTGACCCCGTGGACTGCCGCTGTTTTCATCTCAGTTAAAAAGCCCAGAGGCCCAGCTGTAGAGAGTCAGCTCTCCGGCCATCAACCATTAAAAAGGGGCATGTGCTTACGCAACAGAACCGGTCCCCGGGGGTTAATACTCTCAGGGCACCAGGCAGGGTGGTGCACGCCTGTCATCCCAGCTACTCAGGAGGCTGAGGCAGGAGGATCACAAGTTTGAGACTAGCCTCAGCAACTAAGCAAGACTCTGCCTCAAAATGAAATGAAATCAGTAAATGAAAAGAGCCGAGGCTGTAGCTCAGGGGTAAAATGCCTCTGGATTCAATCTCTAGTTCTGAAAATAAATGAAGCAATAAATAATAATAATAATTTCATGGCCCTAGAAATCCCCTATGTATCACCTATTCATCCTTCCCTCTCTTTCCCTGCATTCCTGGATGCCATTCCTTCCTTCCTTCCTTCCTTCCTGGGGATTGCTCTACCTCTGAGTTACATCTCCAGACATCTTTATTTATTTACTTATTTTGAGACGGAGCCTCACTAATTTGCAGAGGCTGGCCTCAAACCCGCAATCCTCCTGCCTCAGCCTCCCGAGTCACTGGGCTTCCACCCACAGTGCCTGGCTGAAGCCATTGCTTTCTTTGCCATCTCCCCAGTTTTGCCTTTTCCAGAATGTTGGAATCATACAGTGTGTGGTCTCTACAGACTGGCTTCTCCTACTTAGGAATATACTGTGAAGTCCCTCCATGTCCTTTTGCGGTCTGATAACGCATTTCTTTTCATCTCTGGTAAATACTAAGGAGCTGCTTCTTATGGTAGGAGAATATTCAGCTCTGTGAAGACCCCCTAACCATCTTCCAGGTGGCTGCACCAGTTTGCATTCCCACTAGCAAAGAACGGGGATTTCTGTTGCTCTGCATCCTCGCCAGCACTTGGTGTAGTCGGTGTTGGGATTTAACAAAGGAGGGTGTGCAGTGACGTCTCACTGCGGCTCACGATGTGCGGCACCCTCAGTGCTTCCTGGCCCGACTCCCAGCCCAGATGGTGCTCTCTGCACGAAGGCTGAAGGCCGGGTCCCCTCACTGCATGGGGCAGCTTTTGCTGCAGAGCAAACCCTCCAGGACTCATCGTGCGTCTGTGGGTCCCCTGGTCAGCTCACCCAGGCTGGGTTGGCCTGGGGGCTCAGCTTCAGGTTGAGGTGCTGGGGCAGGGGCTGCTCTGCCTCTCCTGAAGGGAGACGGTCTGCTGGGGGGCCCTCACACCAGGTCCACTTGGGGCCACACAGGGAATGCTGAGTTGTGCTGTAGGATGTGCAAGGCACCTGCAGGAGCCTGAGAAGCAGGAAATGACAGGCCATCACATGGGAGTGGGGGGGCACTCAGGCGGGTGGTATCTGTAGGTGGGCCACCACGTGGGAAATAAAACTTCATTGCAGGATAATAGCAGAGCGAAAATGTTCACGTGATAATATCAAAATAGATTTGAAAATTAACTGGGCACAGTGGTGCACACCTGTAACTCCAGCAGCTTGGGAGCCTGAGGCAGGAGGATTGCAAGTTGGAGGCCAGCCTCAGCCATGCAGTGAGGTCCTAAGCACCTGAGTGAGACCCTGTTTCAAAAAAATAAAAAGGGTTGAGGATGTGGCTCAGTGGTTAAGTCCCTGGGTTCAATCCCTGATACACACACACACACACACACACAAAAAAAAAAAATCAGATTAGAAAACAGTATTACAGTGATACCAAATTTTTGTAAAGGTAAGTATGGAGTACTCATATTACTTCTCTAGGTCATCTACCAAGTCATTAACAATGCAGTGGGGGGCTGGGGATGTGGCTCAGGCGGTAGCGCGCTCGCCTGGCATGCGTGCGGCCCGGGTTCGATCCTCAGCACCACATACCAACAAAGATGTTGTGTCCGCCAATAACTAAAAAAATAAATATTAAAAAATCTCTCAAAAAACAAAAACAAAAACAAAACAATGCAGTGGGGATTATGGATGACTGCTGATTTATTTTTGTGGCGCTAAAGATGGAACCCAGGGTCTCACACTTGTGAGGCAAGCGCTCTCCGCCTAGCCCCAGCCCCCACCCCGCCCCATCAGACACAATTCACACACAATAAAACTCACCACTTCCAAGTGTGAAGTGCCATGAGGTCCACAAACACGGCCCAGAACATCCCAGAACGTTCCCTGGGCTCCTTGACCAGCCCTACTCCTGTAAGCACTGGTCAGCTTTGGTCATCGTAGGGTTTTGTCTCAAAGTCACTTTTTGAGGCCAGCCTGGCAACTTAGCACCACCCCGTCTCAAAATGAAAATAAAAGGGGCTGGGGATGTATGTGGCTCGGTGGCCGAGTCCCCCTGGGCTTAATCCCTATTCCTGGGGTTGGGTGGGAAGAAAGGAAAGGAAAGGGAAAGAAGGAAAAGGCAGAGAAGCAGCTTGACCAGGCAGGGATCCACACCTCTCCACCCAGCTATCTGGAAGCCTGAGGCTGGGGGATTGCGAGTTTGAGCCTGGCCTGAGCAAATTGGCAAGACCTGTCTCATTGTTTAAAAAAAGGGCTGGGAGGGGCTGGGGATGTGGCTCAAGCGCGCTTGCCTAGCATGCGTGCGGCCCGGGTTCGATCCTCAGCACCACATACCAACAAAGATGTTGTGTCCGCCGAGAACTAAAAAATAAATATTAAAAATTTAAAAAAAAAAAAAGGGCTGGGGTGTAACTCAGCGGTAGAGAACTTGGGTAGCAAGGCCCCGTTCAATCCCCAGAAATGCAAAAGGAAGGAAGGGAGGGAGGAAGGGAGGGAGGGAGGGAGGGAGGAACAATTGCCCAGATTCTTAGAGAAGTTAGCTGAGCTGCCTGGGGCTGCCCCCTCCACCAGGAAGCCTTCCGGGGTTTTCTCCTCTCCGTCCTCTTCCCACCACCAGCCTGTAGGGCCCTCTTCTGGTGTGGGTCAGTAATGGCTGAGTCACACTTGTCTTCACCTGTTTGCTCCTCAAGGACAGGGGCACCACCTTACGGCCCAACCCCCAGCGCCTTCCATAGCACAGAGCCAGTGGTGGAGTCTGCCCAGTGCCGGCTGCGCTGGCCCCTGCCCCGTGCCTGCTCTATCTCCCAGGCATCTTGCAGAGGGGGTAAAATTACCTCCACTTAACTGTTGACACAAAGGAGGCCCAGAGAGGTGAAGCAACCTGTCTGAGGTCACAAAGTGAGTCGTGGCTGACTTGAGCCCCGAACCAGGTCTCCCGAGAGCAGTGCCTCAGTCCACGCTCTGCCCGCGCCTCCCTGCTGTGGCCTGACACCTGCTGGGTGCCCCTCTGCTGCAGAGATGGCCAAGTGGGTGCCACCGGCTGGGAGGCAAACCCTGGCTCTCCTTTGCCCACAGTCCTCTGGATGCTCCGGAAAGACGCCTTTGGGTTCACACTTGGCCGTCTTCCAGCAAACTCCCCTTCCTTTGGGGCCAGTGGCCAGGTGGCTGGGGTGGGCGGGTGGCTGAGGGGGGTCCGAGGCGGCTGGAGGACAGGCTAGTTTCCCGGAGCCTCCAGACGGAAGAGCAGCCTGCCTGGCAGATGGGCACCGGCAGCCTCCTGGTGGGAAGGACGGCTCAGAAGCCAGGGCCTCAGTGGACAGAGCTGAGGGTAAGTGCAGGAGAGGGGCCTCAGCAGCCCTCCTCCCAGGCTGGCCGGCCACTAGCCTCCGGAGGGCCAGGGATTGCCCGTGTGTTTGCCCAGGTCGGCCAGGGGCGCAGCTGGCCCGAGAGACGGGACGTGGGCCCATCTGGGGTTCACCGATGGCCATGCCACCCTCAAGCTGGTCACTCCCATCCCTTGGGCCTCAGTCTCCTGGCTGGGATCCTGTCACCGACACCTTTGGAAACGCCTGGACTCCATGTGCACCTGTGCCGGGCAGAGCAGGCCCTGGATCCAGGGCCAAGGCCCCCGGCTCTCCTACAGCCCAGAGCTGCTTCTCAGCCCCAGACCTCAGCCTTCTTTGCTCAAGGATGTCACACTGTCAGAACTGCCTATGGCTGCTGTGACAATGCCACCTACTGGGGCCCAAGAAGAGGAAGGTATCGGCTTGGGTTTGGACTGTAACTGGAAGTCTGAGGTCAAGGCGTCCGAGGGTCCGTTCCTTCCAAGCCGTAAGGGAGACGCTCTCCTGAGTCTCTCCTGGCTCTGGTGGCGCTCGGCGTCCCTGGGTTTGCAGGTGCTGCAGCCCAGGCTCTGCTTTAGTGTCCACCTGGTGTTCTGCTCGTATGCATTTGTTTCTGGGTCCAAATTCCCCTCTTCATAAGGGCACCAGGGACATGGGTCAGTGGCCCAGCCTACTCCAGTGTGACCTCATCTGAACTCATTACATCTGCATTGACCTAATCCCATAATTGGGGACATAATTCCACCGTCACAATGCTGTTGTCAAGCTGGAGTCACAAACACAGCCTCAAAAACAAAGGGACTTCGCTCCTTCCCAGCTGTGTGACTTTGGACAAGTGGCCTTACCTCTCTGGGCCTTAATTCACAGAGCTATAAATGGTGATTGTGCACATTGTTAGCCAGCAGTTCTAGCTGCTGCCCTCTAGATCTCCTCTCCCATTCCTACAGGAACAGGCTGCTCCCAGCCAGCGACTGAGCACAAGGGGGCTCCTGGTCTGGTCAGCACTTCCTTAGGCTACACGAAGGTCTGAGCCCCTCCTACCAAACCCCCTTCATCTCCCCTAACCCCGGTCCCCTGTGCGGGTCGCTGACCTGCCTCCGTCTGGGAAGTCCCTTCTTCTCTGGCTCCCCTCCTTTCCTCCACAGGGGTCTCCCCAGCATACCTGACCTTGGCGCTTACTTCTGGAGGACCTGGAGAGCAGGGATGACAGTCACACACCCATAGCCCTGGCACAGGAAGTAATGAATGTGCCGCTTGGTGAGCGCTCAGTATATGCTCATTCACCAAGCATTTATTTGGTGACTGCTGTGTGCGAGACACTGGGGTGGCAGAGAGGAGTAGAACCGACCCCTGCTTCCTGGAGGGCCTGTGCCAGGAGGGACAAGAAGGTCTGAAAATCAGGGTGCACAGAGATATCACCAGGGACAAGACCTGGGGACACTGTCTGAAAGGGGTGCCCCAGAGGCGCGACAGTCTCTCACCCACAGCCCCACAACCGGTCCTGCCCCGCAGCTAGAGGGAGTGTCCTCAGGTCCTGCGTCCCCTGCTGCCCGGCACGCAGGGGGACGCCGGACTCTTCCATGGTTCGGAGTGTGGCTGCTCCGGCCCTGCCAAGCTGGCCGTGGCTCCCTGTGGACTCACCGACCTCAAGCCAGCCGGGCCTCTGCGTCGAGGTGTCCCTGCGGCTGTGCCCTCTCCACCAGCTCCCTGCCCTGGCCAGTCCCTCTCCGCCCAGGCACTCTGCAGGCCTCAGCTCAGATGTCACCTTGTCCAGGAAGCCGCCCCTGATTTCCTGGCCCCCCAGCTAGGTCTCCTACCCCATCCTCTATTCTTAATTTTTTATCTGTTGTTTTTAGATAGACATGACAGTGGAGCGTATTCTGAATTTTGAATTTTTTATTAAGAGACATTTCAAATATACCTTTCAAAAAAAGAGAGAGGGCAGCAGGAAACCCCACTCGCCCCGCACCCCAGATCCCACAGAGATCTAGATTTCACCCCACGGGTCTCCTTTTTTCCTTTGCTGACGTGTTATAAAAACAAATCCTCCCTTCCCGCGGCATTTCCCTGTGCCTCTAAGAAGTTCAATAAATAGCTCTTAAATGCACGAGTGAGTCCTCAGTGCACAGCAGCTGCAGAGAAGTTTCCTGACCGACCATCTCCAATTGACGCAGCCATTAAGATGGCCAGTGCCAAGGCCGCTGGACACAATGCTCGCAGTAGAGAAGGAATAAGAAGGCCAAGGGCTCGGCTGCTGCTCCTCGCCCTCCACCAAACATCGGTCTGGGATCCGGGTCAGAGCAAGGGGAAGGAAGGGGGCGGAGGTGGGCGAGGGGAGAATCTTATTGTCCCTTCACGACCTTCTCCCATGTGTGTCATCATCTCAGGGAACTGCCTGCAAACCAGGTGGCTGCAGCACCGTATGAGAGGGCGAAGGGGGACTGGCATCTGCTGGCTGGGTGGCGCTGCGGGGTGAGGGGCCCTCCTTGTGACTTAAGAGGAGGTCTGGAACCTTCCCTTCTCGGTTCCCAGAAGGTGGCTGTTGCAGCCAAAGCTCATGGTGTCTGGGCCTGGAAGGTCACAGTGCAGTCATCACAGATGTGTGTTCCACGGCGCATGGGGACCCTGGTCCACCCCGGCCAGCCCGCCCACGGGGACAGCTTGATGTGGCCCAGAGCTCACTCTGGCTGTTTAAATGGTTACCAAAGCCAGTGGCTGCGGTGCCTCTGTCCCTCCGGCAGGAGACGGTCTTAACTGACTGCAGACTCCAATGTGACGCGCACCGTTCTCCTGGGAGAAGAGGATCCATTGAGTTTGGCTTCCAGGCTCGCTGTCCCCAGAGGGGAAGGAGGCCCGTCCACAGCACACGTCCTTGTGTCCTTCCTGCAGTCCTTCAGAGCTCAGTCCCTGCAAACAGAAGGTGCTGACTTAATGTGTATTCTCCAGGGGCCATTCTGGGCTCAGGGTCCTCTTCTTTACTATTTTACTGGGGGGACATGGACCAGGGATTGAGCCCAGGGCAGTTAACCACTGAGCCACATCCCCAGCCCGTGTTATATTTTATTTAGAGACAGGGTCATGCAGAGTTGCTTAGGCCTGTGAGGATGGCCTGAGGCCTGAGCCTAAGCAACTCCATTTTAAAAACTCCAGTTTCGCCTGCACTGTCCCCAGGCACACCCACGGAGCCCTCCAGTGAGGCCTCAGACAAGTCACTTCCCATCACCCTGATAAACACAGTGAAGCCCCCGGCAGGCTGTCCTCGCCTGGTAAGAGGATCAGGGTGGAGACCACCAGACCAGATGTCTCTGACCCCAGACAGAATGATGTCACTGAGAAATCTAGTGAAAGGGGGGTCAAAAGCCCCCCAAATTTAGTATAAATAACAGAGCTGATGAGCAGGGATTCAGCCCGCGGAAACAAGGGTGCACTGGAGAGCCTGTGAGGACCTGCCGTCCCATCACTTGTCATCCTTCCCCGTCCTCTGCGTGATCCTCACAGCTCCAAACGCTACCCTGCTGAGAGCCGCGACTTCTCCCTGCCACCTCTCCTCAGCCGGTCGTCCACTCCACGCCAGGGAAGCCTGCCTTGTTCCCACCTGGTCACCGCGGTCGGAGCCAGTGGGCACCTGCTGGACCTAAAGCCTAAGGCTTGAGACTTCTGAACTCAGCACGAGAGGGGATGTCTGTCACGAGCCTGTCATGATTAAGTGTGTCTGCGGTGCCTAGAATTAATCTAGACTTGTTTGCTGTCAATTGATCATGTCTATTGCCCAGCATTAGGATTGCTGTTGAAAGACCCCAGCCCAACAAAGTCAGGCCTAGTTCCAAACCACCGAGGCATGTCACAAACCTACGCAGGCACCAGAGGTGTTTTTCAGATAATTAGTTGGGTGTAACCGGTTGGGAAAGGACAAAGGACCAGGTCCCAAGGCATGCCTGAATGAGCAGGGACAGGAGGACCAGAGTGCAAATATGTAGCTTTTATGTGGTTCTTTTTCAGTAACATACAGTGAAAAACAACTTTGCCCTTTAGGTAGCCTATATGCTGGGTTTAAAATTAACCTATTGTTTAAACTGCCCCTTTACCCTATAAAAATCTCTGTATCCCCAAGCCCGGTGTGCCAGCTCACCAAAGCTCCGGCTGAGGTTCTGCTGGGCACCCACAGGAGCCTGTGTCCCAATAAACAAACCTCTTGCGCTTTTGCAGCCAGTGTTTCGTGTGATTCTCCTTGGACAGGGAAACGGGGGTCTTTCACTGTTTTCTTGATTAAGAACCTATAGAATGAAATTGCATCGAGTAATTTGAGTGAATAAAGCATTGAAAGGGGCAGTAGCACGTGGACATTCTTTATTTCTCCCCTCCACTGCATACGTCGCAATTTGCCGCCTCGGGATAGGGCCTTGCTAAATTGCTGAGGCTGGTTTTGAACTCATGATCCTCCTGCCTCAGCCTCCGGAGCCACTGGTTACGGGTGTGTGCCATCGCACCCCACTTTTTTGGTTCTTTAATCAATTCTGTGCTGTGAACATTTGCCAAGCAGCTTCCCTGGAGGCTGTGGAGAAACCCTGGGCCTAGTCTCCGAGCTCCTGCCCTCGGGAAGTTCACTGTCAACATTTACACTTCCTTTAAATGACTCAAAGTGACTAAGTGATTAAAAGTGAGGAGGGGTTGGCTGGGGATATAGCTCAGTTGGTGGAGTGCTGGCCTGGCATGCACAGGGCCCTGGGTTCAATCCCCAGCACCCCCCCCCCAAAAAAAAAAAAGTGACAGAGGGGCTCATACTGGGGTGGGAATCAAGAAAACTTTCTAAGGAGGAATTTCATTAGATAAGAGCAGAAGCTCAGCGGGTGAGGGACAAAGCACCAAGCAACCTGTGCGCGCAAGAGCCACCAATCAGGTGCCAACAGAACCGTCTGTCAATCAGCGGCGTCTCCTGGCCAGTCCTGGATCATAGCCAGCTCCCCTGACCAACCCCATAGGACAAGGGACTCTAAAAACCCCCCTTTTCCTGTCCCAAGCCCTCCCTTCCTGTCCGAAGCCCAATAAAAATTCCAGTCCCGTGGAACCCTGCGTGCTTCTCCCTGGATCCGCCCTGGTGGTCTGGAGAGATCTCCTGGGAGTGAAATCTCAATAAAGCCTCCTTTGGTGGCGCTGCCTGACCTTACAGCTACCTATGGGGTGACTCACTGAATTGGGGTTTCCTGCTGTACAGCACCCTCTAACTACCGACTTGAATTCTCTTCTTGTCTCAAAAACACCTCAAACTCCACATGTTCAAAAAGAACTCACAGCCATTCCCTTCACTCTCCCCACAAGCCCACCTGTTCTTACCTGAAATTGGGGAGAATCTTTGACATCTCTCTTCCTGTCACCTCTATCTAAGTCCATTTTCTGTTGCTGTAACAAAATACCTGAGACTGGGAAATTTATAAGGAATAGAAGTTTATTTGGATCATAGTTCCGGAGGCCGGGGAATCCCAGAGCCTGGAGCAGCTGCTGGCAAGGGCCCTGCGCTGCATCACAACACGGCGGAGGGCGCTGCAGGCAAGTGTGCAAATGAGTTTCTCTTCCCCTCAAAAAGCCATTAATGACATGGTGAGGAACCCCCTCAGGATCTCCGTAGTCCTAATTAAGTCCCTAAGGCCTCACCTCCAGTTACCATTAACACATGAATTTGGGGTTTAAGTTTCCAATATATGAATTTTGGGAGGACACATTCAAACCTCAGCAACCACCCACAACCAATCCAGGATCAAATCATTTCCTAAATAAAATTCACCCACGGCCCTCAGCCGACACAACTGTTAACCTAGAAGAGTCCCTTAATGGGTCTTCCTGTCCCCACTCCCACCCCCCTGAACATATCAAAGGACTCTTTCTACCAAGGGGATGGTAATGGCTTCCTCAGGGTTCGACAGCTTTGCCTTCAAGAGGGATCGCTAAGCTTCTGCCTGGGGCCCAGGCCCCTCCAAGCTCCTCTGCCTGGCCTTGGTGGCCCTCTGTGACCTGCATGCTTCCTGAACTCACTCTTTTCCCTGGTTCCTCTGCACCAGTTCCCTGCACCTGGCCTGTGTCCCTGTCGCCAGCAATACCACACTCCAGTGCCTCTGCACTTGAACTTCTTTCAACCATTCAAAACCTTGGCAATGTTTTTGGTATGTCAATTCTGTCCTTGCAAATTAAAACGTTAGCTTCCGGAAGGCCTGTTCTGCCGGCTGTGAAATTCACTATGGGGCCAGGCCCACACCAACAGCCTGAGTTCACTGAGTGAATAATTCACTCCCCTGTCCCCCTGATTCAGAGCCCTAAGCCAGAGCCTTAGGAACCCCCTCGGAAAGGCATCCTGGAGAAAGTCAGCATTAAGGGCCAGTGAGGAGCCGCGCGGTGGCGCACGCCTGCAATCCCAGTAGCTTGGGAGGCCGAGGCAGGAGGATCGCGAGTTCAAAGCCAGCCTCAGCAACTTAGAGAGGCCCTAAAAAACTCAAGTGAGTCCTTGTCTCTAAATAAAATAGAAAAAAAGAGGGTGGGCATGTGGCTCAGTGGTTAAGTGCCTTGGGTTCAATTCCAGGAACCAAAAGAAGAAAAAAGAGAGACGGGTTAAGCACAATCTCATATGGAGTGTTAAATAAGATACTCCGCAAATTCCGTCCCTGGGGCGGGCGGGGGGGGGGGTAAGGGTGGCAGAGCGCGCCTGCGCACATGGTCCGCGCGCCCCATCCCGCCTCCCGTCCTGGGCGGCGCTGTGCTCACGCGCCCGGCGGCGCAGTCCTCCGTGGCTCCTTAAGCCGCTCTAGCCACCCTACTCGTTGCTCCGCCCAGAGGAGGGCGCGCCGCGGGGGTCCTTCCAAGATGGCGGCGCAGAGGAGGAGTCTGCTGCAGAGTGTGAGGATCCGACCCACTCCAAGTTTGGGGGTTGGGAGCCCGGGAGGGCTGTCGGTGCAGGCGCCGCTCCTGTCGGTGGCGGAGTGTGTCCGCCGCCCTAGCCTCCCTTTCGAGGCCGACGGCGCGTGCAGCGCGCGCGAGACCCGAGGCCCCGCGAGGCCTGCGCATGCGCGCCGCGGGCCAGGCCGCCGGGGTCTCGCCCGGCGGGAGCGTCCGCGGGCCGGAAGGGGTCTGGGGCGCCGCGGAGCCCCGAGCGTGCGTGCAGTAATAGCAATAGCCGCCTCCGCTTGCGTGAGACGTGATGTGCCAATGCCCTTACGTCTGTGAGGTTAATTTTCATGACAGCCTCAGGAGATAGGTACCATAGTGATTCCTGTTTACAGATGAGGAAACTCAGGCACAGAGTGGCCGTCCTCGGCCCCCGGCCGCGCAGCTGGTAAGTGGCAGAGACAGGATCAAAATCCGGCAGTTTTTCTCCCCTTAAATTAAAGCCCCGTAATCTCGGGACTGTACTGAAGCCATGACAAGCGGTGGGGACCCGGGTTTTGGTCCACCTGTGACTCACTGTGCCTTTGGCCCCCGAGAGAGTGGGGCCCAGGATGCGCCCACTCCCCCAGTGGCCCTCAGGGCTTTGTAGCCCCTGCATTTCCTGACAGGCGGGTGCACACGCAGGTTGGCACTGTGGCCTACTCTTGACCTTCCAGGGCAGGGTGCCTGTCCCCTGAGTCCTCCCCTGTTATGGCGCTCTGTGGGAATTGCCTGTGGACTTTTCTGTCCCCTGAACTAGAAAGTGGACTCCTCTAAGACAGAGGCTGTGATCTCCTGCTTACCATCGTGTCTCCTCCTGTCACCCCTGTACGCTGGGTGCTCAATTAATATCGGTGAAATATGAGTAAAGCCAGGCCCAGTGTTAAACCTTTCCCTTACAGAAAGAGCGGACTGTGGCCCTCCTGCTTGTGAGGGTTTTTGTCGTCGTTCTTTTTAGCTATACATGACAGTAGAATGTATTTGGACATGTACACACCTGGGGTATAACGTCCCATTCTTGTGGTTGTACGTGATGTGGAGTTCCACTGGTGGAGTCTGGGAGGGTCTTGAAGCCTTGGAGCTGGTGCGTGGGGCGTGGCCATCACTGCTGCATGCTAATGAGGACTTTGTGTAGACTGGAAGCAAAGAGTTCTGGCCCTCTGCTCTGTAAACTCCTGGAGGGCAGGGCCCCTGTATAAATGTCCTCATTGTAGAAAGCATCCAGGAAACACTAGCTTGATTGCACCCTTAAGAAAGAAGGACTGGGAAGAAGTGGTAAATAGGGCAGACTGAGCCGTTTTGCTGAGGAGCAAAGGGTCACCTGGATCACGCAGAGCAGGGTGGCTACCAGCTGCCCTCCCTCCTAGGTGTAATTGGGCCCAAGGGACCTGAATTAGATAGAAGTTCAGCTTTATGAGCTCTAGAATGTGCTTCTCTGGATGGTGGTGGGCTTTTTTAAAGAAAGAATTGTGTCGTGGGGCATGGTGGCACATGCCTGTAATCCCAGTGGCTCAGGAGGCTGAGACAGGAGGATCACAAGTTCAAAGCCAGCCTCAGCAACTTTGTGAGACATTGTTTCAAGATAATTTTTTAAAAGCGTTGGGGATATGGGTCAGTGTTGAAACACCCCTGGGTTTAACCTCTGATACCAATAAATAAATAAATAAATAAACAAATAAATAAATAAGAATAGCGTTAAAAACATAGCATCTTGATGTAAGGCAAGGGGCTGGCTGGCAAGGTTGTCTATACAGGGTCCCTCCTGGCCTCATAATAACCAGGACGTTCCTACTTACAGAGGATGTGAGGGTCTAGTCCAGAATGTAGGCCTTGCTGACCTGGCCTCTGACCCAAGTCTGCTGAGAGCATCTCAGACACCTGTGCTTAGCCACCTGCTGTATGGCTGCTGGCCCTGCAGGTGTGAAGATGAGTGAGGCCTGGTGTCCACTCTTACTGTGTTTGCAGTTCAACTTTGTGAAGGATCCTATACCACTGGCACGGTGGGTAAGGCACTCTTGGAAATGTAGACCTGGGTCAGTTAGGAGCCCTGGGCAGGTAGTAGAGAACTGCAGAGGCTTTAAAGGACATTGGAGCTTGCCAGGCAGGGGAAAAGAGGGACATTCCAGGGGGACATGTGTTTAAATATGTATGCATCAGGTGTCTGGAAAGCCTTTCCCAGGCTAGAATGGGTACCAGAGTCTGTGTTGAGCAGTGCAGCCGTCTCAGGTGACTGGGGCAGTGGGATTACAGGCAAGGGTGGGGGTTTGCTGATTTGGTGCTTACCAGGCTGTACCCTAATGTTGGCAGAGCGGAACATCATCCTGAAGAGTTTCGCCGTTCCTCCCTAGGTAGATTGATACCTTAACACATCTTTTTGAAGAAAGACTTTCAGGGCTGGGGATGTGGCTCAAGCGGTAGCGTGCTTGCCTGGCATGCGTGCGACCCGGGTTCGAGCCTCAGCACCACATACAAACAAAGATGTTGTGACCACCGAAAAACTAAAAAAATAAATATTAAAATTCTCTCTCTTTAAAAAAAAAAAAAAGACTTTCAGAGAAAGCTTGATATGCTAAGGAATTCAGCCGTCAGCCATGCACAGTGGTGCACCCCTGTAATCCCAGCAACTTGAGAGGCTGAGGCAGGAGAATCTCAAGTTCAAAGCCAGCCTCAGCAACTTGGTGAGGCCTTAAGCAATTCAGTGAGACCTTGTCTCTAAATAAAATATAAAAAAGGGCTGGGGCTTGGTGGTTGAACGCCCCTGGGTTCAATCCCTGGTACCAAAAAAACAAAAAAACAACCTCCCCCCCAAAACCCCAGCCCTTTCAGCCTGTTAAAACAGAGTCACTTGTCCCTGAGCCTCAGTTTCTCCAAACCAAGAAGGTTCCTGGGAATATTTCTGGTGTTAAATGAACTCACACATTATTCCCCTAACCTGGCACGGTCACACTCTAGCCATGAACTTCCAGCTTTAATCTTGCTTTTGAATGTCTTCCGTTTGTCCCCTCCAGTGTCACTGAGCACTCACCATGTGATAGGTGCCTGCAGGTATAGGAGCATTGCTGTGGTGAAGCTTATGTGTGGAGATAGGCAGTGAGCCCTGAGCCCGCACGCACGGATGATCGTGACGGCACAGTGTCTCTGATCCAACCGCAGGTGTGTTGTGAGGCACACACGAGGGTGGAGGGCCATTTTGGGCAGGGATGACGTCAATTTTTTTTTTTTTTTTAATTTTTTTTAATATTTATTTTTTTAGTTCTCGGCGGACACAACATCTTTGTTGGTATATGGTGCTGAGGATCGAACCCAGGCCGCACGCATACCAGGCGAGCGCGCTACCACTTGAGCCACATCCCCAGCCCTGACGTCAATTTTTGATGAGATGAAGTGGGGGACATGGGAAGGGAGTTGGGGGCACAAAGGCCTGCCCTTTTCAGGACTCCCAGAAGGCCAGTGTGGCTGGAAAGGATCACGTTGGGTCAGTACCATCCAAGGAAGCTGGGCCCTTTCAGGTCTGTGGGTACTGGAGTAGCCTTTGCATTCCATCCTAAGCATGATATGAAGCTTCTGGGTGGTAGGGGCCCTGGTGTGGTGTGATTTATGATCAGAGAAAAACCCTCTTTTTAGTGGCAAGAATGGAAACCTGGTACCTGCCAAGTGGCTACTAAAATAATCTAGGTGCGATAGGACAGTGGCTTGGCCAGCTGGTAGCCGGAGTGGTTGGAAGTCTCAGAGTCCAGCAGTATTTTGGCAGAAAAGCTGGTGTGTTTTACTGATGTTGGGGGCATGGCAGAGGAAGAAAAGTCAAGAAGGGCTTCAAAGTTAGTTTTGAACAACATTGGTGCCTTTTATGGTTTGTGGCCAGGGAGGATAAGTGTTTGAGGACGGTAATGTAAGTATAAAAAGAAAATCATGGGGTCCGCCTGTAACCACAGCTACTTGGGAAGGTGAGGCAATAGATTGCAAATTTGAGGCCAGCCTGGACAACTTAGCAAAACTTTGTCTCAAAATAAAATTTTAAAACAAGGGCTGAGGATGTAGCTTAGTGGTGGTGCGCTTGCTTAGCAAGCCCGAGGCCCAGGGTTGGGTCCACAGCCAGGCACTGTGGTGTGTCCCTCTCTGGAAACTGAGAACGGAAGTCACTTGAGTTCAGGAGTTTGAAGCCAGCCTGGGCAACACAGTGAGACCCTGTCTCCAAAAAAATAAAAGTTAAATACAAGATAATGAGGTTGAAATCGATTTTTTAAACTTAGACATGCGTGTTGTAAGCAATTACATCTATGAAATCACAGGTGCTAGTCATGCATTTTTTTCAATTAAAATAAGTATATACCTACGAAAGTAAAAACATCTTTTAAAAACATCATTAGGCTGTCACCTGTAGCTGTTCAGCGGCAGTCAGTCATGCAGTCCATCTGCTGCCCTGGTCCCCACAAGTACCCCTACAGGTGTTTGTTAGGGGCTCTGAAATGGCAGCTCAGGGGGCCTTTGGTGGAAACCCTTGGGGCAGTGGAGGCTAGGAGGGAGTTGGCCTTGGAGAAGTGGGTCATTCAGCAGGATAGAGATGGCTGGAGCTTTCTGGAGAGGAGAAACTGCCCCTGTCGCTGAGTCACCTTCCCGGAGGCCTTTAGTCCCCGCTGTGAGTGCCTTTTTGCCTCAGACATCCGGGTGCTCTCAGCACAGAAACACTTGGCCTTTCACACCATAATCTGACGTGGAGGCTGAGCCCTGAGCTTGGAATTGTGCTTTGTCCTCGTGTGCGACTCGGGTTGGAGATGAGCGTGGGTGTTTGCTCTCAGTGTGACACCGACACATGTGCGTGTGTAGAGTTCATGCTCAAACAGACCTGCTCAGGTGTTCGGAAGCCCCTGGCAGGTTAAATGGGTCTCTGCAGAAGCTCTTCATGCCAAATAGGGCTTCTGGACACAAAGTCAAGTCGGCGAGAGACCCTTTTGAGCAGCCTTCTCTTTTTGCCATATTTTTCATAAATTTCCTTTGAACGGCGGAGGAGGGAATGCCCTTGTGCTCACTGTCGTGTGTGAACAGATCTGTGCTGAGGGTGCCAGCAAAAGTCGCCCCCTTCTCAGCTTCCTGGAGGCTGGTGCCCTGAGCTCACCGCCTGGCATTTGGGGATGTGGGAGAAAGCATGCCTCAGGGATGGCAGGGCGGGTGGGCGGCTTGAGAATAGCAAACGTGACCTTTCTTGAAGCTGTTCCAAAGCGGGGGGACAAGCCTTGGCAGGCTTGCTGGTGGAGGGCCCTGGGTGCCTTGCGTGGGTGACTCCTGCCAGAGATGAGATGGGAAAGCTCGAAGCTCGGCCTCCACACTGCAAAGTCTCCTGTTGGTGGGCCTCCTGGAATTCTGGGCTACCTGTTACTGAGTCGGTGTCTGAGATGCTCTAAGGATCACCTTCCAGGCAGGGCTGCCACCAAAGGAGGGCCCAAATGATACAAAGAAATTCCCTTTTGTTAGTGAACCTGAGACACCATTATGGTAAGGACACATCAGTATTTTTCGGTACTACTTAGGAAAAAAAATGCTAATTAGCTTGTACCCTCTGCAGACATCATAAAACAGAAAGTGCAGGTACTTAAGTCAGTGGACTAAGGGAGCTAATTAACAGTACCAGGCTCTCCTGGGCACGGTGGCGCACGCCTGTGATTCCAGTGCCTCAGGAGGCAGAGCCAAGATTGTGAATTCAAAGCCAGCCTCAGCAATTTAGTAAGGCACCTAAGCAACTAACTTGGTGAGACCCTGTCTCTCAATAAAAATACAAAAATAGGTCTGAGGGTGTGGCTCAATTGTCGAGTGCTCCTGAGTTCAATCCTCAGTACCAAAAAAAGAAAAAAAAAAAAAAAACCCCACGAGGCTCTAGTGTGACAATGGACAGAAGCCACAGGCTGCATGTACACAGAGTGCCAAGGTGAGGCCACCGGGAGAGAGTCTCAGGGCAGGGGCTCCAGGGTTTGAGCCCTGTGCCCCGAGTCTGGGCCTCCATGAGCTGGTTCAGAGTGTGCTGGAGGGACAGGGAATAAAACTGATCAAAAAAGTCGAGAAAGCTCCTTGCCTTTCCGTTTTCAGATTTCTGATGTTCTCCAGGGAAAGACTTGATTTGGTCTTACCAGTCTCTGGGACTGTACCTGTGGGGACAGAGCTTCTTTATTTGAGGTCCCAGATTGTCTCCTGCCTTCCAGGAGTGCAGTGTTTGGTGGAAATGTCATTCTCTTCTGTGTTTGGTGTGGGCCCCTCCTGCCAGAAGCGGGTTGGTTAGCTTCCCAGGAGTTTGGTCTGGTTACAGTTTACAACAGTCATTTGGAACCCTGCGTAGGTGGCTTTATCTGCACGCGATAGAGGCTGCGTGAGGTTGTTGGTGTGAGAGGGCAGTGTTCAGTACTGCGCCAGCCTCCTGGGATGAGAGCATGAAGACAGAATCAACCTATATCAATCTAGATTTAAAAGTTTTCTGCAGGAGTGTGGTTGGGGGACACTGACACATTAGGACTTTCGGGAAGATGTTGCTGGTTTAGTTAACAGCATATAGGAACTTTGAGAAGCCAGCTAGCTGCCTGTCTTTCATTTAATATATGAAGGCTGTTGGTTTTTGAGTGTTAACTTTCTATCCTGCCACTTAATTTCTTTTATTGAGTTAATTTTTATTAATTCTTTAGGATTTCCAGGTATGCTATCATATCAACTGCAAATAGTCCTTCCCCCCTTCAGTTCTTATGCTCTTATCTTTTCTCTGGCCTGGGTTGACTCCTCCAGTTGAATGTTAAGTAATGGGGAGAACAGGCATTCTTGCTGGGTTTCTGATCATAATGGGTTCCTAGTCTTAATGGGAAAGTCTCTTCTGTTGTCTTTCCTACTAAGTAAGATGCTGGCATTGGGACTGACTAAAGTATACATTTATAGCATATTTAAAAAGTATTGATCACTGGGTGTGGTGGCACATGCCTGTAATCTCAGCTACTTAGGAAGCTGAGGCAGAAGGATTGCAAATTTGAGGCCAGACTCTGCAATGTAGACCCTGTCTCAAAATTTAAAAAAAGTAAAATGAGGGCTAGGGATATATCTCAGTTGGCAGAGTGCTTGCCTCACATGCACAAGGCCCTGGGTTCAATTCCCAGCACCACAACAAATAAATAAATAAATAGATAGATAGACAGACAGACTAGGGATGCAGCTCAGTGGTACAGTGCACTTGGGTTCAATCCCAAGTACCTCTTCCCTATCCCCCCTCCAAAAAAAAGTCTTAATCAATTTCTATTTTCTTGATTATTTTTATCAAGTAGAACAAACCCAGTTCATAAGAAGGGTTAGGGATGTAGCTCAGCACCCCTGGATTTAATCCCTAATACCAAACAAAGGAAGAAAGAAGGAAGTAGCTAGACATTAGTCTGACTCACTGTTCAGCAGACTTCCTCAGAAATAAGGTGCTTGCTGAGTAGGTTGATCATTGTCACGCACATAGGTTTTCTAGTTTGGGAGAATTTGTTATTCCCACATCAGCCAAATATGACAAATTGTTAGCACAACTTTCTGCCCCTGCTAGCATCGTCCTGGGCACCCCCATGAAGTGCTTCCAGGTGAATTATTCTTGTGCCATGATACCAGTGTGGCGAGCCCTGCAGTTGTCTATTTGATTAGTTTCCTTCTTGGCAAGACAACTTCACTAGTTTTTTTAATAGTATATCTCTAATATCAAGTTGGCCCATAAATTGTTTGGGTAATGTTTACTTTTTGCTGGAAAGTATGGATTGTTAGAAAGATTCCAGCCCCGGATGCCTGTTCCTGCCCCTTGTGGGAGTTAGAATATGGCAGAAGGGGCACAAACTGCAGTAACCATAACAGGCTTTGCATCGTGGGCGATGCATTTGTATTGTTCATCTCACAGGATGAGCTCAATCAACCCTTTGTTTTTCTCTTTCAATACTGAGGATTGAACCCAGGGTGCTCTATCACTGAGCTACACTCCAGCCCTTATTTTCTATTTTGAGACAAGGTTTTGCTAAGATGCCAGAAGCCCTTGAACTTGGGATCGTCCTGCCAGCCTGTTGCAAATGCTCAGCAGATGTTTGTTGAATGAATATATTAGTTGAATGTCCTATAATCACATAATATCACAGGTGGGTTCCCAAGACTTAATTTCCCATTTATGTAAAGGGAGATATTTATTTTGCTTTAAAATGAGACAGGTCAAGCTGGGCGTGGTGGTGCATGCTTGTAATCCTAGTGGCTTGGGAGGCTAAGGCAGGGGGGTCACGAGTTCAAAGCCGGCCTCAGCAACTTATTGAGGCCCTAAGAAACTTAATGAGACCCTTTCTATAAATAAAATACAAAAAAACATGTTGGGGGTGTGCCTCAGTGATTGAGTGCCCCTGAGTTCAATCCTCAGTACAAAAAAAAAAAAAAAAAGATGACATAATAAGTATGGAGACATGCCATGTTGATGGATTTAAAAGAACCAGCCGGTGAAGATTCCGGTTCTCCCCATATTGACCCATGGGTTTAAAAAAGGTGTAATCAAATTCTGAACAAGACCAGGCGGGAGGTGCACACCTGTAATCCTAGTGGCGCAGGAGGATCAAAGGTTCAAACCCA
Source organism: Ictidomys tridecemlineatus (assembly GCF_052094955.1). Classification (NCBI taxonomy): domain Eukaryota; kingdom Metazoa; phylum Chordata; class Mammalia; order Rodentia; family Sciuridae; genus Ictidomys; species Ictidomys tridecemlineatus. The sequence goes on along the minus strand of NC_135482.1, from coordinate 8,249,008 downwards.
GCCTCAGCGAAAACTCAGTGAGACCCTGTCTCTAAATAATATTTAAAATAGGGCTGGGGATGTGGCTCAGTGGTCCAATGCCCCTGAGTTCATTCCCCAGTAATCCAAAAAATAAAAAATTCCTAACAAGATTTTTAAAATAAAATTTATATGGAAAGGCAAAGAACTAGAACAACCAAAAGAATAAAGTTAGGGCTGGGGTTGTGGCTCAGCAGTAGAGCACTTGCCTGGTATGTACAAGGCCCTCCCTCAGCACCACATTAAAAATAAAAATAAAGATGTTGTATCTACCGAAAACTAAAAAATAAATATTAAAAAATTCTCTCTCTCTCTCTCTCTCTCTCTCCCCCTCTCTCCCACAAAATAAATAAATAAATAAATAAACAAAATAAAGGTATTGTGTCCAACTACGTCTAAAAAAATAAATGTTTTTTTTTAAAGGATAAAATTAGAAGAATCACATTGTGTGATTTTAAGACTTAACTATAAAGCCACAGTAATAAAGCTGAGGTAATAAACTGTGATATTGGCAGAGAGACACACAGATCAGTAAAATAGTGGAGTCTGGAAATAGACCCATACAATGTGGCCAGTCAACTTTGACAGACATACAAAGGTAATTCAGTGGAGGAAGGCTAATCTTTTCAACAGATGGTGTTGGGACAATTAGATATCATGTGCAGGAAAAAAATGGACCTCAAGCTCCTAGTTTCTACACAAATTAATTCAAAATAGATCACAGATCTGTAAGATACAAAACTAAAAACTTTCAGAAGAAAAAAGATCTTTTTGACCCGAGCCTGAGCAAAAAGTTCTTAGGACTCCAGAAGTGTGAACCATGAAAGGAAAAAAATTGGTGAGATGGGTACCATCAAACTAAAGCCTGCTCTGCAGAAGACACGGCTGAGGGAGTGGAGTGAACGGCTGCGGACTGGGAATTTATTTATTTATGTATGTATTTATTTTTGGTCCCAGGGATTGAACTCAGGGGCACTCAGTCACTGAGCCACATCCTCAGCCCTATTTTGTATTTTCTTAGAGACCGAATCTCACTGAGTTGCTTAGCACCTTGCTATTGCTGAGGCTGTAAGAACTCAAAAAACTCAATAGTTAAGGAAACTCTATTAAAAGGGGGCTTAAGACTCAGATGCTTGAGCAGAGACAGGTGGCAAATAAGCACAGGAAACTCAACATCATTGACCTTGAGGGAAGTTTGAATTAAAGCAGGAGGAGCGCCTGCAGCCTCCTGGAAGTCCAAAACAACCAACGAAACCACACAGCGGGGAGGGGGAAGTGCAGCCAGTACAGCCACCCTGGAGGACCGCCTGGCAGAGTCTGATAAACACACATTCGCCGTATGACCCAGCAGTCCCACCCCTGGGTATTTACCCCAGAGAACCAAAGTGAATGTTTATAGCAGCACTGTTAATGATCACTAAACCCTGGAATCAGCCCTGTGCCCTCCAGTGGGTGAGTAAGTAAACATCCGCTGCTCAGAGAATGGTCTGCAGCATGAGGAGCAGCTGTGGGTGTGCACAGGAGCACACAGAGGAGTCTCGGGCATGGTGTGGATGGAAGAAGCCAGCCTCAGAGGGCACTGAGATGCACGCCCATAATCCCAGCCACCCAGGAGGCTGAGGCAGGAGGATGGAGGATGGCAAGTTCAAGGCCAGCCTTGGCAGCTTAGTAAGACCTTATCTCAAAATAAAAAGAAAGGTGGGGCCCTCCTCTGGGAATGTAGCTCAGTGGTAGTGAAATACTGTCTCAAAAAATAAAAAGGAAGAGGGGCTGGGAGGTGGCTCAGTGATGGAGCATCCCTGGCATCAATGCCTAGTACAGAAGGGAGCGTGAATATACGCTGCATGATTTCACTTACACGCTTTATTTTATTTTATTTTTTTTTCCTTGTACTGGGGACACACATAATAGACAGGTATTCTACCGCTACTTTAACCCTTTTTTATTTTTTTGAGACAGGGGTCTCACTGTTGCGCCAGCTGGCTTTGAACTTGGGATCTTCCTGCCTTAGCCTGCCAAGTTGCTGGAATCAGGGGCATGCACCACTGTGCCCAGCTGTTGCAGTGATCTCTCCATGTGTTAACAGGACTCTTAAAGTGAATTTTACTACATGTTAATTTAAGAATAAAATAGATTCCCACACCCTGCCAAAATTACTCTTGTGTACTAAATATAGAACTAAAACACTGAAATAGATAAATGTAACATAAAAGTATTTAAAATGGGGGGGGAGGTAATAAAGCAATTCCCTCTAAGTACATAAATAAACAAAAGATGAAAATAGTCACAAAGTTAGACATAGAGCCTGCTGTGGTTGCACATGCCTTTAATATCAGCTGTTCAGGAGGCGGAGACAGGAGGATTGCAAGTTGAGACCAGTTTGGGCAATGTAGTGAGACCCTCAGCAAACTAGCAAGACTGTCTCAAACAATAAAAGGGCTGTGGCTGTGGCCAGGTGCCAGAGGCCTTGTTCAGTTTGCTCTAGTTCAACACAGTGGCAGGACCTGTGTGAACCAGGGGTGGTGCTCAGGTGACAGGCCAGGCAAGGAGCAGGAATCACACCTGGGCCGTGTTTTGGGTTGTCTCTGGGCTTATCAAGATACAGCTACTCAGAGCACACCCCATAGAGATATAGGAAGTTCATCTCAGATCAGGGCCTGGACACCTGGGTGAGCATGCACGTGTCAGCCGCAGTGACGGTGTGTGGAGTAGGGTGGGAGTCAGATGCGGACAGGCGGAGGGTGGAATGGCGTGTGGAATGAGTCCCCCAGAGCTAGACTCCTGAGCCAGAGTCCAGAGGACGTGGAGGATTGCTGGGCAAGAAGACGCGGGGTGCTCTGCATGGAGGGAGAAGGGTGTGCGCAGGGCTGTGGGCTGTAGGTGTTGGCCCAGGAGGACAAGCTGGAGGGGCAGAGGGGAGGATGCCAGCAGCAGAGGCCCCAGTGTCAGGGAGAGGGTCTGCGGCCAGCTTGTGAGTGGGAGTTTCTCAAGTTCAGGCCCCAGTGAGAGTCCCGTGTGGGGAGCTGTTTACCAGGCAGATGTCCAGGGCTGTGCCCAGGTTGGACATTGAGACCTGCAGGTGTAGCCGGTGCCAGGGGACTCCTGTGCACACAGTCAAAAGCTCTGCAGGGAGGAGTGGGGCTGTAGGGAGCTTCCTGCGGGGCGATTGCTGCACAGCTCCCTGGTGGAGACCTCCCGAGCCTTGTGCTTGGGAATGCTTCTGTCTTGGGGAACCAGTTTGCGGACTAGCAAAGCCCCCTCAGGTGTCTGTTCACAGAAGCACCACTGTTCTCCAGAAAGAAGTGGAGCCCTCTGTGCATATTGCAGGGGGTGGGGTCCAGGCTCTGCTGGGCCTGCTAGGATTTTGTTGGGAAAGAAGGTAAAGGGAAGCAGGTGGTGCACACCTGTGATCCCAGGCACTCAGGAGGCTGAGCGGGGAGGATTGCAAATTCAAAGCCAACCTCAGCAACTTAGGGAGACCTTGTCTTAAAATAAAAACTAAAAAAGGCTGGAGGTGTGGCTGAGTGGTTGAACGCCCCCAGGTTCAATCTTTGTTACCCCCCCCCCAAAAAAAAAAGAAAGTGAGATGAGGTCTGCCCTGGGAAGGTGACTTCATGGCTTCCTGGCACCCTTTTCTAGGAGCAGCAACCGAGTTGGACAGACGACCTGCCACTCTGCCACCTCTCTGGAGTGGGATCAGCCTCCAACCGCATCTACTCTGCTGATGGCAAGGGCACCGAGAGCCACCCTCCAGAGGACAGCTGGCTCAAGTTCAGGTGTGCATGCAGGCCTTGCTTTTGGCAGAGAGTTGGTTTGTAAGCAAGAAAAGGCGCCAGTCTTGCCACTGTCTCGTGGGATTTGCCGATGAGATGTGGCCTACAGGAGTGGCCTCTGTTGTGGTCCCTTCGTGTGTAATTAAAGGCCTGATACAGCTGGGGGAGGGCATCCCAAGAGAGCACAGCCACAATGACATGATAGCCAAAATGGGGGGACCCCGGTGGGTACCTGAAGCTGCAGCTGATCTACCTTGGTCTCCCCAGTTCCTTTCCCTCTCCCCCACTGCTTGTGACGCCCTGGTCTCAGGCCTCCTGTGCCTTGCCTTTGCCAGGAGTGAGAACAACTGCTTCCTCTATGGGGTCTTCAATGGCTACGATGGCAACCGGGTGACCAACTTTGTTGCCCAGCGGCTGTCCGCAGAGCTCCTGCTCGGCCAGCTCAACGCCGAACACACCGAGGCTGATGTGCGGCGGGTGCTGCTGCAGGTATGGGGTACAGGCTGCTGTGGTACCCTCGCCCACTGTGTGTCCTCCCCGTCCCCCAGAACTCGGGTTCCGCAACTGTGAAATGTGACAGGATTGTTCTGAAGACTCCTGGCTTCTTCTTCCCACCCAGGGTCAGCCCTGGAAGCCCTTCCCAGCGGCAAGGACTTGCTGCTCCCAGGGAGTGTAGGGCCAGGCAGGGAGGAGCAGGGCCAGGCAGGGAGGAGCCATCCCTCCTGTGACTGGCTGGCCAAGGAGACAGCTCGGCTAGAGAAGGGGAGCCAGGGTTGTGGGCTCAGGCTGAAGTGTGGGTGGGTGCGGCCAGGCCTGGTAGGTGCTTTAGAGCGACTCCTTTCCTTGGATGTGGTCAGGTGCTTGCCTCTGACTGCGGAGAGTCCTGGGTGGGTGTTCAGGGGCCTGGCCTCCCCACGCTTGCTGGGAGTCTGCCTTTCTTTTTTCTTTTAATGTATTTTTAGTTGTATTTTATGTATTTATTTTTATGTGGTGCTAAGGCCAGAGCAGCAGGAGTTAAGGGAACAGTTCCTGATGGGGAGGCTGGTGGGTCCCAGCCCCCGGGGGGAGTCTGCCTTTCTGCTGCTGCTGTGTGGGGAGCCCTCCTGGGGGCTCCTTTCAAAGCCTAGCTGGAGGCCTTTGCCTGAGGTGAGGCTGTCCTCCTGATCCAGGAGAGCAGCCCAGCCTTCTCCTGTCCTCCTGGGCCCCAGGGCTTCTGGGCCAGTGGTTCTCAGCAGGCCCCACACCCCAGGGAAGGTGTCAGTGTCACCAGTGTCCAGGGAGCAGGAGGATTTGCAGAAGCCCTGGGAAAGGCACCCTGCTCCTCTGGGCCGGGGATGTGCCGAAGGCTGGGGAAGCTCATCTCACTTCAGAACCTTGTGGTCCCGTTCTGCAGCTGAGGAGCCCAAGGTGGCGGAGCTGGAGTTCACACCCCGCCAGTCTGATTCTAGGTCCGTGCTCTGGTCCTGCCTCCTTGAGCCTGTCTTGCTGTCCCTTCTACGATGGCTCCTGTGCACTGTGCCTGTCCCTTGGGCCTAAGTTCTTTGTCAGAGGTGATTTGCAGGAAGCATTGGGCACCTTGCAGTTTGTGAGACAGGACTGCTGTGTGCAAAGCCCCTGTCACATGACAATGGTGTCATCAGTAGGGACATTTTTGGCGTCAGGTGCAGTGGTGTGTGAGCCAGGCTCTGCCCCCTCTCTGTCCCCACAGGCCTTTGATGTGGTGGAGAGGAGCTTCCTGGAGTCTATCGACGACACCCTGGCTGAGAAGGCCAGCCTCCAGTCCCAGCTGCCAGAGGTACTCTTTCCACGCACCCGGGGAGGTCAGGGCCAGACACCTCCACTGTGTCGCTCGCATGCTGGGCCCGAGCAGCAGGAGCTAAGGGAGCACATCCTGATGGAGAGGCTGGGGGGTGCCAGGGGTTGTCCTCAAGGGACCTCCCTGGCCTGACGTGGGCAGTGAAGGGCAGGAGGAGAGGCCTTTCCAGGGCCCAAGGCCTAAATCAGTCCTTAGCCTCATCACTTATCCCTCTTGTCACCCACCAGCACCTTTGGGGCCACCACTGAGCTGGGTCACCGCCACTCCCTGGGGTTCATCCCAGGCCTCCCTCCTGGTGGTGCCACAGACCATCTGTCCTCCGGTGCTCACGTCCTTGCTCCCGAGGGTAGGAGGGCGTTGGTCAGCTGGCCCTCGAGGCCCAGCCCTGCCCTGACCCTCTGGTGGTGGGTTGCAGGGCGTACCTCAGCACCAGTTGCCTCCTCAGTATCAGAAGATCCTTGAGAGGCTCAAGGCGCTGGAGAGGGAGATTTCAGGAGGAGCCATGGCCGTGGTGGCCGTCCTTCTCAACAACAAACTCTACGTCGCCAATGTAGGTGAGCTGCTCACCCATCCAGGCGCGGGGAGGAAGTTTTGGCTTCAGGGTCCACACACATGGATGCTTTGGACGCAGAGTGTCTCAAGGCCATCCTCTGTTTCCTCCTCACTGCCACCGTGTGTCATGTCCCAGCTGGAGGTGGGCAGATGCAGGCATGAGATGCCAGCTGTGGGCAGTGAAGGGCAGGAGGAAAGGCCGTTCCAGGGCCCGAGGCCTAAATCCCTCCAGGCTGGGAGTTCCTCTCCTCTCCGCTAAGTCTCTGGTCACTGTTCACATTCTACTGCAGGTACGAACCGGGCACTTCTGTGCAAATCTACCGTGGACGGGTTGCAGGTGACCCAACTAAACGTGGACCACACCACAGAGAATGAGGATGAGCTCTTCCGCCTCTCGCAGCTGGGTGAGAGGGGGTGCCAGGCTGAGGGGTAAATGGGAGAGGAAACTGGCTCTGGGACTCCCCTGTCCTCCTTTGGTGGCAGGCAGACAGGTGCATAGTGGAAGAGCCACGAGACCCTGTGACCAGCCTTCCTGGGGCTTTGTTCAGCTCTGCTGCTTACTAAGTGGTGACTTGGGGACATATTTAAGCTTTCTCTGCCTCAGATTCCTCATCTTTGTAATGAGAATGGTAGTAACACCTACCCCAGGGTGTTGTGAGGGTTAAAAGAGTTAATAATACATGAAAATGCTCCCTAAGGTACCTGGCACACAGTAGTACTCACTGTTATTGACAGAAACTGAGAAAAGCCAAGGAACCCTGAGATTCCAGCCACTGCCTAACTTTCCTTCTTTCCCTGAGTTCCTGGCAGATGTGACAGACATGGAGGCCCTGAGGGCAGCTTGCTGCTCCCAAGGCAGACAGGGCGTGGTGGGTGGGGCCGAAGTGTGTGGAGGAGGGCCTGGACATTCTCGCAGGAGTGAGGCTGAGGACAGCAAGGGACCTTAGGTTGCTCTCCAGTGCCCTGACGTCTTCACTTCCTTCTTGGTGGGTCCTCACTCCTCATCTTGGTGGATCTGCCTCTGTCCCCTTTTCTTGGTTTTTCATGTGCACTGTTCTCCCTCTGGTAGGTTTGGACGCAGGAAAGATCAAGCAAGTGGGGATCATCTGTGGGCAGGAGAGTACCAGGCGCATTGGGGATTATAAAGTCAAGTACGGCTACACTGACATTGACCTGCTCAGGTAGGTGGCCAGCCCAGCTGCCCCCAGTTCTTTGTCAGACTTGAGGGTCTGGGGCAGAAGCACATTTCAGGCTGCAGGGTGGGTACAGTTGAACTAGTTCAGAGCACAAGGGTATTCTGTCTTCTTCCCAGAGAAGTTGGTGTAGGGTGGGACCCGAGCTCAGCAGAGTTGGGGGTCTGTGAAGCCAGACTGGCAAGGTGTCATAGTAGGGCGCTGGGCCAAAGCCCAAGGCAGCTGTAGTGCCCCAGAGCCTGGAGCATGAAGCACCTGGCATGGATGTACCTGGCATGAGGTATCTGGCATGGATAGAGATGGATGGCTGATGGATGCTGCCTGTGACAGGCCAGGCCAGAGTTGAGATTAGTTGTCCATTTCCCTCCAGGGACAGTTCCCTTCTGGGTATCACCCAGGTCCTCATGGCAACAAATTAGCTGTAGTAGGGATGGCGAGCCCTTGAGTCCACCCTGCACAGCTCCTCAGACATGGACCCCCCACTCAGCAGTGACGTGCATGCTGTCACCACCCCATAGGCATGTTCCTAGGAGGAAACTGAGGTGGCTGCCAGTCTCAGGGCTAGGGATGGTTGCGACGGGCCTGGATCCCAGGCAGTCTGAACTTGGAGCATGTGTCCTCACCTGCCGGCTGACCTTCACAGGAAACAGGCTGGGCAGACACGCCTGTGCACTTGTAGGGCACCAGTCACAGCCAGGGCTGCAGGGATCCTGCCAGAGACCCCAGCTGCAGGCAGGCCTCGTGGCTTAGTTTCAACTCCTTGTCCATCCAAGGTTTAGGAAAGCAAGTTTAGAACCTTTGTCCCTAGTTTGTGGGGTTCTCTTTGCTTTATTTGAAAGTTAGGTCTCTGGTGGGCTGGGGATGTAGCTCAGTCGGTAGAGTGCTTACCTCACATGCACAAAGCCCTGGGTTCAACCCCCAGCACCATGGAAAAAAAGAAAAAAGAAGAAAAAAATTACGTCTGTGGTACCTGGGTGTGGTGGCCCCCTGCTACTTGGGATGCTGAGGCAGAAGGATTGCAAGTTCCAGGTCAGGCTCAGAAACTTAGCAAAGCTGGGCATAGTGTCACATGCCAGCCACCCAGGAGGCTAAAACAAGAGGATTGTGAGTTCAAAGCTAGCCTCAGCAATAGCGAGGCACTAAGTAACTCAGTGAGACCCTGTCTCTAAATAAAATACAAAAAAGGGCTGGGGATGTAGCTCAGAGGTTGAGTGCCCCTGAGTTCAATCCTTGGTACCCCCCCCCCCCCGCCAAAAAAAAAACCAACAGTGAGACCCTATCTCAAAATTCCAGTACCACAGGGCTGGGGGTGTGGCTCAGTGGAGATCACTTGCCTAGCACATGTGAGGCACTGGGTTCAATCCTTAGCACCACATAAAAGTAAATAAAGTAAAGGTATAGTGTCCATGTGCAACTAAAAAAATATATACTAAAAAAAAAAAAAAAATCCTGGGCTGGAATTGTGGCCCAGAAGTAGACCGCTCGCCTAGCATGTGTGAGGTACTAGGTTCGATCCTCAGCAACACATTAAAATAAAATAAAGATATTATGTCCACTTATAGCTAAAAAATAAATATTAAAAAAAACCCAACCCAGTACTACAAAAAGAAGGAAAGTAGGTCTGGTTAAAGTGCTTTGATATGTGTAGTGAAAGCCAACCAGGACCCCCCACCCAGAGCCTTCTAGTTTCTCATGTGTCCTGCCCACAGATGTCTGTGCACGTGTGCATACATGTGCCTCTGCTTAAGTTTGTGTTTTGTGGCAACTGAGAAGCAGGCTGCCACAAGTTTGAACACACCTTCCTGGCGTTCTGATCTCACCCTTTATTGAGGTCCGGTTGACACACAAAAGCTGTGTATATTTAATGTATGCAGCTCGATGAGGTTAGAGCTGAGTTTACACCAACCCCCTGTTTTCACAAAGAATGTGCATCCCTCCTCCCCTCACACCTGCAGTGGAGGTTGCTGGGATTCCCATAGGATTCCTTACCTGAGTAGCCCCCAACTGACCAACCCTCAGGATACACTAGACTTCTCTCTTCCAAGTATTGTTACCAGGCACATCCTCATGTGCAGTGTGCATGTGCACACACACACGCAGACACACACTGGAGTTTTTTTTTTTTTTTTTAAGAGAGTGAGAGAGCAGAGAGAGAGAGAGAGAGAGAGAGAGTTTTTTTAAAGTATTTATTTTTTAGTTCTCGGGGGACACAACATCTTTGTTGGTATGTGGTGCTGAGGATCGAACCCGGGCCGCACGCATGCCAGGCGAGTGCGCTACTGCTAGAGCCACATCCCCAGCCCTGGAGTTTTTTTTTACATCTAATGACCCGCACATCAGAAATGGTCCCCAAACCCTTAGTCAGCATGGGAATCTGTTTTGGTGGAGCCCCAGTAACAGCAAGAGGCGCAAGCTTTAAGAGACAGCCATTCCTAGCCAGCACGGTGGTGCCTGCCTGTAATTCTAGTGGCTCAGGAGACTGAGACATGAGGATCACAAGTTCAAAGCCAGTCTCAGCAACTTAGCAAGGCCCTAAGCAATTTAGTGAAACTGTGTCAAAAGGACGGGGATGTGGCTCGTGGTTAAGTGCCCATGGGGTCAATCACTGGTATAAAAGAGAACGCACAAGTGTGCACATGCTACCTCTTGCTGCTCTGCCCTGCAGCCTGTCAGGGCTGAGCTCTTGGGGGTAGGAGGATGGAGCAGGGCCAGAAGCCAGCACTGGGCCTTTGCTGTCTTGACCCCACAGCCTGCCAGTTTTTCTTGCTCTCTGAGCTTTATTCTAGCAGCTGACTTTCTCTTGCCTCTCTTTCTTTCCCTCTCACCAACTCATGCATTTTATTTTACACTCTGGGTGTAGATTCTTCCCCTCAGCAGACTCAACATTCACCTGGAGACCTTTTCACACAAAGTCCTCCCTCCACTCTCTCCCCATAGTGCTGCCAAGTCCAAACCCATCATCGCAGAGCCAGAAATCCATGGAGCACAGCCTCTGGATGGGGTGACCGGCTTCCTGGTCCTGATGTCTGAGGGGCTGTACAAGGCCCTGGAGGCCGCCCACGGGCCTGGCCAAGCCAATCAGGTGAGCTGGTCGGGACAGAGCTGGCAACCACGGGGCATGACTGGCTGGCCTGCAGGGTAGGTGCTCTCCTGGCAGCCCAGAGCACTGATCCCCAGATGCCATCACCAGACACCTTTTCTGAGTGCAGAGCTGAGAGAAGGGACAGCCCAGAGCTTGGGCTGGGGATGTGGTAGAGCACTTGCCTAGCATGCATGGGGCCCTGGGTTCCATCCTCAGCACCACCCAAAAGAAAAGCCCATAGCCCTGAAAACACCTGTCCCTCCCAAAGCTCTGTTCCTGGGTGAGCAGCAGTATCACGCCCAGGGCCCTCAGGCCTGAGGGAAGAGGGCAGTGAGTTCCCCCTGGCAGCCTTATTCTGGGGTGCTGGACAGAGGCCTGGACCCAGGAGGGCAGTGGGTCAGGCTTGTTCCCCTTTCCAGGAGGGGTTCTCTGGGGCTTCAGTTCCTGGTCAGAACACCAGAGTGTCCTCCCTCCTGTAGTGGATGGGGAGGGTGACATCTCCCTTGGAGGGACCATGGTGAGGTCAGGCGTGGGAACATGGAGTGGCTTATTTCTGCACCGTGGCAGGAAGTGGGACTTGCGGGCAGGTGTTCAGGAGGAGGCTGCCCTCGCCTAGCCTTGGGTTGTGTTCGGTGTCTTCCTCCATCAGCAGTGGGTGTGATGGGGGCTCACCTTTTCTGCCTCATCCTTCTTCACTAAAAGGAAGAAGTCTTAAGTGCCTGACCACCCCTGATCCCTGTGCTCAAGGTTTTCCCACCATTTTATCTTATTATTCATTCCAGCAGCCTCCTAACAAGAGGGGCCGGTGGCTTACTTAGTTCTAGTTCAGGATCTTGCCTGAGGTGACAACGCTGATGGCAGTGGAGCTGGGTTCCTCAGGTCCAGGTCCAGGTCAAGGTCATTGCCCTTAATTGCCCTCCCTTCCTGCCTCCAAGAAGCTGGAGCCAAAGACTGGGTGCAGTAATGATGCCTGTTATCCAGCTATTCAGGAGGCTGAGGCAGGAGGATTACACTTCAAGACCAGCCTCAGCAACTTTGTGAGACCCTGTTTCAAAAAATAATAATGACTGTGTACAGAGCTCTGTGATAGAGCACCCTTGGCCCAGTAATGGGGGAGCAGGCTGTAGCCAGCCCTCATGTAGAGGATTTTGTGCTTCTAAATTTTTATTTTTTGGTACTGGGGACTGAACCAGTACTAGCTCTACCACTGAGCCATATCCTCAGCCCTTTTTATTGTTTATTTTGAGGGCCTTACTAAAACTGGCCTTGAATTTACAACCCTCCTGCCTCAGCCTCCTGAGTAAAATGGGATTAGATCCATTTTTGATGTTTTCATCAGTGTGGTTTTCTTTTTCTTTCTTTCTTTCTTTTTTTGTCAATAGAATTTTCCAGTGGCTTCTACAAGGTTCTAGATTATGCTGGACAGGGGATTTATCTGAAGGCAAGAACAGTGTCTTGTTCCGCATCCCTAATTGCTAATAAAATGCCTGATCTGGTGCATCATAGCCTACATGAAATCTTTCCAGGAAGGAAGTCCTTACTGATGTGCATCTACACTGGGCCCCATGGTAGTGTGCAGAGTGCTGTCACGTCCGTGTTATGTAACCCTCATAATGACTGGCAAGGTGGATATTATCCATTTAAACAATCAGAGAGGTCACAAGGTCACACTCTTTTTCTAATGAGAAAGTTCTTAATACTCATAATACTCTGGTTTCTCTTTGGATCATATAAATCTTTTGCCTTTTGCTAATGAGAAAGTTCCAGAAGGATTATCCTGAATGCCTTGACAAGCTCAGATTATAGGCTTGGCTAACAGGGTACTTCCTTTACCTACTGGTCTGGTAAAACCTAAGTCTCTCAAAGAAGGCTCTGGAGTGACCACCCCCAGGCCCTTGGCCACCCCTCATTCCTCACCAGGTTCATTGCCCTGTCTCCAGGAGATTGCTGCAATGATTGACACTGAGTTCGCCAAGCAGACCTCCCTGGACGCAGTGGCCCAGGCTGTGGTAGACCGGGTGAAGCGCATCCATGGTGACACCTTCGCCAGTGGTGGGGAGCGTGCCAAGTTCTGCCCACGGCACGAGGACATGACCCTGCTGGTGAGGAACTTTGGCTACCCGCTGGGTGAAATGAGCCAACCCACACCAACCCAGGCCCCAGGTATGTGTACTTTATAGAGAGGCTGTACGTGGGTACAGAGCCGCTGAGCCTTGGACTAGCTCCTGGAGTGCAGGTGGAGCTAGGAGGTTTGGGTTGCAGTTCTAACCCAGGCCCCTGACCTCCAGTCTCTGAGCCGCCCCTTGTTGTTTTCTTTTGTTTTATTTATTTATTTTTTGGTGCCAGGGATTGAACCTGGGATGCTTAACCAAGAGCCACATCCTCAGCTCTTTTTTTTTTTTTTTTTTAATATTTTTTAGTTGTTGATGAACCTTTATTTTATTTATTTGTATGTGGTGCTGAGAATCAAACCCAGTGCCTCACACATGTTAGGCAAGCGCTTTACCACTGAGCCACAACCCCAGCCCCCTCAGCTATTTTTTATATTTTATTAAAAGCAGGATCTCACTGAGTTGATTAGGGTCTTGCTGCTAAGGCCGGCTTTGAACTCGTAATCCTCCTACCTCAGCCTCCCAAGCTGCTGGGATTACAGGCGTGCGCCATTACACCTGGTTGCCCCTTTATTCCTTGTCTGTGAAATGAGGGTAGCACCACCTGCCCTGTCCTCCTGCAGACCTAAGGGGTGAACAGGTGGTGTGCAGGGTCACAGAGGCACATGAAGGTGACAGCACCCCTGGCTGAGGGCCCCGCGAGGCCAGATCCTGACCTGCATTGCTTGTTGTTGTCCTTGTGAGCAACCGTAAGGACAGGAAGAGGAAACAGTTTCAGAGCAAAGGGACCTGGGTAAGATTAGGTACTGGACAGATGGTCAGGCTGCAGCATCTGGCTCTGTCTCTGGCCTCATTGGACAGGGAAGACTGTTACTTTCTTCCTTTTTCCTTTTAATTCTTAAATCATAAGCACAGAGATGGTCGTGCCTTGGGGTGTCCCTCCCAAGGCATCACTGGGCTCCTCGGGGCTGACTTCCTTTTCTTTTTTAAACAAGGAAACCTTGGAGCCCAGGCATCCCTGATGCTTTGTGCCCTGGGCTTGCTGGAGTTTCTCAGGCTCACTGTTCCTGCAGCCATGTTTGTATTGGGTCGAGATCCACTAGGAGCAGATCCACTTGGATCATCCACAGGAAGCCCCGTCCTTGGATCATCTGCGGGAAGCTGGGCTCTTGATTCCATTGAGCACCAGTGGCTTCCCTGGTGGAGGGAGGTCCCAGCCTCTCAGGAAGAATCTCTACCAAGGGACACTCCTGGGCTGCCCCAAGGGGCAAGGGCTGTGCCCCATCAGCCCCAGAGTAGCCCTACCCTCCTCCTGATCTGGTGCCCAATGCTCTCTCCCCCTACAGCTGCAGGGGGCCGCGTGTACCCCGTGTCCGTGCCCTACTCGAGTGCCCAGAGCACCAGCAAGACTAGCGTGACCCTCTCCCTCGTCATGCCTTCCCAGGGCCAGATGGTCAATGGGGCCCACAGTGCTTCCACCCTGGACGAAGCCACTCCCACGCTCACCAAGTAAGCCCTGGGGCCCTGCTGAGGGAGATCTCCTTAGAGCCCAGGGCAGGAAGAGGTGGCACTGTTGGTCCAGCAGCTGGATAAAGCTGGACCTGCGGGGAGGGGGGGGGCGGCAGGGGGTCTGCCAGGGAGCAGGGCTGCTGAAGGTGCCAGCCTGCTGCTCTGCCTGCTGGGGCCTGTGTTCTGGCTTTTGTTCACCAGGACATGCTCTCATTCTTCTCCCTGTGGCGTAGGTGGCTCCCTGTGGCCTGGCCTGGCACAGCTGCTGCTCTCAACTGTGATGCCCAGAGTCCAGCTTCTAAGGGGGCTGTCTAGATTAAGAGGGGTGCGTGGAGGCCGCAGCCTGGGTAGGATGCAGGGGTCACCTCTGTGCAGAGCTGCCTGGCAGGCCTGGTGTCCACCACCCACACCCCCCACCCCAGGAAGCCCCAGACAGATCTGGTTTCCACATTCCAGCACAGAATAATAGAGATGCCACACCCAGCCCATCCCAGGGTGGCCAACAGGATGTGGCCAATTACAAGTGGCTGAAAGGAGGGAGTGGCCTGTTTTCTTCCACTCTGCAGGGGTCCTTCCTTCCCCTGCCTCTCCCCCCCCCCCCCCCCCTGTCCTTGCTGTGGCGGGTGGGAGCCTGCCAGGCAGCCAAGCTCCACCTCCAGCACAGGGTCGGGTGGCCGATCCTTCACCCCTGTGGGGCTGCCCCAGGAAGCCACCAGCTGTGTCCACAAGGCAGAGCCTGATGGCTGTGGACTGTCCCAGATAAGACAGGACACTCAGCATCCTCTGCCTCTGGCCTCCTGGGCTGGGTGGCCTCGTCCCTCCCAGCTCCGAGAGTTGGTTGGGTCCCACCAGGGCTGACCCTGTGCCTGAGCTGGGTGTCCTGGACATTGACAGGTCAGCGGCTAACAGATAGTTCTGTGACAGAAGGTGGGTGTCCAGGGCCTTGGAGAGCATGGGCACCTGTCCCTGTGTGGCCAGGGAGGGAGCAGGGGGAGGGGAGTGGAGGCAGGTGTCTGGAAGGGACTGGCTGCCTGTGCTCAGTGGGCGAGGGTCGGGTGGGGTGGAGGCGTGGCCAGGCAGACTGGGAGGCTGGCAGGGGTGCGGCTGCCTGTCCCACGGGAGCCATTCACCAGGAGTGGCTGATTTAAACAGCCACATGCGGCCAGTCCTTAAGAAACGTGTCTGACATTTTATCTGTCCTTCTGTGGCCACCTTTGCCAGAGATTCCTGTGGCCCAAGGGCCTGGTGAGTCAGGGAATTCTCTGTCCCCAGGACAGGGGTCAAGGCCCCCTTGACCCAGCCATCCCAGAGTGGTTCTCCCCTCTTGTCCCTGCAGCCAGAGCCCGACGCTGACCCTGCAGTCCACCAATACGCATACCCAGAGCAGCAGCTCCAGCTCCGACGGTGGCCTCTTCCGCTCCCGGCCTGCCCACTCTCTCCCGCCTGGTGAGGACGGCCGCGTGGAGCCCTACGTGGACTTTGCTGAATTTTATCGCCTTTGGAGCGTGGACCATGGTGAGCAGAACGTGATGACGGCACCGTAGCCTGAGTACAGCCCAGTGGACCTCAAGTGAGGGCAGGAACCAGCCCTGGTTCAGCCTTTCCTGACTGCCTGTGCCCAGGAGCAGGGGCACCCCTGTCCTCGGCCTGCACTGGCCTCTGCCCCGAGGCTCTTGGGCTGTAGAGCTGCGGGTGCAGACTGTGCTGCTTGTCCACACCTGCACCTCGTGGGAGGCTGGAGGCTACTCTGCCACAGCCTCAGCCAGGACATTGCTGTTCCTTAGCAAGGGCCCAAGTGTGGAAGCTGTAGCTGGCCTGCAGGCCACCGGGGATTCCTTCAGCCCTGCAGCAGCGTGGGAAGAGGCTGTCCTGTGGGCCCCGAGGGCCACCATCTCCTGTAAAATAACCTGGGCCACTGCTAGCGCCCCTCCACTCCCAGGAAGTGGTTTCCCCTCTCCAGCTTCTCAGCCTCGTGCTCCCATGGCCACCGGGACCAGGTCAGACGGAGAGGACCCGAGAGAACTGGCCTAAGAGAAGCCCTGGAGCTGCCAGAGGGGCGTGCACTGGGCAGCTGGGCCTTCCCAAGAGGGTGCAGGAGAGGTGAGGCTGAGCCCCCCTGAGCTGTGAAGAGGCAGGGCAGGCCCAAGTCAGTGAGCCAGTTCCACCCTGCATCCTCCCTGCTGGTGCTAGGGAGGCCACATTAGGAACAGGTGAGGTGCGTGGCCTTTACACTGGGGACGATTCTGGAGGACTCTGGTTGACACACTGCCTGTGGGTCAGGCTGAGGGGCGTGGTCAAAAGAGAAAAGAGCAAAAACTGGTTCCAGGAGGGAAGAGATGCCTCAAGGCCTTGAAGGGAAAGGACTGGGCTGGCCAGGACTGGGCTGCACCGCTTCACACGGTCTGTCACCACTGGAGGGACACCGCCAGGGCTGCCAGGCAGGGTTGCCATTCCCGTTTTCAGAGGAGGAAACAGAGACTTGCCAGTGTCACACCATCGATGGCAGAGCTGGAGCTCAGGCCTGTGGCTTCTTTAGAGTCTGCAACCCATGATGTCCCTCTGGCCAGGGACCTGCCACCACTGAACAGCCCCAGTGTGCTTGTTCTCTGCAGTGTGGAGGCTGGCCCCAGGGTCCCCTGCCCACTCCATGACCCCAAAGTCCATTTCTGCAGCAGAGCTGAGGCCAGTGCAGTGCCAGGGACAGGCCGGGTCTCCTGGGGAAGCAGAGGAAAGGCAGCTGCCCGCCCCTGTGAAGCCACCCATCGCTCTCCTGCAGGGAGCAGGTTAAACCGTCACAAAGGCTCTGGAACAAAGGGAATTCTCCCAAGGAATGTCTCTGTCCCTGTTTTGGTTCTGTTTTTAATGCAGTAAAGTCACACACGGTGGCGTCACATGGTGCAGTGTTCCTGCTGGCAGTCTGTCCCACATGACTCTCCCTGGGAGGTGGCTGCCTCCTGTCCTGCCCAGGATGCTAAGGACCAAGCTAGCCAGGCTGGTAAGGGCAGGGATGGGGTGGAGCCAGGGTCTTAGGGCTGACCCCTCCCACAGCTCCAGGGGAGACCCTCATTCCCTGAGGCAGGTGAGAGCCTGGAAGCCCACTGCCAGCCCCATCCCTTGACAGCAGCCTGGGGCTCCACTGGGGCCCTGGACTGGACCAGCCAGAGAGCAAGGTCCCCAGAGCCACTGCACGGCCCAGCTGAGGCAAGAGGGCACTGAGGGAGGCCCACAGCACCTGGGCCACCACTGGTTGCTGTGGCTTCCGGGCCTGGCCCCGGCCTCTGAGTGTCCTGAGTTGGCCATCCACCAGGCTGCAGTGCAGGTTCCCAAGACACCCCTGCTGATGGGGCACCTCCATGGGTGGCTGTGGGAGGGGACAGGAGCAGGGACTCTGGCTGCCCTGAGTCACAAGGGAAGGCACAGGGCTCTCCGCATGCTGCCCCCTTCTCGTTCCCTCCTGTGGGAGGCCACCCGCCCACTCTGCTCAGTTTTCCTAGAAACTCACGAATGTCACTTGCTCCTTTTTCTGTGTCATCTCCCTTGTCCACTGTTATCCATTTTGTGAGGACAGCGACTTTGTGACCTTTACTCCACTGGGTCCAGCCCTAAGGCCCCTAGTGGGCCCTCTCACAGTGCTGAGGGACTCAGTGGACAAGTGAGTGGGAGGAGGACTCGTCCTGTGACCTGGGCCAGGGGCTCGCACTGAGCCTTGGCCTTGCCCTCTGTGAAGATAGGATCCGCTTGTTGAGATTGGCCAGTGGCCCCAGGCGGTCCCCTCCCTACCTCTGCTGTCCTGCCCGCGTGGAGCCTGGTCCAGGACACGTCCCTAGAGGAACACTACCCACAGGCACATGCTCAAACCTGGGGGGGGGGGGGAAGGACAGCAGGCTTGATGCCCCTGTGGCTGCTGGGACCCAGGGGCTGGGTGGTGGCTGTGGTTCTTGCCTCCTCTCAGCCGCAGACAGAGGCCGTGGCCAGGCCCCCTACTCCTCCTCAGGAGTCTTTGGTGATGCTTCCTTCTGGGGACCTCTTGAAACCTGGGAGAACTCCGGTCACTGCCACTCATGGTGGGCTCAGCACAAGCACACTCTGTTCCCACTCAAAGGTGACACCAGCCCAGAGCAGACCAGTGCTGGACATTTCCTCGAGACTGGGTGGCCTCATGAGGACAGACCGCCTGGCAGCCAGCCTTGAGCAGTGTTGACCCCAGCGCCTGGACCCCATAACTGCCTTTGCAGACCCCACAGGTGTCGGAGGACCCTGGACTGTGGCTGTTGCCAGATGCAGCCCTCTTGCCTTGTTCTCGGGTCACCAAGGGACCGGGGTAGGGCAGAGGCGGGCCTTCAGTGCCGTGGCTGGTTTCCACTCGCACCAGGATGAAGGTCCTGCACTGTGGCCTCTCAGGCCATCCCAGGGCCCACTTCTGAGCTCAGGCACCTCCGTGGCCCCAGCCTCTACCTCCAGCACCTGCTTTGCCGCTGGTCCTCCCCAGCCCCAGGACGACCACGGACAGGTGGGGAGCCACAGAGCAGGGCTCCAGAGCATGGCTACAGGAAGGTCTTCACCCCAGGCCCCAGGGTTTGGGGGTCAGTAATATTAAAATTCTCTCTCTTAAAAAAAAGAAGTTAGATGTGTCCTCATTTTGTTCTGTGAGGGGGGGTGCCGGGAATTGGACCCCTAGGCAAGCACTCCCCTAGAGCTACGTCCCCAGCCCTTGTGGTTCATTCTGAATACGTGGATTCTGTAATTAAATTCATACTATCCCTGTGTTAATTTTATTTTTTATGTAAAAAGGATATTTAATAAGAATAGAAAAACAAAGTAAATTTTTTTGCCTTTCTATTTATTTACCCTTTTTTTTTTTTAAATGCAGCAGAGTACATTTCTATTGCACACAAATGGAGCACACCATTTCAATTCTCTGTACACGGTGTAGAGACGCACTATTCATGCAATCATACCTGTGCTTAGGGTAATGATGTCCATTTCATTCCACCATCTTTACTGTCCTCAGAACCCCTCTCCATCTCCCACCCCCCGTGTTAATTTTTTTTTTTTTTTTTTTTGGTACCAGGGATTGGACTCAGGGGCACTCAACTACTGACCCACATCCCCAGCCCTGTTTTGTATTTTATTTAGAGACAGGTCTCACTGAGTTGCTTAGTGCCTTCCTTTGGCTGAGGCTGGCTTTGAACTAGCGATCCTCCTGCCTCAGCCTTCCAAGGCACTGGGATTACAGGCATGTACTACCACGCTCCCAGTTCCCTGTGTTAAATTTTTTGTTTTGTTTTGTTTAGAGTAGGGATAGGAATTATTTCATTTATTTAATTGACAAAAGTTATGCATGTGTATGTGTACCTTAATATTTTGATACATGTATACTTTTAGGAATACTAAGTCAAGCTAACTAATGTTTATTAGCTCACACACCTATCATTTTTGTATGTCAGGTCCTGTGTTAATTTTAATACAAAAATAGCATCACTTTTTTTTTTCAAAAACGATATTTCAAATTACTCATTATCAAAGTAAGTCAGTGCATCAGGAAAAAAAAATCATGTTAATCATACAGGTGATCCTAATTAGAGACTGACTGTTTTGTGTGGCTGTGTTCCCTGGGTGCTCACAGTGCCTTAACTTGGGCCTCAGATGGGGGGTGTGAGCTTAGCAGGGGGTGTGGGTCTGGGCAGGTGGGGGGGCCAGGCAGTGGAGTGTGGGAAGGGGTTGCCATCGCCAGTCTTGTCCAGTCCTGGCCAAGAGCTCAGGCCCCTTGGACTGAGCCCAGAGAGCGACATGTACACCAGCAGTTCTGTGACCTTGGGGGCAGGGGCGGCTGGAGTCCACTGGCAGAGAAAGATAACTGGCCAAGCAGCAGGCCCCACACCTCACTCAAGCCAGCTGGGCCATACTTCAGGCCTAGGACTGGCCTGGACACTGGGCAGCTGTGCCTTTGCTGACACTCCCTGACAGAGCTACTCACCTGCAGGCCATAGCTCGATGACACCTCCCTCCCCAGTACATCCCTGCTCCCAGGCCTTCCTTGAATCCCAAAGGCCCAGGGCATCCGGGATAGTTCCCAGACTCAGTCCACAGTGTGACCCTGAGGCTCCTGCTGAGACCCACATGTGGTTCATCCGTAGATTCCAGCACCCTGCACAGGGCAGCATCTGGGCATTGAGTGGGACTGGAAGGGCCACTACTGTTCTTCGGAAGGGACCACTCTACTGCAGAGTCCGGGAGTTCAAGATGGTGGGTGGCCCTGGGCATGGGCATGGGTGCACTTGGGCTTCCTTGGGCCTCTTCTGCAAAAAAAAAAAAATACTTAAAATTGTATTTTCTGACTGTGTTGGTATCATTCATATATATATTGGTCCTGGGGATTGAATCCAGGGGTGTTCTGCCTCTGAGCTACTTCCTCAGCCCTTTTAATTTTTACTCTCTCCAAGTTACCCAGGCCTCGAACTTGCAATCCTCCGCCTCAGCCTCCACAGTTGCTGGGATTGAGGGTGTGTGCCACTGCATCCAACTAAAATTCTTCTTTGAACTAAAAGTTTTGGGGTTTTTTTCTGACTCAAAGAAAGTGAAACATTCTCATAGGCCCCTAAAAGCATAGAGACCCAAGGCTCTGTGCCCCCTGCACCCAGTCAGGAAGACAGCTCTGTGACACGGACCGGCAGGGCCTAAGTCCCCAGTGGGGTGGCCTGGGGAGGCCTCAGTCCCTGCCTTCTTGAACCTGAGACCACTGGGGTCTGGAAAAGTTTTAAAAACAGGCCAAAAGAGACGGAGAGGGAGGCAAGGGAGGTGCCCACAGGGGCCCTTTGTGGCCTCCCGGGGTTTGCAGGCTATGTCTCCACAGGTGCCCGCCACTCTGTTCTGCAGCACAAAGCACAAGACGGGGCTGCAGTTGGAGGGCGCAGAGAAAGGAGGACTGGGTGAAGGAAGCCACTGGAGGCCCAGCAGAATGGGCACTGAGGCCAGGCCAGGGGAGCCTCCAGCTGACAGGGTCCGGGAAGCTCCCCAGAGCAGGCGGGCGCTGCACCAGGGCTGGGCACTGCTGGAGGCTGGTCTTGTCCTGACCAGGCTGCTAAGTTGGCAGGCGGAACACAGGAATTTCTCTCTCATTAAAATGACAGAAGAGAGGGCTGGGCTATAGCTCAGTGGGTAGAGGGCTTGCCTCCCATGCACAAGGCCCTGGCCCAGCGCCACAAAATAAATAAATAAATAAAATGACAGAAGAGGACAAGTGCTCTCCCTTCCTCTCCCTTCTTTCCCTCCCTCCTGGTTAAACCCACAAGGAGGGCTGCTCAGTGCTAGAGCACCTGCCCAGCATACCTGAAGGCCCTGGCTCCTCCCCAGAACTGGAAACAAAACAGCAACCACAAACAAATCAAAACAAAAAACTCTTAAGAATTGAACGGTGGGTGGGGTGAGCTGAGCAGTAGAGAACACCCCCTTCTTTTCTTTCTGGTACCTGGTATTGAATGCAGGGCACTTCACCACTGATCCACATCCCCAACCCTTTTTATTTATTTACTGACTTATTTATTTTGAGACAAGGTCTTGCTAAATTGCTGAGTCTGGCCTTAAACTTTTAATCCTCCTGCCTCAGCCTCCTGAGTCACTGGGATCATAGGCGTGTGCCTGGCCATCCACATGATTTCTGAAGCTGAGAATAGATGTAAAGAGGCAGCTGCCTGGCGGCAGAGCACCCGCCAGCATGAGTGGGGCCCTGGGTCCCATCCCCAGCAGCACAACAACAACAACAAAAACCAAATAGTGGTGGAGCGCTTGCCTACCATGTGTGAGGCCCTGGGTTCAATTCTCAGCACCGCATATAAATAAAGGTCCATAAACAAATAAGGCTTTAAAAAAAAAAAGCCTTGGGGCTGGGGATGTGGCTCAAGCGTGCCTGCGGCCCGGGTTTGATCCTCAGCAGCACCACATACAAACAAAGATGTTGTGTCCGCCAAGAACTAAGAAAAAATAAATAAATGTTAAAATTCTCTCTCTCTCTGTCCCCCTCTCTCTCTCACTCTCTTTAAAAAAAAAAAGCCTTTAAATTAAAAAAAAAATCCAAATTAAAAAAAATAAAGGTGTTGTGTCCCTCTACAACTAAAAATGTATTAAAAAAAAAAAAAAAAGGCAACTGGCCAGGTGCCGAGGCACACACCTGTAATCCCAGCAGCTCAGAAGAGCCGAGGCAGGAGGATCATGAGTTCAAAGGCAACCTCGGCAGCAGTGAGCAAAAGCAACTCAGTGAGACCCTGTCTCTAAATACAAAGGAGGGGCTGGGGATACAGCTCGGTGGGTAGAGGGCTTGCCTTGCATGCACAAGGCCCTGGATTCCATCCCCAGCACCACAAAAAGAAAAAGAAAAAAAATTTAGGGCTGGGGATATGGATCAGTGGCTGAATGCCCCTGAGTTTAATCCCTGGTGCTCCCATGCCCCATAAAAAGAGGCAACTGACTTAGGGACACTGAAAAGCTATATCCCAAGTGTTCAGGGTAGCAGCTGAGTCACCAGTGGGCAGCCAGGCCTACACCCTCCAGGAAGGACATGAGAGATGCCCAACAAGTGCTCCCACTCCTTACCTCACTGAAGTCAAGTGTCTGTCCTCGCACTCTTAGGAACCAGCTGACCTTGGCAACTTGGAACTTTGATAAATAAGGTAAATGTTAAAAAGACAGAAGGAGCCAGCCATTGCTGTATGAGCCTCAATTCTACTCCTAAGAAATGAAAACACGTATCCACACATAAACTATACAAGAAAGTTCACAGCAGCGTTACCCATTATAGCCAAAAGGAGGAAACAATCCACACATTCATCAACAGATCAAGGGGTCAACACATTGCAGTATGTCCATACAATGGAATATTATTCAGCTGCGCAAAGGAATGAACGTTTTCATGCCTTACAGTGTGTGAACAAACCTTAGAAACCTCATGCTCACTGCCCGGTATCGTGGCCCACCACTGTAATCTCAGCGATTCAAGAGGCTGAGGCAGGAGGATCACAAGTCCTAGGCCAGCCTCAGCAATTTAGCAAGACTGTCTCAAAAATAAAAAGGGGTGGTAGAAAACCCCCAGGTACAATCCCCTGTACCCACAAAACAAAACAAAAGCAACATGCTCAGTGACAGAAGCCAGACACAGAAGGCCACGTGTTCTATGATTCCCTTGAAAGGAAACGTCCAGAAGAGGCAAATCCTAGGGATGGAAAACACTGCAGTGTTTGCCTGGGGCGGGGGCAGGATGGAGCCAGCGAGTTCTCTGTTTGCCACTTGGGCAGAATCTGGCCGCCTTCTGCTCCTACAGAACTTTCCCACAAGGCCGGCCACCCTCTGGGGCTGCTTGGCCACGGGGTTCAAGGTCACCCCACTGGATGGTACAGCTCCAGACTGTTTCCAACAGAGTCTGGACATCATCTGAAGAGGGTGAGGATTTTTTTAACTTGATGGATTTTTTTGAGTCTCTAAATGAAAACCATATTGACTATAATCCCATTTAAGATCATGTAAATAAGCACCTTAAAAATGTCCTAAATAAAAAAGCCGACTTCCCTCTGGACCCCACAATTCTTCTTTGGGGTACACATCCCAAAGATTTGAAAGCAAAGACTCCAGCAGACGCTCGCGGTGAGACTTGCCGGGGATTGCTCACCATGGCGGAAGGTGGGGATTGCTCACCATGGCGGAAGGTGGGAATGGGCGCCACGGGGGATGGACAAGTCCAGACAGCAGAATGTCATTCAGAGAAAGAGGGTGGGCATCCTGCAGGGGCCACAACCTGGATGAGCCCGAGACCCTGCCAAGCGAAACGCACCAGTCACGAAAGGGCAGATAGCACCTGGCTCACCACGTGTGAAGACCAAGGGCCAAGTTCACAGACCGAAAGTGCTCGAGGAGAGGAGGACATGGATCTGCAGACGGGCAGAGGTGACCAGTGGAACACGCTCCGTGCCCCCAGGCTGTGCTCTCCCCGCCCCCAGGCCATACCCTCAAAAGTGGCCAACGTGGTACTCGTGCTGTGTATATTTCACCAGTCTTTTTGTTTATATATGTGTTTATTCAACACTGGAGATTGATCCCAGAGTCCCTTTTTCACTGAGCCGCATCTCCAGCCATAGTTTGTATTTTATTTAGAGACAGGATGTCGCCGAGGTGCTTAGCGCCTGGGTTTTTGCTGAGGTTGGCTTTGAACTTGCCATCCTCCGGGCTCAGCCTTTTCCTCCTACCTCAGCCTCCCCAGTTGCCGGGATTCCAGGCGTGCGCCAAGCTTGGCCACCACAGTTACAAACTGTCCTCCTGCTCAGTGTGTTAGGGTTGGTGTTGACCAGGGCACTGGGCCTTGTAGTCACTAGAGGTCCATCAGAAAAGACGGGGAAGACTTAGTGCCCAGCTGAGGTGCCCGGAATGGCCCTGTACTGTCAGGCACTATGTCGGCCAACGGCTCACAGGGTGGCTGGACACAGGAGGGGACAGGGAGAAGCGGGGCCATGGTGGCCAAGGCCACCTGGCCCTGGAGACCCAAGCCCTCCTGCACTCCTGAACTCCTGCCTGTCGTGAGCAGGGAAGCCTCTTCCTGCTGCCAATCTGGATCTGGATTGGTTCCGACGCCTCCTCTATATTCCTTTGTAAATTTGCTTAGCGTCGGAGGCCAGCTGCACACAGCTGTTTCTACCTGGCTCAGCGTCTGCACATATTTAAGAAACACCGTAATAAAAATGACAGAGGACCACCCCAGGCTCCATGAGAAGGAAGCTCAGGCATCACTGGGTGGTGAGTCATGCTGTGGTTTGGCTTCTGGTATCTTCCTTTGAAGCGAGGTCATCTGTGTCCCCAGGGGTTGCATCCAGGGCCAGTCTCAGCACTGTTTCCTGAGTGAAGCCAGTGAGGGACGGGGTGAGTGGAGGAGCAGGGGGAGGAGGAGCTCGTCCCAGGGGAGGGGAATCAGGGAAGGCTTCCTGGAGGAGGCCTGCATCCCGGCCTTGGGGGAGCAAGAGATGAAGGTGGAATGGCATATCCAGGGGGGCCGCAGCCCCAGTGCAGGGAGGGTTGAGGGCACCTGGCTCTGCCCCCATTATGTCACACCTGGAGCCCAGACTCTGAGCCCGGTTTGCAGGTTTGCAGGGGTGGGTAGCCAAGGGACAGCCTAGCCCCTCAGAGCCCCTGGAGTCAGTGCCCCACCCCTTCCTGCCCCAGCCTCCGCAGAGTGCCTGGACCTGTTGGCCTCTGCTCCTTTCTAGCCTGCACCCCTGGCCCAGGCCCCTCAGCCACACCTCTCGCTGCCCAGCGGCCCCCATGGGCCTCCCCTCTGCCAGTCTTGTCCATCTGACCTGCGTCTCCAGGAACGGCCAGTGGACGCCGACCCACTCCTTTGGCAAATACGCATTGAGCACCTAGTATGTGCCCGGGGAGAGGAAGCCGGCCCAAGAGCAATGGTGCCCGTATCGCACCCAGCCAGTGGCCAGGGCAGCAGGGGAAGACAGGCGAGGGAGGAAGGGCACTCGGACACCTCTGTGCCCTCAGAGGCTGGCCCCAGGCCTCCTGGGAATGCCAGCCCTGCCCCGTGTGACCCCTCAGCCTCTGTCAGCTGTCAGGTCTGCACCCGGAGGATGGGGTGGCTGCGTGATCCGGAGCAGGTCAGTCTCCAGGGGGTGTGGAGAGCAGAAACGCTGCGGGGGTCACAGGATCCCCAACCCTTCTGGGAGGCTGAGGGACCCCATTATAAACAGCCCCTCTCCTGTCCCCAGCACAAATGCGATTGCCCACGCGCCACGAGTCCAGTACCAGAGGTCCCCTCCTGCGGTTTCAGGGGCTGCTGTGGGATCATCAGTGCCTCCTCCTGTCCCCAGGTCCCAGGCACCGGCAGACCTGGGAGTGTGGAGGGACCCGCAAGGCAGAAGCGAGCCAGGGTCCCCGGGCAGAGACACCTGCTCAAGCCACGTGGGGCCCCGATGCCCGGCTCAGGGCTGGCGCCAGCACCTACTGGGTCCAGGCTCCCCGCCACCTGTGACATGGAGGTGGCCCCTCCAAGGGGGGGGAGCAGGTCACGGGAGGAGATGGCACACCCTCTTCTACTGGAATCAAGGGTTAAAAGTCGGTGGCTGAGGAGCAGTGGCCACCTCCGCTCTCCCTCCAGCCCCAGGGAAGGAGACGCCATTTCCGGGAGCTGCTGAGATGGGATCAGAGCCAGGTGCCAGGCTCAGCCCTTCCCTGCTGTGTGACATAGGCAGGTGGGACCCCCCTGGGCCTGTTGGCTGCGTCTTGAAGAGAGGCAGAGCCCCCCTGCCCCATTAGAGTCTGCCAGCAAAGGTCACAGGGGACACAACAGTTTATCTTCTTAGGGACTTTGGATAGGACATGAAAATTAAACTGATATAGGACAGAGAAGAGAAGAACATGCACATTTATTTAATATAAATTCTAGCACATACAGGAGCTCTCAGGAGGAAAGGAAGACCCAGGGAGGTCAGGGAACGGGTGGGAGGCAAAGGAAGGGTTAGAATTATTCAAGGAGGTCCGCAGAGAACTTCTCAGTCTGGGGTGGGGGGACGTGGGATGGGGCCCAGTGGCCCAGTGGTACCGCACTAGCTGAGCATCCGTGGGGCACTGAGTTCCATCACCAGCAACACACACACACACACACACACACACACACACACACACACACAGAGCTGTGGTGCCTTCCCAGCATCTTATGAGACTGGGGGAGGAGGACAGCCGGGGGCAACTTGGTGAGCCCTAGTCTCAAATTAAAAAATAAAAAGGACTGGAGACATGGCTCGGGCTTGAGCGCTTGCTTGCCTAGCATGTGCAAAGGCCCTGGGTTCCATCCCCAGCAGTGGAAGCAAAAGAAACCTCTTGATCCCAACTTCCTGCCTGGAAGGTAAGCATGGTCCTTCCTGGTGGTGCACAGAGGACATCTTGCACATGGAATTTCTTCTGTTTTCAGGAGGAAAAAGGAGAGGCTCAGAGAGTCTTGCACCTTCTGTTTAAGAGCCTTTAGCCCCAAATAATTCTTAAAATGACATCTCTGGGGAAGGCCTATTCTGTCACCCTTTAGGATGTACCACCAGGTGGCAGAGGCTGGAGAGGCCTCTGGCTGGGTGGGTCTCCAGGGGTCAGCCCCAGGACCTGGCTGCCCTGAACCCTGCTAGCGGATGACAGGGTCTTGCTTGGGTCTTGCCTGCTGCAGAGATGACCAAGAGCAGTGGGCAGCGTCCAGGCCGAGCAGGAGGTCTGGGGTGGGCTCTGGGGGGAGAACCGTGCCCAGGCGCGGGGGATGGAGCGGGCAGTGGGAAACAGGCCCTACAGAGGGCAGACCACGCAGCGCCGTGGCGGTTTCCAGGGGTCTTGGTGACCTTCAGTCCCCATGGGCCTCAGATGAACCTACCACTGACTTACAAAGGACGTGCTTGCTGGCCAAGCGGACATGTGTCCCCAGGCCCCCCTGAGCCCCTCTGTAGAAATTTAGTCCCACAACCCTTCTGGGTGGGCTGAGCACCCCGAATTTCTGGCAGTTCCTCAAACTGGAGAGCCTGGCGTGAGGGGTGGGAGCAGGACTTGGCCGGCGGCCATCCTCTTGCTGTGTGGCTCGGGGCGTGGCGCCCACTTCTCTGGGCTCTAGGGACACTGGGCTCCTGAGGGTTCTCAGGAATGTTGCTGACGGGGGAAGGCGTCACCCCTCCCCACGACACGCACGTGGCTCCTTGAGCCGAGCTCTTGGTCACCTGGCCAGAGATGACAGGCGTGGCAGCAGGGCTGGGGGGGAGGGGAAGAGACACGGGGTGGACACTGTGCCACTCTCCAGTTAGCCTTGGCAGGTGGCCCTGCTCATCTTCCCCTCCCCTAGAGCAGGGAGGACGACTCAGGTCAGGTAGAAGGAGGACTGGCCCAGGGCCACCAGACCTGCCAGGCCTGGGCTGGGGGCCCAGCTCCGCCCAAATTCTGTGACCACGGGGAAGTCACTATCCCTCAGCCTCCCGCCTGGGGCTGGAGGCGGCTCAGACGTGGCGCAGGGTGGATGTCACTCAGCAGTGGCCTGGGAAGGGGTCCACCTGCTTCCGTCCTGGGGCCTTTCTACCTTAGAAGACCCAAAGCCCAGGAGCCCGACGGCTTCCCTGAGCGGGGAGAGAGAGACCCCTTCCCCCTCCATCTGCCTGGCTCGGCTGACGAAAGGCAGCCACCATGGCTGGGCAGAGCGGTGACAGGAAGAGGCCACCCTCCCATGGGGAGGGGACCCTCCAGGGAGCCCCAGTGCCCACCCCCAGCAGCAGTGGAAACGGCGCCTGCCCTTAGCCCTCCTAGTAGCAGAAGCGGGACTGGGACCTGCGCTGTCAGGTTGTGTCTCTGCAGCCCGCAGGGCGGGACGCTGGGCCCTGTCCCTGGGGGTCTCCAGGGCTGCTGCTGCCTCGGTGGCCTCTCTCCCCAGCACCAGGGCCATCAGGTTTCCTTCGGCGACCTCCGGCTTCCACACGGGAGGACAGGGACACTGCAAGGTCTCCTGAGGCCCAGGCCTGGGAATTTCCAGGTCACTTCCCCTATTGGCCAAGGCGAGTCACTGGCCAGCACACATTCCAGGGGAGGGGGACTGGGAGGCGCGGGCTGTGTCCGCGAGGGGGGACGGGCAGCGCCACCTTGGCAGACTCTTCCACCCGTGGGCGCCCACCTCGGAGGCAGAGTGGGGACACAGCCAAGGGGCTCCTGGGCGACAGGGTGGAGGGTGGGTGTGCCCGTGAATGCTGAGGCGGGGCCCGCGGCAGGCCCTGGGTGGTCAGCTGGCCGGGCCGGGCCCTTTCTCCCAGGCCTCAGGGCCTTTGTCTTCCTGGGCCACTGTCACCCTGCTTCCCGCCCAAGGGTGACCGCCAGGCCCCAGCGAGGAATGAAGCCGGGCCTGCTCCTCCTGTTGGGGTCACTCAGTGGCCCTGCCTGTCCTCTCAGGCCTGCCCCTCCCTGCCTTGGGCCTGAGAACCTTCCTCCCCTGCCCCTCCCTGGCCGCACCCTATTACAGGTTCTGAGAAAAAGTCCAAGGATAATGACGTTCATGACGTGATGGTCTCTGGGGAGGGTGGGGTGGGGGGAGGGTCCTTCTTCCTCCTCCACCCTTAGAAAGTCCCAGGAAGTCTCAGTGGCCACCCTACCCAGGATGCACCTGGCTTTACAGGCAGGAGGAGATAGGCACAGAGAGGTCAGGTAACTTGCCTGAGGTCACAGTTGGGGAATTCGGGATTTGGGCCGGGGTGGCCGCTCTGCCCCCCACCCCTGGCTGGTGTCTTGGCAGTGTGGGAAGAGCCAGCCAGCTGTGGTCAGCGCCTCTCAGTGGCTCTGATCACTATCACACACTGTCACCATCCTGGATCCTGGGCCCCGCTCCGCTCTCCTCCCTGTCCATGCGGCTCCCAGGTGCAGGCCAGTGGTGTTGGGGGCCGCCCTCACCACCAGCGGCTTCTAGAACGTTTTCATCTTTAGAAACTCAGACTCTGCACCCATCAAACCCCAGCCCCTGCCCCACGCCCCCAGTGGCCTCTGGCGGCTGTCCTGCTGTCTGTCCTGTCTGTCTGTGGAGTTGCTCGGGGCCTCACTGCGGTGGAGGCCTGCGGCTCCGCCCTTTTCTGATTGGCTCATTCCGCTAGGCACCACCCCAGGCTCACCCGACCCGGGCAGTGACAGACGCCCTTCTTTTTAAGGCCAACGTCCCACCGCGTGGACATGCGACTCCGCTGGACGGCTGGCTTGCCTCCATCTTTGGCATTTGGGTGGAGCAGCCGTGAACATGGCGCCCTGCTTTCCTTTCTTTTGGTGTAGGTGGGGACTTGCTGGGTCCTGTGCCAACTCTTACGTTTGGTGGCTTCCCGGGGCCGTTGTGCGGTTCGACGTCCCTACCTGCAGCGCACGGGGGCTCCTGGCCCTCCAGCAGCCAGTTTGACTCCATCCTGGGCACCAGGCTGGCCGCTGCGGCAGGCGCCTGGCAGGATGGGCAAGGAGCCAGCAGAAGTCAAACAGCTCCAGCGCGGGTGGCCGGGGCAGGGTGTCCTTGCCACAGGTGGGCCCCAGAGCCGGCTTGCCGGGTCCCCACAGTGGTCGCTGAGCCCTTGGCCCTGCTCTCCCAGGGCAGGGAAGATGACGGAGGCCAGCCTGGGGGACACATGGCACCTGGTAGGGCTCAGGCCTGGGGGGAGTCAGGCCCTGGGTAGAAGCTTCCTGTCACAGGGCCCCTAACGTGACCTGCTGTGTGGCCTCTGCCACACACCCTGCCTTCCCCGGGCTCAGGGTTCCCCTCCCCTGCCTGGGTTGACAGTCCCTGGGGGCACAAGGCTTGGGGACTGGCTTTATGAACTCGGACGCTCCCAGCTCCTCCGAGGAATCCCCAGACAAGCTGCTCGGTGTCCAGGCGACGCTCCAGATGGAGGGGCCTGGCCCAGCTCCTGGAGCCCACCCCTGCTCTCTCCACACCCCGCTCAGGCCTTCGGGGGTGGTTGTAAGGACAGCAGGCCCAGAAGTCCCCCGTCCCATGCTGAGGTGTTGGCGCTCTATCCTCCGAGGGAAGGTGCCAGAGGCCGGTGTCCCTTCTGCAGAGCCTCTGAAGGTCCCAAGGACCCAGACTCTGCAGCCCCAATCTCGGCTGGGGGCAGGGGTCCATCATTCTCAAGGGTGGCGGCTCAGAGCCAGAGGAGTGGTCAAGTGTGGGTCCTGGTGCCACAGTCCTGCTGAGTGGTCCTGGTGCTGGGGTCCTAGCCTAGCGGCTTCCTGTGGCCCTAACAGGCCAACCTCCCTGAACCCCATTTCCTCACTGGTGTCATGGGGTACTCCAACTCAGGAGCTGCCAAAGAGCTTCCCAACTAGACTTCAGGACCCTAAATCCCCAGAAGGAGGGGGACCCTGAGCAGCCCGTCTCTAGGCCACGCCCACAGAGTAGTGGCAGTAGTGGCACTGGATGCGCGTGCACCCATTCCGTCCCTGCCACGCCTGCTCCAGGTTCCCCTTCCACAGATGAGGAAACCGAGGCACAGAGAGGTTGAAAGATCGGCCCAAACATAAATAACAACAGAATCTGAAAGCTTTCGTTTTTTGCAGTACTAGGGGTCGAACCCAGGAGCCCTCTACCACTGAACTGTACCCCGAGATGTTTTCATTTTATTTTGGGACAGGGTCTCCCTAAGTTGTCCAGACCGGCCTTAAACTGGTGGTCCTCCTGCCTCAGCCTCCCCCCAGGGCGCCTAGAACCTGGGCAGGGAAGTAAGTGGTGAGAGAGCTGCCGGGTTCCTGAGGAGGACCTGGTCCCACGGCAGGTTCTAGGCAGCCAGAGCCGCCCCATCGACAGGAGCTGGCAGAGCGGCACGGGTGTCGGGGAGGAGAGGGCCTTGAGCCCTGAGAGCCTGGCAGTTCTGCTGCCTCCGGGAGGCAGGACGAGGTCGTGCAGAGCCCCTGCTTCTAGCTCAGGCCCCCAGCAGGCAAGTCGCCTTCTCCTGCTGCAGGTCAGATTCCAGGGGTGAGTTTCTCTCTTCCAGTTCCACCCACAGGCCTGACTCCGCTGGACACCAGACCCTTGCCCGGGGTCCTGCAGCAGCTCCCCAGCTCGTCCGAGTTTCCCGTCATCATCTGGTCCAGAGAGACCGCCACCTCTGGGCCTGTCCTTCTCAGGCTCAGAAAAGATCATTTATACCAGATGCTCTCATGGTCCCTTCCAGGCCTGGTCCGCACCCGCCTTCCCGTGTCCAGGGGAGTGTGTGGCCCAGTGTCCGGGCCTTGGAACCTGAAGCAGCCCAGGAACTGCAGCTGGGCTGTGAGTCGGCGCTGGCTTGTGGCCCCGTGTCTGTGTCACAAACCACCTTCGCCCAAGCAGGCGAGGGGTGCGGCTGGAAGACGAACCTGGAGGAGGGGGCTCTGGGGCTCTGTCCTCGCGGTTCCCAGCCCTGCCCTCCCTGCCGTGACCCCGCGGAGTACTGTCAGGGGAGGTGGGGGGGAGTGCCCCACCTGGTGTGTGGGTGTCCACTTCTCCTCTGGAAGAGTCCCCAGGCAAGAAGAAACCAGTTGGGGCCACTGGTGTGACTCAGCCCGTTCCCCTGGGGCATCCAGCCTCGTTCTGCAGGCCACGTGCCTGGGCCAGCGTGGACGGTAGTTTTTGCTCCTTGCTCAGGGGACCTTGGGAGTGTCTAGTTACTGGCTTCTGCTTGGGGACTGCATCCTGCCGGCAGCGCCTAGGCATATTGGAGCTCACAAGGGTCCAAGCCTGAAAGACCTGCCTCGTCCCATCCCTGCGGTGACCAACCCCTCCCCTAAAGGCACTTGGTGCTGTTCCTCAGCCAGACGCTGCCCGATCCTAAGGGCCTGGGGGAAATGCTGGCCCACTCCTTGGTCCCTGGGTTAGCTTTTTCACTGCTGTGACCAAAAGACCCGGCAAGAACAGTTTTAGAGGAGAAAAGTTCATTTGGGGGCTCACAGTTTCAGAGGCCTCAGTGCCTGGACGGCTGACTCCATTCCTCAGGGCCTGAGGTGATGCAGGACGTCATGGAGGAGAGGGTGGTGGAGGACATGGGCTCCGGACGAGGGACCAAGGAGCAGAGAGAGGGAGCTCTGCTCACCAAGAACAGAAAGTATCTATAGCCCAAAGGCACGTCCCCATCAACCCACCTCCTCCAGCCCGGCCACCTGCCCACAGTTCCCACCAAGTTAGTCCCTTCAGGGGACTAGCACGGTGACTGGGTTAAGGCTCTCATGACCCAGTCGCTTCACCTCTAAGCCTTCTTGCA
The DNA here is from genome assembly GCF_052094955.1 of Ictidomys tridecemlineatus. Lineage (NCBI taxonomy): Eukaryota > Metazoa > Chordata > Mammalia > Rodentia > Sciuridae > Ictidomys > Ictidomys tridecemlineatus. Next base: position 8,216,205 of record NC_135482.1, on the reverse strand, counting down.
TTGTCTTGCACAAGGGCTTTTGGGGGACACCTCATGTCTGAACCCTAAGAGTCCCGAAAGCAGAGCACCCCTCCTCCCCTCTGCTGGCTCCTCCCTGCCCTGGTCCAGGCTCTCCTGGGGGTAGGGACAAGTTCCACTCATATTCACGCCCAAGACAGCAGGGAGTCCAGGGCCTGGCCTAGGCAAGGCACCCAGTAAATAAGCGAACACCCTCCATGCTCATCTTCCTCTCTGTGGGGTCGGCCACTTCTGGGTGGGTAGCTGGGCGGGGCCTGGCCCTGGTGGCCAGAGAGACCGCTGACCTGCGGGTGGGTGGAACTGGGAGAAGAGAGAAATTCACTCTGGAGTCCCAGACCCAGGTCCCAGTCCAAGCTCCCTCCCCTGGGGGCCCCACAGTGGAACATTTGGGCACCGTGGGGAAGACAGAGAGCCAGGGCTGTGGTCACAGTGGGGTGTCGGAGTCACAGCAGGTGCCTGAGTCTTCCGGGAGCTGTTGCCAGGACCCAGCTAAGAGGACAGCACATGGGTGTGTCCTGTATACAAAAGGCTACAGCAGCCCAGGTCATACTCAGGTGACGCAGCCACCCTGGCCTCACTCTGGGGACTTTCCAATGCAAAGGTGTCCCTTTGCCTGGAGGGCTGGCGCTCCTCTCCCTGGGCTCCTACCAGCCCGTGCCCCGGTACTAGACACTTCCAGCTGAGGGGTGTGCACCCCACATCACACCAGAGCCAGGGAGGGGGGTTCTGACGCACCTTACTGCAGCAGTATCTACCAGGCGCCTACTGGGTGAGCTCAGTGAGGGGTCAGCAGCAAAGGTCCCTGCCCTCCTATGGGATGTTCTAGAAGGAGGCACGCCGACGGGGAACTACGGTGAGCTGCCTGGCAGTTGGAAAGTGAGACCTGCCCGGAAGAGAAGGAAAGTGGGCAAAGGGACCAGGGAGGCTGCGCTTGGTGGGGGGGGGGGGGAGGCCAGGATGTGAGGGAGGCTGCAGCGAGGAGCTGTGGGCACCCGGGGAGAGCCGTCCAGGCAGCTACGGGGGACCCCGGAAGCCAGCGTGCTGTGGCCGAGCCTTAGGGGCCCAGGGCGGCACCAGCCAGAGCAGGAGGCCCTGAGCCGAAGGACGCTGGCCTCCTTCTGGGCAGGGGGGAGCTGTGGCAGGTTTGAAGGAGGGAAGGCAAGGAGCTGGGTCCAGGATCACCTTGCTGCCCGGGGCCACTGAGGGTGTGGAGGTGGGGAGAGAGGCTCCCGGAGCCCTGGATCCCCTCTGGGAGGAGCCCAGGATCCCTCACCTTGGTCCTGACCCCTTGGAAAATCGGAAAACAGCATGGAGCCTCCCCGGGAGCATGCGCTGGGCAGGCCTGTGTGCACACGCAGGGATGGGCGTGCAACACACCAGTGTTCACAAGCTCACCTATGACCACATGCGCACGCCCGCCCTTACACACGCACACACATAAACCCCGCCTGGATCACACGTAGTCACATATGCTCACAGACACTTGTGCCACGCTCCTGGGGATTTTAAGAGATGCCTGCGGGACACCCTGGACCCCAGATAGCAGATCGTGTCCAGTCCACGGCCCCTGCTTGATGGTGAAACTGAGGCTTGCGAGAGGAAGGGACTCGCCCACGGTCACACAGGTGGAGAGGGACTGGTCAGCAGGACTTGGCCAGACACCCAATCTAAAGCACCAGGAGTCCCTGCCTGAGGGTCCTCTGACCCCCAGCTTCAACTAGGAGCCAGCAGGAGCCCTTGTCATCCTCGTGTCCTGAGAGCCAATAGCAAGCCAGGCAGGAGCCCCGGATTCCAGACAGAAGGTGCTCGGGTCCCAAGAAGGTCCCAGGCGGCCTGTGGTGGGCCAAGATGAAATTCTGAAGGAGCCTGGCGAGGTGGCCTTTGAACTGGGCCGGCAGGCTGGCTCGGGGCCTGGGCTGGGTGGAGAGAACAGGGACAGGGCTGGAGGGACACTTTTGCCCAAAAGCGGCAAAAGCCTTGAGATGGATGGGAGCGAGGCCTTGGAAGCCAGAAGTCCCTCAGGGCCCTTCAGAGAGGGGGACATCTGAAGGACATTTTTCAGAAAAGCCTTCTGGGTGGGACTTACATATGTCAGGTGCGGAGAAGAGAAAAACTAGCTGCAGGAGTGGTCATTCCCGAGGGCTGGGGCTGTGTGACAAGGGGGGTGGGGGTTAGGGTTGGAGGTTGGGGGAGGGGAGGAGGCTGGATGACTTCACCGACAGTTAACAGGGAAGAAAGGGACCCAGTATGTACTGGATGCCTGAGGTGCCTGCCCACTGCTGCCCTGCCCCCTGTTCTCTGTGCCTCGGGCCCCAGATGCCATGGGGCAGCCCCCTCCATGCCCATGGGGGCAGACAACGCAACCCAGGCTTTGAGCACAGAGCCGGGCGGGCAGGGAGGGCGGACTCCATTGGAGCCGGCTGCTGCCCACCACCTCCATGCTCCCTGCCCCCAGCGGGCTCCCGCTGCTGGTGGGCAAGGCAGGGGTCAGTAGACCCCCGCGGAGAGTGCGATGGCCAGGGAGGACCAGGGAATGCAGGTCCCCAGGCCAGGCAGCTGCTGCTGAAGGGATAACAGACCTGGCAATTGTTCCCGGAGCCCAACCAGCCCCAGGTGACAGGGGACGGCAGAGCTGTAAGGTGACACCCTGGGGCTGGCTAATCTTGTACTCTGCCTCTCTGGCTCCCACGGACTCTGTCAGCCAGCCAGTCCCCAGGGGTGCGTGGCGGGAGGACCATCTGCCCAGCCCTGCCTTCCTGTCCTCACTAGGGACTGGAGAGGACGGAGAGGACTGTGTCACTGAGGTGGAGCCAGCGATCTTCCCATCCTACAGAAGAAGAAATGGAGGCTGCAGCACCCAGTGGAGCTGGGTCAGAACCGGGTCTCCACACCCTTCACTTGGCTGCTGCACCTGCTGCGCACCTACTACGTGCAGCCTCTATAAACGCCGCAGCCTCTATAAAGGCCGAGGGCAGAGGCTGAGAGGCGGCTGGGGGAGGAAGGAACTAGGATTCATTTTCCCCTGTGGCCAGCTCTCTCCGAGGCAGCCACGGGTGCCACTGGGCAGGAGCTGGGAGGGGCGAGGGTGGAGCCTGGTGTGCCAGGCTCTGCCAGGGGCTGGCTGTGTGTGTCTCTTGTCATCTCTGAAGGGCTGGCAGAACTGCACTGGGGAGACGGAGGCGGTGGACTTTGGAGGCGGATTTTGGTATGGCTACACAGGGCTGGCTCCACTTCCTCCCTGAGGCCTCCCAAGAAGCTTGGGAATCTGGAAAGGTCGGGAAAACAAAGACCCCAGTGGGGGAGGGGGGGTGGAGAGCAGGCAGCAGGCCCCAGAACCCTCCTGAAGGGGCCAGCTCTGGGCAGGGCAGGGCAGTTCCACACTCAGCCAGCCACACCACTGCCACACAACTGCGAGTGGGTGGCGGTGCCTCTCTGCATTTTATGAGCAGAGGCTAGAGGTCAGGGACATGCTGGTATTGTCTGTTTGCATCTTGTTTAAAAGCCAAAACAGACTTAGCTCAGTTATCCAGAGCACTTGCTTTGCATGCACGAGGCCCTGGGCTCCATTCTAGCCTGCAAATAACCAAACCAATTAATTGATTAGTGCATTAATTTAATTAAAAACCTAAAAGGGAGTCAGCTGTAAGTGTGGTGGATTGGTTCTTAAGCGTCCTTGTTTGCATCAAGAACAATGTCTTGCCAGAGGTAAAGACACACTGCTGTCATCCCAGCAACTTGAGAGGCTGAGGAAGGAGGATCCTGAGTTTGAGGCCAGCCTAGGTACTTAGAGAGACACTGTCTCAAAATAAAAAATAAAAGGACAGGGGCTGCAGCTCAGGCTAAATGTTAGAGAGCCCCCGGGCTCAAGCCCCTGTAGTGGGGAAGGGGGAACAATGTCTTGAGGGTTAGATACTTACAGGTCAATGGGGGGGGGCAGTAGGGGCAGGGGCGTGGCCTTCCTTTTTTTCTGCTGGATGCTTTGGTAATATTTTTTAATATATTTTTTTTTAGTTGTAGTTGGACACAATACCTTTATTTTATTTATTCATGTTTTATGTGGTGCTGAGCATCGAACCCAGGACCTCGCACATGCTAGGCAAGTGCTCTATGGCTGAGCCTCCACCCCAGCCCAACAGTTTTTTGTTTTTTTTTCTTTTTTTGGTGGTGGTGGTTCTGGGGATTGAACCCAGGGCCTTGTGTATGCAAGGCAAGCAGTCTACCCACCGAGCTGTATCCCCTTATGGTAATTTTCATAATTTTGTGTGTAGCTATAATCTGTTCACCTGAACTCATTTTTTTTTTTTTTAAATAAAAGGGCAGGGAGAGGCTGCAGAGGTAGCTCAGTGGTAGAATGGTTGCCCAGCGAGCAGGAGACACTGGGTTCCATCCCCGGCACCACAACAAACAAATGAACAAATATAATAAAGGACAAAAAGTCACTTTTTTTTTTTTTTTTTTTTTTAGCTCAAGTTTTGCTCCAGCCCTCAGGGCACAGAGTCCTGGGAGAGCAGAGTTTGTCCTGAGAAGAAAGAGTTCGTGCTAGGTGACAGATGAGCACTAGGGACACCCACCTGGAGCACGCTGACAAAGGGAGTAAAGAATGAGACCCCCCTATCTGGGGGTGAGCCCCAGTTTCAGTGCTTCTGTGCCCAGGTGGGTCTTGGGGGACCAGCCTCCAGGCTTCTCTGATGACCAGAACGTGGCCCATGGAAATGTCAGATGAGAAACAGTGTCCCTCTCCCGGGGGACACCAGTGTGGGAGGGGCAGAGATGCGGGCAAGGACCATGTCTGCGAGGGGCCAGGGATCCGGGGCAGAGGTGGCCCGCGAGCACCTGTGAGCAGTAGTGAGGGTTGGATGGGTGGTGGAGGGTCAGACAGAGTCCCCTGCAGACACAGGTAGGGGACAGAGGGCTGACACAGGGGCAGGGGAAACAGACTGGATCTGCGTGAAGTGACGGATACCCCAGGCCGGGAAGTGGGGACGTTATCATGGGCTCAGAGAAGCACTCAGAGCAGTGGGGACCAGGAAAAGAATAAAAGAATATCCCCATCTGGTTGAGGGGACCAAGGAAAAGAATAATGCTTCTGGACCCAGGAACATCATGCGAAATTCCAGTCTTAATGTCCATACATAAAGTCTTACTGGAAGGCAGCCCTGCTCCTTCCCTGACACATGGTCTGTGGTTGATTTTATGTCCAATGGCCGGGTGGAACAGTTGCGACCGAGATCGTATGGCCAGCAAAGCCCAAGGTATTTACAATCTGGCCCTTCCAGAAAATAGTTTGCCCACCCTTGGCTCAGAGGGAACCTCCAGGAGAGGACAGCAGTGTCTGTGTGCGGGGGAGAGGGGTGAGATGAGAGAAAGTGGCAGGGCCATGGCACCAGGACCTCCTTGTGCCTCACTAGGCACTCAACTCAAACTGAGGGTAAGTGGGAGCCATGGAAGGGTCAGGGAGGAGAGTGACCTGCCCAGAAGAATGCTGGAGAAGAGTCACCGGCTGCTCGGCAAAGACAAAGGAAAATGGACCAGGGAGCACCTGGAGCAGGAGGCCTGTCCTGAGAGAGCATCAAGGTTCTCCAGGACTTCTGCTGTGACACATCCTCAAAGGCGTCTCCCCATCCTTGGCAACACACTGGTGCTGAAGGCGCCTGGTAGGTACCCAGCAGGCAGTGCAAGCAGCATAAGTGGATGCCCTGCAGAACCCCGAGCCCAACAGAAACCACTGGAAGGGCAGGAATCACACAGAGGTCCCTTCTAGGAGCCGAGAGAGGTGTGTGGAGTCAGGGTGCAAAAGCCTGGGCGTCCAGAACCCACAAGGAGCAAGAGCAGAAGCTGCAGAGGGGGGCAAGGCCTGCCAGGCCCAGTGCCCCTGCAGGAAGGTCTCCCCAAGAAGTCACACAAGTGAGAGCAGCAAAGGCTGGCTCTGGGCATATTGGTGGGTGTAGAGGGTTGAGGGACAGGGGCCTTGGAACACGGCTACCACACCCAACCAGACAGAGCTGAGTAGACAAGGAGGTGACAGGCCCACACGACACACACACCACAGGCCCAGCCTCTGCACAGAGTCACAGGTGCCTGTGCACTTAATCACAGCCCTTAGGGCCCAGCACAATCCTCAGCCCCGGCCCCAGAGTCCTCCCCTCACCGCATGTGGGCGAAATCACGGTCCAGGAACGAACGGTAACGCGGGTCTGCACATCCACACACACACACACACACAGGAACCGGAGGGGCACACGCCGTGACTCAGACCCCAGTGCACCGCAGAACGCAGACACACACGTCCACGCACACTCGGAACCCGCCGCGCAGCCCCACGCGCACCCCCCACACGCACTCTGCCCGGCCCCGCCTCCCACCGCACACACACAACCGCACAGGACGCCCGGGCCGTGGGCCGGCGCACGCACGGTCACAGGCAGGGCGCGCGCACACTCACACACTTGATCCGAGCACACGCGGGAGGCGCGGAGCGCGGCACGATCTGTGGTCCCTGGCGCCCCCGGCCCGGCCCGGCTCGGCGCGGCGAGCGGATCCCGGAGGGAGCCCGGCGGGAGCGCGGGCGGGCGGGCGGGGAGGGGGCTGCGCGGGGCGGGGCGGGGGACGGGGCTGCCCGGGCCGGCGGGAGAGGCACCTCCGTGCGCAGCGCTCGGCCTCGCGCCGCGCCCCCCGCGCCGGTCCGCCCGCTGCGCCCCCGCCGCCGCCCCGGGGTGCAGCGAGCGGCCGCGCCGGGCCCGCGGGACGGGGTGGAGGTGGGGTGGGGGGCGGGGATCGGGGCCCGGCCGGGGCCGCACCGCCTGCGATGCCGGGCGCCCGCCGCAGCCGCCGCCGCCGGAGCCCGGGATGGGGCGAGAGGCTGCGGCGGACGCCAGCATCTCCCCGCCGGGGGCCCCGGGGGCCGCGGAGCCGCCGCCGCCGCTGCTGCTGCCGCCGCTGCTGAGACCCAGCGGGCGATGGGTGAGTTGACCCTGGCGTCCGGGGACCGCGCCGCAGCCCCGCAGCCCCGCGCCCCCGGCCCTCGCCTCCCGCGCCGCGCGGCGTCCCGGCTCCGCTCCCGCCGCCCCTCCCGGAGCGCGGCCTTCGGGGCGGGGGCCGGGGCGCGGGAGCCGGGGGCCGCGGCCGAGGTGGGGGCGGGATGCACCGAGGCTCCTCGCCCGCGCCCCCTCCCCCAACGCGGCTGCTCCGCGGGGCTCTCCGGGGCCGCAGGGCAGAACTGCGTCGCGGCCACCCCTCCCCCGGCTGGGCGGGGGGCGTCCCGAGGCGCCGAGCTTGAGCCCTGCTTTGTGCGCCGCGGCCCCCCCACTCCGGCGCGGCGCGGGGCTCGGGTTGGGAGGCCTCGGCGCCCGCCTTCCCTACCCCCGACCCGGGGCTGCGGCGGCCGAGGCCCAGGCGCGCGCAGGGTGCTGGGCGGGTGCGGGGGTTGGGGCCATAGCGGCCAGTGGGGACCAGGCAGAGGCCAGGGGCAAACAGCCCCCATCCTTTCCAGAGGGGGAGGGGTGCTCCCGCTCTTTGCACTGCACTGCCCAGGGCGGAGGAGGGATCGTGGCTGGGGGAGGGCGCTATAAATATCTGCAAATAGTGAGTTCTGGAACCGGGGGTGGGGAGGGGAGCCAGCCCGGTTGTGTTTGTAGGGAGGGGTGCCGGAGCTGGGGTGCAACAAGGAGAGATGGGTAGCTCAGCCATTCCCGGTGGCCTGAGGTCAGATGACTCCAACCCTGAAAGGCACCCCAGAAAGGGTACTGGCAAGAGCGCTACCTCCCCGGGGGATTCCTCTGTGGTCCCCCCTTTATTCCTGAGACAGACACCAGTACAGCTGTGACTTAATGGGGGAGTCCTGGTGTGTCACCTGGAAGGGGTGCAGTTAAAGGTCCAGACAGTGGGTCACACACGAGGATGCCAGGGACAGCAAGGCAATGCCTTCCCACACCATAGGAATGTTCAGGCTACCCCCAGCTAAGGAGATAGGCTCAGGTCCTGGGAAAGTTTGAAAGAGGGGCTCCCAGCCCAAGGGGGTAAGAACTTCCAGGAGGAGAGGACAGGAATGTGAAAGGGCTTGTGCGAGGAGAAGGGCAGGAGGCATCTGGGCAGAGGCAATGACATGGGCGAGGCTCAGAGGCCTGAGTGCCTGGCCTGGGGTGTGCCATGGAGGTGGGGCATGACCAGCCCCTTTGCTACCCAGAAGTGATGAGGAGGCAGGGGGAGGGCAGAAGGGCAGGAGGACCAGGTGGAGTCAAGTGGCTGGCCATGCTTCATTTGGCACTGGTTCCTGAGTACAGCAGGGAGCTGAGATGATGCTGACCCGGGAACAGACTGGCTCAGTGGCCCCGAGGTGCTGATGTGGGCAGGGCTGCTGGTGGGCACTGGCCATCTCTTCTGTAGTTGCTGGCCCACCTCAAGGGAGTCGGCTTTCTGAGTCTTCGTTTGCACCTCTGTCAAATGGGATTTCACAGGATTTTGGAGAGAGTTGAGTAAGATGTTGGGCGTGGGATGCCTGGCACCTGAGAAGTTTGGGAGATTGCTGGCCACCACATTGGTGTTATTACCTGTCAAATGAGGACATCTGAGGTCAGCTGCCAGGCCAGGCCAGAGCCCTCTAGCTCAGGCAGGTGGGCTGGATGGGAATGGGAGGCAGCTGAGAGCAGGGAGCTCCGTGTCCAGTCCTCAGGTAACCCTGGGAGGAGAAGGGGGGCAGCGGCAGGGTGGACTGCAGACCTACACCTCTGCCGTCTCACAGCCGGATGTTTGGAGTATACCGCTCTGCTTCTCAAGGCCAATGCCTCTTTGTTCCACATCCTGCATAATGTACCCCGATTTCCACAAGGACTAGTGCTCCCTTCTAGAAGTTTCTTCTGACATTTGGGCCAAGAAGCACAGTGCCTTCAGGCAAGGAGTTCTGTGCTGGGTCGAGAAGACACAGGCCATTCTCAGGATATTGGCATCTAGTTGGTGGTAGATCCCCCCAGGCACCCTCTGTCTGCCCAGGGTGGTGCTGGCTGCCTGGGTCAGGGGGAGTTGCCAAGAGTAGATTCCAGATCCATCGTCCTGGTTCAAATCCTGCTCACACCACTTCTTACTGTGTGACTCTGCATCTCTGTTCCTCAGTTGCCTTGTCTGTAAAATGGGGATGGTGCGCTCTATTGCCAGTTGAACAGGCTGGTGTGTTTTCTGCTGGCATGTGCTTCTCCACCTTCAGAGTGAGCCTCCTGCTTTGCCCTTGGCAGAGGCCTATTCCCTTCCCTTCTGACTGTGGCCCTGTGGCCTTTTCTGAATTGTTGCCCCAGTAGCAGGCAATGGTATGTTCTCTGAGAAGATAAAATCCACCCAGTTAGTGCTGACTGATTCCCATGCTGTACATCTAACCTGTGTGGTTAACAAGAGTCTCCTAATGGGAGGTGGTGCATGCCAGCTTCAGCACCCAGGCATTCAGTAGGTGCTTAATAATGATGGTTGAACATGGAGAGAAGACCCCAGGTACCATTGGTCAGATAGACTCAGGGGAGCTAGAGCCAGGAGATACTGTAGGTGAGGGGCTTGCAAGGGAGGCGAGGATGGGCCCGAGAGCTGGGGACGAGTGGCCACCCCCACAGCCTGCCGTGGGATGGGGCAGGCACAGTTTGAGAGTCTTCCTTTTATGACACCTTCCAAACCTTTTAACCTGCCTTAACCTTGACCTTGGCCTTGGGTTTTGCACAGAATGGCCCAGCTGGACCCCATGCTTTAGCTTAACAGAGCTCTGAGCTGAGATCCAAACAGATCCACACCAGCTCCTATCCTTGAATATCTGTTCCGCTCCTCGCTCTTCTCTGTCCCTTAAGACTCTGTCACCCCTCAGAAGTTTCTTCATATGCCTCCTCTGAGCTGCCAGCCTCCACCCCAGGATCAGACAGACCTTCTCCCCACTGCTGTTGCCACTGGCCACACAACCCCTTAGATATGCACATGTCTGCCCATGAAATATTAATAACTGTGGTTTATTGGGTCCTCTGCAGAGGGGACACTGAGGCACAGCTTCTCGTTGGCACTCACCCACCCTTTACAAGGCAGCTTGGGCATGGCTGGCTCAGGGACCCCTTGTGAGTCAGGTCCCCTTGCTGAAGCCACCCAGAGCACATGCCCATTTCTCTGACAGGCTTATTGTTCCCCTGATGAGTGACAGTGGCGGATGTACCAGGTGAATGAATGAGTGAATCCGTGGGTGAATGAGCGATTCTTGGCCCAGGCCCTGCTGTCCAAGCCTTACACCCCCTGCTCCTCCCCTGGTGGGTGGACTGACCCTTCAGAGGGCAGCTTTGCACTGGAGAGGGATGGCCCCCGGGAGCTGGCTTGGCAGGGATTCCTGCCCCAACCTCCCAGAAGGGGACAGGGAGCACTTCTGGTGGAAGGCCTGGGACTCTCTCCTGTGGTCTGGAAGGGGCTGGCCATGGGCCATGCCTCTCCTGTAGCCCAGGAAGCTACCATGATCCTCCAGGACTTCCCTGTGCTGCCGGAAGTGGAAATTCCTCCTCGGCTCACTTATTTTCATCTTTTCTATAAAAATGAAATTGGAACAATAGAAATCGCTCACGCACCTAATTACTTTGTGGTTTTATGGACTCAGGGCTTATTGGGCTCAAAACTTGCCACTGAAGTGGGCTCCCCACCGGGGAGGGGGGGCCAGGACGGAAGGCTGGATCTGGCAGATGCCTGGGGGCTCCTCAGGCCTGTCCTCTTGCTGCCCTGTCCAGGCAAACTGAACTTTCCAGAAGGAACAGTGCAGGGTCTGAGCAAGGGCGGGTGGCGCTGGTGGGCTCTGGGCTTCTGGCTGGCAGAGTCTTGATGGGCGCTTTCTAGGTGGTTCTCTCCATCCCCACCTCCAAGACACAAAGACTTGCTGCTGTTTGTTGAGCACTCAATACGTGCAGGGCAAGGGCCAGGCACTTTGTGTGCTCTAACCCAGTGACTCTCCATAACTCCCTGGGCATGGATCCTGTTGTTATCGTCCCTGGACAGTTGGGAGGAACCTGGAGTTGGGGGTTCATAGCCAGGAAGTGGCAGGGCTGGGATTGCATTCAAACCCTAGGACCCCAGAGCCGTCAGGGCTGCCCATTTGGGCCCCTTGGTCACCCAGACCTGCCCTTTCCCCATGGGATCGCAGCAGGGGGCCTGCCCTTGCACCCCCAAGGCAGCTGCCTCCTGGCTTCCTGGCCTCAGGCAGCCTCCTTTAACAGCGGGCCTCCTTCCTGTTGTCCTGGGCCGCTGGGAAAGCACGCACTTCCCAGCCCCACCCAGCCCCTCTGTGTCAGAATCCTGCTGTGGCAGCCTAGGAACCCAGTTTTTAAAATGCTGCCCTGCACCTGAGGGGATCCGTGGACCCCAAGATGCCCAGTCCCACAAAGTGCAGTGCCAACCGCCACATGAGACCCCCGACCCCCACCTGCTCTTGGTCTCCGTCCCTGGCCACCCAGCTCTCATGCACCTGCTGTCCCCACCCTGGGCAGCAGTGCCTCTTCCTGGACGCTGGCAGGGCTGGGTGGGCCCCTCCCCCACAGCTGCCTCACACTCTGGACTCTGGACGGGTCCTGTGGTCCCTGCTCCTCTTGTTACTGGGCACAGCCTTTGGTTGGGTGAACCCTGGCAGGCGATGGATGCCAGCCACCCCAGGAGGGCGCGCAGGGAGAGCCTCGGATGATGGGAAGGGCCGGGCTCCAGGGCCAGCACCCAGGTGGGCGCGGCCCGTGCCTGGCACACAGAAGGCAGAAGGCGTTCCACAGATAATGCCTTTAGGTATTTGTTGAACGCTGGTTTCAAGAGCTGCCAGGGAGGGAGTCTTCCAGAAATGGCCGGAACTGGCTGGTTCTGGGGAAGGCACCCGTCCAGCAGCCACGTGAACATGAGCTGGTGTCACTCATGAATGGCGTGGACAGAACCAGTGTGCCACAGTGTTCTGTAGGATCCCCTTGAAGTGTCACAGGACAGTAGCGTGGAAATAACCCTCTTTTCACTGTGGAAACTGAGTCTCTGGCCGGGGCAGTGACTAACTCCTGTCACACAGGCTGGAGGAGGCTTTGCAAGACGGGCTGGGCCTTTGGCTGGGTGACCTGAGTGGCTCTAGCTAGTGAAGTTCAGCCTGGGATCTGGGGTGATTCTCACGGTGGGCAGGAGGGGACGCCCTGGGTTCAGAAGTCACCCGAGGGGCGTGCTGCTGCGTCTGTGAGGGGTGCAGAAGGGGAGGAGCCCCTCTGCCCAGGCTTCTGGGAGGTGAGCTGCACATGGGTCAGGGAAGGCAAAACCAGCCCTGGGCCGGGGCCCGGTACCAGCTCGTCCATGGTTTGGCCCCGCCTGGAATGTTTACTGTTAACTTGGTTCTTGAAACAGCCCAGGATCTTTAGTCCTGACACAGAGGCCCAGAGAATGGGGTGATTAGTCCAAAGACATACTGCTCATGCCCAGTGGAAACTTCTTGTTCAGCTAAGGGCCAGCTTGAAGAGGTCAGGAGCTGGCCATGAAGGCTGTGGTTCTGCAGAAGGGACTCTGTTAGGATCCCTCAGGGACTCTGCTGTTGGGACTAGCCTTGGGCAGAGGGCACACCCCAGAATGTCCCTAGCCACCCTCCTCCCTGGGGGCATCTGGACACCAAGACGTCTCAGGCTGAGTGGGGCCTGGCATGACACTGCTGTCACGAGTGTCTGGAGCCACACGTGGCACAGGCTGGTGACCCGCACACTAGGGGAAAATAGAAGGAAACCTCCAGGCACTTGCCGGTGGGCAGGGCTAACGTGCCCCACATTCTCAGGGAGACCAGCACCCACCACCCCAGATGTCCTCCAGGGGCTGGTTTTGCCCTGGGGCCTTTGTCTGGAGTGTGAGTGTCCCCCCTTGTGTTCTGGATGGTCCTGATTGACCTGTAAACCTCCTCCGGGACCCACCCCCAAGTGCAGTGAGGCTGTCCTGTGGGATGTCTGTCCTGTGGGATGGTGAGGCCCTGGCTGAGGGTCTGTGCAGTGCTGGGCCTGGTAGGAAATGCTGGTGGAGTGAGCAGAGGGACGAACCAGGAGGATGCTGGGTGCGTGTCACCAGGGCCGCCAGCAGGGCACACTTTCCTTGTTTCTAAGGGCAAAGGGAGAGATTCGTGGGAGGGATTGGGGGGCCTCCTGGCCCAGCTCCTGCCAGTGTTGGTTGGTAGTGGGCAGCTGAGTGCAGGTGATTGTGGGGTCAGCCCAGAGAGGGCCAGCAGAGGATCTTGCTCAAGACTGTGGCCAGCTGGACCTACCCATTTTGCAGAAGGAATACTGAGGCCTGGGGTGCTTGGGGCTTGGCCAGAGTGCCACAAGAGAGGCTTTCGGTCCCCTGGGTGGGGAGTGGGAGGAGAGTCGAGCAGGACTTCACGGGACTGCACTCCTGCCCTCTCCGCCATCTCCAAGCAAAGACATTTTCCTACAGGTCAGATCTGGGAGTGGACAGGAAGGAGCCAAGGAAAGCAGGGTCCCCAGGGCTCTGAGCTCCTGTCCTTTAACATGGAGAAGGCCCAAAGCTGGATAGAAAGAAATTTGTGTTGCCCCCATATTGGCAAGAAGTCCCCGGAGATGGCGCCTTCCAGCGAGAGGGGGAGAGCGGCCGAGGGGGAGAGCGGCCGAGGTGCCCGGGCCACAAGGCCGTTACTGCCTCTTGCTGCTGCTGTGCTTTCCGGAGTTTCTAGAAAGTATGAGAAACATGAAAATGAAGCTCTATCCTAAGGCAAGAGGGAAGAAGAGGTGGCAGCTGCTTGCCTTTGTCTGATCCTGGGGCCTCCACTCGTGAGCAGCCTCCGGGTGTCGGCCGTGGGCTCCCCACAGGAGCTGCCTGGTAGCAGGTGCATCCCCAGGCTGGGCGCCTGTGCCAGCGGCCTCTGCGGCTCTCATTCGGGGAAATTGGGTCACGGAGTCCAGGCCTGGGGCTCCTGGGGCAGTGCCCAGGAATTCATCCAAACACATCTGGCCTCCTTCCCGCAGCCCAGCCTGGCCTCTGCACCTTCTTCCTCCGAGCCCTGTGTCCAGCCTCTGGGCTGTGGCTGCTCATCTCCATGTGGTCCTCACCTTCCTACTCTTGGCCTTGGCTGCTGCTGGGCCCAGCCTCCTCCTGAAGAGCCGCCATGGTCATCCCCACTGGGGAAGCCATCCTGCTTCCCAGCCAGGGGTGGCCCCAGGGCAGGGTCCAGGGCGGATGGTTGGCTGCAGTCCTCACTGACTTTGGCCTCCACGCTCCTTCCCGGCCATCCTCCCCGGCCATCCTCCCACACAGGACAGGCTCTGTCCTGTGGTCCTGTGGTCACTTGTCGTGGCATCTGAGCCTTATCCTGGGTGAGAACTCAGTCTGCCTCCCTCCAGGCTCCTGATTCTGTACCTGGTTCAGAGTGCTCAGCCCATTGCCCTCAGCTATTGCCTGAGTGCCTACTGTGTGCCCAGGGCTGGGCCAAGTGGCAAGGCACAGATGGCGCAGATTGGCCAGTCTCAGGGTGACTGCATGCACCTGTGTGTTGGTGCACACCATCAGTGTCTTTGACCCATGGATACACGCCTCTTACGCTTTGCCCATACGCTGTCCTGGGGTGCCCATTCAGCACTTCCAAGCTGTGCCAGCCCTGACCTGGAAGCCCAGTGACCCACAGTTTCCATCTTGTGAAGCTCCTGTCTTGTGACCATTGTGGGGCGTCTGGTGAGGGCTGGGGAGACCGGGAGAAGGTGCGGAGGGGCGTTGCTGCCGGCCTGGGTTGTCTGTGACGTCGGTGGTTTAGTGGCTCCAGAATCCCCTGGAGGGTGATGGGCCCCGGGCCTGGAGTGCTGGGCTGGGTGCAGGGGTTGGGGGAGTGGCAGGAATACTGAGCCCTGAAGAGGTCACATGGTCACTGGAGGGCACAGAACGTAGGACCTGAGGATGCTGGAGGAGAGCAGAACCGTCCATGGGGGGAGAGCCTGGGACCAGCAATTAGGACGCCGCTCCTGTTGGACAGGCTCCTGGAACACTGGCGCTCCATGTGACGCACGGGGGCAGCGTGGAGGAGCAGGCCTAGAGAGGGGTCTTCTGGAACACTGAAGTCAGCTCCGAGGCCCCTGGGGGGTGGAGGCCAGGAGGCGGTCCTGAGCCTGGTGAGGACGGGCAGCCTCTGGCACACGCAACCCCTGCAGGCCCTCTCCACCGCCTGCTGGGTACCTGATTGCAGGCAAGTCCCGTCCCCTCGCCAAGCCTCAGCTTCCTCGTCTGTAAAATGGGTTGTGAGAATGGAATGAGGTGGCACATATCACTTGGGAGCCTGGGGTCGATGGGGGCCTTAGTGGCTTTGCTGAGACGGAATTCCCTAGGCATGTCACGTTGCTGCCACTTCGTTCTCACTCCTTTCTCAGTGTCAGCGGGACGTTTGGGCACTCGCGTGCCTGTGTGGTAGCATTCTCTGACTCTTCCAGGTGAGAAAGGTCAGGAGTTGACAGGGCAAGGACAGACGGGTGGTGGTCTCACAGGGCTAAGGAGCAGGCTCGGCCCCTGCAGCCCTGCTCGGCACCCCTTGTCATTTAGTGACAGCATCCTTGTCCCAGGGAAGTGGGGAGCTAAAATGCCAAACCTCAGTGCCTGCATTCTGACCAGAGAGAATTCAAGTCAGACACCAGGAGCCATCAGGAGAAGTTTAGTGCAAGTGACAGGGGCCGGGACCACCTCTGCACTCTGCCACCCAGGTGTCCATTTTACAAACAGAAGCAAAGTTTCCCATTAGCTCCTTTGCTCCTGTTTATTTCCCACAAATTAACTACCACCCTTTGCTCGCTCATCTACTTTGAACGTAGTTCAAAGAGCTCTAAAGTAATCTAAAGAGTGCCCGTGACCTTGCCTGCATTTCACTGCTGTTGGTAGCTTCTGCCTGACATCCCCCTCTCTAGACTGGTGACCCTGAATCACAGGGAATAAAGGGTATGAAGTCAAATCAGTAGCTACTTCCTGCTGAGCTGGGGCGTGGGCTTACAGGGTGGGTGTCTCCAGTCCTCGCTATCTATCAGCGAAATGCTTCAGATTATGAGTCGGGTCTATCCAGGGGGTCATGGTGATTCTCTAGGTTAGTAGAAACAGGTTGTAAAGCCATCTGGGAGGCCGATGCCCTATGAACAAAATGAGAAGACATAAGTATTGGAAAAAGATAGACACAGCAACATCTAAATACACCAGTGATGTGATAATGACTCAATATCAGCAGTTTCTTCCACCAGGAAGTGTTAGAACGCTGGTAACTAAAACATTGATCCCATGATGAGACAGGTGAGGACATCACTTTGCATCTCATTGAAAAGGTAAATCTTAGCCGAGCACAGTGGCCCACTCCTGTAATCCCAGCTGTTGGGAGGCTGAGGCAGGAGGATTTCGAGTTCAAAGCCAGCCTCAGCAAAATCGAGGCACTAAGCAACTCAGTGAGACCCTGTCTCTACATAAAATACAAAATAGGGCTGGGGACGTGGCAGAGTGGTGGAGTGCCCCTGAGTCCAATCTCCCGTACAAAAAAGAAAGAAAGAAAATGTGAATCTTTAAGAATTTTCATGACATTGTCAGAGTGGTCAGGAATGCAGACACAGCATTCCATCTGGGTAATGGCGCAAGTGCCACCCTGAGCTGCAGTGGGAACATCCAAAGCATCCAGTTTTGTAACAGCTTTTCTCATGAGAGCCACCTCCGTGGTAAGGAGAGAGACCTCTTTCAGGGTCATGGAGAGCTTTTGGGTGTAAATGGTCAGAGTTTCCACATGCCAGATTATGTCCTATAGACTAATCGGAGGGATAAATAGCAGAGTTACACAATCAAACCAGTGAAAAACAGATTAAGTTTACCTATGTAGGAGGTTAGGAAAATTTGTGTGTCTCAAATTGACCCAGAACAAGTTGTGGCAATGTCTTTTGTGATAGTTATTAGACACTCCTGTATAAGAATCTCAAGTTACATTAAAAGAACCATTGTCTTTTATGGTGGGTGGGGTGGGGGGGTACCAGGGATTGAACTCAGGGGCGCTCAACCAGGGAGCCACATCCCCAGCCCTATTTTGTATTTTATTTTGAGACAGGGTCTCACTGAGTTTCTTAGGACCTTGCTTTTGCTGAGGCTGGCTTTGAACTCACGATCCTCCTGCCTCAGGCTCCCAAGTAGCTGGGATTCTAGGCATGGCCAAGGCACCCAGCAGCTTCACCATGCTTGAACTGGGAGCAGTGAGTCTGCGTCAGTACTAGAAGTCAGCATTCTATTTTGTCTTTCCTTAGGTGATGACTTACTGTCTTTAATTAACTCAGATTGTTGTGTTAAAAGTATTTCTTCTGGGCTGGGATTGTGGCTCCGGGGTGGAGCACTTGCCTAGCACGTGTGAGGCACAGGGTTCGATCCTCAGCACCCCATAAAAATAAATAAATAAATAAATATAAGGCATTCTGTCCATCTGCAGCTACAAGAAAAGTTTTTAAAATGGTACTTCTGTAAAATAGTAGCAGGTAACAATTATAAAGTTTTAGAAGGAAAACACAAAATGAATTTAAGAGCAACAACATAGTTTGTATAGTAACTTTGTATCAAAAAACATACTCTCCATCATTGCACTAGTGTATATTTGATATCTATTTAGCCTCTGTAAAGATCCATTCGTTGATGAACTCAATTACATGTCAAATCCCTCACAAGTTTTATTTTTTTAAACTCTTACAACCTTAAATACCTTTTAAAATTTACCAAAATCTTTATGTAATTTTGTACTCTATCCCTTGTTTATTTTGAGATCATAGTAATCTTTTTTTTTTTTTTTTTTAAAGAGAGAGTGAGAGAGGAGAGAGAGAGAGAGAGAATTTTTAATATTTATTTTTAGTTCTCGGCAGACACAACATCTTTGTTGGTATGTGGTGCTGAGGATCGAACCCGGGCCGCACGCATGCCAGGCGAGCACGCTACCGCTTGAGCCACATCCCCAGCCCAAGATCATAGTAATCTTTACAACAAAAATCTATCGTTTGAGAACAATTTTAAATAAACTTAATTCTGGCCTACTTTAGAGCCATCAACGTGGAGAAAGGCCGGAGGCAGTCTTAACTCCGGTGAGGATCCAAAACAGACTCATTATCTTATATACAAATGTATCTTATTTATGTAACAATGAAACATTTATGTAGTTAAAGCAAACAGACGCAAGCCAGGTTTTAAAGTGGCCACGTAGCCCTTTATGCCCAACACAACCTATGAAAGAGCACTCAGTGGTCACCTTGTAAACCTACATAAACCTTTATTTTACCAACTTTTACAAGGCTCAGACAAACATAGTTAGTTCTCAGATGTATGTATATCTCTAGTCACATATATTTTGGGTGTCAACTATATTGTAGTATCCTAAAATAATAGTCTTTTATTAACCAGCTTTGAAGTCATCAATTAAAAGACCTTAGAACAGCTACAAACCTTGATTCCTTTAAGACTTAATTTCTCTAAGTAATAGAACTTAAAAGAAAGAAATGATCTTGATGGATAAGAGCAGATCAATGTTTTAATAAAACCTTGTTTTTTCAACAGATAATTGGAATTTGTTTCATATTAATGTATTAAATGTTGACTTTGGGGGAGGGAAACCCTTAAATTAAACTTTGTGCTGATTGTAGCCAAATTAATCACACACAAACGTTTTGAGATTCACCTTTCACCAACCTTTTGTGACTTACTTAGACATTTTATTTATTTTTATTTTTTTATTTTTATTTTTTTAAAGATAGAGTGAGAGAGAGGAGAGAGAGAGAGAGAATTTTTAATATTTATTTTTTAGTTCTCGGTGGACACAACATCTTTGTTGGTATGTGGTGCTGAGGATCGAACCCGGGCCGCACGCATGCCAGGCGAGCGCGCTACCGCTTGAGCCACATCCCCAGCCCCTTACTTAGACATTTTAAACCAGTTTACATCCTTAGTTTTGTCCTCTCTTTCATCTTGAAGTTTAGAACAAAGATATTATTTTACCCTACAAGATGCTTTTTCATCTAGAAATATTTCCTTTCCCCTTTAATTTTTCTTACCATAATGTGTTTCTATACCTCTAACTTGATTACATTTCTTTCCTAGTTACTGACCTTTTAAGTTTACATTTTAAAACAATCCTTAAAAATTTATGAATGTATACAAAATACATTTTAATGAAATAAAATACTTTGTTTTTCTCATAGATTTTCTTAATTGAAACTAGTTTGGTTTTTCCCTCCTCCTCCTCCTCCTCCTCCTCCTCTTCCTCCTCCTTCCTCCTCCTTTTCTTCTTGAACTCAGGGGCACTCAGCCACTGAGCCACACCCCCAGCCCTATTTTGTATTTTATTTAGAGACAGGGTCTCACTGAGTTGCTTAGTGCCTCACTGTTGCGAGGCTGGCTTTGAGCCTGTAATGCTCCTGCCTCAGCCTCCCGAGCTGCTGGGATTACAGGAATGTGTCATAGTACCAGGCTGAAAGTAGAATTTTAACCCTTAATCATCTTGCTTTTAGAAACAAAGTAATCTTAATTGCTTTCCATTGATCAACAATTTATAAAATCATATTTATAAATGTTCATCCTGTTTATGTTAAATCTGATTTACCCATTTTTAACTTAGGTTACCCATGGAAACCAAGTCAAGTTAATATTTTAAGCCATCTTTTAAAATTTAATATTTATTTCTTAGTTGTAGTTGGACACAATACCTTTATATTATTTATTTTATTATTATGTGGTGCTGAGGATTGAACCCAGAGCCCCTCACGCATAAGGCGAGCGCGCTACCACTGAGCCACAACCCCAGCCCCGACATCTTCTTTATTTTAATTTATTTTTTTAGTTGTCAGTGGGTCTTTTATTTCATTTATTTACTTATATGTGTTGCTGAGGATTGAACCCAGGGCCTCACACATGCCAAGCAAGCGCTCGGAGCCACAACAACAGCCCTAAGCCATCTCTTTTGTTGAAAAATCCTAGAAGCAATGGACATTACACTTTAAGCATTTTTTTTTTTTTTTGCTTTTTAAAAATTTCTTTCATACATGACAATAGTGGAATGCATTACATTCATAATTATCCATTCACAGCACAATTTTAATAACTCTGTATAAAAAGTATGTTCACAATAAATTATGCATGAGCTCTCTTATTGATTTTTTTTTGCATTACAATTCTTAATACACCTTTATACCATAATTTATCAAATCTCTGTTTGTATATAAGATATGTTGACACCAAATTCACTTCTTCATACATGTATTTTGTATAATGATGACTTCAGCAGTTTTTATACATATATTTTTTTAGTTGTAGTTGGACACAATAGCTTTATTTTATTTACTTATTTCTCTGTGGTGCTGAGGATCGAACCCAGTACCTCCTACGTGAGAGTGCTAAGCCACAACCCTCACTGTAAACATTTTATAGAAAACAACTCTTTTTTTTTTTTTAAAGAGAGAGTGAGAGAGGAGAGAGAGAGAGAGAGAATTTTTAATATTTATTTTTTAGTTCTCGGCGGACACAACATCTTTGTTGGTATGTGGTGCTGAGGATCGAACCCGGGCCGCACGCATGCCAGGCGAGCGCGCTACCGCTTGAGCCACATCCCCAGCCCCGAAAACAACTCTATTCATTGGCTGATCACCTAGGGGGAAAAAAAGTGTGGTTTAATAACTTTAAAGACATTTTTATTTTTATCTCTTTTTAAGTTGTTTTAAGACATGTAAACTAAAAGGTATTTGAATTATTATTATTATTTTTTTTTCTTTTGATGGGTGCTGGGGATTGAACCCAGGGTCTTGTGCATGCTAGGCAAGCACTCTACCAACTAAGCTATAGCCCCAGCCCTGAATCCATTTTTTAAATATTTTGTGAGCACTCTTGGGCTGGGGATATAAGTCAGTCGGTAGAGAACTTGCCTCACGATGCACAAGGCCCTGGGTTCAATTCCCAGCAACACACACACACACACACACACACACACACACACACACAAATTATGAGCACCCTTTATCTATATGCCAATTTTGGCCCCATGTGCATGATATACAGACACAAGCACACATGTAGACACCACTTAGAATACACACAGGTGTGTGCGCGCACACGCAAACACATATATATATATAAATCAAGAGCAAACAAAGACCTTTTAGCTTTTTGTCAGCTATGACTTCCTCCATAGGCTACAAAAGAGCTATAAATATTTATCATACAGACTGTCAGATTTAGTCCTTTAGAATTGGAATGGAGTCTGTGAAGTTGGGAACCTGAGGAATGGCATCCTGTCAGTCAAGGTCAGTGCTGAAGTCCACTGGCTGGGGGCAAATTCACTCCCCCCACCACTGTTTATTTCCCCAGCTTAGGGCTCCTCAAAGAAGATCTCTTCCTTTTTCTAGTGTATTTGAGAGTTAACATTGAACTACTGGCCTCTGAATAAAGACAGCAGAAAGGAAAAACAGAGGACAATAAAGAAGACTAATGAGTTCAGGAGAAAAGGTGAATTCATTGTTAACAACAAAAACCTTGAACTCATAAAAAAAAAAAAACAAAAAAACTTAGCTGTAATTACCCTAGAGAAGGAGGACGCAGAACGACCTTATCAGACCAGAGTGCCCTTCTGCAGGAGTCAGCCCAGATATGTAAAGAATGTGGGAGCCTGTGGAGTCCGCAGGAAAAAAAAAAGCTTTTAAGAAAATGAAAAGGGCTGGGCACGTGGCTCAAGTGGGTTGGATCCTCGGCACCACATACAAACAAAGATGTCGTGTCCGCCGAGAACTGAAAAATAAATATTAAAAAATTCAAAAACAAAAAAAGAGAACTTACGCATTTGGGATCTTTCTATTTTTCTTCCCTGTGCCCATGTGGAGAGAAGAGAAAACCCTTTAGGGAGGAACTTATTGAAAGCGCATAATCCCAGAGTGTGAGAGAAGGGAAGCCGCCTTGTCTGTGCCACAGCAGCTCGGATCTCAAGGTGACACCTTTCCCTCTGGTCTGCAGTCAGTTTGGGCCCTTGCTTATGCAGCTTACACCCAGATGGTATCAGACCAGCTGCTAGGGAGCCAGGGAAGCTGTTGTTTTGATTGTGAGGAGCAGAAAGCTTTTACGTGGGCACTTTGGACCATTATTTTCCTAGTCCCTGGTAACTTTTTGTCTCCTCTTCCTTGAGTGGCCATGGAAGGTCGAAGGCTGCCAAACTATGCACTCTTGCTGGTGTGGCTTGAAACCCTGTGAGGGAGTATTTCCCCTCGGTAAGAGGAAGCCAGAGTCTGTCCATGCCCCAGTGTCCCTCAGCAGTGCTGATGACCAAGAGAGATGGATGTGCGAAGGTGTCCCTCCCGGACACTCCATTGGAAACCCAGAACCAGGATGCGTCCCCGCCCTGGTTCCCGAGAACTTGATGTGGCCAGCCTAAGCTCTGCGACTCGTGGCTTCTCATCTGCGGACCCACTGCCGCTCCATTTTGTAATCCAATTAAAAAAAATCTTCAATAACTTGGGGAAGTGACCCTTAATCCTTCTGCATAGCATTTTTAAGAGTAGCTTAAGCTGGACGCTGAACGTGGAGGAGAGGAGTGGCGTTTGTGTCACTATGTTGAAAACAGAGCAAATGACCACAGGACAAACGGCGTAAGAAAGAAAAAGGAGCCTGGAGTGGGGTCGTGGCTCAGAGGAAGAGCGCTCGCCTGGCACGGGTGAGGCACTGGGTTCAATCCTCAGCACCACATAAAAATGAAATAAATGTATTGTGTCCACCTACAACTGAAAAATATTAAAAAAGAAGAAGGATCCTGGTAGACAAAGATGGTGACCTGTGTACCCCCCAGATTCTGGATAGAGCCTCTAAAATGAGATGGTGCAGTACCCACTCCTGAAGGGAGGTGGGTGTGTGCCCCAAGACAATAGCCACATCAGTGGAGGTGGCCTGTCCCCTCTGTCATGCCCCTCCTACAGATTAAGAAGATGCTGCAAAAAGCAAGGGAGAGCACAAGTCTGCGTGCCACCCAGGACAGACAAAGTGTCACTGCAGCTGCTGCCTGAATAAAAAGCTGAGCAAAAACAACAAGATGACGTAAGACCAGTCGAGCAGGTGGGCGTGACACGCAGGGCAGCTTTTGGCAGAGGTCAGTGAACACAGGGAGGCTCAAGGCGGAAGGCAAGGTGTCCGAGGCCAACTTAGATGGGTGACGAACAGTGTCGATGCCCGTCCCGTGGCTGGCTCTTGAGCGGAGTCCAGGCACCAAGTCATAATGTCCCAGGAAAGCAGCGAGTGGAGACTCCAAAGCTCGGATCCCATGAAAGAAGATTTCAAGTCAGACACCAGAAGCCATCAGGAGAACTTTAAGTGCAATGAGGAGAAAGGAAAGGAAACCGCAGTGAGGCTCCTGCAGAGGGCAGAGGCTCGGGGCTGTCTCCAGACTCCTCACTGTCTGGTGTTGACCGGGGCGGGACCACCTCTGCACTCCGCCGACCAGGTGTTCAGCGCCTTCACGTTGGTCTGTGGGGTTGTGACCCGAGTTGTCCTCTCTGGAACTGTCCTGGCAGCCATCCTATTTAGGGGGGCTTCATCTACAAGTCCGTCCCCTGTTAACATGGGCACTGGGTCAGTGACTGGTCAGAAGTTACCTGAGTGCGCCCGTGCTACTAAGGAACCCTCCCTCCCAGACAGATGGAGTCACCCGTGGCCATAATCCCAGCTTCACACCCTCCTCAGTGGCGCCCGCCAGGAGATGGTACCTGGATCCTTTTCTTTTGACGTCGTTTCCGGTTAGCGTTTTTGCTTCTGTTGATTGTCTACAAATCACTACCCTTTGCTGTTTCATCTACTTTGGAAGTGGTTTAAAGGAGACCCTAAAACAAGTTAAAGAACACTTGTGACCTTCCTGCACTTCATTGCTCATCCTGAGTGTCCCTGGTGATGGCCAGTCCTGACCCAGGAGGGCTGTGGTCCCTGGTTGCGGAAGAGTCCAGCCTGCCCTGCTGCAGCGTGGCCCCAGGTCCTCACCACCACCGTGACTGCACCCCTAAGACAGCTGGAGGGCAGCTTGCTGCCCTGGGCCCTTCACTGTCACTCTCAGGGGCCCGGTGGATGGAGGAAGTGACTTCATTGAGGTATTGCCCCTGGGGCTGTGGCTGTGCTGGGCAGGTGGGGCTGCCCTGGCAAAAGAGGGGCACGAGTGTCTCACAGGCCCCTCACTTTTCAGAAAAGCAAACCACGCTTCCAAGAGGGCACAGGTGGCTTAGCGTCTGTGGGTGGCTCTTCCAGACCCAGGCCTGGTTCTCAGGTGGAGCCCCAGGCACAGCAGAAACGTGAGGAGCAGGGCAGAGTCACTGGGCAGAGCAGGAGAGAAAGGCGCATTGTGCAGCTTCCCGCTTGCAATAGGCACCTCACCAGGTGCCCAGAGCCCAGGAGAGTTCTGCAGGTTCGTCCCTCCTCCTCTGGGGCTAAGTCCATCCCTGCACCTGGGGGTGCTGGCTGAATGCCCACTGAGCCGCGGGCCTGCGCTGTGCACTGAGCTGCAGTGGGGACAGGCCCAGGAGGGACCCGCCTGCTTGAAACCATTTCTCCTCAGGTCCCTAGCTTCTCTCCCGTCACTCCTCCCAGGGCTTCCCACGGAGTCCCCGCAGGCTGCGTCATTTCCTATGTCTTTCCTCTGCGACTCCCACATTCCAGTTGGAGGGGACCTTAGAATTCCCATAAATGAGCCACTTCATTGGCCTGAGGAGCCTAAGGTGGCATGGCAGGCAGGACTGAGCCTTGGGCAGCTTTTCTGAGACCCGAGACCAGCAGCATGATTGAAAAGCAGATGTGTGGACTTGGCCGGGCTGAGGCCTCTCTGTCGCCATGTGCTGGGGCCTGGGGATGCAGGTGGTGGAGCAGCACGGCCCGTGTGGGGTATGGGGCTCAGGTGGGCGCGGGCAGGTGCCAGGAGCCTGCAGGGACTGGCCTGGGGAGGGAGCTTGGGCAGGGGCTCCGGAGCCTCCTGGAGCACTTGGACTTTATCCCAGGGGCAGTGGGTCCAGGAGGGAGAGCAGCGTCAGCTCGGCCTTGGCTGGCTCCTGGGGACCTGGTCGGGAGTCCCTGAGGAAGCCGCTGTGGTGTCGCGGTGAGAGCCGAGGGGTCAACCAGCCAGGCCCCGGAGGAGCAGGGCCTGAGAAGTACCA
Source organism: Ictidomys tridecemlineatus (assembly GCF_052094955.1). Taxonomy (NCBI): domain Eukaryota; kingdom Metazoa; phylum Chordata; class Mammalia; order Rodentia; family Sciuridae; genus Ictidomys; species Ictidomys tridecemlineatus. Next base: position 8,191,051 of record NC_135482.1, on the reverse strand, counting down.
AGCCGTGGGACAGCCTGGGCGGTGGGTGAGGAGGTCACTGAGCGGGATGATGCCTTGGGGCTCCTGGTGTGGGCTGCCGGTCACGTCACTGATGGGGCTCAGAAGGGACTGGTGACTTGTCAGAGTGCCCTCGGTGCCAGGCACGGGTCACACATTATCAGCCTGGGTTGTCGGAATGATTCAGAGTCTGGCCTGCAGAGGAGGGTTCAGGGAGGCCGGTGAGCTGCCAGGGCGGGACTGGAACCAGCGCTGTGTGACCAGGGCCCTGCTTAGGCCCTCCTTGCCACCCCACCCAGGTCACTCCTGCTCAGCTGGCAGTTAGGCCCCTCCGATGCCCGGGAAGCCTGCACCAGCCTCTCCGGGAGCCGGGCGGTGCCTGTGCCAGGAAGCACCGCAGTCCTGCTGGGGTGCTCTGGGCCAGCCCTTGCCCACACCCTCTGCAGGCCTCTGGCCACCCCCACCCCATGACATCTGGGACAAAGCTTCCCAGGCCATAGCCCCCCTGCTAGAGAGGGCCCCAAGAGGACCGGGAGGGGTGGGTCGCACCCTCCGCGCCCTTCCCCCAGCCTCAGGGCTGCAGACAGAGCTGAGGCTCCACACTGAAGTGGCCCTTTGTACATTGTCCCTGGAGGACGGGGAGCCTGGGCGGGAGGGGCTGGCCCTGCGCTGATCTCAGCAGGGCGGGGGCGGGGGCTTTCTCTGGACAGGGGCGGGCACCCTGTCAATTGGATGTGCTCACTGGAGGGGCTGTACCCCATGCACCCCCAAACTAGTCCCCCACTCACTAGGGTTCCCTGAGTCTTGGGGTTGTCACTTGGCAGTGTTTACAGAGCCTGGGGCAGGCTGTGTGTGTGTGGGGGACAGGCAGGGACCCTGCTCTCCAGGGATTGCTCTTCCCGGGGAGGACTCGGGCCTGGGGTGGGAGGAAAAGCAGATTCCCAGGGAGGAGCCGTGGGAGAGGCCCAGAGTCGGGGCTGTTGGCGGGGGCGGGGGTCAGGGAGGTCTGTGGGACCAGTGACATCAGAAAGACCCGAGGTGGCCAGCACACAGAGATCTGAGGAAGGAACAGCCAGTGTGAGGACCCTGGGTTGGGACCCTGCGAGGGGGCGCCAGGGTCAGGAAGGTGGGGAGTGTGGCTGGAGCCTCAGGGACGAGGGGTCAAGGTTGGTGAGGATATTGGGGACAGGTCTGCAGGCCTTGTAGGTGCTCAGAGGGGTCTTGGCTTCCATCCAGCTGTGACAGGAGCCACATCTGGGCAGTGGCAGGGGATGATTCAGAGGGGGAGGTGGCCTGATGGGGAGTTTGTGGTGACCCTGGCTGTTGCAGAGACAGGGGGAGGTCATGAGCAGGGCCTTGGGGGTCGAGGGGGAAAGGTCAGGGGGTGCAGCAGGCCACATAGCTCCCTGCCAGGCATTCGGTGTCTTGGTGTAAGAGGCCACCGAGCCCCAGCGCAGGGACTTGGCGTCTGTGCCAAAGCTCTTTGGATGTCATTGCATTTGATCTCATGGGTCAGGGGGTGGGTGGTCTCACTTTGTGAATGGGGACACCAAGGATATTTAGTGGCCCCCCAGGATCCCCTGGGAGAAGGAGGGAGAAGGGGCATGGCTTGGGACCAGACCCCAGGAAGCTGCTGCCCCAGCTGCCCCTGGCCCACGCTGTCCTCTGAGAGGCTGGGCCCAAGGCATCTCCCCGGCACTGGCCAGAGGAGCCCCGAAGTCCTCCGTCATGAACTGAAGCCCCTCAGCCCCAGCCCCTCGGGTCTTGCTTGACCTGGGCCTCCGTGGTCAGCCGAGGAGGGCCACGCGTCTCAGATCACTGCCACCCTCCGCCCCAAGATGATGACACCACTTTACTCAGGAGGCACCCTGTCCCCCGTTGAGCTCTGGTCTCTGTTCCACGGTTGTGGAAACCGAGGCGGGCCGAGCTGGCCTCAGCCCTCGACCCCTGGCCTTGTCTGCTGTCCCTCCTTCCCCACTCCAGGCAGGACAGGGCTGGTCGTGTGGGTCTCGGAAGCCATGCGGCCAGGGTAGTAGGGAGCCACAGGCCTTGGGTGCAGATGTCCCTGGGAGATTTGTTCCCACTGGTCTCTGGGCTCCTAAGGACTCCAGCAAGAGGCCTGGTGGCTGGACGTGGCTCGAGGTGGGTAGGCGCTGGGCTCTCCTTCCTCTAAGCAGAAGCTGTTAATCATTTGCCCAAGTAACAACTCCAGGCCGCTGCGGCCCCTCCCCATGGCTTGCCCCGCTCTGGCCTCCTCTCTGCTCCTGTATCCTTTGTCCTCCTCACACCCCACACCCAGCTGCCCTCTCCCTCTGCCCCAGCCTCCCTCTGCAGAGATGCCAGGGCCTGTGCCCTCTGGAAGCCCCCACGCCTCGTGCACACCAGGGGCCCCTTGGACTCCTTCTCACTGGGGGCGGTTCTCAGCAGCCTTGCAGGGGGTGGATGCCCTCCCCTCTGACAGATGGAGGCCCGGGGCGCGGGGCAGCACGGCCTGCCGAGGGCACCTCATTGCTGAGCGGGCCTGGGTGGCTCCTGGCTGCTGGTGGAGGCAGCCAAGCAAACAGGAAGTTTCTCTCCAGTCTCAGCCGCCTGGGGAGGGGGTCTGATTTGTCTTCAGCCTCTAGAGAGGGTGACTGTTGACAGAGCAGGCGGGGCCTCGCTGCTGAGGGGGTCTCCAGGCCCAGAGCTCAGCAATGCAGGGTGATCCCCTAACTCTCCCCATTTCTGCCTGCAGGGATGTTGGCACTGGCCGCCTTCGGCCAGGGACATGGGCTCTGGCCTCTGGCCCCTGGCTGGACCGGGCACACCCCACCCACTCTGGGACACAGGTCCTTCCACGCAGAGAGGGCATTTCTAAGCTTTCTGACCTACGCATGCTCCTCTGCTCCCGACCACATCCCTGTGGAATGTCCAGCGGCGACCAGTCCCCCCAGTCAGGTGGCCATCCTCCAGGACCCTCTGCCCAGGGAGGAAACAGTGGGAGGCCCAAAGAGGAGAAGGCCTCGTGGTTTACACAGCCTTGGCCTTGAGGGCACCTGGCCGCCCAGCCTGCAGGGTGGGGCTGCCTCCGCTGTTTGGTTACCTGCTTTACAAATGAGGAGACTGAGGCCCAGGTCGGTAGTCACCAGCTGGGAAGAGGTGGAGCTGGGAAAACAGTTGGGTGAAGGGCAGGGCTTGGAGGAGGCCACCTCCTTATGTAGTCACCTAACTGAAACCTGTGCTGGGCCCAGGGAGGCTGGGGACAGCCTCTAGGGAGAACCACCAGCTACTAGAAAGCCAAGTGCAGACGCTGCTGCAGGGGGGACCGGGGACCGGACACTGCCCGCTGTGGTGGTGCCCCTGGGGAGCCTTGAGGCAGGTACTAAAACAGGGGAGGTGGGCAACCATGGCCAGGAGGGGCCCAGGCAGTGACCTGACGTGGGTGGTGGGGAGTGCTGGCGCAGGTTCGTGTCGGAAGAGCTCTTTGCAGGGAGAGTGTCCTTGGACTCAGAGCTGGCCGGTGTCAGGATGAAGCACTTAGCAAACCCTGCCAGAGGGTGACCTTGGGGAGGTCTCGGCAGAACCCTCTCCTTCCCTATTTACTGGCTGATGGGGGAAGTGTGGGCTCAGGGCTTGGGGCAGCCCCAGGCTGTACCACCGCAGGCTGCTGGAGGCCAGGGCCAGGCAGCCCGGGAACCCTCCCACGAGTTCCTGGTGACCAGGGCTAGAGGCAAACAAAGAGGAAGAAGGAGGGCAATGGGGTGGGGAGACCTATGGCACAGCAGGCTGGCGCGGGCAGCTGGGGGCAGGGTCCAGGGGTCTGCCGTGCAGAGCACGACCCCTCCAGAGTCTCAGCTCCAGCCTTACCTCGGGGTTTTCCTGACTTTTTAAAGCACCAGCATGTCCACCCCTGGGTGACCCACCACTGTCCAAAGTCACCTGTTCCTCTTGGTGTTGGGGGCACAAGGGCTGCTGGGACTGGGAGGCCTTGGCCCCTTAGGGAACTTGGGGCTTTATGAAATGTGTTTTTAAAGTCCCTGCCATCAAGCCTGGCCAGCGCTGCCCTGGGGCTCCCCAGCTCCATGCTGGTGATGGGGGTGGGTCCGAGGGTTGGCAGGATGGGCTGGGGCTCTTGTGGTCACCTGCTGCAGGCGGGGAGGTGTGACCTGGAACAGCAGGCAGGCCCTTGGGCTCTTCGCGGCAGCTGGGTGGAGGGGACCTTGCCCTGAGCAAGGCTAAAGGCAGCCACCTGCACCTGGCCCCAAACCCTGGGTGAGGAGCCCCAGGTGGCAGACGGGCATGAATCCTGTGGTTGCCACCAGCCAACGGTCCTCTGGCCTCTGCTTGTGAAGGTAACAAGTAATCAAGTGGCACACAGTTGGGCACCAGAGGTCTGCCAGCCGGCTGTCTCCAAGGAGAATAGAACACAGAGGAGACTACTCCTGGGGAGAGTTCTGGGCTCAAGTGTGCCCACCCTTACCCGGCCAGAGGGCTTAGCTGTGGAGGGTGGTGACCGAGACGCTCAGGCAGTGTCCTCGCCATGCCCTCGAGGGCCCTGGTGTCCCTGCCAAGCTCACTGCCCCCTTAACTGCAGGGCTGAGTGCTGGCCTCAGCTCCTGTGGCCACCCTCGGTGCTGGTGGCTAGCCTACCCGGAGTGCTGCTCCCTCTGGGCCGCAGCTCCCTCTCCCCCTGGGGTCTGGGCTGAAAGGTCCTCTTCCCAGGAGGCCCTTCATCCCCTGGTGTCCCTTCCCTGCTGTTTTCTCTGTCCTCCATCCCTTCTGCACGGAGCCCGGTGAGGGCCTTGTCCCAGCCCAGGGGCCGTCCTGCCCAGTGTGCCCACCCCAGCATCTGAGCTGCAGGCCTCGGGTCCCCAAACCCTCTCACAGCCGGGCACCTTCCCCACGCTGCCCAGCGCTCACCAGCCCTCGTGGACTCCCAGCTTTGACTCGGTCCATGATGTGTGTGGCCCTGTGGGAGGGGGCTGTGCTGACCAGGCAAAGCCACATCCCCGAGAGACACGGCCCCCTGTGCTAGAGCTCCCCCTTCCCTTGGGTCTGCTCGGGTGGACCCACCACCGTTTCCTCCCTGGGCTGCCAGGCGGCTCGGGAAGCCTCGCCCTCTCCTGGCCTGGCTGTTCCTGCTGCCCAGAATGCTGTTCCCTTGGGCCGAGTCTGTCGCTGTTCTAGGCAGTGAATTCATAAGGCAGTACAGGCCCCCAGGGCCCTTCTGAAGTGGCCCGCTCACCCTGGGGCGTCTGTCCCTTGTCTGCCCTCTGAAGTTCAAATGGTTTCATCTCTGCTTGACCAGGGCTGGGGCTGGCATCTGAGTCGGGGCAGATCCAGCTCTTGGCCCCTGGGTTCTGCCAGCTGTCACTGCCCTTCTCTGGGCTCAGTCCCCTTGTCCTCGAGTGAGGGTGGAGTCACAGTGGGGTGTGTCGGACATTGTTGTTACCTGAAATTTGATTCTGTCAGCTGCCCCCCTGCTAGAGAGGGGGCTAGAGGCCCTGTCCCGCTCCTCCTCCTCGTCCTGTGCACATGCAGCTGGAGCTTGCTCTGCGAGGCGCTGTTCTGGGCCCTTTAAATAACCCCCTCACCATGGCCCTGCTGCAGGGACTCCACTCACCCTCATTTGTCTGATGAGGTCACGAGGCCTAGAGAGGTGGGGAGCCCCTGGCGTCTGGCGCAGGGTCCAGATGCTGTTCCCTACTGGCCCTGGCTGCCTACACGGTGGCCTCCCCAGTGTCCAGCCTCCCTGCATTGGGCGCTGATGGTCCCTGGGCGCCGGCTCGTCGGTGGCCTTCTTCCTCCCAGATTTCCCAGGCCCCACCCGCAGCCCTGCCTTTCCTTCCAAGGTGGGGGCGCCACCACCAGGGTGTTCTGGTGTCCCGAGCCAGACTGCCCCCAGAAGTGCACCCCTCCCTGCCACAGTCATCTGCTGTTTGAGGAGCAGCCTCTGTGCTGGACCTTGTCGTCGGTTCACCACTGACCTGCCCCTGTCTGCTGTCCCCTTGTCCAGCCCCATCACTCCGCCAGGGCTAGTGCAGTGGAGCTGGCCGACTTCCTGCTCCTCTTCTCCCTAGACGGTCTAACCCCACCTGGTCTCACACAGTAGCTGTGGCACAGGTGGCTATTAAAATTAAATTGCAAATCGGTTGTTCAGTTGCTGTGGCCAAGTTCAAGTGCTCAGTAGCCGCCTGTGGCTAGAGGCTGTTGCACTGGACACCACAGGCCAGGGACATCCCCACCGTCACAGAATGTGCGGCGGGACGGCGCTCAAGGCTGGATAGGTGGATCCTCTGCAGGCACAGCTGGCGGGACTCGCTCTGCTGAGAGCCTTCCGTGGCTTGGGGTGGAGGTCTGCCTGCTTAGAGGAGGGGTCAGCTGGGCCTGGGCCCTGAAGATCAGTGAGTGTGCCCAGGTGAGCAGAGGAGCCATCTAACAAGTTGCTTTACCCCTCTGAACCTCAGTTTTTTCATCTGTAAAATGGGGGTGAATATTCCTAGCTCGGAGGATGGGGATGAGGGTAAAGCGTGTATAAACCTCCCCCGTCGCCTGGGACGTAATAAGCATGAAATCAGTGTTGACAGGAAAGAGGTGAGGCAGGGGCAGGTCATGGAAGGGGAGGGTCATAAATGGCCCGAGAGCAGAGCCATGAGGGCTTCTGAGCACTGCCACCCTACTGGCTGGCGCCTGAGGGTGCTTGGCCTGACCTCCGGCACTGTCCAGTAGAATGTTCTGGGCTGCTGGAAATGTTCTGTATCCATACTGCCCAGGGGTCTCTGGGGACCAGAAACTGATATCTTGGGTGGGACTATAACCCATTTGGGGAGGGGGTCACCCTGGCAGGGGCAGGTCCCGACCTCGGGACCACCTTCCCTGGGCACTTGCCCCCCACTCAGTGGGAGAGTTCTGCGGCAGCCAGCAGGTGCCGGGGTCGGGCTGAGCAGGGGCGGGTTTGCAGGGAGAAGGGGCCAGGTGCAGGGGGAGGGTGCGGTGGGCCCCCATGGAAGGGGCTCTTTGGGGCAGGCTTTGAACAGAAGCTTTCAGGGAGGTCACCTGGAAATGGCCAGGAGGGCTGGGTACTGCCGGGACCTGGACCCCAGTCTGCCCACACCTGCCTGGCTGCAGCATGGCCTCCGTCTCCCCGCTGGGCCCTGGTTTCCTCACCCAGCACGGGCACCTGGCAGCTAGTCCGCTTGCCCCAGAGGGAGCAGGATTTGCAAGAATCTCTGGCTACGCCTGGAAGATGGCGCCCTGGAAGATGGCAGGCCTGGCCCCTAAAGCAGATTTCCTCTCTCTGGCTCTATCAAGGAGCAGAATCCCTGGGGCAGGACATCATGGTACCCAAATTCTTCCCTCCGCCCAGCTATTTGTGTTTTGTCTGGAGAAGGACCCTCCCGTCTGCAGCCCCCTGGACCTCGGGTCTGCTGGTCAGCAAGTGCGGGAAGCTGGGGTGCCTCGGTTTGCATCTGTCTCAGTCCCCCCCGCTGAGCAAGCAGCTCCACTGCTCCGGGCCTGTGTCCACCTGCAGATTAGACGCACACCTGCCTCCCAGGGCTGGGCCCAAGAACCGGCCCCTAATCTCTCTCCCCTGTTCACACACAGCAGGGCTCGGCAACTTAGCCTGGATGATACACTGGCTGTAGTGTGGCCATCATGCCCTGCCTGGCGACATTAAAGGACAAAGCCACAGGGCTGAAGGGACAAACCCAGCATCGGTTTCCCTCTGGTCTCGTTCCAGGATCTGCCCTGTCTGTAGCCACCTCTCCTGCCCACCATTCTGGGGGTGGGAGGGTGTCACGAAACCTCAGGTTGGAAGGACTCTTGTTGGTCTCGGAGACCAGGGGAGGTGGGCACCATCTCCTGGGCCTCTGGCTTTCTCAGCTTTACACCAGGAAATGAATCAGAACCCACAGTGAGGACCCCAGGGAGGCTGATGTGGATCACAGAGCGGAAGGAATGTCCGACAGTCCAGGGGGCTTGGGGTTGGAGCACGGGGGCTGGACATGCACAGGCCAGACTTGAAAGTAGCAAGGTCACTGGATCCAGGAACCCTCTGCAAGGTTCCAGATGCTCTGGGTTCTGGCTGCAGGTCTTTTTTTTTTTTAATATTTTTAAATTATACATGAACACAATATCTTTATTTATTTATTTATTTTTTTATGTGGTGCTGAGGGTCGAACCCAGTGCCTCGCATGTTCAAGGCAAGCGCTCTGCCACTGAGCCACAATCCCAGCCCCCTGGCTGCAGGTCTTGAAAGCCTGATGAGTCACTGAGAAATGTCCCTTAGGATGGTGGGGGCCACTTAGTGGCAAGCACCCCCAGTTGGCCCCATCCTTTAGCAAAGCCAGCCAGGAGCAAGGCATGTTCCTGCATTGGGTTGACTGAGAGGAAACCCAAATGGAAGGAGAGCAAAAAGCAGGCCTTTATAGACAGAGCATCTCTCAGTGTCAGCCTCTGCAGGATGCTTCGACAGCATGGCTCATCCCGGTCTCCCACAGGACAGCAAAGCAGAACATGACTCTTTCCTGAGGCTCAGAGAAACTCAGCAACTTACCTAAGGGCACACAGCTATTTAGTCACAGCCTTGGGATTCAAACTATCTTCCAAACTTCCCTTAGCAATGAGGGCCAGGGTTAATAACATCCGGTGTGTGCCTAGGTATATTTCCGGCTCTTTGAGAGGATTTTAAAAAAAGGGAAATAGAGACATGGGCAGGCAGAGGAACTCACCGGGATCACAGGCATGTTCATATCTGGCCGTCATAAGCCACTAGCCTGCCCTGGGCCTCTGGAGCTACCAGACAAGGCAGGGCAGGCTGCAGAGACCCACCTCCTGCCTGGCTCTGCTGGTGGTGGCCTGGCATGGGCCTGGCATGGAGTGGAAGGTGAACCCAGGGAGGCAGGCAGCAGCGCGGTCAAGATGTCCTTGAAGTCGTAGATGGTGACTCAGGAGGCAGTGAGGGTCTCTCCTGGACTGGCGGCTGTGGATGGGCCACTCCTGCCCAGGAGAGGTGGCGGAGGGCAGGCTGGGTGGTAGCCAGAACTCCCCTCCTGAGCACGCCCACTGTGCCTGGAGCACCCACTGGGTGTTGAACCCTCTGCTGCCATATAGGGGTGAGGCCTGCCCTCTGCACCTCGGGGCCGAGCTAGGACCCTGGTCAGCGCAGGAGAGCTCAGGACCACGGAGAGCTCCACAGGAGCCTCCTGTCACTCTGGTGACAGCTGTCATTGTGAGTTTGTGCCCCAGAGCTGCTGCCTGCTCAGGGACCCCCACTGCACAGCCTCAAAGAGCACCTGGCTACCCTCCACTGAGCCTGACTCTGAGGTCATGGGGGGTCATTGTGATGGGTAATTTTTTTTTTTTTTTTGGTGGGGGTGCTGGGTGTTGAACCCAGGGCCTTATACACACAGGCACTCCACCAACTGAGCTATATCCCCAGCCCTGTGATGGGTAATTTTTTTTTTTTTGGTACCAAGTATTGGACTCAGGGTCACTCGACCACTGAGCCACATCCTCAGCCCTGTTTTGTATTTTATTTAGAGACAGGGTCTCACTGAGTTGCTTAAGGCCTCACTTTTCCGAGGCTGGCTTTGAACTCATGAGCCTCCTGCCTCAGCCTCCCGAGCCAGTGGGATTACAGGCGTGCGCCACCGCGTCCAGCTTGTGATGGGTAATTTTAAGTATAGGTATCACCTTGACTGAATTAAGAAACACCTAGAAGGAGGAGACTGGTGCGTGGGTCAGTGGGCTAAGGGGAAGATCCACCCTCAGCGAGGGTGGGCGCCATCACTCAGCCTGGGCCAGTAGAATGAAAAGACTGAGAAGGACAAGTGGACCTGGGACACTTCCCCTGCCATGAGACACCAGGCTTTATGTCCCTGGGACTCCAGGACGTGACACCGGTCCTCTCCCTCCCCGCCAACCAGTTTCTCAGGCCTTCAGCCTCGGATGGAGGATTACACCATCAGCTCTCCTGGTCCTGAGACCTCTGGACTTGGCCTGAGCCTCGAAGCCAGCATGGGAGCCGGGCCTTAGGTCAGTCTTGACTTCCTGTGTCCCAGTGCTCGGCAAGGATCCAGCACATGGTGGGCACTCGGCAGGTACGTGCTAAGTGGTGAGTGACCCGGGCCGGTCCGGTGAGCACCCGGCGGGGTGGTGTCTGGATTAAAAGTGACCGAGGCTGTCCACCTGCTGGGCGTCTTCACTGGCCGCAGGTGGACTCCTGACGGGTTCCTGTTGTCCCACTTGGGTGGGACTTGGCAGATGGAAGGCGCCCGGGGGAAATTTACCGTGGGCTGCCGTCCGACCAGGGACCCTGCAGCATCAGATGTGGTTCTGGCTCGCCGTGTTTGGCACAGTGCGACTTACATCATCCCTCTGGCCTGTTTCCTTGTCTGAAAAGTGGGGGTCACATGACACCTGCTCTGTGTTGGGAAGATTTGGGGAGGTCCCATGTGTACCGTGCTCAGGACAGTGGCACATGTTGGCATTAGTGATGGGTCATCGTCACGCCTGGGGGGTTCTCAGTGACACTTTGTAACAGAGGCAGGAATGCCACCGCCAGCCCCCTGGCCCGGGTGGCGCGAGCCTGCCTGCAGTAACCAGTGCTGGCCACCTGCAGTCATGAGGGACAGAGGCCATGGCCAAGTCCTGACTCAGCCGCGTCGTGATGGCCCTTGGGGAAGCAGGGTGGTTTCCAGGAGCCCCTGAGCTTGTTCATACTCCATTCTGCTTGTGCGCCGCCTTGGTCCGAAAATGTGCGTGAGACGCTTGACAAACTTAGTGAAGAGCAAAGGGAGGGGGCTCCGGAGAGTGAGCTGCCAAACACCTGTGGGGCCACAGGGAGAGGGCCGAGAAAGTGTGAGGGTGGATCTTCCCCTTAGCCCCTGAGGCCGGTGCCCTGACCCGCCAGTGGCTCAGCCAGGAGGGGACCTGCTGGGTTCCAGGTTCGCAGCAGCAGGCCCTGCCCTGGAGGCCCCAGCCCATCGGCGGAGCAGTCCCGGGCGCTGACGAGCCTGTCCTCGAAGGGCACAGCTGCTGGGTGTAACCGGATCCTGGAGGCCAGCCTGGCCGGGGAGCCCAGGGGCGGCTGGGTCAGTTCGACCTCAGCGGGTCCCCGGAGGCCCGTCCCACCAAGCAGGGTCCCCAGCCTCTTACCGTGCCAGGGAATTGAGTCTGGATGGCAACCCCGGGCCGCCCTTCACAACTCATGGCCAGCTGAGTCCAGCAAAGGCTGGGATGGGGGCGTGTGCCCCACAGGCAGGTCCCCAGTAAGGAAGAACCGTCCACCAGAAGGATCCAGGTCCCTGAACCCCACGGTGGTCACGGTGGGGAGCCGCTGTGTAGACCTTGGGCTGCAGTGTTACCTTCTGCCGGTCCCTGCTGGTCACGACCTCCTCTCCACCTGCCCTCCTCTGCCTGATGCCCTGCTGGCCTGATCTGCTCTGTCGCACTTGGCCAGCCCAGGGCCAGAACGCAGGGTGGAGAAGGGAGCCCAGGCACCCCACTTCCAAATGCTCCTGGGGAACAGCTCTAAGGGGCAGGCATTTCAGTGGAAGGAAGCGAGACACCTGGGTCCAGGGTTGGAGGAGATGGTCCTCCAACACTGATCTCCGCGTGATTTCGGGGTCACGCACTGCATGGTGCTGCGCCTTGTGACACTGAAGCTTAGAGAAAGTGAGGTTGGGGCTCCCAGCCTGAGCATCGAAGGAGCACCCGCAGCCCGCCAGGGACTCCACCCGAGCTGCCGACGAGGAAACTGAGGCTCTGGGGGTGAAGCGCTTGCTTAAGAACACAGTGGTCTGAAGCCAAGTGCTGTCCTCGGCTAGAGAGCAAGGGGACTGGATGGCAGAAGGGCACCCAGATGACCTGGAGGAAGAACCAGAGAGTAAGGACAAGCCACAAAAAGGGATATTTTGAGGGAAAGAATGTCATGGGTGGAGGGATGGTGCCAGATGCCAAAGGTCAGCTGCTCCTGTGACCCAGTGCCCACTGCCCCCAGGCAAGGTCACCTGGTGTCAGGTCACCCCTGTGCCTGCTCTTCTTTAGACAAAGGGGTGTGATCTCCTGGCCTACCTGCCCGTCTCCCCAGGTTCAGGGACAAAATGAAGCAGGTGGCTGCATTCTGAAGTGCTCTGAACAAGCTCATTTGCAAGATAAAAGTGTCCTTGGTGGGGTGTGTGGCCAACACGGGCGAGGCCAAAAAAGAGTCAGAACTGAGTGTGTTTCCTAGAGATCTGTGCATTTTTTAAAATATATTTTATAGTTGTAGATGGACACAAGATCTTTGTTTATTTTTATGCGGATCGAACCCAGTGCCTCAAACGTGGGAGGCAAGCGCTTTGCCACTGAGCTACAGCCCCAGCCTTGAGATCTGTGAATTTTTTTCAATGAAAAAGTATTGAAACGATGTGTCTATGTCCACAAGATCGGTGGATGATGGGATGCAGGACACGAGGCTGGACACCTGAGGGGTTTTCAGGAAGCTGGTTTATTGGCTGCAGCTGGCCAAGAGTGTGGCTCATGTCTAAAATTCTCCTCTGGACCATGAGTCTAGAAATTATTTGAACTTTTACCCAGTGTGTGTGTGGGGAGTGTTGGCGTTTTACATTTTTGCAAAAGTTTACATAAAAGTAATTTTTTTTTTCCCTCGCAAACTGCCATTTACAAACCACGATTACCAAACTACGGTGCCCCCTGCAGAAGATTTTGCTGATAGCTGATATCTAGAGGCTCAGAGGAACTTACATGTTACAAATATAGTGGGGGGGGCTGGGGTTGTGGCTCAGAGGCTGAGCGCTTGCTTCCCATGTGTGGGTCACTGGGTTTGATCTTCAGCATCACATACAGAAATAAATAAATAACACAAAGAGATTGTGTCCATCTACAACTGAAAAAAAATATGGTGGGGGTTTCTGCTTATTATGGTAAGAGTCTTCTGTGGTCTCTGGGCTGTTTCATTTCTGCCTTTGAATGATCTTTATTTATTTATTTATAATTATTTATTTACTTTTTAGTTTTCGGTGGATACAAGCCCCAATCATTATTTATTTAAATCAAACATTATCATCATCCTCTTGGCTTAAAGCTTTATAGGATGTCACAATCTTAGTTGTCATATCTTTTTTTTCCAACAGCTGCTTCTAGAGTGGACCCAATAATTTTAATGCACAGGGAGCCAAACATGGGAGTAATAAACAGGTTCATGGCAGAATACCTACTAGGCCAATTAAGCTTTTGAATCTACCAAGAGTAGAAAACCACAGGATGTCAAAGGCCGGAGCAGTTTGATTAGCAATAATTTCCAGTACAGTCTGTAAGCCAACACTCCAATGTGGCAAGACAGTTCTGTAGCCCCAGCTGCCCTCCAGGGTCCAGGCAGCAGGACCAGAAGTGGCAATAATTCTCTGGGGTGACCATTCATCCTTACCCCAAGTTTGTTGACCTCCTAGATCAAATCCTTTTCTAATGGATCCCTAGGTCTTTTCCAGAGACAAATAGTCATCCAATTATAGCATCTTTCTGGTGGGGCAAGTCCTAAATATATATATAATCACTCCCTAATTATAATAAATTGACTTGACCCACAGTTCACAAAATTTCTACCACTGAGGCAAGAGTGGGGTAGAGCCCCCCAAGATTAAAAAGGAAACCAAACTAAGTGATAGACCAACATATAGGTTAAACAGTATAAGTCAACAATGTCAAATTAATAACACCAAACAAACCCTAGAAAACCTGATAACCTGATAAGCAAGATTAATATATATATATGGGAAATTTTGTTACCAAGGGTCCAGTCAGTTGGAGTTACTGTTATCAAATCTGTAGCAAAAACCAAGCGGAGAACTACTTATATGGCTAGAGGTGGGTGACAATGCATTACAGTAGGGGGACTGTCTTAGAGGATGAACCGAGTCCATTTGTCCTGGTGGGAAGATTCTCTTCTGCCGGGTGCTGATCAGCCAGGCCCTGGGTGGCTGAAGCAGGGCTGTGGTCTCCTCAAGCTTGGACCATGCTCGGGTTAGTGAGCTTCCGGAGTGACCAGAGGAGGGCTGTTGTCCTTCTGACCCTCAGTCTTCTCTGGTGTTCCCTCTGGTCAGTTTAGGGGTGCAGCGGGGTCTGGAGTGCACCCCCAGGCTTCAGCCTAGTGTAGTGAATCCAGGGACACACCTCTGCAACTTTTCCTGCAGTTGGGGTGCACAAAATAACAGTGACAGGACCCTTCCAAAGAGGTTCTAGGGGCTGACTATTCCATTCTCAGGCCTGAGGGAGGGTGCAGCTGCAGCCAAACTAACTGGCAATCTCTCTGACCCACTGGTTGGGAGTCTATGAGGTTCCCCCTAAAGCCTGAAGCTGTTGCCTCAATGTTAATTCTCCTTTTCCCTTAAGTCCCCTGTAACCCCCTGATTAGTGGGGGTCTTCTGCCACGGCCAATGTCTCGGCTTGGCACCAGAATCACGAGGCACTCACAGCTTTGTAGGTTCAAACAGCAATTCTTTATTCCAGCTCTCACAACACCTCCACACAGGTCCAGGGGCAAACGCGTTCTCCGTCTCCCGCACAATTCACCTACTCCACGAGGCTATCTCCAAATCCCATTTTAATCTCACGAGAACTCAACGGGAACAAGCAGCAGGAACACCCTAATCCCAGCAATAATCTTCAACTTCCAACTTCCCTAAAACCCATTATCTTAAACTGGCAACGCCTTAAACTCAAGGAGCTGGTTACTTCCTCAAACCTGATCAGCTCTAAACCCGAATCCGCCTTGGTCCTTGAGCAAGGTCACCTTATTAAAGCATGCATGCAATGTTCCATCAAATGTCCTCTAAGCAGCATGGGGTACGCTTGGCAAGGAAATTTCGATGCGTCATTCCTACTTGGTAATGGCCCTCAGCAGTCTTCCATGCACTAGCTCAGAGGGAGAGCATCCAGTCCTCTTGATGGAGTGGTCTAATCCGTAATGGAGCAGTAGGGAGGATTTCATCCCAATGCAGGTGAACTTCCAGACACAGTTTGAGCCTTTAAAGTCCAATCCATCCTTTCTACTTTACCAGAACTCTGTAGGGAGTATGTAACTTTCATCTGATATTTCAACTCTTGGCCAATAATCATATGACCTCTGCCACAAAAGTTGGCCCGTCATCTGAGCCAATGGTTTTGGGGATACCAAATCTAGGAATAATTTTCTGGAGGAGCGCCCTGGCCACCACCCTATCCCCCTCAATGTGGGCTGGAAAGGCTTGCACCAGCCGGATGAAGAACATACAGGGCTGGGGATAGAGCCCAGTGGGTAGAGTGATTACCTTTCATGCACAAGGCCCTCGGTTGGATCCCCAGCACCAAAAACAAAACAAACAAAACAAAAGAACATACAGCCAGGCACAGTGGTACATACCTGTAATTCCAGTGGCTCAGGAGGCGAAGGGAAGCTGGGGCAGGAGGATCAGCCTCGGCAATTTAGCATGGTGCTAAGCAACTCGGCGAGACCCTGTCTCTAAATAAAATACAAAAAATTGGGCTGGGGAGGTGGCTCAGTGGTCAAGTGCCCTTGAGTTCAATACCAAAAAAAAAAAAAAAGGATATTTCTAACCCCGTGAGCACGGCAGTGCAGTGAAGTCCACTCCCAAGTCCTCAAAGGTGCTTTCTCCTGTAGCCTGGATTCCTGGTGGGAGCCTTGGCCCCTGGGGGGTTGTTGCAGGCACGAGTTTTGCACTGTTCCCACGTCACCTGGGAAGTGCTCCAGAGCCAGGGATGTAGGAATGCTGTTTGGCCCCTGTGTGCTCCCCCTGGACCTGCCTCATGAAGGCAGGGGCCGGAGTCTCAGGGATGGCAGCGGCCATCAGAAAACCTCCCCATCTGCCTGGGAGACACCGTCCTTTTCCAGTCTTAAACCACTCACCTCCCCGCTGGGGATATCTTGGCTTTGTCCTGGTGGGACCCTCCCTTTGGGTGACTTCTGGGTTTGTGGTGAGGGCAGCTGCAAGGAGACCCCTCTTCTTGGTCTCAGTATGAAAATTGTGGTGGCTACTTCATCAGCTCATTGGCATTTTTTCTTTTTTTAGCAAAGTTTTTGGCGTTTTCGGTTTTACTCGCTGGCAGTCTGGTGCCTCAGGGTCAAAGGGAGGGAGGGTTGGAGGGTCTTGCACAGTCGTTCCTAGACTGGCTGGGGCTTTCCTCAGCCTTGGGAGCGCTCCGGAGAGCTTGTTCACGGTTGGGGCTCTCATTTCCCCTTCCTTTAGGCTGCCCACAAGGGCCTCTTGATGTCTCTGTATCTTTAGGTGCTTACTCTTCCTGGGGTCCCACCCTGGGTCTCTGTTGGGGCACTGGGCCTGGGCATAGGACTGAATGTTGCCTTGTGCGTCCGGAGCGTGTGCCTCTAGCCACTTGCAAGCTGCTGGGATCACCGTCTGGGCTCTGTCGCCAACCCAGGTGGGCAGGTGGGTCTGGGTACTGGATCACATCAGATCAACCAGGGCCCAAGGCTTCTCCATGTAAGAGGGAGTAGGATTTTTCCAGTTCAAGAGATCAATGGTGGTGAAAGGCTGGCTGCAAAACTACATTGTCCCCCTCAGACGTTTCCCTCCTGGTCAACGTAAGTAGGTCCTCTACTCTCTCGCAGGGCCATTGGGAGAGCGCTCAGCTGAGTCATGGCTCTGGTCTTGGGACAAGTTTTCTGCCTTGGTCTTGGGGTGGAGGAGTCTGGCTCTGAGGAAGCCTCTGGCACTGAGGACATTGAAGGAGGATGGAGTAGCCAGTGTTGAGGACCGGTGTCTGTTGCCTCTGGAGACAAGGGGGCTGAGGGGACAGCCTGCTGTCTCAGTGGTCTTGGCAATGTCAGGTAGAATGGCACATAAGGTGGTGGGTTCTCTTGTGGCTCATGGAAAAAACTGGTTTCCTTTCTGTCTTTTCTTTGTCAGGATTTTCCTGTTGAGTTCCCTTCTGTTGAGTCCTAGAGGCCACTATAGCCCGGGCTAATACCAACTTAGACTGTCCTTCCAGACAGGTTCTCAGCCAAAGGGAACTGTTTCTGCACTGTCTCTTGCCAGCATTCAGTGTAAGGGAACTGGTCTGGTGACCAGGGGTTCTGTCAACTATTAAACGGACCTCACCAAGGACACTTTTATCTAAAGATCCTTCTGTTGGCCATTCCACTTCAAGGGCGGGCCATTCTAATTCACAAAGTATGTAACCTTTGTGGAGTGAGCTTCGCCCCACAGTAACCATTCAGAACTTTCCTTATAGTTTCCTAACACACATTTCAAAAGACTCAGTTTCCTTTGTGTGCCTCCCATGTTCCACCCTGCGTGGGGTCTCACATTAGGACAAGACTCACTTTGTGGTCTCCGGCTGATCTCCTCTTGGGGACTTAGAGTCCTCTTAGCTTTACGGGTGGGTAACAACCCCCTACCTGGAGCTTCCCCCTAGACGTGGGTTGGTGGAATCTGCCTCAGACTGAGGTACCACGGAACCACAGATGGGGACACTGCAGTCACTTGGGCCCTTGGGTCAGGTCGGAACCTTCCCTTGTCCCTCTCATTCACACACTTGCACACAGACACGATCAGAGCAAAATTCCTGTACCATCCCAGCTGCACAATTCCAAAACCAAAGAAGGGAGTCACGGCCTCCCCTCCGCTCACTGACCCCCAACAGAGACTCCTTGGGCAACTCCCTGGGTCTTCTCAATAGTTGACAGGACCCCTAGACACCCTGACCAGTTCCCTTGCCCTGAATGCTGGCAGGTTACTCAGGGCCTCAGAGGTGGCCAGCCTCTCTTCCACCTGCTCAGGCCTCCAGGGGGAAGTCAGACGGGCTACCACTAAAGGAGCGGGTCCTACCTGTTCAGCTCCCTAGTCCTGGTGCCTGCTCCTCGTGGGTTCCACTGTGCTTCAGGGTGGCTGCCCAGTGCCTCCCCCACAGGCAGAGTCGCTGTGGTGCACCAAAGGGAAGCATTGTCCTCCAACGTCCCGGGGAAGCCAGACCCTGGAGAGGTGGAAAAGCCATCTTTGGCTCCACTGTCCCATCTGGAATTGCCAAATGAGGTAGGACAGAGAGGCAGTCTATTGGCTGCACCGGCCAGTCCAGAGTGCGGCTCGAGTCTGAAATCCTCCTCTGGACCTTAAGTCTAGAAATTCTTTGAACTTTATACCCAGTGGCAGCCGGGTGGCGGGTGGGGGGGAGTTGGGGGGTGTGTATGGCCAGGAGGCTTGGAGTTTTATATTTTTAAAGAAGTCTACATAAAAGTAATTTTTTTTTTCCTGCAAACTTGGCATTTACAAACGGAGGAAGGTCCAAACCACAATGCCCTCTGCACAAGATTCTGCTGATAGCTGATACCTTGTGCAAAAACTTTCTGACAAGGCTCAGAGGAACTTATATATTACAGAAATGGTGGGGGTTTCTGCTTAATTATGAAAAGGGTCTCCAGGGTGAGGGTCTCTGTCCTGTTTCAGATGGATGAATAGATAGATAGGGAACAGCCCCCCACCCTCTGCAGTGCAGGATGGGACCCCAGTGGGTAGGGGTTAGCCTGCTGGCCCCTCCCCTGGGGCAGTACAGCATTTCCATGGAGCCTTCCCAGGTTGCACATTGCTTCTGGAGCAAATCCTAGCCCTGCAGTTGGTCCAGTCACGGTGGGCCAGGCGGAGAAGCAGCGGGCTGAGGGGTAGCCCTGGTGGCTTGGGATCTCTGGGGACAAGGGCTGTGGGAGCAAGGGGCAGTTTCCTTGACCCTGGGACTTCCAGGGGCTTGGGTGCTGCCGTGGACCCTTAGGGGGCAGGAGGTGGGTGACTCTATGCAGGATGGCCTCAAACATGGTGCCAAGAGTAAAGGCTCCCCCTCCACCCTGCCCTCACCTGTCCTCCCTAGGAGAAGAGCCCCAGGCTGCCCCTGATGGTCCACTCTCTCCTTTTTTTCACAGGATGAAGATGAGACGCTACAAGCTCTTTTTCATGTTCTGTATGGCCGGCCTGTGCCTCATCTCCTTCTTGCACTTCTTTAAGACCCTGTCCTATGTCACCTTCCCCCGAGAACTGGCCTCTCTCAGCCCTAACCTCGTGTCCAGCTTCTTCTGGAACAATGCCCCCGTTACACCTCAGGCCAGCCCTGAGCCCGGTGGCCCGGACCTGCTGCGAACCCCACTCTACTCCCACTCGCCTCTGCTCCAGCCCTTGTCCCCCAGCAAGGCCACCGAGGAACTCCACCGGGTGGACTTTGTGCTGCCCGAGGACACCACCGAGTATTTTGTGCGCACCAAAGCGGGGGGCGTGTGCTTTAAGCCAGGGACCAAAATGCTGGATAAGCCACCCTCAGGGCGGCCCGAGGAGAAACCCGAGGGGGCGTACGGCCCCTCCACCCGGGGCCCGCGGCGCCCTCCCCGGCACACGCTGACGGCCCGGGAGCGTGCGAGCAGGCAGGGCGCCAGGCGCAAGTGGGTGGAGTGCGTGTGCCTGCCCGGCTGGCACGGGCCCAGCTGCGGGGTGCCCACGGTGGTGCAGTACTCCAACCTGCCCACCAAGGAGCGGCTGGTGCCCAGGGAGGTGCCGCGGCGCGTCATCAACGCCATCAACATCAACCACGAGTTCGACCTGCTGGACGTGCGCTTCCACGAGCTGGGCGACGTGGTGGACGCCTTCGTGGTGTGCGAGTCCAACTTCACGGCCTACGGGGAGCCGCGGCCGCTCAAGTTCCGCGAGATGCTGACCAACGGCACCTTCGAGTACATCCGCCACAAGGTGCTCTACGTCTTCCTGGACCACTTCCCGCCCGGCGGCCGCCAGGACGGCTGGATCGCCGACGACTACCTGCGCACCTTCCTCACGCAGGACGGTGTCTCGCGCCTGCGCAACCTGCGGCCCGACGACGTCTTCATCATCGACGACGCCGACGAGATCCCGGCGCGCGACGGCGTCCTCTTCCTCAAGCTCTACGACGGCTGGACGGAGCCCTTCGCCTTCCACATGCGCAAGTCGCTCTACGGCTTCTTCTGGAAGCAGCCGGGCACCCTGGAGGTGGTGTCGGGCTGCACGGTGGACATGCTGCAGGCCGTGTACGGGCTGGACGGCATCCGCCTGCGCCGCCGCCAGTACTACACCATGCCCAACTTCCGCCAGTACGAGAACCGCACCGGCCACATCCTGGTGCAGTGGTCGCTGGGCAGCCCCCTGCACTTCGCCGGCTGGCACTGCTCCTGGTGCTTCACGCCCGAGGGCATCTACTTCAAGCTCGTGTCCGCCCAGAACGGCGACTTCCCCCGCTGGGGTGACTACGAGGACAAGCGGGACCTCAATTACATCCGGAGCTTGATCCGCACCGGCGGCTGGTTTGACGGCACGCAGCAGGAGTACCCGCCCGCCGACCCCAGCGAGCACATGTACGCCCCCAAGTACCTGCTCAAGAACTACGACCAGTTCCGCTACCTGCTCGACAACCCCTACCAGGAGCCCAAGAGCACCGAGGAAGGCGCGCGGAGCAAGGGCCCCCGCGAGGGAAGGCCACCCGCCGCCAGGGGCCAATCGGACGTGGTCGAAGGCTAGGGCTGCGCGATCGCATGGGCAGATGGCAGTGAGGCGTGGTGGCTACCCCCAGAGTTCTGGCCTCCTGCCGGCTTGGGGCTTCTTGGGAGGACCAGGAGTAGGTCGGTGATCTTCCCTGTGCAAGTCCTTGTGCGTCAAGATCAGGTCTCTAAGCTCAAAAAAGAAAACAAAGGAAATCCTTCCTGCCAGACAACTCCCCAGTCCTTCTGCTGCCAAGAGGGCGGTGGCCAGGAGGTGCTCCTGGAGAGTGCAGCAGGTGGCACGGAAGGGAGCCAGTGGGGACTCACCAGGCAGCCACGTGGGGGCTGCAGCCTGGGGGAGAGAAGACGGCCTTGGGCCTCCTGGGGCTTGGGACCTGCAGAGAGATCAGGACATCCCGGGAGGCCGTGGGCTCTGTAAATAAGTGCGTTTGGGTCCAGGGGCAAGAGGGGGTACCTAGCGGGAGGGTAGGGAGCATGGCATGGAGCTGAGAGGTGCGCTAAGGGGGCTTCACAGTGTCCTTGGAGTTCTGGGCATGAGGGATTTGAGGCCCCACGCCGCCTCCCCTCCGGGCTGAAGTAGGCTGGGCCCCTGGGTTGGCCGTCCCTCTTGCCTTTCATATTGCTGCCCGTGGGCTGCCTCGCAGGGACCTGCAGTCCAGTTCTCAGGTGGGATGAGAGCAGGGGCTAGGGGGATGGGGAGCTTAGTAGAGGGTCCCAGGGAGGGGAGACCCACATGAGGCCTCTCCCTCCACACACCGTGGCCCCAGCCTGCCTCCGTCCCTGGGGCAGTCACTCTTGTGCCCCTCCTTAGGGCTGATTAGGGTCCAGGAAGGGGCCCTGAGGCTCTTCTGGGCCCAAAAGGGACATTAAGGCCAGTTATATGTCAACCCGTTCCTCTCGGTTTGCCTTGGGAGAGGGAAGGTGTTTGTTGGAGTAGGTTCTAAGCTGTTGTAAGTAAAGAGACTGAAATTCAAGAAGACAAGCTTGTGGGTGGTTCATTGTCCACAGGGAGATGGTTGAGGCCAGACGGCGGCTCTGCGTCCTCCAGCCACACCTTCCAAGTCTGGATACAGGGCTGCTCCGGAGCCCCCTATCAGGGGGTGGGAAAGGCACCTTTCCCACTAAGGACAGGAGCCAGGAATCCAGTCATTTTCATGGCATCTCACTGGCCACAACTTGGCTTCAATAACCTCCAGGGAGACTGGGATATGTAATCTCTGGGCTCCTGGTGCCCGGCCTCGACCTGGGAGAAGAGGCTCTTAGGATGGATGTGGGGAAGCAGCATGTTGGGGAAGGGGCAGAAATGAGTGTTTGAGTCGTAGGTTCCTGCTCTCTGTTGTCCAGAGCTTCTAGAATGAGCCGCTCCCACTGTCCTGTCCGCACAGGGCTGGGGTACAGCAAGAGCCTGCAGGTCTGGGGGAGGGCGGCACGCCCCCCTCCCCTGACCCCCCTCAGCCGTTCCCCGTGATGCCCGTGTGCGGAGGCTGCTGTGGAATGGCCGTGTTGTGTGTGCGTGTGTATTTACGGGCATGGGTGCATGCTGGTGTGTATTGTCCACGTCTGTGTCGACGGTCCCCGTGTGTAGGCGCTTGTGTGTAGGTGTGGGAGTCCCGGTCCTGGACCTGGAGCCTGTGGCCACACTTCCCATGGCTCCCCCAGATGACCGAGGCAGAAAGCCCACGGAGAGCCCCGAAAACAAAGCTGAAGGGGATGCAGGGTGTCTGTCTGTCTGTCTGTCAGTCTGAGGAATGAGAATTGTCCCGGTCTGAGGCCGAAAGCTTCGAGCCCTGTACCCCTCAGCCCCTCTGGCCCCACTGTGCCTCCTGATCCCCACACCTGGTGGGTTTTGGGGGAGTCTCACTGGAGGGTTCCTGATGGGCTGGGAGAACAGGGGTCTCTGCTGCCACTGCTCTGTCTGGGGACGTGCCAGATGTAGACATGGTGGGGGAGCTGGCCTCAGCAGGTCGGGGCAGGCATGGAGCAGGCTGAGAGGGCTCCATGGCTCCTCTCTGCCTCTATCTGGTGGACACCCCCGAGGGAACCCCTCCTTTGGAGTCATAGAACCTCTCTCCTTGGTTCCTCTTGGGGCTGAGTCTTGGCTCTAGAAGTCAGGCTTCGGTTGGGGCAGGGGCCACCTCTGCTGGCCCTGTGACAGGCAGTCTCTGGGGGCTTCTGCATCATTCCTGAGCCTCAGCCCAGGGCCTCCCTCCTGATGGCTTCCTGGCCCCCCAGCCCTGCTCAGCTGCTTCAGGGATGGCCCCTCCCAGGGCAGCTGCGGCCCCTGGCCCAAGGCACGGCCTGGACTCGGGGAAGAACGGGAGAAACTCAGGCCCCGGGCGGCCCTCCTCGCTTCTCCCACCATGCGGAGGGCACACTCGGCCAGAAGTGGAGGCCAGGCCTTGGGTGCAGGGGGCAGCCGTGAGAGCCAGGGCCGGGACGTGGGGTGAGAGTTCCACATATGACGGCAGCGTACACTGGGAATTTGGGGGGCAGGGGATCCCCAGGGCTGTTCCCCAATATGAAAGGAAACCAAACAACGTGAACCGCAGGACACCACTGCCCTGTCACCATATCCAGATCTCTCCCCAGCAACCACCGGCCCGTGACCTCCAGACTGGGGTGGGCTTCTGTGTCGGCATCCAGCAGGCCTCGTCCACCTGGGGTCACAGGGTTCTAGGGACAGGTGCGGGAGAGCTTTAGGGCAAAGGTGGGATTCTGAGTGGGGACACAGGACTTGCCCAGGCAGAAGGCAGGACCCTGGGAAGTGTGGAATTTAAGGACACCAAGAATAATAATAGTATTATTTTTTTTGTAAAGGAAAATCAATATGTACATTCTGAAATCATTTTCTCTGTAAATGGTTGAATTTCATTTCACCCTTAAAGGGATGCTTAAAGGAGAAGATAATATTATTAATAAAAACAGCTGCGAAGTCTGAAGGTGTGTGCGTGTGTGTGGAGGGTGGGAGGCAGGGGTGCGGGCGGTGGCCCTGGTCTGGCCTCCAGGTATGGTCAGTGGGTTATGAGGCCTCCCTGAGGGCTAGATGGCCACGGGGACAAGGGGCCCCACTGAAGGCCTTCACTCGGGGAGATGGCCACCCTCCAGCCTGGGGCGCCTCTTCCCTCAGGCAGTGGACACAGGCTCAGCAATGGAGGACGCCAGTTCAAGTCCAGCAGGAGGAGGTGGCCAGTCCGGCCCCTGGTCTGCCGGCCCCCTGGGGGAGGACAGCATCCTCCTCTGCAGGAACAGTCGTCCTCTCTCTGTGGAGCTGGCCGTGGACTTGTGCTGTGACAGTACCTGTGGCCTTGGAGTGTGGGGGCCCTCCTGGAGGCCTCTTTCCAGAGTGGACACTGGCATTTGTCCTGGGGGACCCTGGTGTGTTCTAGGAGAGTCCCGGCGGTGGGAACAGACACTCTCTGAGCCCAACCTGGGTTCCTTGTGGGGCAGTTCTGCAACCTCTGGCTTAGCTGGCAGGCCCAGTGGGTGGAGCAGTGGTGTCAGGTTGGTGGCCTGAACAGGGACTCCCGTCTCCCGAGCACTCATGGGGTGCCAGGCACTTTAACCAGGCAAAGCTCTGACTCCCTGGGGCGCAGGCTTGGGGCGCAGGCTTGGGGCGCAGGGGAGGAGGGGCCAATTCCACCTGATAAAGGAAACGAGTGGACACCTCTATTCAGCCAGAAGGGGGCGATGGTGAGCCATGTCCTTTAGGTCGCCAGTATTTGCGGGCATTACTTATTAGTTGCCTATTTTGTGCCAAACTCTGGGCTAAATGCACAGATGTGGAAGGTGAGGCATAGACACCGACGCCCTAGGTGTGTGCGAGGCCTAGTGGGTGTGCCCCACTTCACAAGCTGGGCCTCCCTCCCTCCGCAGCTGCGCGCAGGGTGGGGGAGGAAGCTGGGGAAGAGGCCAGGGAGAGGAGGGGGCCCGAGGTGGTGCTCATGTTCTGAGACCATCCAAGCTCCTGACAAGGCCCGGCAGGGTGCCAGGTCAGTAGTCAGGGAGTACAGGTAAGCACTGGCTCAGAACGGTGATGTGAGGGCTGGCGCAACGTTAGCAGAGCCAGGAAGCAAGCGCTGGCTTGAAGGCCTTCTCCTGGTCAGAAGGTAGGTGTGCAGGCGCTGGGGGTGCACATTCTCCTCCCACTGAGTCCCCTGTCTCTAAAGATGGCCCCTGGCGTTTCAGTGCTCCTAGCCCACAAGGACAGGGCCTGCTTAGCGACCTGTGAAACCTCACCTGGTGGCACCAGGCCAGTGGGACAGCAGGTCCATGCTGAAGGGCCATTCCTGGCAAGGTCTGAGTGAGTGGTGGGCAGGGAAACCCTGAGTCCTGAGAGTCCATCCCTGAGGCCAGCCAGGAGCCCCTCCTGTCACCCCAAGTCAGGAAGCACCCGCTGGCCTCTGGCTAAAGGCCAGGGAGGAGGACGGCCCTGCCCAGGGCCAACCCTGGCCAGCACCCTTGGTCCCCCACTTGATCTTCTAGTGAATTCTCAGACTCAGAGCAGAAAATAGATCCCCTTAAATCAAAAAGAAAAAAAAAAACTTAGTTTCTTGAACATTTATTTATTTGGGGGGTGGGGGGTGCCAGAGATTGAACTCAGGGGCACTCGGCCACTGAGCCCCATCCCCAGCCCTATTTTGTATTTTAGTTAGATACAGGGTCTCACTTAGCTGCTTGGAGCCTCGCTGTTGCTGAGGCTGGCTCTGAAGTCACGATCCTCCTGCCTCAGCCTCCTGAGCCACTGGGATTACAGGCGCCCGCTCAAATATTTATTGTTGGAAAACAAACCACCGGAGTCTGAGTAGATTCGAACAGCAATGTATTTACTCACAGTTGTAGGGTCCAGACTGGGCTCCGCAGAGGGGCTCTGCTGTCCGGCAGCAGGTGGACAGTAGCCACAGGACGCACTTGCCCACGTGGGCCTGGGCAGGTGACAAAGGAAGGAATAACAGAGGAACGAGCCTGTCACCCATCTCTGATCACCACCATAGAAAGACAGGACTCCAGGCCCCACAGACCCACTGAGATGAGGCTCTGAGAAAGAGGCCTGCTGCTGAAATTGTCACTGAATCTCATCCTGAGGACATGTCACACAGGCTCCAACTGGAGGACAGTCTGGAAATCCGGCTGCTCTCTGCGCACGCTTCGCCCGCCACCCTGACCCTCCGTGGCGATTGCAGACGCAGCCCGACCCTGCAGCAGGTCACAAGCCACCTTCAAACACTCCCTCTGGGTGCTTGGAGCATCCACAGGGAAAGCACCAAGAGTGACACAAAGCTTTGCCACGGTGGCTTCAAGGGGCCACCTGCTTGCCCAGCGTCCCCTGTGTGTGCGCCCAGCTGCACCGCGATCCAGTCTCCAAGCTCACGCGAAGCCGCAGAGCTGTGGGTGGTTTGCTACACAGCTTGATGGCAGCCACAGGTGACTGAGCCATTTTGCTTTTAGTGATGTCAGAAAAGCCAACCCAGGGAGGCAACTAGTGAGGCGGGGAAGGGATCTGCTGCTTGTTAACGTGACACTGGGGGCACTGCTGGCTTCGGGCGCAGCCCGAGGAAGAGCTGGTTGCCCAGGGCCAACAAGCTCTGTGTGGCTCGGCTCAGCTCACTTCCTGTGTGTTCCCGCTCTCACAGGGTTTGCCTTGTGACAGTCAGCTCTCCATCCTGTGACGAGACGCCCGAGACCATCAACTGATAAAGCGTAAAGGTTGACTTTAGCTTGGGGTTTCAGAGGTCTCAGTCCATGACTGCTTGGCCGCGTGGCCTTGGAGCCTGTGGTGAGGTGGCTGGCAGAATGTAGCAGAGGCTGCTCACCTCGTGACAGCCAAGGAATAGAGACCGCAAGACACCCACTGCCCAAGGACAACCCAGATCAACAAATGGGAGGGTGTCACCCTGAAACGCTTCTTCACAGCAAAGGAAACAGCCAAGAACGTGAAGAGAGAGCCTGCGGAACGGAGAGGACTTGGCCACCTGCACCTCAGTCAGCACTGATCTCCTGGAGAAAACTGTCAGGTGGAATGTCAACTGAGTGCCAGGCTCCCACGGGGACCCCGATTCCTGGAAGCTCCCAGGACCCCCGCTCTGGCAGTCTGTCCCCGTGGCCTGCCACCCGTGGGCCCACTGAACCCCTCGGCCACATCTCCTCCCAACCAGGCCCACCCAGTGCTGGCTGCTGAGGGACGTCTTCTGCCCCCAGGGTCTCCCGACGACGCTGTGGTGACCTGGGTGCACCCGACGTTCAGCGCAGCCCTGGGCTCCACCACCAGGTGCCAGGAGGGGGCTCCAGGGCACAGGGCCAGGCTCTGGGCACAGGACACCGTGTTGGACCCTCGGGGCGTGGGAGTGGTCAGGGCAGGTCACCCTTCCTCCTGTGCACCCGAGTGGCCCCTGGAGGGGCCCTTCCGTGTTCCAGCCTGCAAGACAGGAGCTGGGGGACCTGGAGCACCCCTGGGGGGCGCCCGCTCCTCATCAGGGCCGGGTCCTGCGGCTCCCAGCCGCTCTTGCTGGGCTGCGCTGCCTCCTGGTGGAGGGCGAGGCGCCTGCCCTTGCTCCCAGCTTCCGCCTCATCTCACTTGAGGCCACCTGCGACATGAAGCTGTACAAACACACGTCGCAAAAGGCGAGAGCAGTACTCTCTCTGGCCTTAGAGAGAGAATACAGGGCCATGACGATAAAGCAAAATCAAGCCTCAGAAATAACACAGGAGGAAGACGGCGCGGGAGAGGAGAGAAGGAAACTTCTAGAACATGCTCAGAGGTGGTCACACTTTGAGGATAGACACTGATGGGGGCATCCAGGTGCTGACTTGAATCCCCGCTGGGTCCTGCTGCCGCGGTGAGCACTGAGCAAGCTCCCGGGCCTGCACCCCGCGTCATTAGTAATGATTAGTATGGACCTGTGCCTCGCAGCAGGTCCCTGAAGAGTCAGGTCCCAAGGAGCCGCCCTCGGGCAGCCAGGGCAGCCACCCTCTTAGTGGAGATTCACGTGTCCCCTTGCCTGAGGACAGAGGCCCTCCGCGGGGTCAATGGGAGGCTTGCTAGACGGTGACGTCACCAACTAGAAGTCACGGCGCACAGTGGCTCTGGCCTGACCGGCCTGGGCTGCTTCCTGGTGCTGCCCCCTGACAGGCTCCTGTGACCCTCCGACAGGGGGGCTTTCTCCTCCCGGAGCAGGTGGCCCTGGGTGCAAGGTCCCCGGGGTTCCCAGCCTTCCGCGGGCCGAGCCAGGGGGAGGCTAGGTGTGGGGGCACCAGGGGCCAAGAGACTCAGAGACTCCAGGAGAAGAAAGGGCGCGGGTGGCACCGCCACATTTATCACACCAGGCCCTCGCGTCCCTGGGAGCAGACCTGCTCGTCGTCCCGTGCCGTGCCCGTGCTGCACCTGGACACAGCAACAGCCCCCGCTGCCCTTCTCCCTCCCATCCATTCCCCAGCAGGGCCACACAGCCACAGGGACCTTGGTGCAAACTGAAAAGGGCGTCCCTCCCCCAAACAGGTCACTGTCATCCACTGGAAAGTGGCCGTGAAGCACCAGTTTCATTAGCATGATAAACTGCAGCTGGGCGTGTGGCACCAGCAGGAGGATCGCGAGTTCAAAGCCAGCCTCAGCAGTGGCGAGGCAACTCAGGGAGACCCTGTCCCTAAATAAAACACAAAATAGGGCTGGGGTGTGGTCAGGGGTCGAGTGCCCCTGAGTTCAATCCCCGGGACCAAAATAATAAATAAATAAATAAATAAATAAATAAAAATGATAACTGCCTTGTGCTGAAGACGTCTTCTAGGAAATGTTCACCTCCAGGAGGTCAGTGACATGAATGGGCTCCTCAGATGGAGGCCCTTGTGCTGTATGTAACCTGAACAACCATCCCCAGCACCCCTGCTTCTACATTCGAGATTTGATCCTCTCACACTCCCAACCTTAAAGTCACCTCTGGCTCCCCATCATCACAGTGCCAAGTCAGAGATCTTGGCACAGCTTTGGGGAGTGCCTGCTACCCTGCCATGCTTGGACAGCACTGCCCAGGACACGAGGTCCTCTGAGGAGGTGAGCCGGGCCAGCAGAGGAAGCAGAAGCTGTGAAGAGGTGGTGAGTGGAAGAGGTGACAGATGCCAGCCTCCAGCATTCTCTGCTGGGGGTTCTTGGGACAACCCAACCTGAGCAGCCCTAGGGGGGCTCTGGCCGTGGGCTCCAAGTCACCTCCAGAGCCGAGACTCAGGGGGGTCTGCAACGACCCAGAATAGGCAGGGTCTGGGCAGCCTCAGTGTTCTGAAGATGGGGTCCTCTGGTCCATGCAGGAAGCTTGCACATGACAAAGGTGACACTTGGTGGCACTGGGAGGAGGGATCATCAGTAAATACCTGACAGTAGAAAAAGGACTCATTCTAAGCCAGGTGTGGTAGCACAGACCTGTAATCCCAGCGGCTCAGGAGGCTGAGGCAGGAGGACCAGGCGTTCAAAGCCAGCCTCAGCCACTTAGTGAGGCCCTAAGCAACTTAACGAGACCCTGTCCCTAAATAAAGTATAAAAAGGGCTGGGACGCGGCTCAGTGGTTAAGCGCCCTGGGTTCAATCCCCGGTACAAGAGAAAAAAAAGACTCATTCTCACCCGTACCTCCCTCCTTTCATGGAAGGGAATCCAGGTGAACACACCAAAGATGGAACATTTTTTCTTTTTTGTCAAGTTGGAATTAAGCCCAGAGCCTCCTGCTCCTCCGCTGAGCTACAGCCCCGCCCGGCCCTGACTGCTCCCCCCAGTCCTGGGATGGCACCCCGGGGCCACTGCATGCTGACAAGTGCCCTTCACGGAGCTGCATCCTCAGAACTTTTTACTCCGTACTTTGAGACAGGGTCTCTTCAGCTTGTCCAGGATGGCCTTGGACTTGTGGTCCTCCTGCCCCGGTTTCCCGGGGAACTGGGATCATGGGCGGGTCCCACCTCGCCAACCCAGAAATATTTCTTTTCTTTTCTTTTCCTTTTTTTTTTTTTTTTTAACAATACCTTTATTTTATTTATTTACTTTGTGTGAGGCTGAGGATTGGACCCAGACACATGCTGGGCAAGCGCTCTGCCACTGAGCTACAGCCCAGCCCAGAAATTTTTCTTAAAAGTGCAACTCAGCTTGTCCTTATCCGAAGCTTCAGGGCTTTGTGACTGAAGACTGGGGGCAGTCACTCTGATTCCACTCTTCCAGGGAGGAAGGAGACCCCAACGAGACCTTGGCGGACCACAGGAGCCCGTGGGTGAGAGTAAGCCCCCCGGGGTGAGACTCTGGGGAGCGCTGGGGCTTGGGGAGCCGGGAGCTCGTGTTCTGTCAAAGGTGGTGGCCGTTCCTCAGCCCAGGGGGAAGCCCGGGGAATCCAGATCCTGCGGTGATTTCCACAAAGTGGAGAGCTGCTTGGTCATCTTCTGGCTTATTTCTTTTTGAGGAGAAGCTGAACACTTCCTGGGTATCCAGTTTGCCCCTGGAGGTAGGGGCTGTAATCAGCCCGGGCGATGCGACCCTGTCTGTGCAGGGGGGTACGTTGCAGGACCCTGGCAGAGACGCGGGACACCAGGGCATTCGGTGTTTTTATCTGTGCCAACAGAGGCTCAGCGGATTCCTAGCCAAAGGCTGAGCCCCTATCGCAGGGGCACAAGGCCTTGTGTACTCTTGTTAGATTTTCTTTCTTTCTTTCTTACCTACTGGTTCTTTGTGTCCCCAGCGTCCACTTCCAGGCCACCGAGTAGCAACACTGTTGCAGTGGCTGTGGGGGGCGGGCCAGGCGGGCAGAGGGCAGCCTGTTGTCTTTCTCTGCTCCCTGAGAAAATCTCCCCCACAGGAACCCTGCCCCCGCCCCCTCAGGACTGCAGCGGGGACCAGCAGCGATACACATGTAGCTCTGTGAGGGGACAAGTGCCTTCATGAGGCAGCTGCTCTGTCCTGGCGCCATGGGGGCAGCTGGGCTTCCGTGGGCCCGTCGAGGGCCTCCCCTGCTGCCCGGGCTGTGGGGTTCGGGTCTGGTGAACTCGTGGCTGACGACATCCCATGACAGCAGACCCCAGGATGGGGAGGCGAGGGTCTGTGACCGAGATTCCTGGGTCCCTGTCTGGCTCGCATCCCACCGACCCCCCATTACCCCAGCAGCCTCTGTCCACCCCGGGGTCTGCGGGAGGCGCAGGGCGGGGGGACCTTCTGTCCTGTCCACCAGGATCCTCCCAGAAGTTCGGAGGAGCATTTACCGAGGGTCTCAGCGTCCTGAGGCAGCCACTGGGCAGAGCAGGTCAGGGGCAAGGTCAGGGGCAAGGTCAGGGGCGGCTGCCTGCCCTCTGTGACGTCACTCCACCAGGGTCCCTCCCTGCGGTGTTCCCAGCTCTCTCCCAGCTCCTCCCAGGGCACTGCCCGCTCTCTCCCAGCCCATTCATTCTGCAGGCCCCGGCTCTGCCCTGAACTCTCGGGATTGCTGACCTTTGTGACTGCACCCCCAAGCCTCAAGGACACCCTGTCTTCTGACTGTTCCTCCCCAGCGTCCCTCTGCTTCTTCAATCTCAGATTCCAGTGTCCCCAGGGTTCCCTCTTCTCGTCCTCGTTCGGCACCCTGGTCCCAAGTGACTTCGTTTGGCCTGTGGACGGGGTGGAGCCCCAGACCTGACTTCTGGTCCTCGTCCTGCCACCTAAGGCTTTTTAAGGTTCCATTTCCTCAGATGCCGTCGGGACATCGCCACTTCTCTTACTCTTGCCCACCTGTGCTGAGAATCATGGGAGTTGGCGCTGCCAGGGCCGCGCACGGGGAGAGTTTGGTCCCTGTGAACTCTTGCTGATGAGTGGACGCGGTGGTCACCTGGGGACTGATCTGCTGGGCTCGGCCAGCTCACAAAGCAGCCAGCCTGATTTTCCCCAGACGCAAGCTGTGCCATGGCGCAGACTTCTCACTGCCGTTAGGTCAGGGTCAGGTTCCAGGCCGTGGCCTGCCAGCCCTGGGTGGCTGATCCCTGTCCTTGGGCCATCACCTGGAAAGCCCTCTGAGACCTCTGTCATGGTTATAAAGCTTGTTGCAAAAGCTCCATGTGACCTGTGCGATCTCCCCCCACCCCTTGCTACAGTGGGTTGGTGTCCACCTCCCGGCTCTTCTAGGCCCCTGTGGCACCTGCGAAGTCTTCACTCTAGAGCTTGTCCCCTCACTGTCTCTCCCTGTGACCCTGACCTTCAGGAGGACGAGAACGGCACGTTTATTTCCTCATTCCCTCCTTTAATCCTGGTTCATTCTTGGTGCTCAATAAACGCGAGTGAGTGACCACTAAACCCGGATTCACTTCCACCCCACTGGAGATGGGGGTTCACCCGGGCCATTCAGCAAAAACGTTTGGTTCTTTTTCGTTTTGCATCCTGCCTTGGCCCTCCAGAGCCCAGACCCTCGAACGCTGAGACTGTCCAGGGCCAGGGGACCATGACTTAGGACTCCCCTAAGGTCCTGCCCTCGAGCCGCTGTCCCTGGGGTCCAGTCTGCTTGTGCATCAGTATTTCCATGTGCCCGTCCACGCCACACAACGATACAAGTCCCCCTTATTGCAAATTGTCACCCCTCACAGCCCCCTCTCTAGCTTCATTGCCAACAGCCTATAGGATGGTCCTCGTATCACCTTCTCCAGCCACCGACATGGAAGCTACGGCTCCAGGGCTCAACTCTCCTCCGCTCCCACCAACCACATGCCCTTTTCAAACTACACAACTGGGTCCCGGCGAAAGGGTCCATTTCTCCTGGTTCTTTGTCTTTCTAGAAAGTATCCATCCGTCTATACATTCACACTGCACACCGT
Organism: Ictidomys tridecemlineatus; assembly: GCF_052094955.1. Lineage (NCBI taxonomy): Eukaryota > Metazoa > Chordata > Mammalia > Rodentia > Sciuridae > Ictidomys > Ictidomys tridecemlineatus. Next base: position 8,158,761 of record NC_135482.1, on the reverse strand, counting down.
GTGCGTGTCCCTGTCTGGGGGGACAAGTGATCCCCTTGCCTTCATCCAGACATGAGACCTGGGCTTACATCAGTCTTGCATTCTCAATCCAAGAGATTCCAGAAGGCCCCGTGTTCCATGAAACCCAGCAAAGCCCTGAGATGTGGGTCAGTGCCCCTGTTGAGCGCCTCTGGTCTACAGTACGAGCACCATGGGTATACATCTGGGTGCAGATGATGGCCTGCTGTCCATCCCCCACCCCGCAGGAGCACGGGGGACAGGAGGGGCATCCTGACTCTGGGGAGGCCGACCCTGAGGTTAGACCTCCTCCGAAGTATCTCCCTCCATCCTTCCCTCCTAAAAATAATATTCTACAGACCAGAAGGTCAGGAGGGATCGGAGCGGTCACCTGGTCTTCCAGCTGGAAATGTCACCAATTAGATTTAACTGGGTCACAAAATTATTCCCTTAAAGAGCAAAGTAGGGCAGTCAAGAAGAACAGAAAGGACACACGTTTCAGGGTAAAGCAGACTTGGGTCCCACTGTGCGCCTCTCTGCTGCCCAACTCCGTGTCTCAAAGATGTTATGAACCTTTCTAGGTCTTTGTTTCCTTTTTCTTCTTTTTTTTTAATACCCGGGACTGAACCCAGGGGCCCTTAACTACTGAGCCACATCCTCCCCTTTTCAAATATTTTATGTAGCAACAGGGTCTCGCTGAGTTGGTTAGGGCCTCACTAAGTTGTCGATGCTGGCTTTGAACTTGTGATCCTCCTGCCTCAGCCTCCAGAGTCACTGAGGCGTGTGCCACCATGCCCCGCTTAGGTCTTGGTTTCCTCATCTATAAAATTAGGATAATGGTGACTAGCAAACAGGGACACTGAATTAGACTGTGTTTGGCCCGTGTTTGGCATGTAGTATGTGCTTAGTGAAGGCGGCTCTGGGGTGTGGTCCTGCCTGGGTGGTGGGAGGGAGACCATCCTGTTTCCCAGGCCAGGCCAGCCCTTGGGGAGCAATTCCTAAGGCCCTGGAACACACAGTCCTTAAGCCTCCTTCAGGCCTCTACCTGGGACCCTCCCTCCCCCAGAGGCCCCAGGGGCTCACAGTCTCCTCAGGCTGCAGTCACAGGAAGTCCCCTCCCCCACCTAGTGGAGACTGGAAAGTGGCCTTCTCCCAGCGATTTGGAATCCCCATCCCCAGAACAGGCTCCTAAATAGTGTGGAGCAGGATGGTGGCAGGGCCATTGCTGGGGCAGAAGCCAGAAGCCATTGGCTCTTCTCTGTCAGAGCCACAGTAGCAAATTCTGCCTCCCTGCCTCCAAGTACACTCCAGAGCTGGCCCCTTCTCCCTGCACCGCCCCTTTCTGGCCTGAATGCCATCTTCTCTTCCAGGGGTTTGGCAATGCCCTCTTGAGGGGCCCCCTGCTGAGCCCCGGCTCCTTTCCATTACTCTCCCTCCAGGTTGACCCTGTTGAACCGGAAGCCAGGTCCCATTGCCCCAGTTCCAAACCTGCTCACCTGTGTCTCCCTCCCCGTCCCATAAGGACCTCTCTTGGCCCCTCTGCTGCTCCACAACAATTCAAGTTTAAGGCTCTTCCCTGGAGAGTTGTCCCTGGTATTAGGAGGGCCTTTCTGGATCTCTGCCTCCTGACCACTGGCTGGCTGGCTCACTGCCTCCTCAGGCTCTCTTCCTCCTGTCCTTGTCCGCCTACATATGTGGGGTGTGTGTGCCTGTGTGTGTGCCTGTGTGTGTTTTAGTGACACTGGGAACTGAACCCAGGGGCATGGTACCACTGGGATACATCCCCAATCCTTTTTATTTATTTTAATTCTGAGACAAGTTCTTGGTAAGTTTACAAGGCTGGCCTCAATTTTGCTATCCTCCTGCCTCAGCCTCCTGGGTAGCTGGTATTACAGGAGCGCACTAACAGAGCACTGCCATCTCCCAGCTCCTGAGAAAGCAGTTTCCATCGGGGCCACAGCAGGGCCTAGCTCCTTAGAGGTCCAGGATTTGTGGCTTGAAAGAATGAATAAGTCGACCACTACCTGTAATTCCCCAAGTCTCTCCTGCTGAACAGTTTAATCCCAACAGTCTAGGTGCGAGAAAGGTTAGGAGACTTGTCAGAGAGCCACTCGCCTGAGTCCCAAACCCCAAGCATCCCTGGCTGGGGGAGGCACTGGGGACTGGGGCTCACAGATTCTGGAGGGACACGGCCACCAACCCGAAGTACAGTGAAAGACAGAAGTAGACGGATGAAGAACACAGAACAGGTGCGGAGAAACGGGTGCAGGCATCTGGGGGCCCAGAAACAACCTGAGGGTTGGGGGAAGGGGCTGGAAAAGGCGGGGACATTTGAGGTAGACCTGGAAGCAAGGGCTGGAGTTTGCCCAGAGACAAGAGGCCCAGGAGGCCGGCCCGGCATGGAGGGATCAAAGGAAGCGATATGAGAAAGTGGGTTTGGAAGAGCTCCGAAGCCAGAGCCCGGGCCCAAGGTCAGCAGTCAGCGCAGGGGGCTGGCCAGAGCCTGTGGCGGCCAGGGGCTGGCAGGAGGTGGCCGGTCTAACAGTCTGAGGGCGACACCCGCAATCACTCCCCACCGCACACTCTGGGAATCCGGGGGGCCCACCGCCGCCCCAAGAACGCCGGGGGCGGGGCCCGCAGATTTCTGCAGGCCCGTCCCTAGATGACGTCACCCACGGAGGCGGGGCTCAGGGAAGTGGGCGGAGCCCCACGCGAGGGGCGGGGCCCGACGGAGCCCTCGGCCCCGCCTCGGGAGGGAGGCAGTGGAGCGAAGACCGGAAGTCCACCCGCTCCTGGCTCCCCTCAGTCCCTCCCTCGGCTCGGTGCGCAAGGTCGCGCCCCGGAAGTAAAGGGGCCATGTTGATGGGTGACCCGGAGAGAGGTACCCGGCCAGTGGCGAGTCCTGAGGAGTGGTAGCGCGCGGCCCGCGGTGAGTGAGAGCAGGCGTAGGGGCCGCCGGGGGCCGCCTCCGGCCCAGCCCGCCCTGAGCCTCCCCCCGGCCTCTCGGTGGCTCGTCCCGCCTCATCTCCCGGGTCCTCCCGGGGTCTCGGCGTCGGGGGAGCGAGCGTGGACTGGCGGGGCCGCCGCGCGTCGCCCGGCGCCCTTCAGGAGCAGCCCGCGGGTTGGTGGCTCTCTGCATCGGGCACCTCCCGTTTCCTGCGGCTTGTCCCGGGGCCCTCGGGGCCCTTGGGGTCGCGGGGGCGCCTCTGCAGCTGAGGGAAAGGGGACAGCGACGGTGGCTGGCCCGAGCGCGCCGGGAGGTCGGCCAGGCTGGGCTGTGGTCGACTCGCCGTGGGCCCCAAGTCCAGATCGCCCCTCGGCCCCGCCGCTCCCCCGTGTCTGACACGCGAGGTTGTTCCTTCCGCGGAGGCACGTCGCAAACCCCGAGGTCGGGCGGGTTGAGCCGGGCAGAGCCGGCGCTGCGCTGGGGAAGTTCAGGGCGCCCCGAGAGCCTCGCAGGCCTCCTGCACAGCTGTGGGTCCTGGGCGAGCCACTTCCTCCGGGAGCTCCGCTGCCTCCACTTACACGGGATAACGTGACACTGGGGTTGCTTAGGGAGAGGGGCCCGAGTGGGAGGTGCTTAGAACAGTGGAGAGTCGGGATCACTTGTTAGGAACGCTGACCACCTCCTGGCTCTCAGTGTAGATGTAATAATGGATGACAAAGCACTTTACTCCATCCCTGTGTGGGGCTTCTTGTTACTGTGGTCCGTGTGTAACTAGTGTGTCAGGGAGCATCAGCCTGGAGGTGGCACCGTGGTAGCTGTCCTGATAGGCCCAGTGTGTGCTGAGAGCTGCTGTAAACATACTCACACACTTTAAGACTCAGACCAACCATCTGGGCAAAATATGATCTCTCCCCACTAACAGATGAGGAACTAGGCAAACAGAGGTTAGGGAACTTGCTCCAGGTCATGCTGCTCATAAGTGGTGGGCCCAGGACTCAAATGTGGCTGAGTCCTTATCATCAACTACTCTAGACCATGGCCATCTACTTAACAGGTGCTTTACATGGCAGTTCTCAAAATAACCTTATGTGGTAGGTACTGGTACCATAATAGTATCATTTCCATTTCTTAAGTGAAGAAGCTGATGCTCAGAGGGGCAAGTATTTTACCTAGAGTCATATAGCAAATAAGTGGCAGAGCAGTATTCCAGCCCAGGCACAGACCAGGATCTGAGCCCTGGTGAGCCACACTCTGGACTTCCCCAGGAGGTAGTGTTGGGAGGCTGAAGTCCAATCCTAGCCCTGCCACAAGTCACAGTGTAACTTTGGAAGTCCGCATCTTGGATGGAAAACCTGATCTCGCCGGGAGTGGTGGTACACTACTTTTGTCCCAGCTGCTTGGGAAGCCAAGGAGGGAGGATCACAAGCTGGAGGCTGGTCTGGACAACACAGTGAGACCCCATACATAGTCTCTGTATGCTCTGCTGTCATTAATTCTGATTCTAGGCTTTTATATCTTCCTTCTGCTTAGAGTGTGACGCCCAGCCCCTAAAGTCCCCCATGGCCCCGTGGAGCCGAGAGGCGGTGCTGAGTCTCTATCGGGCTCTGCTGCGCCAGGGCCGAGAACTTCACTACACTGATAGAGACTTCTACTTTGCCTCCATCCGCCGTGAGTTCCGGAAAAATCAGAAGCTAGAGGATCCTGAGGCCCGGGAGAAGCAGCTGGAGAAGGGCCTCGTCTTCCTCCGCAGCAAACTAGGGGGGCTTATTTAGGATCCTCTCTTTCCCCTCCCACTCTAATTTCAAGGGAAAGAGGACAAAGGTGCCTTCTGAAGACATTCCTGCTCTCTTCCAGCCCCTCCTCACAGATGCATTAAGACTCCTCAGGTAGGTCCTTGTTCCTTTAGGTTTCTTTCTTTCTTTTTTTTTTTTTCTAATATGGGGGACCAGGAAAGGAAGAACCTTTCCTTTGTGACCAGAGCCGGCCCTTTGATCCTTTGAAATCAGTGGAGGAAATGGACAAGTTAATAGAAGTGAGTTCTCTTATTGAGAAAAACAGGACCTGAGTTTCAAGTCCCACCAGAACCATTTTATCACAACTTTATTTCATAGAACACTTTATATATAAAAATGTTAGGAAAGACGTTTGTTAATACCATTTGAGTTCAGCTTCAAGCTCACCTGTTCTTCAGTTAGATTCAGGTATACTGTGGTCAGATCATGCTCTGGAAGATAGCTGTTCTGTTACAAGACAATTTATAAAGCAAGCATAGCAAACAGACTGCAGAGTTCAAAGATTGAGATTTAAATCCTGGCACTGCTGCTAATGGCTATGAGGCTTAGGGCATGTCACTAAACTGTTCTAGGCCTTCATTTCCTCATTTGTAAAGTGCAAATAATAGTACCTCCCTCTTTAGGTTCCATGAGAATTGAATGAGTGCGCATACAGCACTGGGGATGCTATTGTGAGAGGTGTGCTAGCTGTCTTTAGCTCTCCCAGTGTTATTAAGAAGTCCCACTGCAGTATAGTGATCATATTTAATTCAGCAGCCTTTCCGGAAGGCCTTGTATAGCCCTGGCATTCTGGTGGGCTCTGGGGAGAGAGATTAATGATACTGCCCATCAAGGAACTCACTCTAAGGAGATCAGTGGGAAGTAATTCTAATGTAAGTAGCTCTATACTTGAGGGTTGTAGGAAGAGTTGTGGAGACAATGAAGGCACAGCTCTGCCTTGGGCTGTGTGGTGGGAGGGGATCCCAGGTGGCTATAGAAAAGAGGACATTTGAGGTGAACCTCATATGAGAAATAGAAACTCATCAGACAGGGGGACAAGAATAAGCAGGTGCCTGGACATGGGAACTGCATTTCGTAATGTCTAGAAACATCTGTAAGGCACATGGCTGGAGTTGAGGCTGGGCCAGATCTGGAAGAAACATTGTTAAGGACTGTGATGGGACCATCACAGCTTTGTAAGAATGCAGTGACATTTGTGTCTTGGAGCATGCCAGGGTGATGTGGAGAGTAAACTGGTGAGAGAAAACAGAGGCACTGAATCTGGCCAGATGGATTAAAGGGCTAAGGTTGTGGTGGATGGTTAAATATAAATACAGCATGTACAACTAAGGCAGTGCAGTCATTTGGCTGAGGCAGAAGGAGACAGAATGAAGGGTAGCTGTGGTCTAAGGCTTGTCAGTTGGGTAGAAGGTGCTGTTTTGGGTAGAGATGGAAATCAAGAGGAGGAGCCTTATGTAATGACTTTTGGCTCTCATTAGCCATGTACATTGATTGGCAGAACTGCCTTTGGTAATACAAGGTCAGGGGTTGGATGATGCCCCTGGGAGCCTGCTTGCACAGGGAGGGGTAGTGGATATGGAAGGGAAATAGCAAATTATTAAAGCCTCTGTGTTCCTATTCTGTTTTGAATCTGAGCTACACTATATCTTGCTATCACAACCCACTCCAAAAAAAAAAAAAAAAAAACACAACAACTTCAGGTTAAGAGGGGGAAAGTTCCCTATGGTTCATTTATACAATGGATATTCACTATGTTAAAAATTGTACTCTAAGTCTGGGCGCCGTGGTTCATGCATGTGATCCCAGCAGCTTGGGAGGCTGGGGCAGGAGGATCATGAGGTGCTAAGCAACTCAATAAGACCCTGTCTCTAAATAAAATATAAAAAAGAGATGGGAGTGTGGCTCAGTGGCTGAGTGCCCCCCCCCCCCAAAAAAAAAGATTGCATCCTAAGGACACAGCAGTGAATGCACCAGAATGTTCCCAAGAAAGCTGGTGGTCTAGTAGGTAATAGAAGAGATGTGAACAAGGTGGAGTTTGGAAACTGTTTGGGTCTCCCATAGATTAGTTCTCCCTAGCAGCATAAGCCCTAGGTTCAAATCCTGGTTGCACAATTTATTGGTGTGGTATGTTACCATGGACCAGTTATTTAGCATCTGCCTCATTTTTTTCATCTTTAAATTGGAGATAACAGTATTACTGACCTCATAAGGATTGTTGCTGTGAAGAATTAATGTGTGTAAAGTGCCCAGCACAAGGGCTCGCTTTCCTACCCATCACAAAGCATCATGAGGGACACTCTAGGAAAACACAGATCAACAAGACAAAAGCACAATAGATTATTTCTTTTTTTTTTTTTTTTTAGAGAGAGAATTTTAATGTTTATTATTTATCGGCAGACACAACATCTTTGTTTGTATGTGGTGCTGGGGATCGAACCCGGGCCGCACGCATGCCAGGCGAGCGCGCTACCGCTTGAGCCACATCCCCAGCCCAGCACAATAGATTAAACAAAGTTTTATATGTGCACAGGAGCCTTCATAATGAAGGCCCAAAGACCCAGGTTAAATTACCCATTGTTATGCTCAGGTTCTTGGAAGTGTGAATAGCTGTGCAGAAAAATGACTGGACAGAAAGTATGATTTACAGTGATGGATGGAGAGGGGAAGCCCAGCAAGGCTGCCTGGCCTTGTTACCTTTGGCTCCTCAGCTGTAGCATCTCCTCCTGTGGCTCCTTTATGGAATGGGAGGGGCCGTGTCTTAGGACTGTAGTCAAAAGAAGGTCAGAGAATGTTATTGCAAAAAGATGGGGGAAAGATGGAGTAATATTTTTAGGCTTTAATGCTGGCTTTTGGGTTCTGGTTTCCATGACTTGCCATAGAGAATGAGGGGTGAGAGACAGGAGGGTGGGGAAAGGTTAGAGGGACTTTGTTCCTGAGGCTTTCACTTTGGCTGCCAGGAGCCTCCACACTTGCTATTAGCTCTTCTCATGTACATGCCAGACATATTTATAAAAAAGCCTATGACTTTCAAGTAAACTAAGTTGGAAAGTTCATAGCTCTGACCTTTCAAGCTAGAATGCTGCAAGACCCATTGTCCTTACTATCTTGAGTGATGCGTGTTTCTTTACCCATTTTTGTGTCTAGGGAAACAAGTAAAATTTGCCCAAAATGTTGACATACCTAGTCCTGGCCATCAGCTCAGAGTTTCTTTTTTTTTTTTGGCGGGCGGGGGAGGGTACCAGGATTGAACTCAGGGACACTCAACCACTGAGCCACAAGCCAACCCTATTTTGTATTTTATTTAGAGACAGGGTCTGAGTTGCTTAGTGCTTTGTTTTTGCTGAGGCCGGCTTTAAACTCATGATCCTCCTGCCTTAGCCTCTCAAGCTGCTGGGATTACCGGCGTGTGCTTCCATGCCTGGCTTCTTTTTTTGTTTCTTAAACTATTTAAGCATTTAAGTATACACTTCAATAGTATTAAGCTTACGCACATTATTGTGGAACAGATCGCCAGAACTTTTTTCATCTAGCAAATCAAACTAAACTTATTAAACAACACTGGTCCTTTATTGCCCTAAGGAACCAGGCCCCACCTCCTTGGAAGGTGGAGTTCCTCTCAGCTAGTGGGCTGCAGGATGTGCCATGGAGAGCAGTTTCACCAAACAGGTTGAATTAAGTTAGAATAAGGATGGCATCTCCTTGTAGGAGCTTGTGAATGCTCTTTCTCCTCCAGGTTACCCGATCTATGATGTCACCTGGTCCTTGGATGGGGTGGGGGCTTTGCATTAGGGCAGGAGAGTCTTTAACAAGCCTGCTCTACTTAATAGTTTCAATCTGAAGCCCAGGATAGTTTCAGCATAAGTTTTAGAGGCCAGTGTAGCTCCACCTGAAAAGGTGCAGATTGCCTTAGAGGACAGGTGGGACTGTCGAGTGCTTCCTGGAAACTGACCTTGTGCCCTGTAGATGGGAATCTTAAATAACTTAATGACAGCCCTCATTTGTGGAACATGTTTACAGTTTATAAAATGTTCACAGACAGCATTGCAACAGAGTTTTTTTCCTTGCTGCAGCCTGTGATTTGGGGCCATGTGGGGATCATTTTCCCCTTTTCATAGCTGAGGGGTTAAGTAACCATTTGCAGTCACCCAGCTAATTAGTCAGGACTCTAGGCAAATTCTCAGTCTCACGATTTCCTATTGTAAAGCCCATGTTTTTGTTAGAATACCATGCAATTGCTGGAATGAGTATAGTCAGAAGTATTTCTTTTTTGAGGGGCACAGAAGGATAGGCAGGGGCATGAGATGTGACACTAGTAATATCCTGTTGTTACAGGGTATTGAGAGAAATGTGATCTGATATTGGAAGATACCACATGGTACACAATTTCATTTTTCCGGGTATTTATAGGTCACAGGCAGTGGGAGAGAGCAGCAGGCTGGGAGCAGGAGTCAGGTATGGCCCACAAGGCCCTCCTTTACTAGGGAAAGGCTCAGGGCTACTTTAATCAGGATGATTCCAAGATGTAGCCCGGGAGCAAGTGTGTACTTGCTTTGCTTGAGCACCAGGCAGGAGGCGTCTTCTGGTTTGTGTCATGTACACTTTGTAAGTGACTCTGTTTTGAGTTCACAGGACATTTGAGCAGATGGCTGGTTGGTTGGTTTTGTTTTCTAGTCTACAGCTGAGACTAGAGTGTTGTGTTTTTTTTCTTGACATTACCTGAGCTTTGGTAGTCCCACTGTGAACTTTCCCCAAGAAACAAGCATTTGTCAAGTATAGCAGCATTCACAAAGTGAAAGAGATCACTTTCTCTCACATGGACTTGTAGTTGTGTTTCTGTGTACAGGGTATTTGGTCACTTTTGTGTTTAAAACAAGGACAGTGAACTTCATGCTCTCTGATTGCAGATCATAGGGCGGTTTACCCACAGTATACATGGTCAGTTTCCCCTCCCTTGTTCCAGTTATATCATAAGATCTGGTGCCTTTCTTTAGGCCCTAGTGCTTGAGTGCTAGAGGCAAGACCTGACCTTGACAGGAGAGGGGGCGCAAGGCGCATGGTTCCTGAGGTCCCAGGTGGTGATAGCTGTGTTCTTTGTTCATTCGCAGGTGAGCAATGGCAGGCGCTGGTGAGCGCAAAGGCAAGAAGGATGACAATGGCATTGGCACAGCCATTGATTTTGTGCTCTCCAATGCCCGGCTGGTGCTGGGGGTGGGTGGAGCAGCCATGCTGGGCATTGCCACACTGGCGGTTAAGCGGGTAAGTGCACACAGCCAGGGCCAGGGGTGGGAGGCAGTAAGGCAGCCTCACAGAGTAGAGCTCAGTAGGAACAAGACTTTGATACAGCCAGTCTAACTTGGTATTGGAATCAGATATCTGAGGCCTTGAGTCTGTTTCCAGGACTCTGCCCTAAAGAAATGATTGGAAATACAAATAAATGTATCCTGGCAAGTAAAAAATTGCAAATAACTGAAGTGTCCTTTAAAATAGTGGCACTACACCAATTGCATACTTCTATTTCCCTTGCCTACTTTTTTTGTTTTTAAACATTCATCTCTACCTGTGTACTTTATATTTAGCTTGTTTGTTATGTCTTGCCTATATCTCTCTGGGAGACTAGAAACTGATGAGGGCAGGGATTTGGGTCTCTTTGGTTTGATGGTTTATTCTTGGCACCTAGAAAAATGCCCAGCATGCAGTAGCCTCCTGATAAAGTCAGCTCTCTTTATCTGTGGGTTCCACATCCACAGACACAACCAGCCATAGATTGAAAATATTTAAAATGTGTCTGGGGGGCCGGGGATGTGGCTTAGTGGTAGAGTGCTTGCTTGCCTTGCATGTGTGAGGCCCTGGTTTTGATCACTGCAAAAAAAAAAAAAAAAAGTGTACTGAACTTGTAGAGACTTTTTTCCTTGTTATTATTCCCTAAACAATACTGTTTAAGAATATAACATTACCATTACATTAGATATTATAAAAAATCTGCAGATGACTTATAGCAAGGTGTACATGGGTTAAATGCAGTGTATTGTGCCCTCAGAGGAACTTGAGCATCAGAAGGTTTTAGAAACCTTAGGATGTTCCCCTGGAATACCAAGGGATGATTTTTTTTTTTTTTCCCTTGGATTTTTTTCCAAGGGCACTTTACTACTAATCTATATCCCCAGTCCTTTTCATTTTAATTTTTTAAAAAATGTATATTTTTTAGTTTTTGATGGATTTTTATTTTTTTACTTATATATGATGCTGAGAATTGAACCCAGTGCCTCACACATGCTAGGCAGGTACTCTACACTGAGCCAAAACCCCAGCCCTTATTTTAATTTTTGGAGACAGGGTCTTGACATGTTGCTGAGGGTCTTGCTAAATTGCTGAGGCTGACCTTGAACCTGTGATTTTCCTCCTTCAGCCTCCTGAGTAGCTGGGATTACAGGTGTCCACTACTGTGCTTGGTACTATTTGTTAAATAAATGAATCATTGTTCAAAATCATGGTGTATTCATAATATATGAATGTATAGTCAGAAAATGTGGAAGCATCCTAGTCATATGAGGAAATGATCAAAATGATAAATGAAAAAATTCCATTTTAAAAGTACACATAAGTACATATACGTGTGGTGGTACATGCTTGTAATCCCAGCAACTTGGGAGGCTGAGGTAGGAGGATTTAAGTTTGAGACCAATCTTAGCAATTTAGCTAGACCCTGTCTTAAAATAGAAAATAAAAAGGGCTGGGGATGTAGTTGATTGGTGGAGTGCCCCTGGGTTCAATTCCAGTACGACACCACTGGAAAAAAACAAAGTAGTGGAGGCTGGGGATGTGGCTTGGTGGTAGAGTGCTTCCCTAGCATGTGCTAGGCTCTGAGTTCAATCCTGAGCATAGGTAAAAGAAGTAATTGGCACTTACTAGGGCCAAACTTCTGGGGAACAGGGGATTGGAAGGAAATAGAGAAGGAAAGGCAGGTATATGTCCTGGGCCCTCTGTGCCATTTCAGATGTATGACCGGGCAATCAGTGCCCCAACCAGTCCCACCCGCCTGAGTCATTCAGGGAAAAGGAGCTGGGAAGAACCAAACTGGATGGGCTCCCCCCGACTGCTGAACAAGGACATGAAGACAGGCCTGAGCCGGTCCCTACAGACCCTTCCCACAGACTCTTTGGCCTTTGACACAGGTGAGAGGGGATGTTACCCTGCTGGAACTGCCTCTGGACTTGATCACTACTCCTTCGTTGCACAGACATTTCTTGAGCACACTTGTGCCGGGCACCGTGCAGGTACTTGTCCTTTGTGCCCAGCCCTTCTCCTTTCTGGGGCTGAGGAAGCTGTGGACTGAGCAAGCATGGGAAGAGCTCATGTGCCTCTCTCTCTTGCCTTGGCAGATACATTCTGCCCGCCCCGGCCCAAGCCATTGGCCCGGAAGGGCCAGGTAGACTTGAAGAAGTCACGACTCCGCATGTCCCTGCAGGAGAAACTTCTTACTTACTACCGGAACCGGGCAGCCATCCCTGCTGGAGAGCAGGCTCGGGCCAAGCAAGCTGCCGTGGACATATGTGCTGAGCTCCGGAGCTTCCTACGGGCCAAGTTGCCTGACATGCCACTTCGGGACATGTATTTGAGTGGCAGCCTCTATGACGACCTGCAGGTAACATGGTGGTTCTCACAAAGGGTGGGGCTGGGCTCTGACCAGAAGCTTCTCAGTAGTGTCATCAGTCTAGAAAGTCCTGGGCTGACCAGGCAGACTGAGGTTCTCCTGCTGTGAACCTGCTCCTGGGCAGCTTTGTTTTTGCTCACGTCATCTTTAACCTTCTCATTTTTAGTCATATTCACAATTTTGAAGAAAGTGTAAGAAAACTGCTTCTTCCTATATTCTTGTTCCCATCTCTCCTTTCCGGTTTCCTCACGACATGGATTGCTTTGGTGACATGAAAGAATTCTTGGCTTCTGTTCTTGTTGGGGAATGCAAGATGGTGGCGCCTGTGTGTGGGGAAGCATGTCCCTTGAGCAGAGTAAACCCCTCAAAACCTTTTTAATTTTGCTCTGGCAGGTGGTGACAGCCGACCACATCCAACTCATCGTGCCCCTTGTGCTGGAGCAGAACCTGTGGTCATGCATCCCTGGTGAGGACACGATCATGAACGTCCCTGGCTTCTTCCTGGTTCGTCGTGAGAATCCAGAGTACTTTCCTCGTGGTAGCAGTTACTGGGACCGCTGTGTTGTCGGGGGCTACCTCTCCCCAAAGACAGTAGCAGACACTTTTGAGAAGGTTGTGGCTGGCTCTATTAACTGGCCGGCCATCGGGTCCCTCTTGGACTATGTGATCCGGCCAGCTCCACCTCCAGAGGCCCTGACACTTGAAGTGCAGTATGAGCGGGACAAACATCTTGTCATTGACTTCCTGCCATCAGTGACCCTTGGTGACACTGTCTTGGTGGCCAGACCACACCGGCTAGCCCAGTATGACAACCTGTGGCGGCTGAGCCTGCGTCCTGCTGAGACAGCGCGTCTGCGGGCTTTGGACCAGGCTGATTCAGGCTGCCGATCGCTGTGCCTCAAGATACTCAAGGCCATATGCAAGTCCACTCCAGCTCTGGGCCCCCTCACTGCCAGCCAGCTAACCAATGTCATCCTCCACCTGGCCCAGGAGGAGGCTGACTGGTCTCCAGATATGCTAGCCGACCGTTTCCTGCAGGCTCTGAGGGGACTCATCAGCTACTTAGAGGCAGGAGTCCTGCCCAGTGCCCTAAACCCCAAGGTGAACTTATTTGCAGAGCTCACCCCTGGAGAAATAGACGAATTGGGATATACTCTCTATTGCTCATTGTCTGAGCCGGAAGTGCTGCTTCAGACGTAGGGCAGTGAAGGCCAGAGCAGGTGTTGGGCGGTCAGGCACTGGAGTCTCCAATAGAAACAGCTGGCTACATGGCTGGTGCCTCACAGGGTCCCTAGGTGCCTCCTGTCTTGCTGGCCATCTTCCTGGTCACTTCATGCTGATTAGAATGACATCTCTTCGATCTCCTATTTTCTCACCCAACCCTTTTTATTTTTGTTACCAAACACTGTGCTCTCTACTCCCTGCCTTGCTCCAGGCTGATTTTTTTCTGGAATGAATTGAGAAGGTACAGTGCTGGCCTGAGTTGTTGAGACCACTGGGTGTTTTGCATTTTGGCCCAGGTTTCCTTTTGCCTCTTCCTGTTCAGTGTCTTTTCTATCTTTTCCTCTTGTTCATGCCTTCTGTTTTGCTCTTGTCCTTGGAGCATATCTGCCTAATCAAGGTGTTGCCTTTTAGTTAAATATCACAGAAGAGCTGTGACTGCATATTTGCAAGCTAAACTCTGCAGAGTGAGTGCTGAGACAGTATTAGGGTTTCTGGGGCTGAGGCTGGTGGAAAGGAGCCAGCTTTTGACCCTGGTTCCTGGAAAACAAATCCATCCTCCCCGTCCCCTCAACTTGAATTCTTAAGTGCTGACAGCATCTCTCCTGGGAACACAGTTGTCAACCCACACAGGATAAACTGGATGCAGAGTTATTTGGAGATTGTATTTCTTAGTGAACCATCAGCAAGACCACAGGATTGGGGGTGGGAGAGACGGGTTCAGAGGGCCTGGTGGAGGGCCTGCATGCCCACTGTCTGTCTCTCCGTGTCTCCGTGAGCCAGACAAGGGAGGCATGGGGCAGCGAGGGCAGCACCTCCCGTGGGTGCTGGCTTCGTCTCTTTCCTTCTCTGTTGCCAACAGAACAAGGCCTTGTAGGAAAACAGCCTCAGCAGCAGAGGCTCAGTGTCAGGTGGAAAACTCAGTCCCAGTTGGGGCCTGGTGCCTGTGTGTGGCCCCCCAGTGGGCCCTGCCTTTCTAGGAGGCTGCCTTAGAGTAAGGACAGGCCCAGCAGCCAGTCCTCCTTCCTGCAGTGTCTGCCACAGCAGAGGGAGAGGAGTGTTTGCTAAGCGTTCCTGGCATCTCCAGAGGCCGAGGGGCAAGCGAACATGTGCAGCCCTCTTTTCCTGGTCTTGCCTTTCACTTGACAGCTGGGCAAATGGGTGCTAGCCAGGGAGAGAGGACCCGGAAGAAATTGCAGAAGAGGGAGGCGGGCACTCCCCACACTCCTTCCCGTTTCCTGCTGCTAAAATTGCGCTACTTATGGCAATGGATGTATATCCAAAGGGCAGGGGGGAGTGGTTAATACTCATCAGTGTGTCTTCCTGATTTGTGTTTTTTTCCCTGTTGGAAGCAAGAGGCTGACAGCAGTTCTCTTTCTTATTTGCCTATTCAGTATTTTGTTCTCCCATCAAGTCTTATTTTATGAATTCTTTACTACCTCTCCATCAGTGGGATTCTGGGAAGCTGTCTCAGCCCTTCCCTGACAGTGGCATGATTCTTTAAATAGTACTGACACCTCGGCATCCCAGAGTTTAGGGCAGAGATAGGTGTCGTCCCTTTTTTGTCAGATTCGGAGGTTAGAACTAGGGTAGCCTGGCTGTTTGGTCTCTGCCTCTTCTCTGGTACATACACAAGGAGTCCTTGTGGGAGTCCAGTTGTTTCTGAAAAGGCAAGAACCTTGACAGAGCCAAGCGTCTGGTTGTCCATCAGAAGCAAAGGGGAGTTTAAAACCTCTGTGTGCCTGCGTACTTTAGTACACCTGGGTGACTGATGTGGAGGGGATGGAGTGGGACCTGACATTGAGAGCTCGGATGACCCATCTAGAGCCCAGTAGAGGGGAGGGTTGATAGCTACAGAAGCAGATTATTATTTGTTGAGATAAAGGATTTGGTTTCCAAAGTAAATTTTATAAATATTATAAAACTTTAAAAATTCCCAAGTTGCCATCTCTGACTAAATTCTATATAAAACATTGGGAAGAACTCAAAAATAAGAAATAAGAAAAAAAAAAAGGCTTTAGAGACCCTCAAGATTTCAGAGTCGCAAATTATCAAAGCCAAGCATACCTGAATTTAAGTGAGGAAATGAGTTTATTTCCTGTTTTTCAGGGCAACTCTGACTTAATAACTATGCTTCACAAAACCATAACTTCATTTTAGAATTGAGCCTCTTACTAGTCACGAGAAGCCTTGGTCCTGTGGGTCCGCTGACTGGGCTGGCTGTCCTCTTGCTGCCATTTTCCTCACAATAAAATGTGGATGATGACCAAGTGCTCTGGGCTGCTTGGATGGAAGAGGGCAAAATTCTGCCTTTTTAAAAACTCTTTGGGGAAAGATGAAGTAGCTGTCCCTATTACTCTGCCTCTCTGTTCAGCGTCTCCCACATTTGCTGTGAAGGAACAGCTCCTGCTTTTCCTCCTCCCTCTGGAGATCCTGTTGGCACCATCTAGATTAGCAAATCATATACTCAGCTTGATGCCTAAAATGTACTCATTGTTATCCCGAACACCTAAAAACTCCATGTTTATTTTGGTTTGTCCCTGTTTTGCCTCTTCCTAAAAAATGAGTTTTGGATAGCAGTATTTTTCTTTTTATACTTGGTTTTGACTTTTTAAAACTAAAGGAAAGAAATGGTGAAGGCCACGTTTGGAAAAGCTATGTTGAGGCCGTCTCTTGGCGCTGGTTCTTGGCGTGATTTATCTACCTGTTCACATTCCGGATGAGCTGATTTTGCTTCCTTGTTTTCTACTCAAGCTCAAATGGTTTAGAGGAAGCATCAGCTTCAAGATCAAGAGCCCTGGAGAGGCTCTGAGGCGGTTTCTGTAGGGAGGCATCACCTTGTGTCCAGAGCTCTAGGCCACGCATGGTATGCTTTCACTGGGTTAGAACATTAACTCTCAAGAGTTGCCAGAACTCTGCCCTTTTGCCTTAAGTTTAAGGTGAAGGAGAATGGCAAGAGACATTTTAGGACTAGAGCTGATTCCTGCCACAGGATGTAGCCTTTTTATAAATTATTAAAGAGTGGCCAAAATTCCAGAAATGTGGGTTCTGTGGTCAGCTGCATACAGGGTGTTGTTTACTTTTTCCTTTTGATCACCTCATAGTCTCTAAGTTCTTGGTCCTTGAGGTCAAGTCTACAACTTAACTTCCAGTCACTTGCCTGCCCTTCAGTGGTGGCCGATGTGTTAGTTCATAGACTGGAGTCCACCACCAGTCTTTGTGTCCTGTCTTGGCTAGGACTATATAGGAGCAGCTTAGCCCTGAGACCCAGAGAACCGTTATCCCTTTTTTCTCCTTGAGGGAGGAAATTTAACTGGGGAACACAATGTCCTTCCACAGCATGGGAAGAAGAAAATAAAAATCTTTCCAACAACTTTGACTTTTGTGTGTGATACAGAATGTTTTACTATGGGAGTGCTGGGTCTGTGTTTTTCAGTCAGAAACTGACATGTTTCACCTGAGTCTCTTTAATGGCATGGGTGGGACAAGGTACCACCAGACTCATTTTTCTATGGCCTTGGCAGTATCAAAACTGGGGAAGTGTCATTTTTTTTTAAAATTCTCAGCCACTTGAAAGGTTCTCAGACACCTCAAAAGTCTGTAGAGCAAAAGGAGGACACCCCTCCCAGGGGGCCTGAATTATTCCTTTGAAAGACATGAATAATGGCTCAGGATTCTTACTGCCTTTCACTGAAAGACAACTTCTGTATGTCTCATGGTACCCCATAGGGAGAGGAAAACCACACTTGCCCAGCATCCAGGATGCCTTGGATCGCGTTCTAGTGTCGGTTTCATGTAACTATAAACAGGAGTCCTCTGCGGAAGTAGGTGATGGCATGGGATTGGGAGGTCAGGGCCTGAAACCAGAGTTCTAATAATAGTAGCAATAGCAACTATTTATTGGCCACTATGTAGGAGGCAGCGTGCTAAGTGCTTTATGTATACGGTCTCACTCAATTCCTAGGACGAGGATGCTCAATGGATGAGAAAACAGGTATGTCACTTTGTCAAATGTCCCAGCTAATAAATGACAAAGCCAGCATTTGTAGAAATGATATTTGTATGGCAGACGCAAGTGGAGGGGAAGGTTCTACCTTCACGGGAACGGACTGTGGAGGGAGGTTTCTCGGCACTCCGGCCTCCCGCGGGTGGGGGCGCGGGCCCTGCCCACTAGGACCACAGTTTCTAACCACCACCCCGCCCCCAGCCAAACGACCCTGAGCAGGCTTCGCTTCGCAAGGCCATTGGGAGGGCTTGTAGGGAAGCTGTCCTTGCCTGGCAGTTAATCAGAACTCCCCTAGGGCGCCACCAGTCGCATGAAACCTGCTCTTGGGGGAATCGAGTCTGCACGAACCGAAGTTCTCATACTTTTATTTTCGAATGGGCAACGTGAACATAGAATAGGGAGACGAAACGCATCCTTCCAGACTCGGGCTCAGAGAAGGGACGCAGAGCTGGCCCTTGAGGGAAGGTGGGCAGGGCTCGGTGACCGCCCAATGAGGCCCCACCAGGAGCGCCGTCCCAGTCCCCGATTTCCGCTGCGGTCCTCGAGCCTACCTGGGGTGGCCTGGCCAGGCGCTCGCTGTCGGCTCCACTGGAAAATAAAGTCTTGGGCCAGGTGACTTTCAGGGACCTTTCCGGGTCGGAAGCAGCTCAACCGTCCGGAAGGGAGCG
Organism: Ictidomys tridecemlineatus; assembly: GCF_052094955.1. Taxonomy (NCBI): domain Eukaryota; kingdom Metazoa; phylum Chordata; class Mammalia; order Rodentia; family Sciuridae; genus Ictidomys; species Ictidomys tridecemlineatus. The sequence continues at coordinate 8,140,478 of NC_135482.1, read as the reverse complement.
AGCGCCCTGGTGGGTGGGAGGGGGGACTTGGGCTGTCATTTGGCTAATTCCAAGTAGGAAGGACCCCCAGCCAGGCCCGGCTGCCACTATTTGCGGCGTGCCGGGTAAAGCTGCCTGCTAGCGGAAGCCGGCCCGTTTGTGGCCGCTCGGCAAGGGGCCGGGCTGAAGGAGCCACTAAAGGCGCAGGGTCTCAGACAAGAACAGAGGTGACCGCCCGCGAGGGGCTCCTACCCACCCGGATCTTGGGCTTGCTGAACAGCCCGCCCACCTCAGGCCTGGAGCCAATAGGAACTCAAAACAGACATGATTCACCACGTATGGGCCAATCGGCTCGACGCGCGCTTCCCATCAGCATCTCGCGCGATAACCAGGCGGCTCGGTCTTCTAAAAAAAGCTTCCCTGGCAAGAAAAACTTCTCTCCCCGCCCTTTCAGCTAACACCGGAAGCGAGGCGTGTCTGAGAGATCCCTCCGCGACCCGCGGCGGCCGAGGGAAGGACGACTCCTACGTTGTAGGGCTCCTGTAAAATAGTGCGCCCTTTTCTTTCATGAGACCTTGAATAAACTCCTTTCCCTCCAAAACTACTTACCTGGCATTCAGACAGGGCTGGCACCGGTGGGGAGATCACACATATGGGAACGAGTGAGTCGATGGCTAAGGTCACGTGGTCGCAGCGGAAGGATGCGCTCTGTGCTGCGTCTCATAGGCGGAGCCTATAAAGAGCCGGCGGGCGCCGCGCGCGGCCATTTTTGTACCGTCCGCCGGTAGATGCAGATTTGCGGTTGAGCGTAGGCCTTCCCTCCTACCCCCCCCCCCGCAGGGCGCGCGGCCACCATGGCGTATTAGAGGCAGCAGTGCCTGCGGCAGCGTTGGCCTTTGCAGCGGCGGCAGCAGCACCAGGCTCTGCAGCGGCAACCCCTGACGGCTTAGCCATGGCGTGAGTACCGGGGCGGGCCGCGATGCTGGGCGCCCTGCATGGGCGGGGGCTCTCGGCTTGGCTGGGCGCGGCTTTCTGCCGGGCGCGTCGCCGAGGGGGAAGCGGTTTTATGAGCGCCCGGACGCGAGGTCCTTGTTTGGGCGTTTTCGGGGCGCGGGCGCTCCCGGCTCTCGGCACTCGTGGAATCGCTGGGGTCCCGGCTGCCCCGCGAACGTGGCAGCAGCCAAGATGGCGGCCGGGCCGTGAGTCACGGGGCGGGGCGGTGGCCCTATTTGGAAGTAGGGACGAGCGCCTTCCCCTGGGTGACCGGCTGCGGAATGGCCGAGACTCCTCCGCGTCCATCTTGTGCAACCTGAGCTGGAGGCAGGGAAGGCGGACACAATGTCCCTGGCGCCACGTGCTCCCGACTCGCGACCTGCGTGTGTGACGGGATGCCCAGCCCAGCCCACCTCTAAGGGGTCTTGCCTTCTGATTCCCATCCAGGCTTTTCACGGCATCCAGCAGCAGCGTTGCTGTAATCGACAGAGACACCTTCGAATTAAGCACATTCCTCGATTCCAGCAAAGCCCCACAACATGACCGAGATGAGCTTCCTGAGCAGCGAGGTGTTGGCGGGGGACTTGATGTCCCCCTTCGACCAGTCGGGTTTGGGGGCTGAAGAAAGCCTAGGTCTCCTAGATGACTACCTGGAGGTGGCCAAGCACTTCAAACCTCATGGGTTCTCCGGCGACAAGGCTAAGGCGGGCTCCTCCGAGTGGCTGGCTGTGGATGGGTTGGTCGATGCCTCAGACACTGGCAAGGGTGAGTGGGCCACTTGTAGGTGCTCATGTGTGGCCATTCGTGATGGGTCTGGGGTCTGTAATGTAAGTGACTCAACTGGTTGTCATCCTTCACTCTGAATTCTTTTGCAGAGGATGCCTTCTCCGGGACAGATTGGATGTTGGAGAAAATGGATCTGAAGGAGTTTGACTTTGATGCCCTGTTGAGTATAGATGACCTGGAAACCATGCCAGATGAGCTTTTGGCCACGTTTTATGATACATGTGATCTCTTTCCCCCTCTAGTCCAGGAGACTAATAAGGAGCCACCCCAGGTAGTGAACCTAATTGGCCATCTCCCAGAAAGTTCAAAAACAGACCAGGTTGCCCCTTTCACATTCTTTCAACCTCTTTCCCTTTCCCCTGGGGATCTTTCTTCCACTCAAGATCATTCCTTTAGCTTAGAGCTCGGCAGTGAAGTGGATATCTCTGAAGGAGAGAGGAAGCCCGACTCTGCTGCTTATGGTACTATGATCCCTCAGTGTGTCAAGGAGGAAGATGGCCCCTCAGATAATGACAGTGGCATCTGCATGAGCCCAGAGTCCTACTTGGGCTCTCCCCAGCATAGCCCTTCTATCTCTAAGGGCTCTCCTAATGTCAGCCTGCCATCTCCAGGTGGCCCTTGTGGGTCTAACCGCCCCAAACCTTATGACCCTCCTGGGGATAAAATGGTCATAGCAAAAGTAAAAGGTGAGAAGCTGGATAAAAAGTTGAAAAAAATGGAGCAAAACAAGACTGCAGCCACCAGGTACCGCCAGAAGAAGAGGGCAGAACAGGAAGCACTCACTGGTGAGTGTAAAGAGCTAGAAAAGAAGAATGAGGCTCTGAAAGAAAAGGCAGATTCTTTGGCCAAGGAGATCCAATATCTGAAAGATTTGATAGAAGAGGTCCGCAAAGCAAGGGGGAAAAAAAGGGTCCCTCAGTAGGGTAGTCAGGAGTGCTGTGCTTGTACATAGGTGTCTCGTGCTGAAGCTGTGTTGTAATAAATTATTTTGTAGTTAAAGTAATAGTTCAGTCTTTCTGTGTTTCTTGACTCTGGTAAGGAACCCCTCATCAAGCAACCCCCCTTACACACACTCTTTGTGTGTAACCAGAGGATATTTTCACAATCCTGGAGTAGTGAGCATCTTCAACTCCACTGGGCCTGGTTTTCTCAGATCTGGTGGTTTCTATTTGATCCCTAGGGGAGAAGGCTGTTGTGCCAGATGCTTCATTGTGCTTTTACTCAGTTCTGAGACAGTTGGCAGGGTAGAGGGGGAGGGGCTGCCTGGGTTTCACCTGTTCCCTTGTTTGGCTTTGGGCCAACACCTGTTAATACCAAGATGAGGTCACCCAGTCCTTAAGTGCACAAGAGGATTAGGTTCCACTTGGAAGATTTGAATTCTGCAGTGGCCTCTTTAGTGGCTCCCTGAGGTAAGCCTTGAGGCAGGACAGCTGAGGATTATATTTCCCCATATTTGGATTCATTGGATGGGAACTATAAATTGCAGCTTTACTGCAGTCTCTGTCTTGGTAATATAGGCCCTATTGTGGCATGTGGGTGCATGGCCCTGCTCACCTTTTTCCCTGAATGGGAAACTACCTGCACAGGTTTTATGTAAGTGTGGGTAAGAGGTGTGATGGATGAGATCCTGGCCTTCCCACAGCTGTCTCAGGCCTCTAAAAATTGTCAGGCTCATTGATCACACCCCACCTAAGCAGCTTAAGTGGGGATTTAGTGGTTGAAAGAAATGGCATAAATTCAGCAACTTTCATGGATGCCATATTCATGCTGGTTGGTTTTCTTTTTTTTTTAATAAAGGATTTGTCTCAAATCCAGCAGGCTTAGGTCACTGACTAGTAGGTGACTTCAGGACACTTTAAGGCAGTCTATGGTTGTGGGGTGGGACTTTAGCTAAAAGATTCAAAGCAATGTGAGGGCCTGGGTTCAATCCTCAGCACCACATAAAATTAAAATAGAGATGTGTCCACCAAAAACAAAACCTGATGGTAACCATGTATCCACAAGGAGATGTGAGTGCCGGGTGGTGACAGGAGGCCTGAAAGTTGAGATGTACAGCAGCTTTGGAAAATGACTCAGCCACCCTGATGGGTGTCACCCAGGGGTGTGGGGTGCCCTCATTTGGCAGGAAAACTGGTGCTAAGAGGATCAGCACAGCCAAAGCTGGGATGCTGGCTGTGTTTCCTGCAGCTCCTTGACCCAGAGGCACTGGTGAAGCCCAGTATCTCTTTACCTTTGAGAGGCAGGAAGCATCTGAGTGTGCGGTGATGGGTGTGACCTCGTTAGGAAGGGGCCCTGGAGCCTGGTCATCCTTACACTATGATATGAGCTGAGTGCTGAGCCAGCTCCTTGCTAAGCTGCTTAAGACAGTTAAGATGCTAGAATGTGGCCCTCCCACCCCCAGCAAAAACCATCAGGAGGGAAAAGTTGGAAGATCCATCATCACTCCTTTGGAACAGTCCCTGCTTGGGAGGCTCTCAAGGTCCTGGTTGCTACAGTTAGGATTGGTGGCACCCTCTCCGGCCTGCCCTGACCTGGATAGGCAGGCAGTAGGTTGAGCTTTCTAAAGCAGGTAGAGGCCACCTGGAAATACGACCTGACTCCAAATTGCTTTTAGGCAGTTTCCCCTCCTGTGTACCCACTAAAGTGAGCAACTAAAGGCTAGGAAGAGGCCAGGGTGTGTGTATGGCAAACTATTAAAAACCTGCTTTTTAAAATTTTTTATTTAAAAAAAGTTGAAGAGGGATACAATGTTTAACTCAGGGGTCTTACACTGTAAGGCAAGCACTGTACCTCTGAGCCACAACCCCATGCCCTGCTTTTTATTTTTTAAATGTGGTGTTAAGGATGGAACCCAGTTTTACACCTGCCCAGCAAGTTCTCTGCCTCTGAGCTACAGCTCCAGCCCTCTGCTTTCTTCAGGGGGCCTGCCAACGTGTTGGCAGATTGTCATTCCCACCTCTGACCTACCCAACCTCAAAGGACCCACAGAAACCTTGGGAGTTCTCAGGTTAGGGGAGGGGGGTTGTTCGAGACCCCTAGTCCTCCATGGGGCCACTGTGTGCCTCTGCTAAGTTGCACCATTCATTCCACACTACCTATCCCTTACCTGTCCTGTCACTGCCTGCTGGAAAGGGCCCAGTCTGCCCTCCTGTGGCGGTATGGCTCAAGTACAACCTGCTCAGGCAGATCAGAGTGAGACACTGCTTCTTCCGGACTACTCCCAATGCCGGGAAACTGCCTTACCCTATGTGACACAGGAAGGATCCAGTGGGCTTCATACCAGAGCAGGAAACCTGGGTGCTGTGGGGGAATTGGCAGAAACCACCTACTGGTGCCCATAGCAGAGCCCAGCCTCCTGGGGGTAGCTGAGGCAGCTGCACTTCTGTCCTCCCCACACTTGCCTTCTTGCCTGGAACAAAGTTCCCAGCAGCTGCAAATGTTATTTTTGCCTCAAAAATAACAGCAGCACACCTCTAGGGAGGAGCTGGGCAAACAGCTCCCTGGATGGCCATCTGCCCTAGGCCTGGACTGGAAGAATTCTGACATGGAGCTCCTAGATCCATGCAGAGGGGGAGTTCCAGAGGAGATGGAAGACACCCCATAAAAGATCAGAAGCACATAGCTCAGGTCCATGTTTATTAGGGCCCAGAAGCCCATCGAGCAGCCACCTTCATGTTCCTGGAGTGCAATCCCTAAGGGCCCATTACCGGCAAACAGCCTGGGCAAAGCAAAAAGTGTTCTTTTCTGGCAGGTGCAAATGGCCCTCATGACTCTTCAACAACCAAGCCTGCAAAGGTCAGCTCCAGTTTGAGTATAAATCTGCTCCAAGGCTTCTAGCTCATCAGCTCCATTCCTATCTTCCAGTGCTTCCGGCTATGGGGCTTCCTTGAACCAGGCTGATCGTGCATCACCATCTGCTGGCTGTGCCTGGCTTGGCTGAGTCCCAAGGCCAGCAGAGGCAGGGAAGTCCTAGGAAGTGGGCCCAAGTGCCTCTCCCATGGGTCCCTCCAGGAAGCCTAGCTGCCAAAGTATTCTTGTTGGAACTTCTGGAAGTCTTCCTCAGTGAACACAGTACCCTCGGCTACCTTCTTCTTCTTAGTCTTGGCCACAGGCCGGTCACAGGCCTTGCGGCCCCGGTTTTGGCGCAGAATCTAGGGAGTGTATACAAAGTGAGGGCAAACTGCTTCTATTTTCAGAAAAGCAGACCAAGGCCCACAAGGTCACAGGGGAGTATGGCTTAAGGTAGGGCTGGACCATCCTCTCCCCAACCACTCTGCTGACCTTCATGGGTTAGCCCAACTTCCACCCTGTATTCAGGGTAGAGATACCATGCATTCTGAGGAAAGGCCTCAGCCATCACTCTCCAGGACAAACCTGTTGGGTCACAGACTCCTCTACCGTGCTTCTCTTGCTGGTCATAAACTTCAGGTTTGTTCTGAGGTGGTTTTGACACTCTCGCTTCTGGTACTCAGCTGTGGGTGGCAAGCAAGGACCCTCGTTTTAGAATTACTCTCTGGAAGTCTCCTGGGTCCCTGGCCCTGCCAAAGGCCCATCCTGGATAACTGCAACAGTCTGGGCACTTCCTGACCAAATCTGTTTTCCACACAGGTAGGTCCTGCTAAACCCTCACCTGTAGGCCGCTGGGGTTTCCAGTTGGTCCTGACTCTTTCAACAAATATGTCCCCAGCACAACTGAGTCAGGCTCTGATTTGGGTGTTGGGCACACAGCAAGAAACAGCAAAAACGCTTGCCCTCATACAACTTAAACTGTAGTAAGTGGGAAAAGATGGGAAACCAGGTAAACAATAGTATAGGAGATAGAAAAGAGGAATGCCAGAGGTAGAGGGCTGCAATTTCAATATAGGAAGGTCTAAGAAGCAAATTTCACTGAATGACACAAGAACAAAGACCCAAAAGACAAGAGTTGTGAATGTTTAGGGGAAGGGCACATGTCTGGGTAGAGGGAGCAACCAGTTCAAAGACTGAAGCAGAAATGTGACGTGTTTGAAGAACAAAGTGGTGGCGAGGGGAGGAAGCAGGTCATACAGGGTGTCATCAAACACTGAAAACTCAGGGCTCTTATGGAGAACATCAGGAGACATGGAAGGGCGAGGTAAAGTGGAAACAAGGCTTGAGGATCACTTGAGGTCCCCTTGGTGCTGATTAGAATGAGACTACTAGGAGAGTAGTGGGAAGGCAGAGACCAGCAAGGAGGCTCTGGCAATAATCCAGACAAGAGGTGAGGCATCCTAGACCAACGAGCAGCCACAGAGGTATTTTGTGGGGTGGCTTCCAAGGCTTGCTGTTCCTTATACCCATCAATTATGTGCCCACCCTTGGGCTGGACATCAGGGCCACACAGAAGCCCAAGGGAAGTCTGGTGTGAGGAGCTCCCAGTCTAGCAAGGGAGACAGCAAAAAGGAACCCCAGTGACAGAGTGGTGAAGAAAAGGGCTGAATGGGCAGGAATGGCCTCTTGGGGACTAAGCTCCTGTGGTACAGCACATTTCACTGGTGCTCCAGTCTGTCCCACTTCCCTGCTTCCACATCTTTGCTCCTGCTGTTTCCTCCTTGTCACTTCTAACTCTAGCAAATACATGAACACTTCTTATGCACCAAGCCCTGTGGATTCAAAGACACCCAAGAGTGTTTCCCATCCTGCCCACACCTGCTCCTCCCCAAGGCTTTCTATTCTTTTAACAGCAGCACCATTCTTAAGAGTTCTTCTATAAACTGGGATCCCTCTTCACAGTCAAATCACCACTCCAGCCCATCGATGCTCCCTCCTCAGCACTGCATTAAGCACAGCACCTCCCACTTGAATGAAGCTAAAGAGCAGGACTCTGGGGGCTGGGGATGTGGCTCAAGCGGTAACGCTGCTCGCCTGGCATGCGCAAGGTGCTGGGTTCGATCCTCAGCACAACATAAAAATAAAATAAAGATGTTGTGTCCGCTGAGAACTAAAAAGTAAATATTGAAAAATTCTCTCTCTGAATAAAGTCTATCTTTAAAAAAAAAAACAAAACAGCAGGACTCTGGAGACACACTGCCTAGTGTCCATATGTTCCATCTAGTCAGGTATTTCTTTTTGCATCTGTAAAATGGGGGTGATAGCTGTGCCAACATCACCGGGTTGGTATGGGGATCAAACGAGTTACAATGTGCATAGGGCTTAGAACAGCACCTGGAGGTATTAAACTGTTAAGTGCTCCACCTTAACCCTTGTTCACTACATGTTTCAAAGGCCACAAGCTCCTTTCTCACTCAGGACCTCTAAACAAGCTATTCTTCCTAGACTAGTCTTCTCCTTTCACTTGGCCACTCTCACTCTCACGCCGCCACCTGCTCTCAGCCTAAAGGAGGCTGACTTGGCCTTTATTCCAAACCCCTCTCAGAGCACCCTCGTCTTTTACATCTCCGCCAGGGCCGGGGTCCAGGAGGGCCCTTACTACGTGTTTCCTCCACCCGCACGTCCAGGGCCCCGCTGCGCCATATCCAGGGAACGTTTCAAGTCCTGCCTCAAGTGCCACCTCCTCCAGGGCGCCGTCCCCAAACCTGGGGCAGCACGTCCAGACCCTCCCGCAACTCACCCAGCGCCGATTTGGGCACCTTTCCCTTGGCTGAGTTTCGAAGTTTCTGGGCCTGGCTCGCCTTCGCCTTCCGAGCCCGCTTCAGCCGAGCTCCGCTCGGCTTGGCCTGGCTTGGCGCGGCCCGGGAGGCTGTAGGGAAGAGAGACTTTGCTGCTGCCATCACGCCGTGGCTGAGTCGGCCCGGGTCATTCCTTACCCTGGGGCTTCTGCCTGCGGCTCCCACCGTCCTCCAGCCCGTGCCGGACGCCCCCAGGAGATCCCTCCTCACCCTCGGATTCCGTCAGCAGCTCGAGACCCCTTCGCAGCAACGCGGCCGACATGACTGCGCCTGACCCGGCCCACGCTACTTCCGCGCTGATGGCTTTATTTGTCTCCGCGGAAACCCGCGCTAGAACAGACGGTTCCGGAGTGGGCGGCGGAAGTGCCCACCTTCCACACGACGCATGCGTTAAAGGTGTACTTGGTCACGGCAGGAGGGCGGGAACTGGGAGCGGGTCAAGGCGAGGAAGGACACATTTGTTGTCCAATCCTAATCCAACAGGCTCCTTGCTAGCCAAACCACGCCTTCTCCCGGAAGTCGCCTGCAGTAGTCGAGCTTGGTTGGTCAGTTATTCTCCTGGGCTGGCGAGGCGTGGCGCGGGGCCGAGCGTTGCATTCTCTAGTTTTAGGAAAGGACTTCGTGAGGCCGCATTTGGTTTCAGGTGCTTCTACCTAAGCAACTTACAGCAAGGGACTTTGTGTCCTCTGTTAAGCCAGACAGTAAAGACCTTAGCAAACATGCGGAATAATGTATTTTTGTTTTGAAAAAATATACTTTTTCTTAAAATATTTGTTACCAGTAAGTTTTTTGTTCTGTAAAGTGAATTAATAAACATTTAAGATATTTTCTCAGTTTTAGTTTCTATTGTGTTAAATGTCAGTAGATATTAACTTTTTAAGAGGGTAAAGGGCTTCTTAGACCCCACACTTTGAGAACGCCTTCCTGTGGGTAAGAGCCTGCTGGTTCAGGGCTCCCCCGGCAGCCCCTGCCCCGCGCTGGCACAGGCGACGCGCAGCACCACTCCGTAAGTGAGTGGCAAACCAAAAGGAACGACTGAATTCACCGAGCAAACATGTTCTGAGGGCCTTCTGTATACCTGGCACATAGTGTGGGGCACTGAGCCTCCGCAGCCAGTCTCCCCGGTAGACCTTCAGCTAGCCCCCAGGGAGGCCACATCAATAACAGCACGTGCATCCAGGGTCAGGGGCCTGCTCTGCACGTCCCCAACCCTGAGGTAGGAACTGCTTTCCCCACTTTATAGAATAGGAAATCGAAGCCAAAGGACCCAGCGAGGTCACACCAGTGGTACCGTGATTGGGCATCGAGTCAGATTGATTTGGACACTCCTGCACCAGCGAGTGGTCCAGGCTCCTTCCTTGGGTGTCCCTGGGTACTGCTCAGCTGGTCAGAGACCGCATAGAGGCACCATGGGGTGAGCGGAGTGGTGGCCACCCTCCAGTCCCAGGTCCAGCTGAGGTTCTGGGTGGGGCCTGTCAAACCACAGAGACAGGAAAGCCCTTGGAGGATGAGGAGGAGCTGACCGTGTATGGTGATGGAGGATGGGAGACACAGGAGTGGCCCATGGGAGAGGAAGAGATGACCTGAGGGCCCAGTGGTCTCAGGGGCGGAGCTCTTTAATTTTGTCCTAAGGACCCTGGGGGCCCTGGAACCCAGCCGTGTGGTCTGACAGGTGTCTCTTTCCTGCTTCTAAGTAACCAGACTGTTTCCTTGTGTGTACTTGCTGTTACTGTTTCCCCATCCGCGACCCTCAGCTCCAGGAGGGTGAGAATGGTTTTAGTATTTTATCCCTAGTCCCTGGAGCAGTGCTCCGCATATAGTTAGTGCCTCATAAAAGACAGGATGGAGAAATGGGTTTGGAATGACAGTGAGCAGCCGGTGGAGATGTCCAGGAGGAAGTGATGTCCAGGAGGTGGGGACGTGGGATATGCCCAGGAGCAGAGCTCCGCAGGATGAAGGAACAAGTTATCTCCTTGAGATGTGGGCCAGTCAGCACGTGGTACCCAGGTGGGGGATTCTCCGTGTTCCAATGTCCCTGGGGCTGGGTGGATCCCGCGTGTCCACCGGTCAGCCAGGCGCTCAGCCAGTGGTAGGCAGAGGCGCTGCCGCCGCGTGGCGGGGAAAGGAACTGACGGAGGCGGCGGTGCTGGACGCCATTCCCACCGGCGCACCACTAGGTGGCGCCGCAGGACAGCTTTCGTGGAGTCTGGTGCGCGGTGTGGGGTCGGGACTCCCCTCTGCCCGGGCCGGCACTGTGTGGTCAGGCTCCCTTTTCTAGGGTGAGTGTGGGCAGGGGACAGCCCCCCGTGGGGCCCGAGTCCGCAGCCTACTTGTGATGCCCGCTTCCTGCCAGGCTGTTTTGGGGCTGTAAAATGTGGGGCAGAGGGTGGGTAGCTGCCTCCTGCTGGTCTCCCTGTGGGACAGTGGGTCAAGAGGGCTCACAGGCAGGTTCTGATCCCAGCTGTGTGGCCCTGAGAGAGCTGCTTTACTGCTCTGAGCCTTAGTTTCTATACGGGTCCCTGACAGGCCCTGGCTCCTTCCCTGGGTGTCCCTGGGTACTGCTCAGCTGGTCAGAGACCGCATAGAGGCACCATGGGGTGAGCGGAGTGGTGGCCACCCTCCAGTCCCTGGGTCCCTGTTGGACCCAGCTCTGCCTCGGCCCAGGCTCAGGGCAGAAGGGCTCTGGAGGCTCCCGTGAGCTGGTGTGAGGTGTGGGTGCGTGCATGCGTAGGGGGCACAGGGTCTTTTGGAGGCGGGTGCGGGGACACTCGGAGTCCTGACTCCGTCTTTCTCTCAGCTCCTGGTCCTACCTCTGGCTCTCGGGGTCTCTGCCCCTGCCTGCTCTCTGTCTCTGTGTCTCTATGTCCTCTCTCTCTCCTGCCCATTCCCAAGCTCCTGGCCACCTTCAGATGGAAAACCAAATGGAACTCCCAATATCCTTTTCAGGCTGACGGTGATGGTGTCTCCTGCCCCAGGCCTGTCCCTCCCTCCTTCCCCCAGCTCTGGCCATCAGCAGCTTTGGAAAGCAGTTATGGGAGAGCTCAGGAGGAAGCCCATCTCTGTGCTGATGGGCTTTGGGCCTCTCTGGCCTCTGCCTCCCCTCCAGGCCTCTCAGCCTCCCTGGGCTGCCTCCCTGAGCCAAGACTCTTTCTCAAGGAGCTGCTGGTTCCAAGCTTCTTTTCTCCTGGCCGCCTGTCACCAGGCCATCGCCCCTCCTCAGTTCCCCAGAGCCACGATCCCTTGTGGTAGGGGAGGGGACCAAAGTGGCATGTTGAGCCTGGGGAGGTGGGTAGTGCTGGGGCTGTGTGTCTGCAAACAACCACCTTCCCTCTCTGGGCCTGTTGTCTCCTGTGGGAAGTAGCCCTTGAGAGGGATCCTCCAGCCGTCCTCCTGGCTGAGGGTGGCAGGGCTCAGACAGAGCCCTGCTCCCTAGGTCTGCAGGGAGGGCTCTGGAGCCAGGCTGCACAAGTTCAGACCCTGGCTCCACCTAGTCACGTGACCTTGGACGAGTCACATAACCTCTGTGTGCCTCAGTTTCCTTATTTGTGAGTTAAGTATAATAGTTCCCACTTCACAGTCCCCTTGCACTTGAGGAGCCCGTGCAAAGCCCCTGACGTTCCACTGGACACAGAGCCGGGCTGTAGTGGGGCGCCCGTGGGACCTGTGCCCGCAACTGTGAGCCAGACCTGCACAAATAGGTGGCGCAGGGTCTCCGTGTCCTGGGGTCTGCACCAGGTGGGCTGGAGGCCACAGAGTGAGGCTCAGGGGCCTGGAACCTGAGGACGGTTCAAACAGCCTTCGCCATCCCCAGAGCTGTGTGGCCTCGGGCTGCACCACCTCTCTGGGCCAGGCCGGGGTGGCTGGGGGGTCTCACATGGCGGACCAGGACCCAGTAAGGCCTAGGAGTGATGGGGTGCTGTCCAGAGACAGCAGCCGCGGGCCAGCAGCCCCGTGGGGGACTGGGGAGAGGCACCTTGGCTTCTCTTCCATGATTTTTAAGAGGCAGGAAGAATCTGCTGGAAATTCTCCGTGGAGACCTGGGGTCAGGCGCCGGGATGGGGCGGGGCTCAAATGTGGGTCTTTTCGATGGCCCCAGCCGCCTGGTGGCCAAAGACAGCTCTGTACCAAATGTGCCCTGGGAGCATGTCCTCCCCTCTCAGGCCGCAGGTGCCCCTGGGCTGAAGGGGGCGGTCCCCAGTCCTGCCAGGAGAGAAAGGGTGAGTGGGAAGGCCCCCTGCCCCCCCAGCCCCTGGCCCCCTGTGGCTTGCCAACAGGGAGGAGTCTGAGGGCGGCCTTAGTAGGGTGCTGGAGCCCAGCTCTGGAGATGCGACCTCACCCTGAAGTCCCGAGTAAGTCCCTCTCTGCTCTGGGCCTCAGTGTCCCCATCTGTGCAGTGGGGACAGGCTATCACCTAGGTGGGGTAGGAGCCTTGTATAGAGGTGACGCTTTAGGGCCTCGGAAGGGAGGAGGTGGGGGCTGGGCTGGTTCTGGGGCCTCAGAGAGTTCAGGGGGATCCCGGCTCCCCAGGGGCTAGGTTCTGGCTATTTTAGCCTTTAAGTCTAATTCTATCTCCATTAAATTGCCAATTGTCAGGGCTGGGTGGTGGCTCAGCGTAGGGCGCTTGTCTAGCAGGAGTGAGGCCCTGGGTTCCGTCCTCAGCACCACATAAAAAAATAAAGAAATAGGGGCTGGGGATGTGGCTCAAGCGGTAGCGCGCTCGCCTGGCATCGTGTGGCCCGGGTTCGATCCTCAGCACCACATACCAACAAAGATGTTGTGTCCCCCGAGAACTAGAAAATAAATATTAAAAAAAAAAATTCTCTCTCTCTCTCTCTCTCTCTCTCTCTCTCCTCTTTCACTCTCTAAAAAAAAATAAATAAAATAAAATAAAGAAATAAAATAATATTTAAAAAAATAAATTGCCAATTGTCAACACACACACCTAGGAGAGAGGTCCTGTTGTCCCAGTCACCAGGTGGGGGTGGGGAGGGCGAGGCCCCCATCTTCTGACAAAGCAGGCCTGGCCTAGACGTCCCTTCTCCCGCCCACAGCTTGGGGGCCTCCTGCTCTAAGGCTGGGTCTTCAGGGGCGGGGGCGGGGTTACCCTGCACAAACCCCCTTCCTGGCCTCAGTTTCCCCTTCTGTGACTTGGGGGTCCCGAGGCCTCTCTCGCAGGGTTGTCCTGAGGATTCAGTTCACGAGTGTCTGCCTCTGAGGACGGGGAGTGGAGTCAAGGCTGCCTCCTGCCCTGGGGTCCCGGACTGGGCTCCAGAGGTGGAGGAGGAGCCCAGAGCTGGTGTGGGAGCGACCCCCCACCTGCTCACATCCTGAAGCCTTTTAACTTTAGGCCATTCTTCTCTTAGGAGGGGGATGCGCATATCTAAAAAACGCAGGGGGGATCCTCTTTCCCCAGAGGATCCCCCACACAAGGAAGGGTAAAGAGAAGAATCTAGGAAGGGAGAGAGAGCCGCAGAGCCAGCAGGAAGGGATGAATACCGGCAGGAAGTAGTTATTTCCCCTCTCTCCTCTGCTGCAAGGAAGCTCCGATTGGATTGGAGAATTCAGTCACCATTAATAATTCAGTGTAATTAATTAATTACATGATTGTATTATACTACTCTATTATTCAACTGCTATAAGTGTTCATTTCAACTTTCTGGAACTTCTAGCTCACGTCTGTTCTGTAAATGATTTCTGATCTTTTATTTTACTTTTAAAGAAAACTCCTTTAGAAATAGCTGAGAGTATAAATTATAAATTAGCAATTAGGACCAGAGAGAGAGAGAGAGAGAGAGGGGAGAGACTGGGCACATGGCTGTTCTGTGCCAACCTTTCAGTCCCTAAGCCTCAGTGATCGCCGCATTATACGTGGAGCCAAGAGAAGGACGTGGTGTGCGGGTGGTGGGGCGATGGCTGAAAAGTGCTTTGGAGCTTTTAATGCTACTCTGATAAGAGCGCAACCCAGCAAGAACAAGGGTTCAAGACAGGGCCTGAGCATCAGATTCTCTTGCCCGCCATAGCAGGACATTTACACCATCTCCCCTGCCCTCACCCAGCAGCCTTGGCCCTTAGGAGGGCACAGGAAATGTGATGATGGAGTGTTGGAGGAGGGGAGGGTGGAGTCCCAAGCCTGCCCTGGCCTTGAAAGCAACCCTTGCAATCTGCAGCTCTTTTTTTTTTTTTTTGCAGCCATGATCTTGGGAACAGGGAGCTGCTCAGCCTATAAGCAATAAACTATTGTATTAAAATTCAGAGCTCTCAGGGTCTGTTTGTTACAGCAGTGTAGGTTAACATAGCCTAACTAATACACCTCTTGCTTCCCCTCTTGATAATCCCTGGCACCCCTCAGCAGACCAGACTGGGCTCTGGGATGACCTGTGCTGCATGAGGGCCCAGAAGTAGGATGAGGAAGGGCAGGCTGGTCCCCCTGAAGGCTCAGCCATCACAGATGCACAAGGCACAGAAGCCCTGGTCTCTGCTGCTCCTCCACCCTGGCCAGGAGCTGGGCTGGAGCTCCCCGGGTCTGCTAGCCTTCCACTAGGCCTGGGGGCTTCCCCAGCTGTAGAGGAGAGAGGCTGAAGGTGTCTCAGAGGGGCCCTAACAGGGAAGCAGGGTGGGCGCTGGGATTTCACTGCCCCCTGCCGTGTCCTTCTTGGTAGCTGGGGAGAGTCAACTCACCCTGAGCCCCCTCTGTCCCTTCACCCCACAAGACGAGGCTGGGAGTGCAAGGGGGCAGTGCTGGGCAGTGCTGGGGTTGTCCTTAGGCCCAGAGCTCCTGGCTGGTGTGTCCTGAAGGATGTGGCCAAGGAAGAGTCATGGGGTCTCAGAGGAGGAGGACACTCAGGGATGGGGCAAGAGACTCCACTGAGCACCTCCAGCAGGGGCTGTTTCCGTCCAGCCCAGAACATCCTCAGCCCACACTTGTCCCTCTGTGTGCTCTGGGGACAGAGTGCGGCATCCCGCTGTCCCTGCTGTCCAAGGGTCTGAACCTGGTGTGACTGGGGCCTGGGGGCAGGAGGAGAGGAGGGGAGGTGGCTGGGGGTCTCAGACACCAGGCGGGGCACAGGTGTCCTGAGGGTCACACAAGACGAGATT